>NW_025111157.1:1918333-2660000 GCF_015476425.1 Leptopilina heterotoma
CCCCATTGACATCTTCCCGAATAGAAATATTAGCCGATTTGCAAGAATCATTAAATCTCGCTGCACGTTGCTGGAGTTTCTCCTTCGAGCCAAGTTCATCATTGCCCGTCGCTAAACCAAATTCAGAATAGAAATGTGACTTGACCTGTTTATTTTTCTTGCTTTTCTTGTTGTGATTTTGTTTGTTACGCGTGGATTTTTTCGATTTTGACGCCGAAGCCGATGACGTCGACGACGACAATGTCGTGGTCGTTGTCGTTTTATAATCGTTGTGCTCACGATCGCTTTGATTCGATGACGAGGATGTACTGCGTCTATATTTTCGTGGCGGTGTGCGGGATTGTGAACGTGACCTTGATCTCGACCTCGAACATGACCTCGAACCCGATTTTGATTTTGATCGCTTGTGACCGGCAGAGAGACGCGCGCCAAGCCTTGCGCCAAGTGACGTCGATAGGCCCGGCTTGCGCAGGCCTCCCTGCGAATTAACAAGCGCGAAACCATGCTTCAAGGGTGAATTACGAGGTTTTATCGTCATGGTCATACGTTCACTGTGAATACTAGGTAGAATCTCATTATCCCAATCCTTCACCCACAATGATCCGTCATTTGCCGCCCTTGTTATTTTCCCTTTAAGAATAATTTCAACCTGATCCTTGTCGACGGCCGTTTGACATTTCTCATAGCAACGATTAACGTAATTTTTCAAATTTTCCGGCCAATCGCCGGTAATACTGGCATTTATTGACGGTTTCGCGTCCGTTGACGATTGAACATTCGTTCCAGGTGTTATGGGATTAATGACAGTGGAGGATGATTTCTCGTCCTTAATGGGCGTTGCGGGTGGTTCTTGTTTTGGGGGTGGTAAAGGTGGTACATCAGATTTCAAATTGGGACCTGACATGAAATTTGATGAGGCATTGTTCCCCTGAAAATTACTGTTATTTTGGGCCGCGAGATTCTTATTTCGCTTGCGTTTTTTCTTGGCTGCACCGCTATTTCCAGAAGGAGAAAAACCGAGACCGGTTTTCTTGTTCTGGAGATTGAAGCGAATTTGACCGTTAAATTCTGAAATAGAAAAATATTTTTCATTGTTAGACAACATGAGAAAATATTATTTTTGTATTAAAAGTCAGGGTTGCCACACAAAATTTTAATTTTGCTTTTCTCCGATTATCCTTCTTTTTTAAATAAATTTTTTCCATAGGAATTAAGATTTCCAAAAATTTTAAATTCAAACTTTTTGAAATTAAATAACTTATAATTAAGATTACCGAGTGATAAAATCATCATTTTATATTAAAAGATTGTTGTTTCGAATATTTTAATTTGAAACCTTCTGAAAAATCAATTATTTCTAATACAATTGTTTGTAACTTCTCGGAAATTTAATTGAGGGGCTGGATGCTATAATGTGTTACGCGCCATGTTAAGTGAATGGCGCGTAACACATTATAGCATCCAGCCCCTCAATTATATTCTGAAATTTTAAACTAAAATTCGTCTCTAAATCAATTATTTTTAATAATTAAATATAGGTATATATATTAAAAATTTCAACTAATTTTCAAAGAATTTGAATTTATATTTTTCGAAATACTAATTTTACTAAAATTCCCAATTAAATTAATTCAAATTTTCCTAAATTTGAAATTCAATTATTTTTTTAATGTTTTCAATTAAAATTCTTCTCAAAATCAATTATTTTTAATAATAAAATAATTAATAAATTCGAATTTTAATTTGAAATCTTTTCAAAATTCAATTATTTTTCTAAAAGTTTTCAACTAAAATTCGTCTCCAAATCAATTATTTTTAATAATTAAATATATAGGTATTTATATAAAAAAATTCAACTAATTTTCAAAGAATTTGAAAATTATAAATAAAATTTCCAATTAAATTAATTCAAATTTTCCTAAATTTGAAATTGCAACATTTTGAAAATCAATTATTTTTTTAAAGTATTCAACTAAAATTTTTCTCAAAATCAATTATTTCTAATAATAAAATAATTAATAAATTCGAATTTTAATTTGAAATCTTTTCTAAATTCAATAATTTTTTAAGAGTTTTTAACTAAAATTCGTCTCCAAATCAATCATTTTTAATAATTAAATATATTAATTAAAAATTTGTGAAATTTCAAAAGAATGGGAATTAAAATTTTTCAAAAAACTAATTTTTTAGACATTTCTAATTGAATCAATTAAAAATTAAAATTTCCTTAAATTTTAATGTAAAATCTTTTCAAAATTCAATTATTTCTCAAAATTCACGCTATAATGATTTTAATATTCAATTATTATCTAAAATTTTAACTGGAATTCATTTGAAAATCAATTTTTATTAGAAAATTCTTCGAGAATTTAATTATTTAAATGCAAAAATAAATGATTTATTTGAATAATTGAATTTTCCTTAAAATCGAATTCTCATAAAGAATTTTATCAACAAATTTTTAAGTAATTGAATTCTTTTGACGAACTTGAATAAAATTTGTAAGAATAGTTGAATTTTTCGAGGAATTCGATTAAAATTGTATTAAAAATAATTGAAATTCTGCAATGAGTTTTATTATTTCTAAAAATAATTGAACTTTTTAAAATGCAATTGAAATTCAATTATTTCTAAAAATTACTATTATTTGAAACTTCTCAAAAATTCAATTATTTTCTGTAATTTTTTTTTTTTACTCAAATTCTTCTCTAAATCAATTTTTTTAAACAATATTCCTCTAAATCAATTATTTTTAATAATTAAAGATTTATTAAGAAATTGTAATAATTTCAAAAACATTAGAACTAAAATTTTTCAAAAATTATATATTAATTATAATTTATTACTTCTGCAAAATTCAATTATTTTTTAGAATTTTAAACTAAAATTATTTTCTAAATCAATTCTTTTTAATAATTTTTAGAAAATTCTTCTCTAAATTAATTATTTTTAATAACATTCAGAAAATTCTTTTCTACATCAAGTATTTTTAATAATTAAATATATATTAATAATCTATATTGAAAAATTTCACTAATTTTAAAGTTTTCAAAGTTTTCTACAAAACAAAGTTCAACAAAATTTCTAATTAAATTCATTTAAAATTGAAATTTTCCGATATTTCAATTTAAAACCTTTTCAAATTCAATTACTTTTTAATAATTGTGAACGCATCTCTTATGAAATTCAATTATTTTTCAAAGTTTTAAGTAAAATTTGTTCTTTAAAAAATGTATGAGTAATAATTTTTTGATAGTTCTTCAAGAAATTAATAATTTTTAGTAATTAAATAGTTATTAAGAAATTCAACTAATTTTGAAAGCGTTGGAACTAAAATTTTTCAAAAAAAAAAAAAATTAAAATCGACGGAATTGTTAATTAAAAGTATTAAAAACTCAGAGTTTCAAAAATTTTAATTTGAAACCTTTTCAAAATTAAAGTATTTCTAACTTTTTCAAAATTCAATTATGTTTTTTTAGTTTTTTTAACTAAAATTCTTTTTTAAATCTATGTTTAATTATTAAATATATATTAAAAAATTTAACTAATTTAAAAAGAATTTCAATCAGAATTTTTCAAATAACTAAGCTTTTCAATTTAAATTAATTAAAAATTCAAATTATCTGAAATTTCAAATTAAAACCTTTTGAAATTCAATTATTATTAAAAAAAAAATTGTCAACACAACTATTATAAAATTCAGTTATTTTCGAAATTTTTCAGTAAAATTATTTATTAATTAATTTGTAAGTAATAATTTTTTGATAGTTTTTCAAGAGTTAATTAATTAAAAAAATTATTGTCATAAATAGAAGAATGTTAAGGTTTTTTTTATTAAAATTCTTGTTAATTTTTTTTATAGTTTTTCAAGAATTAATTAATTAAAAAAAATTATTGTCAAAAATAGAAGAATGTTAAGGTTTTTTGAAATTAAAATTCTTCGTAATTTCAAAGTTTTAAGACAAACCACACAAATTTCGAATTTTATTATAAATTTTGAAAATTTAATTTTTTTTACTACTTTTAATAAAATTCCCTGACTTTCCCCTGAATTTCCTGACCTGTGGCAACCCTGAAAGTTAATTATAAATTAAAAAAAAAAAAATAGTAAAGAAACTTACGCGAACCATCGTTGTACATTCCATTCCAATTATTGTGCCCGTAGGGATTAAAATAAGGTTGATGTTGATAAATTTGCGATTGATTTTGATTATTTTGAGGTGGTTGTTTATTCGATTGAACGGGTGGTGGGGGTCCTGGGGGGAGAGGTGGAAGATCGGAATCATCATCTAAGAGATTAGCAACAGGAGTTTGAGACTCCGATTGTTGTTGAGTCTGTTGTTGCTGTTGGATTTGCTGCTGCTGTTGTTGTTGCTGGGACTGTTGATTCGGTTGTTTTCCCTGATTATTCGGACTCTGTGGAATTTGTTGTTGCGGCTGCTGTTGTTGTTGCTGCTGCATATGTTGTTGATTAAAACCCGGTCCATAAGGTCCCATCTTTCCTGGATGATAATAAAAAGGTTGTTGTCCTTGATTGAACCCTTGTCCATACATTGGTCTGAAAAATAATAATTCTCAATTAATTTTTTTCCTTTCACTTTAAATTTTTACATAAACTCAATGCAATTATTTAAAAAACGTCAAAACATTTACTTCCGATCTTGAATTATTTTTTTTAATTCTAAGCATTTTTTTGTCTAATTAATTAAATTAATTAAAAATAATCATTTGAAAAAATCATCAAAAATAAATAATTAATAAAATAAATTCTAAGCGAAGTTAAAGGACGAAATAGAAGAAAATTTCGTATTATATAAACAAGTAATTATTCAAGCCTTGAAAATAAATTGAATTTAAAAACAAATTTACAATACAATGCATAAATTCATGTGGGAATATTTTAATTAATAAAAATATTAATGAATAAAACACTAGAATTTCCAGTAATGTTTTTCTATACACTGTCGATAAAAATAGAAAATTCCAAAATTAGGAAGAGCTACTATTGCGCCATAATGAATGAAACAATGTTTCGTAATTGTATATATCTATATATAGAGGTAAATAGATTAAGTCAATATTGACATCGAAATGTCATTAAAAATCCGCTCATTTTAATTGCTTATAAAATTTTCAGCATCAAAAAAATTGAATTTAATAAAATGTCGCGAATCATAATCATGAATTTACAAACTATATTTACTATGACACAGGATATATGAAACCTTCAAAAATGGTGGACAATACAAAGGGCTCCGAAATCACAAACACAATTCATATTATCATGAACTATTTTTCGCATCTATTTTGTGTAAACAGATGTAAATATTACTCCTTATTGATAAATTATAATTATCAAAGTTAATTAGAGGAAATTTAACTTTTTAACCCCGAAGCGTCATAGGTACAAAAATCTCGTGTCTATAATTAGACATTTTTTTATCTCAAAAAAAATCACACTTTTAATACGACGAAATAGATGGAAATAGTTGAGTAATTTTCTTAAAAATATGAAGAAAAATCTGAAATAAATCGGAAGAAGAGAACTCACCCTGCATAGGGAGAATAAAAATGCATATCTGGAGGAGGATACTGCTGCCACGCCATGTTCGCCATAGGACCAGTCCCAGGTTGCTGTGGAAATTGCTGCTGTTGTTTCCGTTGATGAGCTATGATTTCACTTTCTGACATACCGAAAATGATTTTAACATCAACAAGATATACCTGCCTTTATACTTTTTCCTGGCCTGCAAGAAGAACGCGTCTAAAAATTTGAGTATTATTTTGATTTCACAAGCGTTAAAAACTGAAAACTAGACGTAGAAACGAAAATTCTCAACTTCCTTGTACGCCTTGTACTGCCATTTTTTTACTAGTGAAAGGGAAGACAGGAAATCGATATCTCGAGATATCGAAATTCGTTGCGCGCGCGCAGGTTTTACACTCGAATCCTTTTGAATATTCACTTAATTATTGATTAATTAATTAATTAGAAAACCTATTTTTTGAAATTGTTAATTTTACTATAAATAATTGACTACGACAATTATTAATTAGATGTAAAGACTGATAAAATTACAAAGTCATTAGATGTAACTAGATGCTGATGGAAGTTTTACTTTTATTGGTTGGTAATATTTCCGGTAACTTTACCCGCCTAGGATAGGACAGAGTAAAAAATTTCTATTTTTAGTGACGGATTTTGAATTAATAAAGAGAAGTTATTTATTTCATAATTTAAATTACTTATAGGTTTAATTGAGCAACTGTATTTATCCAAAATAGATTTGCATTATTAGTTAATTTGAATTTTTATCCATCTTTTTATGTGACCAATCAGAATTAGTCCTGCTTGTCACGTGACTATGTTCGTGTATTTGGATTTCCGATTGAGCGCGCGAGCACAAGTCACATCGTCTTGTGCCGGTTATTTTCTACAAGTTTTTTGGTTCAAAAACGTCTTTGTTTTAAAAGTTTTATCAAATTTTAAAGAAAAGTGATTACTTCCAAAAGTGAACAGTGAGTTATTTTTATATTTTCTTCCAAGTTAGTTAAATTATGTAGATTTGTGACTATGTTCAGTGAATTTAAAATGGTGAGTGTCATCCTAACCTAAATCTTTTTTGCGCTTGTTTTTATTATTTTTCTTTCATTCAAAGCATATAAATAAGTGTTTATAGCTTTTATTGAACGTTCTGTACTTTTAGAGAAAAATTCTTTAATATTTTTTTTATTCATAACACAGAAGTTTATATAGAAATTTTGATCGGATTTTGTACGTACAGATCGTATAGATTTATTGTTTTGACAGTTGACCAATAATTCCATTAATGGTTTGATATTACTTCGATTACTAATTTTACAAACTGTTTTAAATTAAGTATTTAATTTAATAATTGCATGAAATCAAATTAATGTTTTACACTAGCGGTTAATACACAATAGTGGTAAATAAAATCAGTTCTAATACTTCGAGCCATGAAAACATTGTCATTATTTTTTTTATATTTGCTTTCTGTCGAAAAATAGAAAAACAAATAATCGGAATTTCGAATGAAGGAAATATTAACTAAAATAATTTGTTTGAAGTTTAGTTTCGTCATTTTTGAGTTGATTTTGCAATGATTGGCACTTGACAATGAAATAATTTAGTTTAAATTGATTAACAATCGTGATTGTCATTTATTGTGAATTTGAAGGTAACAGAGAGCATAATGTCCTTGTTGCTTGAAGCACGTTTACGAAAATACCTTGGCGCACGCGTTTTCCCTTTAATATGTGAAAGACAATGTAGATACTGTTGGTTTAAACTGATGAATTTAGAATTTAGCGAAACAACAGAATGATGCTCGATGTCGAGGTCACGTCGAAATTATTTACAAGGACTGGCAACGTTCCGTATCCACTTTTTTTTCTTAATTTCCCTTTCCAACATTTTTCTCTTATACTTTCGATTATTATTTTTGTACCTAACAATTTATTAACAAAAAGTGTTAAACAGTGAATTTATTTTAAGACGTTTAGTGAACATTTACTTTTTTAATTTCCAGTTAAGTATTATTTTTCTATATATTATTTTTTATTTACTATTACTACAATTCAGCACAATGCTTTAACAACAAGAATATTTTATTATTCGACAAGAATTCTCTAATATTAAGTAAATTGTGGAATTTTGCAATTTAATTAATTGTTAAAATTATACGAATAAATTAATCGAAAAAAAATTTCTTTTCAGGTTCTTTTGATAAATAACACGAGAGACATAATCCCTCGCACTTATACTCAACACCCTTCTTCGTTCAGATTCTAATCTTAGCAGACTCCGAAAACTCAACTCGAGATCAGTACAAATTTGTTCTCCGCACGTTGATTCAACTTTGTTATGAAGTGATCAAAAAAAAAAATTTTCTTCTGGTGTAAAAAATAGAATTTCAAAATTTTTCCCTACTGACTAAAGTGATAAAATTGGATTTGACAAATTGGAATTCAACGCAAGAGGAAAAGATTTTTTAAATTAAAAAATTTAACGAAAAGCAACAATATTATTGATTTGAAGAAAATTAAAAAATTAAAAGAAATTTGAAAGAAACAATGGCCTACAGTTGGGATAATCGTGTTAATTTTATAGTCAAATTTCTTTACGGTTAGTATTTAGATTTACAATCAAATATTTAATTAACATTTACATTAATTTGAATTTACATTTTTTTCATTTGTTTCGATTTTTATTAGTTTTATTTTTTTTATTTTGCAATTAAATTTTATTACAATATAAAAATAAAATGGACAATTAAAAATATTACTAAATCATAAATTTAAATTCATTTCTTTTTAAATTACATAATTAATAATTTTTTTAAACTTACAATGTCAATTATGAATTAATATTTATGCTTTTTTACTTTTTGCGTGAATAAAAAATCAGTAAATTGAAATATTTGACACAATTGATAATTAATTAATAATTAATTGTTAATAAACAGATAATTATCATTAAATAGATTAAATAATAATTATTTAATTTGTTTGACGATTTTAACATTCGTTTTTGTTTATTTTGCGTAATAAATAAATAAACTCGTAAAATTTATTACACAAAATAATTATTTAATATTTTTAATAATTTAGTGAATTAATAATTTCAATAATTTAATGAATATTGAAATCCGAATATTGAATCATTCTATTTTTTATTGATTGAGAAAATATTTTACGAAAGTAAGAGTTCGAAAGAATTTTTCACTGTATTTTTAATTGGTTACATAAAAAATATTGAGGAAAGTGGAATTATAGGGCGAAATAATTAAACGCCCTTATAGGTGGTCGTTATGACCTGCCAAATGGCAATGATACATTAGAACTCGGTCATTAGTGCGAATACAAAAATAAAATCAAAGTTATTACAATTAATAAGAATTAAACTTTGAAAAAATTTTTATCTTCTAGAAAATAAATTATTTCTTAGAAAGCAATATTTATTTTTCAAGAATATTTTTTTTCAAAAATATAATAAAATCTCGTCTTAATTCTTAAATTTTCATTTTTTTTAGATATTGATAATAATGGAGTGCTGGAGCAACATGATTTTGAATGTATGGCTCTAAAAATGACTGTGATCGAAGGAAAAGGAGAATTTCACTACAATCGTTATCAGGAAAATTTACACATAATGCTTTCACTTTGGGAAGAAATTGCCGAACTTGCCGATTTCAATAAGGTACAAAAGAAAAATATTTTTTATTTAATATAAACTTTTTCAAAAAAAAAAAAATAAAGAAAAATAGTAAATAAGTAAAAAAGAAAAAAAAATATTTACTAAAAATGACATTCAATCATTAAAAATATCACTTTTACTCTGCTTGCATTAATCTTTATTAAAAGTGCAATGAAAACAGGAAAATAATAAAACGACGTATTTTCGAATTGTATAAAACGAGAAATTATTTATCATATTTGTTTCGCAATTGAAATGCCATCGATTTTCTAAAGTGTCAAGTAAAATCCTCTATTCTCTATTATTTACAAAGTCTAGTAAAAATAGAAATGAATTTCGAAAGGAAATTTCCAAATCTCTCAAGTTAGGTAATTTGAAAAAAAATAATTTAAAATAATTTGAAAAATGAAAAAAAAAAAATTTTCAAGAAGAAAAATTATTTTCGATATATAAAAACAATTTCAAAATATTAATTATTTATTTGTTTAAAATATTAATATTTTCTTTCGATATATTAAAATTTGAATAATTATTTTTCTTCTTCTAAAGTAATATATAAACAATGTATATATTTCTGTCAACGGAGATAATTTTGAGTACATTAACACTTGGCACAAATTCAAAAAGTGCGATTCTGTAACTAGGGTCACGTACGACCTTTTATTTCTTACCGAAGAAAAATATGATCAATAATAAAAATTCAATACAGTGGGGAATTTTAAAAATATATGTTGGCAATAATTTTTATAGAAACGAAGAAAAATGAGAAATGGGGATTTTTAAAAATTGATAAAATTCTAGTTTTCTAAATTTAATTATTTGCTAACGAATAATTATAATAATTTTTAGGATGGAGTTGTGACGACGGAAGAATTTAAGAAAGCTGTGCAAATGAGTTGCGTTGGACGATCGTATCGAGAATTTCCCCAATCAATGAAAATGTTTATCGACAGTCATTTTAAATTAGTTGATTTGAACGGTATTAATTAATTAATTATTATCATTTAAATTTTATAAAACTGCTGGGTTGCCATAGGTAAACAAAAAATCAGGGAAAAGTCAGAGAAATTTATTAAAAGTTACTGAAAAAAATTCAAATTTTTATAGAATTCATAAGAAAAATCTGAATTTTGGTGTCTTTTTTGAAACTTTGAAATAACCATTGAAAATAAATTAAAAAATAAATTAGAAAATAATCACAAAATAATTTATTAATTTATTAATTACAAAATCTTCAATTTTTCTATTTTTGACAATAATTTACTCTCAACAACATAATTCTTGAAGAACTATCAAAAAATTTATTATTCATAAATTAGGTATTTACTGAAGAATTTTAGTTAAAAATTTCAAAAATAATTGAATTTTATGAAGAGTTTTGTTTACAATTTTTATAAACAATTGAATTTCAAAAGGTTTCAATTTAAAATTTTAGAAAAAATGAAATTTCAATAAATTTAATTAGAAATTTTAAAAATTTTAATTCAAATTCTTTTAAAATTAGTTAATCTTTTTAATGAATATTTAATTATTAAAAGTTATTGATTTAGACGAATATTATTAAAAATAAATGATTAAGAGAACAATTTTAGTTAAAAAAAGAAACAGAAAATAATTTGATTTTTGAGAAGTTACAGATAATAGCAATTTTGAGAAATAAATTAATTTTGAAAAGGTTTCAAACTAAAATCATTGATTTAGAAGACTATTATTTAAAAATAATTGATTTAGAGAAGAATTTTTGTTAAAAATTGTAAAAAAATAATTGAATTTTTGCTAAGTTGCAATTTTTTTGAAACAATTGAATTTTGAATATTTTTAATTAATAATTCTATGAAATTTTAATTTTTAAAAAAATGTTAATTCAAATTTTTTTAAAATTAATTTTAAATATTTATTTAATTGAAGAATTTCCTATTAATCGATGAAATTTCGTAAAATTGAATAATAAACAAATAGATTTGAAAATTTTCAAAAACTTTGTCAAAAATTATTAAAAATAATTTTAGTTAGAAATTCTAGAAACTAATAATTGAATAGAAATTATAATAATTTTAAAAATTAAATTTTTGTGGCAACCCTGAAAAAGTAATTGAAAAATTAAAACTTAATTAAAATATTTTTAAATCTAATAATAAAAAATCGAATTTTATATTACAGAATTTTCAAAACGTTTTTTTTTTGTAGATGATGGTGTAATTGCTGCTGACGAATTTCGCTACAATTGTGTATCGAGAATTCCTGTAAACAGTGTTGATATTCTCGACGAATCCTATCAAAATCTTTTAAATGTTTGTAAATTTTATCATATATTTTAAATTTCTTTTTTCAAGTATTTTCCATTTATATTTTTTTAATTTATTTTTTATATCGTCATTATAATATTTTTGAAATCGTCCATTAATTTGGTATAGTTGTCACGTATTTTTTATTATTTAATTTATTTTTATTATTTGATACTTTCTTTATAAATTTATAAATTTAAATTTTCTGAGAAATGTTTAATTCATGTTTAATTTTTAATAGGACGACGACAGAAGAAGAGGTGGATTAACATTATCGAGATATCAAGAATTATATGCCCAATTTTTGGGTAATCCGGACGAAAATTGTCCAGCAGTTCATCTTTTTGGTCCACTTCATGAATTATGTTGAGTTTTATTATTTGTAATCAAGTAAAATATATATCCAGTCCGCACGAAGAAAAGACAAAAATTTTAACTATAAAAAAAATACCACCGTCAAATAAATTGATATATTTTAGCTAAACTGATGTTTTTCATTATAGAAATTAGTTCTTTTCTGATTAATCTGATTTTTTTATTTATTATTATTATTAATTAATTATTAAAAATAATGGATTTATAGAAGAATTTTCGTTAAAAACATTTAAAAAAATTGAATTTTGAAAAAGTGAGAAATGATTGCAGAAATTCAATTATATTTTCAAAAGTAATAAAATTCTTCGCAAAAATTCAATTATGTTCAAAAATTTTTTTAAAAATCTCGTTAAAATTTCAAATATTTTTATATAAATAGTAAAATTCTTGGAAAAATTTCAATTATTTTCAAAACATTTTCTCAATTCAATGATTTTCAATATCTACTATTTTAATAAAATTTTCCAAAACAATTCAATTATTTAAAAAAAAATTTTTTTTATTCTATGCAAATATTTAATTATTTTCATAAATAATAAAAATTTTACAAGAATTTAATTATTTACAAATTTTTTATAAATTTCTTCACAATAATTCCACTTTTTTTCGTAAATCATAAGTTTAAAAATTTGTTGATAAAATTGTTTACGAGAATTAAATTGTTTCGAATATTCAGTATTCACTTTGAATTGAATTTCTCGAAAGAATTTAATTATTTTCATAAATTACAAAATTCTTTGCAGGAATTCAATTATTATTTTCCTAAATAATAAAATTCTTTGCAATAATTCGATGATTTTCAATAAATTAATTTTAAAATTGAAAATATTTGAAAAGAAAAATTATAAAAAAGTTAAGAAACTAAAAAGCAAACAAAATATTAATTGAATTGAAATGATAAAAATAATTTTGAGGAAATTAAAGCAGCAATATTTTTATATAATTTAAAATAATGATTTTATCACTTGGTTAACTTTAATTATTGTAAAACAAGAAGAAATTGATCACTCTGAGTCTTCGACTCGGAGTGATCCATTTTTTCATGTTTTATAACAATTTTTTATAAGTTGTTTAATTTCAAAAAGGTTTGAATTTAAAATTTTTGAAAATCTTTTTTTCTATGAAAAAATAATAACGGTTAATAAAGAAGTTAATTAAGTTATTGATGTTCTCGAATAATTTTACTTTTAGAGAAATTTGCAAATAAAAGTATTAGAATATTTTTTTTTCAGTATCTAATTATTTTTTAGAGTAAATCAAAATATTTTTTAGTGTCTGGGAAAAAATCTAAATTTTTGTCTGGAAATCAGGGAAAAAGAAAATTAATTTTTTCTGGCATAACCCTGTGTTAAAAATTTTTTTTAAAAGTAAACAAAATAGTAAAACTTTTATTATTTCATTTTTGTATAATTATTTTATAAAACAAAAATATACAATTCTTTGTGAGGACGAATAAAAATTTAATAGAATTATTATTTTTCACTATCTAGAGGTAAAAAAAAAGGAAAAACGAAAAAATTGTCATAGTGGTGTTGCTATAGGTCTCAGGTACGTAATTTTATGAGTGTAACAATTGGGTACAAGTGTCGTCATCATCATGTGCGTTATCGCGGCAGTCAATCCCCAAATACGATATTTACCACCCAGGTAAGCTGGCAGTGTGAAATTATTTCGAAATTGTGTAAAACGACATAAAGAAGGATCGCAAAGATCTTTCAATGTGACAACAAAGGCAGACTCGACTTCACGAGTATTTATATTGAGCTTCTCGGGATCAATTTCCCCAATGTAGCCAAGCACTGGCAATACACTCACGTCTTTTCTTATAAATAAATCCGAACTCGTCCAAACATTCACATTATTTATGGGAATTCGAAGTTCCTCCCAAGTTTCTCTTAGCGCCGTGTCAATTAAATTTGCGTCCGTTTTATCGTGCATTCCACCCGGAAAGGAAACTTGACCTTGATTCGAACTGAGTCTCGACGATCGTAGTGTATAGAGAAATCCCAATTCTCCATTATAAGTACAAAGCGGTGCCAAAATTGCCGCTTTTTTCACTGGTTTCAAATCCAATCTCTTTGGAACTTTATAGGCTTTTAATTTTTCTATGCAACTTGCACGATTTTCATTGCTAAGAACAAGTTCCGGTCGCAATTTGTTTACGTCAAGTGTGCCAAGATTTCGTCTGGGAAACACAATTTATAATAATGATTCATCGATTTTTATTCAATGACATTTCAATATTTATCGTGAAAAATTGTTATAATTTATTTAAATAATAATTTCAAGTGTAAATAAAAATTTTTATTGTAAATATAAATAATTACCGATGAATAAGTAGAATTTGACGTTTCAACATTACAGTCATCTTCATGTTTCTTTTGAAAGTTGTTTTTTTATCACAGAGACATTATAAATCATTTTCTAGCAAATATTATGAAATATATATACTTTGCATGCTGTTTTTTTAAAAAAAATACGAAAAATACTCTAAAAAATTAGGTTATGTCACTTTATATTTTCTCCCCATAATTCTATAGATTCTATACTATCATCGATGGAATATTGAAAATTTTTTAATCTTTTGAATTTCTTTCAATCTCTCCAATCTCTCTAAAAGTTGATTTATCACTAAAAGAAATGATTGTATTTGTAAAACAATTATTTGAAATTCACCTGCCAGTTTACTTTTTAGGAGTATTATTACTTCAAATATATCTAAAAACACAAATTTACTCACCTGTAAAATAATGATTTAACGATTTGAAAGATTTAATGATTTAATACCATTTTAAATATGTTTTATTCATTCGTTCACTTCTGTCACTTATTTGCAATTGCATGAGCAAAATCAAAAAAGATTTAAGGTTATGAAGTTATGCGAATTTTTATATCTCGAAATATAATCGATATTTAGAGTTGCGCGCGTAATTTTAAATACACACAATAATAGCTTATTTACATATATTATTTCTATATATGTGACTGTCCGCGACAAAAGGGACCTTAGCTCCATGTAAATACATGGGAGCTAAGGTCCCTTTTGTCGCGGACAGTCACATATTATTATTGGTATTTCTCGTATTTCTTCGTATTTTAAAAGTTTAAGAATAAAAATACGAATTTTAATAATTAAAAATAAATACAACTTGAAACTTATTTGAAATTACGCGCATATATATCGCAAACCTGATTCGATACTTTACCGCTATGGACTAGGCTTAAAGTCTATTGGCGGGACATTAGAAAATCGAAAAATATCACTGTCAAGAATATTTTTACCCGAAAATTTTTTATGTCCAACCATAAGAAACGGATTTACCTATAAAAAATTCTAATAAATTTGTCTTAATTTGTTACAGAGAAAAAAGAGAGACTTAACAAGATGAAAAAGGGGTGACAAATTGAGTGCACACGCCCCTGGGAGGAGTTGACGTCATTGGCGCATGCGCACGGTCAGAAAACGGCACTGCAGAAGCAGGCGAGTTCGCGAGTGTATCGATTTTACGATCGTGTCTCGCGGTTAGTGCGTTCGTTTCCTTTAGTTTTTAGTGACCGTGTTCGTGGTACATGGATAAAAATTGTGAATGGGATTAATCATTAAGTGCTCCGCTTCGTACACCTGCTGATTCGCAACTCCTCCAGCTCATCATGACCAAGGATAGATTAGCAGCCCTCGTCGCGGTAAGTTAATTCAACTCTTGTGTGTCTATATATCTCTTTATGTCCCTATCATATTCTCCTATCAACTGTCACATACAAAAATTTCATCATCCATTATATTTGTCAAAACGTTGTATTGAAAAAATAATTATCATCATTTTTTCGTTACCGCCCAATTAATAGCTTGATAATGAAGGTCCTCGAGCTTGGGCGGGCTCCCTCAAGTCTCGCGACACCGTGACTAAAAAGTGAGGTCATACATTTCTTTTTATGTCAACATCGACTCTTTTTTTTCTCTCTAAAAATGACAAATCTTTAGAAATCTTGATCTTCTCAAAAAAAAGAAAATCCTAATAGTTCACCCTGACCCAAAAATTAACTAATTGCTACGTACCTGAAATCAATTTTTGACAGTTGACTTGTTGAAAAAATTTGATTGATTTTCTATTTTTTTTCTCTCCCCCCCCCTGTTTTTTTATTGTTGACAAAAATTACTGTCTTGTTCCTTTTTTTCATATTAAAAAACGGGAGTAAATTATTCTCTTCTCCTTTTTTTGGGGAGAAATTTTTTCTCAAATTTTGAATTGAAATTGATAATTTGAGAAATGCTTTTGTGCCGGCAGAGCCGGGTCAAATGGTTTTTGATACAATCCTTAATTGCGAATCAAGTTCTCGACTATCTCTTTAAAGTGCTTTCTCTTAATAATGATTGTGAGAAAGATCAATTTTCTCGGGTGGAATGAATACCATTTTAATTCAGAATTGTCCAATTTGTTTCACTTGATAATAGCCTTTTAAGATCGAGGAAATGTTTAATATGTTTCTCAAAACGTTCTCAAGTTTTCAAGATTACGTTAATTTATCTTCTTGGTCATTTCACGTATATCCTACTTTATTTTTCTTCATCATTTATTTCTAAAAAAAAAATTCAGATTTTAAATATTTTCTAATTTTGCTAAAACTTTGAATTAAATATTTTCAAAAATTATTTTTAAATATTTTTTTTTTTAATATTTTAATTTTTAGTTTAATTTTAATTGTGACTTGAACTAATTTTATTAGACTTCGTCATTGAGTCATAAACTTAAATAACATTTTGTCAGGTTTGTAAAAATACTGAAATACAGCTGAAAATGAATCATATTTGTTCTTATGATTTTTTATAACGATAATAATGGACGTGAATGAATTTTTTTTTTGTTTTTCCAATTGAGGATTTTTTTATTGTTACCTTTTGACACTTGTTTCATCATTTGAGTATTTCTACAATGATTTGGCTAATAACCTTTTCTTTTTGCGATGTCGTCATCTATAATTTACTTATTATTACGGCAAATCTATTTAAAAAATGAATAGGAATTTATAATAGGTTTGACGTAATAATTATTTCAATTTTTTATTTAATAATTAATGTTTTCATTCACGTTTCCTTGTTTTTAATACTTTCTCGTTTACGATGATTAATTGTCATTCAACAATTTTCTATTATTTTTTATTTTATTGTTTATTTTGATATTTAATATTTTTCTGTCATTATTTAATAATAAAAAGCAAGAGTAAGGAAAATATTTTTAATAGTTGACTGTTGAAGATTCAAGGCTAGGGATTTATCTTTATGATCAAGTTTAGTATATTGTGCTTGGTATTTTTTCGTGAAATATAACTTGTTTGTAAAATCCAACGATTTTCGTAAAATTTTTTAATAATCTAAAATTTATTTTTTTAAATTTTATTTTCTTATTTAAATAAATTGACACTCTTTGAAGGTCTTTATTTCTTGTATTGTATATTTTATGTTGTTAGATCTTTGCATGAAACGAGCACTAATCGTTGTAGTGAACGATTCACATTAGCTACTCGCATATTAGTTACCAAGGATTCTCTTTCGATTCTTAATCATTGTTCGTCATAGTTGAAAAAAAAATCCAACATCTTGTCTTGTTTCTCATTCGCTCTTGAAAATAGGAAAAAAAAATTATACAGGAAAAAATAAAAAGTGACTCATATGTTCAGGTTCACACGAATACCTTATAGACTTATCGCGGTATGTTTTAATTATATCAATTATTGTTTACTGTCAAGCGATAAATTTCTTCCCATTTTTCATAGATTACGATTTTCAAGTCCGAGAATTTTTTCTGTTTAAATTTTATTATTTATTACAAATTTCATAATTTTATTAAAAATTTTATTTTATATTTCATTATTAATCAATAATTTATTTTTAAAATTTCATATTTTCGTAGTTTAATTATTACAGGGTTGACACACGTCAGTTTGAATTTTCAATTTTATAAAATTTCTATTTTGGCTGAATTTTATTTTCAAATTTTAAAGAACGTAGATTTATAATAAACTTTTATAATTAAAGTTATTCTTCTGAGATTAGTTAAATTTTTTAATATATATTTAATTAATTATTAAAAATAATGGATTTATATAGAAGAATTTTAGTTAAAAATACTTTTAAAAAATGTTGAATTATGGAGAAGTTACAAATAATTGCAGAAATTCATTTTCAAAATAAAATGCTTCGCAGAATTTCAATTATGGTCGAAAATTTCTAAAAATTCTAGTCCAAATTTCAATTATCTTTATAAATTATAAAATTCTTTTCCGAAATTTAATTATTATCAAAAATTTTCCTCATAAATTTTTCCTTAATAAATAATAAAAATTTCACAAGAATTCAATTATTTACGAATTTTTTATAAATTTCTTCGCAATAATTCAATTATTTTCATAAATAATAAAAATTCCACAGGAATTCAATTATTTACGAATTTTTTATAAATTTCTTCGCAATAATTCAATTATTTTCATAAATAATAAAACTCCTCGCAGACTTTCAATTATTTTTAATACAATTTTAATCGAATTCCTCGATAAACGTAATTATTCTTCTTAAAAATTTTATCAAAATACGTCGAGAGAATTCAATTATTTAAAATTTTTTGTGAAAAAATTCTTTATGAGAATTCAATTTTGAGAAACATTTATTAATTAAATAAATATTTATTTTTTGTATTTAAATAATTGAATTCACGTAGAATTTTCTAATAAAAATTGATTTTAAAATGAATTTCAATTAAAATTTCAATTATTTTCAAAAATTTTCCTTAATTCAATGCTTTTCAATATTTACTACATATTTTAATTAAATTTTCCAAAAGAATTCAATTATTTTTTAAAAATGTTGTTAAAATTCTACGCAAATATTTAATTATATTTTCATAAATAATAAAAATTTTCACAAGAATTCAATTATTTTCAAGAATTTTAATAAATTATTTAAATGATTTTCAAATGATTCAATTATTTTTATAAACTTTTCGAAATACAATTTTTTTTAATACTATTATAATACTATTAATAATACTATTTAATTTAATAAAATAAAATAAAATTTAATACTATATTATAATTCAATAATTAAAAAAATTTGTTATAAAATTCTTTGTAAATATTTAATTATTTTTATAAATAATAAAATTTTCACAGGAATTCAATTATTTAAAACTTAATTTTTGTAAAGTTTTTCGAAAAAATTCATTTTTTAAAATCATTTAAATAAAATTTCTTATTAAGTACATATTTAATTATTATTATTTGTTTACTTATTTCAAAAATTTAAATATAATATAAATTAAATATAATATAATGAATTATAAGAATTCAATTATTTTTATAAATAATAAAGTTTTTCACAGAAAATCAATTATTTTTAATACAGTTTTAAATTAATTCCCCGAAAAATGTAATTTTGTTAAAAGTTTTATTAAAATTCACCGAAAGAATTCAATATTATTTAAAAATTTGTTTATAATATTCTTTGTGAGAATTCAATTTTGAGAAACATTCAATTATTTAATAAATTATTTATTTTTGAAGATCTTAATTCCTATGGCAAAATAATAATGATTAAATATTTATTTAAAAAAGAAGTTATTGATGTTTCAGAACAATTTTTCAATTAAAGAAATTTGTAAATAAAGGTAATAGAACATTTTTTTGAGTAACTAATAATTTTTAAAGTGAATCAGAATATTCTTTACACAAAATTAAATTTTTTTTTGGCAACCCTGATGTATTAATATTGTATATATTTTTTTTGTACAGGAAGTATTTTTTTTCGCAGAGGTACAAAAAAAGTACAGAATTTATAACTTTTAGATTTTTATTCAATCGTAAAACTTGGCGTTCAATTTTTGACTTTATAATTTTTATACTCTCTCAGAGATAAAAATCGCGTAATTTTTGAAACAAAAAAAAGAAAATCCTTTCTTCGAAGATGAAAGTTTTATCAAAGTTTTACATTAAATAATCCTTATTGCAAAGAATAACTTAAAAGTTTTCGTATTTTAAATAATGAAAGTGTGTGTGTGTGGGGGTGGGAGAGAAAGTAGAAAAATTTACCTAATTTATCTTAACTCTTGTACTTTCTTTCTTTTCATGAAGAGATTTAAAAAGTAGAATCCGCTATTCTGGAGATTTTTCTAAATATACTTCATAAGTTTTTTTTCCCTAACTGTACACATTAAAACACAGAGTTTAATTCAATTTTCTCAAGTGATGGTGTCTTTTTCTTCTCTGTTTATTTTTTTCATTCCCGGACTCTTCCTTGTGAAAAATATTCAATTGGCGCATCTTGTCTCGTATTTCCAGCTTAACGTGCTGCGAATACTTAATTCATGCTCCATTTTATTCTAAGCCTTTTAGTCTCTTTCGTGAACAGAGTTGATTCATCTAGAAACTTTGACGATTTGTCTATATTTCCCCCCCCCCTGAAGAATTTTCAAAACCTTGTTATGTCTGTATTGAATATTAATTCAGTGTTAATTAATTAGTAATTAATTCGTTAATTTATTCATAATAAATTTATAATTAATTCATAATTGATTCGATTAATAATTAAATAATATTAATTTATTTTTCAGGCTCAGTCCGACGAGGACGATGTGGCCGACGATGTCTCGGTCCCCGTGGGAGGGCCCGAAGATTTCATGACGGAATTTTTCGCCGAGGTGAGTAATTAATAATTAAATATGAAAAGAATTAAACTTTTAACAGACTTCGCTCTCATTTACTAAAAACTACTATTTACTACTTTTTTTACGTTATGCTACTATTTGGGTACTTTTTTTAGATTTCAGCCACTAAAAGCTACTATTTTTTTTTTTTTTTTTTTGAATTTCCACAACTTTAAATTCGCTAATACTAGAAATCAAAAAACTATTCTTAAAAATTATAATCAAATTCTTTAAAATGATTCAATATTATTTTCAAAAAATATTTGAAATTCAATTATTTTCAATATTTATAGTATTTTTATTAGATTTCGCAAAAGAATTCAATTATTTAAAAAGAAATTGATAAAGTTCAGCTAAAATTCAATTATTTCAAAAAATAATAAAATTTCCACAGAAATTCAATTAATAAAAAAATAGCATTTTCAAACAAATTTTGGAAAAATTAATTATTTAACAAAATTTTTATACAATTCTTCAAAATAATTCAAATACTTTCACTAATTTCATTTTTCATGGGGATTCAAATTTGAAAAAAAATTTTGATGAAATTCTAAACAAGAATTCAATTATTTTTAATACCTACTATTTTAAATTAATTAATTGAAAAATTCAATTATTTTTACAAATAAAGTTTTCCACAAGAATTCAATTATTTAGAATACAATTTTCATAATATTTATTATACTTCGAAAAAATTAATTATTTAAAACAATGTTTATAAAATTTTTATGAAGAATTGAATTATTTTTAAAAATAACAAAAATTTTCACAGCAATTAAATTCGCTTTAAACATTTTAATAAAATTTTTCGCAATAATTCAATTATTTTCATAAATAATAAAATTCCTCTCAGAAATTCAATTAATTTTGATAATTTTAATATAAAATTCTTTGCACGAGATTCAATTATTTTCACAAATAATGAAATTCATCGCAGGATTTCAATTATTTTTAATACAATTTTACAGTAATTGCTCAAAACATTTAATTATTATTTCTAAAAAGTTTAATTTCGATTCCTCGAAGAAATCAATTATTTAAAAAAAATTTTTGTTTAAAATTCTTTCTAAGAATTCAATTATTTATAAAAATACTAGAATTTTTCACAAGAATTCAATTATTTTTAAAAGTAATAAATTTCTTCTTGAAAATTCAATTCTTTTTAATCATTTTAATAAAATTTTTTGCAATAATTCAGTTATTTTCATAAATAATAAAATTCATCGCAGGATTTCAATTATTTTTAATACAATTTTACAGGAATTGCTCAAAAAATGGAATTATTCTTAAAAATTAAATTTTAATATTGTCGAAAAAATTAATTATTTAAAAAAAATGTTTTTTAAAATTCTTTGGAAGAATTCAATTATTTACAAAAATATTAGAACTTTTCACTGGAATTGAATTGTTTTCAAATATTTTAATAAAATTAGTCGAAAGAAATAAATTATTTTAAATAAAATTCAAATAAAATTTTTTTGAAATAATTCAATTATTATTTTTGATTTTAATAAAATTCTTCACAAGAATTCAATTATTTACATAAATAATTCTTCGAAAGAATTCAATTATTAAAGATAAATTTCAAAATCGTTCCCTAAAATTCAATTATTTGGAGGCACTTTAATAAAATTCTTTGCAAAATTCAATTATTATTATAAATAACAATATTCATTACAAGAATTCAATTATTTTTAAATTTAATAAATTTCATCTTTGAAATTTAATTATTTAAAAAAATTCTAATAAAATCGTTTCCAAGAATTCAATTATTGTTAAAAATTTTAATTGAATTCTTTGTAAGATTTAATTTTTTTAAAAAACTTTTCGCAATTCAATGATTTTCAAAATCTACTATTTTTATAAAATTTTCAAACAAAATTCAATTATTTACAAAATTTTTTGAAAAAATCTTCCTAAGAATTCAATTCTTTTCATGAATAATAAAAATTTCTATGGAATTCAATTATTTGAATTAGAATTTGTATAAATTAGTCGAAAGAAATAAATTATTTAATAATTTTTTTAAAATTTTTCGCAAGAATTCAATTATTCTTTTAGATTTTAATAAAATTATTCCCAAGAATTCAATTATTTACATAAATAATTCTTCGAAAGAATTCAATTATTAAAGATAAATAACAAAATTATTCCCGAAAATTCAATTATTTTCATAAATAAAAATATTCATCACAAGAATTCAATTATTTTTAAAAGTAATAAATTTCTTCTTAAAAATTCAATTATTTTAGAAAATTCTAATAAAATCGTTCGCAAGAATTCAATTATTGGCAAAAATTTATATTCAATTCTTTTGTAAAATTTAATTATTTTTCAAAACTTTTCGCAATTCAATTATTTCAATATCTACAATTTTCATAAAATTTCCAAACAAAATTCAATTATTTAAAAATTTTTTTGTTCAAAATCTTTAATAAATTATTTATTTTTGTATTAAAAATAATTAGGTAGGTATTTAAAAAGAAATATTATTAAAAAATTCGTCTCAAGAATTCAATTATTTTCAAAAGTAATAAAATTCTTAGCAGAAATTCCATTATGGTCAAAAGTTTAATAAAATTTATATTTTATAGTCAAAATTTCAATTATTATTATAAGTATTAAAATTTTTCTCTAAAATTCAATTATTTTCAAAAATTTTAATAAAATTTTTGGCAATATTTCAATTATTTAAAAAATTTTTAATAAAATTCTTGACAAAATTTCAATTATTTTCAAAAAATTTTCTCAATTCAATGAAATTTTTTTACAGAAATTCAATTATTTTTAGTACATTTTTAATCTAATTTTTCGAAAAATGAAATTTTTCTTAAAAATTTTATTGAAATTCGTCAAAAGAATTTTAATGACCTATTTAAAAATTTGTTGATAAAATTCTTTAAATGAGAGTTGAATTTTAAAAAACATTGAATTCTTCAATAAATTATTTTTTTTGTATTTAAATAATTGAATTGTCGTAGAATTTTCTAATAATAATTGATTGAAATATGAATTTCAGTCGAAACTTTAGATAATAATGGAGTTTTGAAAAGGTTTCGAATTATAATCTTTGAATGTTTGAATTTTTTATACTTTTAATTTAAAATTGTGTAGATTTAATTTTTTTGTAAAAGTTGAATTGAAATTTTTTTTAAGTTATTTCAAGTTTCTATTTTCTAATATATATTTGATTGAAAAATTTTCTGAATAATCGATGAAATTTCGTAAAAATTGAATTGTAAACAAAAGGATTTGAAAATGTTGAAAGAAATTTTTCAGAAATTATTAATAATAATTAATTTACACTTTATAAAGAAGAATTTTAGTTTTAAATTCTGGAAAACAATAATTGAATTAAAATAATGAAAGTAATTTTGAATAAGTTAGAGTAACAATATTTTTATAATAGGTATAAAATGACGATTTTATCAGTTCAACATTTTTAATTATTATAAAACATGAAGATATCGATTGCTCCGAGTCGAAGACTCGGAGTGATCGATATTTTCATGTTTTATAACAATTTTTTATAAGATGTTTAATTTCAAAAAGGTTTGAATTCAAAAATTTTGTAAAATACAAATGTAGTTTTAAAAACCTGGAAAAATTTCGTTTTTTAACCTGGAAAACCTGGAAAAGTCATGGAATTTGAAAAGATCAAAAGCGTGACAACCCTGACTACTATTTTTTTTAGTTTAAAAGCTACTTTTTTAAAATTAATTATCGAGTGCGAAGTCTGTGTTGAATTAAAACTGTCGTATATTTAGACTTTTAAGGATAATGAAAGGAAATTGAATTTTTTTTTTTATTCAAAAAATAATTCGAGAGACAATGGATTTGACTATTGTTTTTTTTTCTCTTTCTTTCCTTCTCTCTTTTGTCCCTTATACGTTTCTCACATTCTAGTTCTCGATAGAATGCGTCTCCTCATAAAGACGTGTATTCATGCTTTTGCTGCTTGTGAACATTTGCAGAGTGTAAAGATACTTCTTGTAGATTTATAAAGGTACTTTGTACGGGTGTAAATCCATGTGACCATCAATGTTACACAGACGAGTGAATCGAGGCCAGTTACGTTCCTCTCGATTCATTGAAGCTCGAAACTCGACCAGTAGTCTATCATTCAAAAATTGTCCAATCTCACAAAAAATAAATCTCTTACTCTATAGCTTATTCTATGATTTTATTTCTTAAACTCGAGACTCTCGTTAAAAAAAAAAATCTTTACAGGACTATTTATACATTTTTTTCTATTATTAATACAAAAGAGATTTTTTTTTCTCCCAAATATTCAAATGAAGTCGAATTTTGCCATTTTTCTGAATTTTGAATTTAATTTCAGAATTATAAATAAAAGATTCATTTGTTATGAGGCATTTTTTATTTAAATTTGGATTTTCATGTTGAAAAAAATTTTACTGTCGAGGGAAAAGTTAAATTACGTGACGGGAAAGTTTAACAATATTGTGGACAAGATAATTTTTTTTCTTTTTTTTTTTGAAAGTTAAAACACAGGGCAATATATGTAGTCGTAAGTTACATTGTCAAACGTCAGAGTTACTAAAGTGGAAAACCTTCAGTCTTGAAGAAAACTTTTTTCTCTAAGTTTAATATACTTTGAATACGTTCATTGTGAAAGAGTTTAATGCACTTTTGTTCATAATGTCGAACCATCATTTATAAAATAAATTAATTTTCCCTTTATTTAACTTTTCCTTAATTAATTTCTAATCTAATATGTCCAGTTAAATTCTGAATTCTAAAATTCAATTCTCTTTGTAGAATATGCAAATTCCTTCTAAACAAAAATTTTATTCAATTTCATAAAAATTGAATAACTTTCTTCAAATTATTTCTCCAATTTTTTTTTACTTTTCTATTTTTACTATTTTTACTATTTTTTTCTATTTTACTATTTTTTTATTTTTACTATTTTTTTATTTTTACTATTTTTTTTATTTTTACTATTTTTTTCCATTTTTATTACCTTTTTTATTTTCAATTCATTAAAATTTCAAAAAGGTTTAGAAAAAAAAATTGATAATGTATGTATGAGGGCAATATTTTCAAAATGTTTTTTATCCATATTTAGAGGGAAAAAAAGCTTCCTTCTTCCTTTGCAGTTAATTTATTTGCTTCGCTATGCAAATGTGTTTAGTTCCCTGAGAATTATACAATTTGAAATTCAGATCGCTTTTGAAATATAATTAAGGATGTAAATTTTAATAAAAATAAAATAGTTGATAACTTTCTTTTTTGTAAATTGTTGCAAAATAGAGCAAAAATATATGATTTTGTGACATTTTTGCATTTTTACACGACTATATTTTCAAAAAAACGCTAATTTTTTCGACTTATTTTCGAAAGTTGTGATTTTTTATTTTTCTCCCGGGAATATTTCTAATAAAAAAATACCACTTTATTAATGTAAACGTGAAAATTTATTCGATTTTTATATATACAGTAAAAAATAGACAAAACTTTCAAAAATTATTTTTGAAACATTTTTCTAATTCAATTTTTGAAATATATAATTAAAAAGATTTCGAATAATTGGATATTTGTAAAATTTATTTAATTGAAAATAATTGATGTTTTCTTCAAGTATTTTATTACAATATTTGAAAATCGCAACTTTTGAAGAATTTTAATTTCCAAATTTTTAAAATAATTGAATTTTTTTTAAACTTTAATTATCTTCGAAGTAAATTAAAATTTTTTAAAAACTACTTTTTACACTTATTAAAATTGCGGAAAAATCATTTTCATATTTATAATTTTGAAATTCTCAAAAAATTCGATTTTTTTGTATTTTTCAAAAATTTAATTATTTTAAAAATATTTTACTAAATTTCATTAATTTTTCAAAAATTTTACTAAATTTCAATTATTTGTAAAATATTATACTAAATTTCAATTCTAAATAAATAAACTTCAAACGGTTTCAATTTGAAATTTTATAAAATTTCAACGTTGAATGAATTTAATTAGAAATTTTAATGAACTTAGATTTTTGAAAAATTTTAATCATTCAAAATCTTCTAAAATTAGTTAACTTTGTCAAAATATATTTAATTAGTTATTAAAAATAATGGATTTATAGAAGAATTTTAATTGAAACACTAAAAACAATAATTGAATTTTGAAGAAGTTACAAATGATTGCAGAAATTCAATTATTTTCAAAATTAATAAAATTATTATCTCAAAATTCAATTATGTTCAAAATTTACAAAAAAATCTCGACAAAATCCCAATTATTATTTTTATAAATAAAAAAATTCTTCAAAATTCAATTATTTTCAAAAATTTTAATGAAATTCTTATCAAAATTTCAATTATTTTCAAAAATTTTCCTGATTTCAATGATTTTCAATATCTACTATTTTAATAAAATTATCCAAAAGAATTTAATTATTTAAACAATATTTTAATAAAAATTCCACAGAAATTCAATTATTTACCAATTTTTTATAAATTTCTTCGCACCAATTCAATTATTTTCAATTTTTCAATGAAATTTCTCGAAAGAATTCAAATATATTCAGAGAATTGAAAAAAAATAGTTCTGAGAAATTCAATTAATTCGAAAAATTTAAATAAAATTCTTTTAAAAATTCTATTATTTAAAAAAATTTTGACTAAATTCTTTACAAGATTTAGTTAATAAAATTTTTCTCAAGAAATCAATTATTTTCATAAATAATAAAATTTTTCTAGAGAATTCAATTATTTAAAAAATTTTTGATAAAATGCTTTATAAATTTGAAAAATTATAATAAAATTGATCAATACAATTATTTTCGTAAAATATAACATTCTTATAGGAATACAATTATTTTTGTCAAAAATGTTTATAAAAATCTTCGAAACAATTCAATTATTTTTGTAAAAAATAAAATTCTTCGAAGCAATTTAATTATTTAAGAAATTTTAATAAAATTCTTCACAAGAATTTAATTTTTTTTTTCAAAAATCAACTTTTTCACAGGAATTCAATTATTTAAAAAAAATTAATAAAATTCTTCCTCAGATTTCAATTATTTTCAATTTTTTAATGAAATTTCTCGATGGAATTTAATTATTTTAAAAAAGTTTTAAAAAAATCTGAGAAATTCAAATTATTTTTAAAAAATTTTTGAATTAAATTCTTTTGAAAATTTTTTTAATAAAAATTCGTTGCAAGAATTCAATTATTTTCATAAATAACAAATGTTATCGTAGAATTTCAATTATTTTTTATACAATTTTAAATAAAATGATAGAAAATTGCGTTTATTCTTAATTTTTTTGTAAAATTCGCCGAAAGAATTCAATTATTTTTAAAAATTTTGATAAAGTTCTTCATAAAAAATCAATTTTAAGAAATATTCAATTAATAAATTATTTATTTTCGTATTTAAATAATTGAATTCTTGTAGAATTTTCTAATAAAAATTGATTAAGAAAATGAATTTCACTTAAAATTTTAAATTATAATAATTATTTATTAAATATTTTAATATTTATTTAAAAAAGAAGTTATTGATGTTTTTGAATAATTTTAATTTTGAAGAAATTTGTAGATAAATGTAACAGAACATTTTTTTTAAGTATCTAATAATTTTTGGTGTGAATCAGAATATTTTTTAGGGTCAGCGAAAAAGTTTAAATTTTCTCTGAAAATCAGGGAAAAGTGAGGGAAAAAAATTAAATTTTTGTAAGCAACTCTGATTTAAATATTTATTTACCAAATTTCTTCAAGTTTTAAATATAATTGGATTTTATAAATCAGTGAAAGGGGGGAAAATCAGGGAAATACACTGAAAGAATAATGATTTCGGAATTTTCGGAATTTGATATATAAAATTCACATTTGCGGAAGTTTTTGAAAATTGTTTTTTTTTCCTCAGCGCGAATTGTTTCGAAAATCTTATTTTTCTCTGGAGTCTTGTAGTTAGCCATGAGAGTCCTCTTTCAGCTTCCGGTCCTTTTTGTGCGGATCGACAAAGAGATTTAGTCACTCGCATTCAAGTTAATTGCTCGGTTTCCTTTAAAAGGAAAAAAAAGAAAAATGGGTGGCCAGGGGGGGGGGGGTGGGTAACGATGTAAACGTTAAGCCACTCGTACAGGCTGCCTGGCAATCTGCCATGTCGTGACACCCTTTCCGGTACTTATGTAATCTTGACTTACACATAGTTCACAATTTTTACCAAATTTCAAACTTTTCCAAAGAGCTTTTTTTCTAAAAAAAATGAGACTCGAAAATAATGTCAATTGGCCTCTATATGTAAAAAAAATACTTTTAAACTTTGATGTTACTCTACGTTTCTTTATTTTTCGTCATATTTTCCCAAATTACGTATATAAATAAATAAAGAATATATTCCAGTTTATTTTTTTCCACTTAAAAGAAAATATTTTCTTAAAAACATAACAATTTCGTCCGAAATGTCACAGATTTTTTGGGTGAAAAAAAAGATTCTCTCCACTATACACTTAATCTTTTTCTGATCCTTGATATTTTCCTCACGATTTCGTTCTGTTACATAATATCACTACGTGCGGGGAAAATAAATTTTTAAGCCATCGAAATTTAAAATAATAGAATTTATATTAGACAGGCCAAAGAAAAATTGGATTAAAAATTGGAGAAATTTTAATTAGAAATACCAAAATGTTTTTTTATTTTCGTTTCGAGCAAATAACTTTTCGAATATATAAAAAAGAAAAGAGAATGATTTTGTATTTAAATTTTGAGAATTCTTGCGGTGGAAATGAAAAAAAGGGGCAAAAGTTTATCAGAGGCACTCCTTAATGAGGGCACTTGTGTAGAATTCTGTTCGAGTGTGACATGAGGAAAAAGTTTCTCAAGTTTTTCCGAAAGTATATATAGCAAAAAAAAAAAAAAAAATATGGAGGGGAATGTGTTGAGAAAGGTTAAAACGCGTTTGATGAATGCTGCTGAATCTGTCCCTAATTGAATTTCGTCAGGACGATCCAAGAATTCTTCCTTAATTGTCGCCAATATTTATAATGACACTCCCTTCTCATCACGAAAACCACAATAACTTTATATCTGTTACTTCCCTTTTGCAGAGGCAAAAATTATTTCCCTTTAAAAAAATCATGTTTTTCTAAATATACGATTTTTACTTTTAAATCGAATTTTTCTGGAGCTTGATATTGATAAAAAAAGAAAAAAAAATGATAAAAAAGAATTAATTTTATATAATAGAAGCAACAATAAACAGCAACTTTTATTATTTTTTTTTTTTAAGAAACTATTTAACCGAACATAAAAAAAATGTTAATCAAAGCCTTCGGAAATTAAATAATTTCTAAAAATTGCAATTACAAAATTCAACTATTTTCTACAATTTTCCACTACCTACACAAAAATCAATTATTTTATTTATTTTTAATAATTTTCAGAAAGTTTTTTGAGAATTTAATTATTTACAAACAAAAATTCAACTTTTTAAAATTATTTTAATAATAATTAATAATAATTATTTTATAATTTTTTCTAACTTTTTCTAACATATTGTAATAAAGAAATTCTTAAAATTAATTTTATAAAATATTTTTAAATATTGAGAAGGATAATAAAAAACAATAGTTTTTCAATTATATACAATGAAAAAAGTTTCGTAATATTTATAAACAATTAAAATTTAGTAAAATATTTGTAAAATAATTTAAATTTTTGTAAAATCTTTGAAAAATAATGGAAATTTAGTGAAATGTTTTTAAAATAATGGAAATTTGGTAAAATTTCTAAACAATTTAAAGTTCGTGATATTTTTAAACAATTGAAATTTGATAAAATCTTTTTAAAATAATTGAAATTTAGTAAAAATTTTTTAAAATAATTGAAATGTAGTAAAATATTTAAAAAATAATTGGAATTTTGTAAAATATTTTTAAAATAATAGAAATTTAGTAAATTTATATTAAAATAATTTTAATTTAGTAAAATATTTTAGAAATAATTGTAATTTCATCAAATATTTTAAAAATAATTGAAATTTTGCAAAAAATGTTTTAAAATAATTGAAATTTAGTAAATTATATATTAAAATGATTTTAATGTAGCTAGTCAAATATTTTTAAAATATTAGAAATTTAGTAAATTATATTAAAATAATTGAAAATTTGAAATTTAGTAATATATTTTAGAAATAATTGAAATTTTATGAAATATTTTAGAAATAATTGAAATTTCATCAAATATTTTAGAAGTAATTGGAATTTAGTAAAATATTTTAGAAATAATTGAAATTTAGTAAAAAAATTTTAAAAATAATTGTGACTTAGTAAATTATTTAGAAAATAATTGAAAATCAGTACATTGTATTAAAAATAATTGAAATTTAATAAAATATTTTTAAAATAATTGTAATTCAGTAAATTATATTAAAATAATTAAAATTCAGAAAATTATATTAAAATAATTTTAATTTAGTCAAATATTTTTAAAATAATTCAAATTTTGTAAATTATATTAAAATAATTTAAATTTATTCAAATATTTTAGAAATAATTTAAATTTAGTAAAATATGTTAGAAATAATTGAAATTTCATAAATTATATTAAAATAATTGAAATTTAGTACTATATTTTAGAAATAATTGAAATTTTATGAAATATTTTAGAAATAATTGGACTTTTATCAAATTTTTTAGAATAAATTGGAATTTAGTAAAATAGTTTAGAAATAGTGGAAATTTAGTTAAATATCTTTAAAATAATTAAAATTTAGAAAAATATTTTTAAAATAATTGCAACTTAAAGTGTTTTTACTTCAAAATATTTAAAATTTAGTAAATTATATTAAAAAATTTGAATTGTATAGTAAAATATTTTAGAAATAATTGTAATTTCATCAAATATTTTAAAAATAATTGAAATTTTGCAAAAAATGTTTTTAAATAATTAAAATTTAGTCAATTATATTAAAATAATTGAAATGTAGTAAAATATTTTAGAAATAATTGAAATTTAGTAAAATATTTAAAAAATAATTGAAATTTAGTAAAATATTTAAAAAATAATTGAAATTTAGTAAAATATTGAAAAAATAATTAAAATTTTAGTAAATTATATATATTTTAAAAGTAAAAAATATAGTTTTGTGAAAATTGATTTTATTTGTATATAGTGGATGATTTAGAGATTGGGAAGAGGGAGTGGAGGGGGGGAGGAGAAAATGAAAATTTGCCTCTTGTGTATAACATGACGGGTTTTAATTAAGAGTAGTAAATCAAGTTCGCCTACAAATTTGCGAATCACTTAACCAATTCGGGTTTGGTCGTACGCCCAACGCTCAACGCTCAACGCCCAACGCATTTCGTGACCCCGTGTGACCCTCGAGTGCCTTTATCGATTAATTTGCTTAGCTGCTAATATTTACTACCCAACCCGCAAAACTCACTTTTCTCTCTTTTCCTCTCACACCACCCTCACCACTCTCACACTCCCCGAGAGGTGAGGTGAGGTGAGGTGTGTATATCGAGATCGATAACGAGCTTTGGAAAATACGTTCCACAGGTATAAAGGCAAATAAATTGTTTGCTCTCCACATTGTGGAAATGTTCAATGCCTATGCTTGCACTGACTTTGCTTTTCACATCCATATTTACTTTGAGATGATTCGCACTCGGGAAACGAGTTCAAATCATTTCACAAACGTAAATATTCATTTCTTATGTTTAATTAGGGAAAATAATGCTTTTCTTCCTTTCCCCCCTAAATTTATTTAATTAAGTTTTCATTTTATTCTAAAATTCTAAAATAATTATTTTATCACTCGGTCATCTTTAATTATTATAAAATATAAAGATATCGATCACTCCGAGTCATCGATATATTTTATAGTAAATTAATTTAATTTTCTTTGAAATAGTTATTCATTGAAAACAATTATTATTGTTATTATTTAATGAATAATTTTACTTCAAAATTGGAAAAATAAGCAAATTTTATAAGAGTTGCGCTTACTATACTGAAAAAAAATTTAATTGATTCAAATAACCGATTAATTGACTATTATCAATTAAATATTTACTAGGAGGTTAAAGTTTTGAACGTTCAAATGAACGAAATTTATTTATTTCTTCTTCAAATTAAATTTTTATTAATATAATTTTGCGTCACTATTAAGCAAATTAATTATAATGTTTCTAAATGTAAAATTTGAGTTTTTAATTTGAATTGTAATCAATAATCTATGAAAATATTTTTAACAAAAAATATTTCGTTCATTTGAACGTTCAAAACTTTTTGTTCATTATTTACTTGAATCAAATAATATTTATTGGAGTCAATTAAATGGCATTTGAACCAATAATTTCAGTATTTGAAGCAAATATGAATTGAACCATTTAATTGACTCCAATAAATATTATTTAATTCAATTAAATATTTAATTGATAATAGTCAATTAATCGCTTTATTTGAATCAAATAAATTTTTTTTCCAGTGCACCTACTTTTATAAATAATTCAATTTCAAAAGGTTTCAATTTAAAATTTTTATAAAATTAGAATTTTTAATAAATTTAATTAGAAAATTTAAAAATACCTAGTTTTTAAAATTTTAATTCCAATTCTTTGAAAATTATTTTAATTTTTTAATTAGTATATTTAATATTATTATTAAAAATAATTGAATTAGAGATTAATTTTTGTTGAAAATTCCAGATAATAATTGAATTTTGATGAAAGTATATACAAATAGTGGCAATTTACAAAAATAATTTAATTTTGAAAAGATTTAGTCAGGGAAATGTAAGGAAATCAACATTTGTGTCAGTAAAGTCAGAAAAATGACAAGAAAAAATTTTTTTTGTCAGGGGAATAAAGAAAAATATCTACAATAAAAATCCTTTTGAATAATTGAAATTTTGCAAAATTTAATTGAAGATAATTGATTTTTTCAAGTATTTTATTATTGTAATTCGTAAAAAAATTAATTTTTGAAGAATTTATTTTCTAAAGTTTATAAATATAGTGGAATTTTCAAAAATTTTAATGAAAAATCTTTAAATGTAAATTTAAAAATGAAAACTAGCTTCTAATTTAAATTTATTAAAATTTTATATTTTCAATAACATATTTCCAAAAATTCAAAAACATACAATAAAAATAATATTTTAGAATTATTTTTAACATTTTGGAGAAAAAAGTCATGTTTAAAATTTTTAATTAAAATTCATCAAAAAATTTATTAGTTTTTTTAAAATTTACAAAAATTCTTTTAAGAAATTCAAATATTTTCGAAAAATAAAAATTACATTAAAATATTTTTAAAAACTAATTCTTAGAATTGTTTTACGATACTTTTTCAAGATTCATATTTATAATTGAAATTCATCCAAACTACGATTTTTTTGTATTTTCCAAAAATTCAATTATTTAAAATTTATTTTACTAAATTTTTATTTATTTTTAAAATATTTTAATAAATTTCAATTATTTGTAAAATATTTTCTTAAATTTCAATTATATTTTAAAATATTTTACCAAATTTCAATTATTTTAAAATTTTTTTTACTAAATTTCAGTTATTTTAAAAATATTTTACCGAATTTCAATTGTTTAAAAATTTTTGAATTTTTAATTGAAAAACTATTATCTTTCTGAATATTCAAAAATATTTTAATAATTAATTGTAGAAATTTCTTTGTAATAATTTTTTGAAAATATACTGAATATTATAACTGAGTAGGTATTAAATTAAATTAAATTTAAATTTCTATTTTAAAATATTTTATCAAATTATTTCAATTATTTTACAAGTATTTTACTAAATTTCCATTATTTTAAAAACATTTGACTAAATTTCAATTATTTGTAAAATATTTTATTAAATTTCAATTATATTTTAAAATATTTTACCAAATTTCAATTAGTTTAAAAATTTTTTACTAAATTTCAATTATTTTAAAAATATTTTACTAAATTTCCATTATTTTAAAAAGATTCTACTAAATTTCAATTATTTGAAAAACATTTTACTAAATTTCAATTATTTCTAAAATATTTGACAAAATTTAAATAATTTTAATGCAATTTACTAAATAGGAATTATTTTAAAAATTATTTTCTAAATTTCAATTATTTTAAAGATATTTGATTAAATTTCAATTATTTTGAAAATATTTTACTAAATTCTAATTATTTCTAAAATATTTTACTACATTTTTAATTATTTTAAAAACACTTTACTAAATTGGAATTATTTAAAAAATTATTTTCTAAATTCCAATTATTTTAAAATTATTATTTTAAAAAGATTTTACTAAATCTCAATTATTTGTAAAATATTTTATAAAATTTCAGTTTTTTTTTTTAAATTTTACATTTCAATTATTTTTAAAATATTTTACCGAACTTCAATTGTTTAGAATTTTTTGAATTGTTAATTGAAAAACTATTATCTTTCTGAATATTTAAAAATATTTTAAATAATTAATTGTATAGAAATTTCTTTATTATAATTTTTTGAAAATATACTGAATATTAAATTAAATTTAATTTAAATTGTATTTTAAAATATTTTACCAAATTTAAATTATTTCTAAAATATTTTACTATATTTCAATAATTTTTTATTTATTTGGTATTTATTTGGTAAATAAACGGGTGAAAAGTAAATATTTTACAAGTATTTTACTAAATTTCCATTATTTTAAAAAGATTTGACTAAATTTCAATTATTTGTAAAATATTTTATTAAATTTCAATTGTTTTTAAATAAAGATTTGACTAAATTTCAATTATTTTATTTTATTATACATAGTTCATGCCTTTTGGCTTCGAAAACGACCTTCCGACATTCCCTTTTACCTTATATTTTGGGATTAATTACTAAATTTTAATTATTTCACCAAATTTGAATTGTTCAAAAATATTTCGAAATTTCAATTGTTTAGAAATTTTTCAATTGTATATAATTGAAAAACTGTTATGTTTTTTAATATTTAAAAATATTTGAAATAATGAATTGTAAGAATTTCTTTATTATTATTGTAAGTATAGTGGAATAGGAGAAGACTAATTCGTTGATTGTATTTTAGGTGGAGGAGATACGTGAAATGATCGATAAGATCCAGACAAATGTGGAGGAAGTGAAGAAGAAGCATAGCGCCATTTTATCAGCACCCCAGACAGATGAAAGTGAGTGAAATACACGACAAATAATTATTATATCAATTTCTTTTAACAATTTCAATTCAAGAAATTTATCACCAATTAGTGCCGTAGTGCGGTACTGTGTGACTTGCGATCCATTAAACTTAATCACTGAAACGACGACTATCGTTTATCGTTTCATCGAAAATCGTTATAACTTTCATTATACACTCACCTTCAAATGCTGGTTTTTCTGATATGAAAAATCAAATATATATATATACATAGAGAAAATTATAGTGATTATCCGATTCATTAGATTAATCGGCTCTTATATAGATATAAGAGAATAAGGCATTTTTTTTTTTTTTTTTTTTTTTGAAAAATCGTAATGATTTTTTTTTTTTAATTTTGATAGTTTTATAAATCTTAAATTTTGTCTGCGTTAAATTTGTGAAAGAAAAATTTACCCCATGAGATACAGGAAAATTGCCTTTTGAAAGAAAATAAGTGAGCAAAGAAGTTTGAAAGCCAGGAAATTTGAGTCTGGAAATATTTAAATTTACACATTCGTGCATAATGCAGTGGGGAACCCCTCGAGTACTCGATTTGCAATATCTCCCGGAAAAAGTACATAATTCACGATTTTACGATTTCATCATGCATTTTGTTTTTTTTTACATTCTTCGCACTCGATGTTCTTATATATATCGTTCACGAGAATGACATTCTTTTATCCTCGTAAAATTTCTTGTTTTATGAATATTTTTTTTTTTCTTTTTTTTTTGAGTAAACAATTTTTTTCCTTTTTACGAAAAATTACCAAATCAGGGTTGTCATAGGTTAGGAAAATTATAGGGAAAAGTCAGGGATTTTTATTAAAGTACTGGAAAAAAATTGAATTTTGGAGATAAGTTACAAATGATTGCAGAAATTCAATTCTTTTCAAAAGTAATAAAATTCTTCGCAGAAATTCAATTACGTTCAAAATTTTTTAAAAAACTCTCGTTTAAATTTCAATTAACTTTCAAATTAATAAAATTCTTCTCCAAATTTCAATTATTTTCCAAAAAATTTAATAAAATTCTTTGCAAAATTTCAATTATTTTTAAAAATTTTCCTCAATTAAATGATTTTCAATATTTACTATTTTAATTAAAATTTTTCAAAAGAATTGAATTATTTAAAAAAAAATGTTGTAAAAATTCTAATATTCTTAAATTATTTTCATAAACAATAAAAATTTTACAGAAATTCAGCTATTTACAAATTTTTTTAAAAAAATTTCTTCGCAATAATTAAATTATTTTCATAAATAATCAAATTTTTTTATAAAGATTTAATTATTTTCATGAATATGCAGAATTTCAATTATTTTTTATACAATTTTAATCGAATTCTTCGAAAAATGTAATTATTCTTGAAAATTTTATTAAAATTCGAGGAAAAAATTCAATTATTCAAAAATTTGTTGATAAAGTTCATTATGAGAATTAAATTTTGAGAAACATTCAATCATTCAATAAATTATTTATTTTTATATTTGAATAATTGAATTCTCGTAGAATTTTATAATAAAAATTGATTTAAAAATTAATATCAGTTAAAATTTTAAATAAATAATTGAATATTAAAAGCATTACAGCAAGGATTTTTAGATATAATTGAATTTTGAATAGGTTTTAAATTGAAATCTTTGAAAATTTAAAAGTTTCATACTTTTAACTGACAATTCTGTAGATTTAATATTTTGAAAAAAGTTTAATTGAATTTTTTCAAAAATTATTTCAATTTTTTATTTTTTAAATATTTAATTGAACGATTTCGGAATAATCGAAATTTCGTAAAATTGAATTGTAAAGAAATTGATTTAAAAATTCTCAAGAAACTTTTACAACAATTATTAAAAATAATTGGTAATTGACTTCTTTCAAAGAATTTTAATAAAAATTTTTAAAATAATTACATTTCCCGAAGTATTTACTTAAAATTGTATTAAAAATAATTTAAATCCTGTGAAGAATTTTATTATTTAGTGAAATAATTGAATTCTTGTAACGAATTTTTATTAAATTTTTTTTAAATAATTGAAATCTTGAGTAGAATATTATTTATGAAAATAATTGAATTATTGCAACGAATTTTATTACATTTCTTTTAAATAATTGAAATCCTGTAAAGAATTTTATTATTTAGAAAAATAATTGAATTATTTCAACGAATTTTATTATATTTCTTTTAAATAATTGAAATCTTGAGTAGAATATTATTTATAAAAAAATTAAATTGTTGCAACGAATTTTATTATTTAGAAAAATAATTGAATTTTTGTAACGAATTTTAATTAAATTTTTTTAAATAAATGAATTTTTGTAACGAATTTTTATTAAATTTTTTTAAATAATTGAAATCTTGAGTAGAATATTATTTATGAAAAAATTGAATTGTTGCAACGAATTTTATTATTTAGAAAAATAATTGAATTTTAGTAACGAACTTTTATTAGATTTTTTTTAATAAATGAATTATTGCAACGAATTTTATTATATTTCTTTTAAATAATTGAAATCCTGTAAAGAATTTCATTATTTAGAAAAATAATTTGAATTCTTGTAACGAATTTTTATTAATTTTTTTTAAATAATTGAAATCCTATGTAGAATATTAATTATGAAAATAATTGAATTATTGCAACGAATTTTATTATTTAGAAAAATAATTGAATTTTTGTAACGAACTTTTATTAGATTTTTTTAAAGAAATGAATTATTGCAACGAATTTTATTATATTTCCTTTAAATAATTGAAATCCTGTAAAGAATTTTATTATATTTAGAAAAATAATTGAATTCTTGTAACGAATTTTTATTAATTTTTTTTTAAATATTTGAATTTTTTTTGAAAAATTTAATTAAAATATTTGTTGTTGAAAATATTTTAATTTCAGCGAAGAATTTTTATTATTTTTGAAATGTAATTGAATTCTTGCAAACAATTTTTGAAAATAATTACATTTTTCGAGGAATTCATAAAAAATTGTATTAAAAATAATTGAAATCCTGTGAAAAATTTTATTATGTATGAAAATAATGAATTCTTGCGAAGGATTTTATTAAAATATTTGTAGGTAAATAATTTAATTTTTTTGAAAAACCTTTTTGGAAATTTAAATTATTGTAAATCTTAATTCCTATGGAGTAATAATAATGATTAAATATTTATTTAAAAAAGAAGTTATTGATGTTGTGGAATAATTTTACAATTGAAAAAATTCGTCAATAAATGTAGTAGAACATTTTTTTGAATATATAATAATTTTTAGAGTGAATCAGAATATTCTTGAGGGTCAGGGAAAAAGTCTAAATTTTCTCTGAAAATCAGGGAAAAATAAAATTAATTTTTTGTGGCAACCGCCTGCAAATGATTTTCTCAATCTAGTTCTGCTTTTAATTTCAACTTTGACATTTTTTTTTATTAAATTCTAAAACTTGTTCTTTTTTTCGAGAAAACTTTTCAATTCCGGAAAGTTTTTTTATTCTCCTTTTTTTTGCTCTGGAAAGGTGAAGATCGTTCAAGATCAATATTTAATCGGCTTTCGTTTGACATCCAATTACCGACAGTCATGTCGATAATCGTCGCACTCAGGTCACTGGTTTTAAATTAACGAAGCCATATGTAATTACTGGAAAATTATTCCTTTTTGTTATTAATATTTTCCTCTAGATTGGGTTGATTTTTGCGGACAAAAAGAATAAAAAATATTATATGTTTTGGAAAAATGAGCTGAAAATAGATCTCATCTTCTATATTTAGAAAAGAAAATATAATTAATAAAGTTGAATTGATTTTGTAAAATTAATTTTTAAGCTTTTAAAAAACTTGCGGTGAAATAAGATCCAAGCACAGAGCGGATGGTTAAAAGATATTTTCTCGAAGTAGAAAAAAAAATGAAGGGTCGCCAGACGAAAGGCAAAAGAAAAAAGAAAAAAAAATTATAAGAAAGGGGAATTTAGAAATGTCCTTGCCCTGAATAGCATTGTGTCCCGATAAGGTCGAGTCGAACAAACTCTTTAATAGTGTGTGACACTTGAGTCACTAACATGATTATTCCCTCATCTCTACTCTCCCGATACTCTATCACTTTTATTATACATGAAAAATCTTTCTTGTCACTCACCTTCAATTTCTTCTGTTTGACACAATCGTCATTCAGGTATTTTTTTATTTCCTCATTTCCTTTAATCTTTAATATTTAACTAGCAACAATTTTGACTTCTCACTCACTTTTTTAAATAAAATTATATAGCAAATTTTAAAAATAATAGAACGTAGAAATTTTTAATTCAAATTTTTTTATAAAAATAAAATGTAAATTTTTATTAAAAGTAGGTACTGAAAAAAAAAATTTTTTTAAATTCATAAGAAAATTCTGAATTTTTGTGTCTTTTTTTATTAGACTCATAAACTATAAAATTACCACGAATTCGAATACAAAACATTCGATTTTTTCAATTTCTGCCAAAAATTTCTTTTTAAATAACTTAAATCTTGAACAACTGTCATAAAATAAATAAATTATTTAATGAATAATTTTACCTAAATATTTCAAAATTAATTCAATTTTAAAAGAGTTGCGTTTACAATTTTCGTAAATAAATAAACTTCAAACGGTTTCAATTTGAAATTTTATAAAATTTCAACGATGAATGAATTTAATTAGAAATTTTAATATAGATTTTTGAAAAATTTTAATCATTCAAAATCTTCTAAAATTAGTTAACTTTGTCAAAATATATTTAATTAGTTATTAAAAATAATGGATTTATAGAAGAATTTTAGTTAAAATACTAAAAAAATAATTGAATTTTGAAGAAGTTACAAATGATTGCAGAAATTCAATTATTTTTAAAAGTAATAAAATTCCTATCACAAAATTTAATTATGTTCAAAAATTACAAAAAAATCTCGTCAAAATCAATTATTATCTTTATAAATAAAATAATTCTTTAAAATTCAATTATTTTTAAAAATTTTAATTAAATTCTTTTCAAAATTTCAATTATTTTCAAAAAATTTCCTTATTTCGATGATTTTCAATATTTACTATTTTAATAAAATTACCCAAAAGAATTCAATTATTTAAAAACAATTTTAATAAAAATCCTACAGGAATTCAATTACTTACCAATTTTTTTATAAATTTCTTCGCACCAATTCAATTATTTTCAATTTTTCAATGTAATTTCTCGAAAGAATTCAAATATTTTCAGAGAGAATTGAAAAAAATAGTTCTGAGAAATTCAATTATTTCGAAAAATTTAAATAAAATTCTTTTAAAAATTCTATTATTTAAAAAAATGTTGACAAAATTCTTTACAAGATTTAGTTAATAAAATTCTTCTCAAGAAATCAATTATTTTCATAAATGATAAAATTTTTCTATTTTATCTTTTTATTTTCGTAAAATATAACATTCTTCCTAGAAATACAATTATTGTCAACAATTTTTATAAAAATCTTCGAAACAATTCAATTATTAACGTAAAAAATAAAATTCTTCGTTAGATTTCAATTATTTTCAATTTTTTAATGAAATTTCTCGATAGAATGTAATTATTTTAAAAAAGTTTAAAAAAAAATTCTCGTCAAAACTAAAGTTGTTACAAATTTTTAAGAAATTTTAATAAAATTCTTCGTCAGATTTCAATTATTTTCAATTTTTTAATGAAATTTCTCGATGGAATTTAATTATTTTCAAAAAGTTTTAAAAAAATTCTCGTCAAAATTAAAGTTGTTACAAATTTTTAAGAAATTTTAATAAAATTCTTCGTCAGATTTCAATTATTTTCAATTTTTTAATGAAATTTATCGATGGAATTTAATTATTTTCAAACAGTTTTAAAAAAAATTCTTGTAAAAATTAAAGTTATTACAAATTTTTAAGAAATTTTAATAAAATTCTTTACAAAAATTTAATTTTTTTTCAAAAATAAAAACTTTTTCACCGAAATTAAATTATTTAAAAAAAAAATTAATAAAATTCTTCGTCAGATTTCAATTATTTTCAATTTTTTAATGAAATTTCTCGATGGAATTTAATTATTTTCAAAAAGTTTCAAAAAATTCTGAGAAACTCAAATTATTTTTAAAAAATTTGAATAAAAATTTGAATTAAATTCTTTTAAAAAATTTTTAATAAAATTCGTTGCAATAATTGAATTATTTTCAGAAACAATAAAACTAATCGCAGAAATTCAATTATTTTTAAAAATTTTAATAAAATTCTTCAGAAAGTTTTCAATTATTTTCAAAAATTTTTAAAGAATTCTTCAATATAATAAATTTCAGTAAAATTTAAATTAAATTCCTTAAAAGAAATTAAATATTTTCAATAATGTTGTTAATAAAATTCTTTATAAGAATTAAATTTTAAGAAACATATTCAATTATTCATTAAATGATTTACTTTTGTATTTAAATAATTGAATTCTCGTAGAATTTTCTAATAAAAATTGATTTGAAAATAAATTTTAGTTTTAGATAATAATAGAATATGAAAATAATTTTGTAGAATTTCAATATTCTTATAATATAAAATCATTATTCAACGCTCGATCCTTTTTAATTATTATATGAAGAAATTGATCACTCCGAGTCGAAGACTTGGAGTTATCGATTTCTTCATGTTTTAAAACAATATATTTTTTAAAGTTGATTAATATTAATTAATTTTAATTAATTTAAATTAAAAAAATAATAGCATACACTGAAACTAATAGCGGATAGAATGAATGAAAGAATACGAAGATTAATAATTAATATAATTTTATAATTTTAATCTTTAATCAAGACTAAAGGAGGAGAAATTTAGTAATTTTTGTCATAAATTTGAGTTTTGTTTCAAACAATATTATAAAAGTGGGTCAACAAAAAAAAGTGGAGAGTAAAAATTATAATTTAAGGAATGAGATTTTGACGCCCTACTATTGTTGTACTGCAACTCTGAGTGTTTATTTTTAATACTTTTATTTTAAACGCAATCCACGTGCACGCAATAACGACACGTATACTATATAGGGAGCAGCAACGATCAATGAATTCACGCTCCAAAGTAACCATACTTGTTGGCATACGACTTTATGTACTTCCTCTTTATTAATTAACTTTCATAATAATGCTAATGACATTTTTTTATTTTTCCTTTTTGTTTCCCTTTTTCCATTATTGGAAAATTTTGTTTAAATATAGTTTTTGAAATATTTATCTATAATCGTTGTATTCCGCAAGTCTGTCTGCAGTTTCAACTTAATTGCTTTTGTCCCCTTTTTTTAAATGTTTAAAATTTTAAAATTAATGAAATTCTAATTTACTGTTTTGATAATAATAATAATAAAAATTAATTAAACAAAATTGTTTTGAATTTAAAATTCCTATTTGTAACGCGTTCTGAAGAAAGGTAGCAAATCAGCAAAAAAAATTTTAGGTTATGTTTATAATTTTTTGAGTCAAAGTACAGAAAGAGAATCAATTATACTGTTGATGTTTATAAATTACGTTAAAAAAAATTGAAAACCGTGATTCGTCCACTAGTTCAAGGAATTAAGTTCATTTTACACATTTTTAACACATCTAACTATCATAATGGAAACTTTAAATTTTTTAATACTAATTATAATTAAAACTAAAATATTGTGTTTGACAAAAGACTTTTAAATCGGACTTTAATTGCCTTAATGTGTTTAATTGAAATTTAATATTGACAATTTTCTTTTTTAATGAGAAAAGTGAATATTAGCGAAAATTAAAATTGTATTTAGAGCTTGGATTTTATATAATAAATATCGCTAAACAATCCAATATATTGTGAATCTGTCCGCGAGAATCGTGCAAGAGTGAAAACGAAGCGCCTCACACATTTACTCTCTATAGACGCAGTTATATATTTGTATAAATATACTTGACGAGCAAATTGTGAATATTTCCCGTGTACATGTGTGCGTGCATAAAACATGTTTGTTTCAATGTATAATATAGTTTTGAATCGGGCGGCATTTATATATTAAGACTAGTAATTACTCTTCTATTTGACTTTTTTGTTTTATCGAACATACGAGTCGGTTTCATTTTCCGAGCACTTTCTCTCTCCTTCTTTTTTTAATAAAGGCTGCATTTTTATAAATTTTGTTCTAAATTCTTTAATTTTTATTTACTTAGTTTTTCTTTTTTTTTCGTTTTCGTTTACGTTCTCTTATATTTTTTATTTTGTTTTGTTTTCCAGTAGTGTTGCCGGCTCAAATAATTGGTGCAACTGCCATTTGGAACGTAATTTTTCACTTATTGTCAAGCACGAGTACTCGCGAAAGCGTGATCGCATCAAAATATTTCATCATTCAATCAATGGAAATGGAACGTCAATTGCAGACAGGGTATTAGCAGTGTATACGTGTCTTCGATATATTCACAGCGGAGAAAAATATTTTATTAGTAATTTTTAGTAGTCTAAAAAAAGCAAAGAGAGAGGAAGCACTTACGGAAAATGGAGTCGAAAAATCGTAAAAATGATAGGTGCGAGTATTGTAAGGAAAAAGTGTTTTTGAATTATCCAGGACATCCGGAAAATGCGGTCGAGGAATATGTTACGTTGACAAATCCAGAATTGTGTCTGTTTAATGGCGATGAGAATAATCTTGATGAGTATGACCAGTGGCCGCAGCAGAAAATCACGAAATTTTCCGTTTACGACGAAAAGGGTCATCTCTGTCCATTTGACACTGGTCTTATTGAGAAGAATGTGAAATTATTCTTTTCTGGTTATGTCAAAGCTATTTATGATGACGATCCTTCGATGGTTAATGGTTTTCCGACGAAGGATTTGGGACCGATTAATGAATGGTTTGTGTCTGGTTTCGAGGGCGGTGATGTTGCTTTGATTGGTTTTAATACAGCTTTCGCGGAATATATTTTGATGGAACCGGCCGATTTTTATATTCCTTTCATGAAGCCCATTATGGAAAAAATCCACACCAGTAAAGCTGTTATTGAATATCTTTTGGGAGAAATCGATCCATCGTTCGAGGATCTTTTGAATAGGTTCGATTCCGAGCTGCTTATCAAACATTCACAATTCATTTGCGAACAGGTTTTTTCTTTCGACACTTCAGCTGCGATTGACGACACAATGTTGATCACAAAATCGTGTATGAGATCGTTGATAAATCTCGCAGGTGTGAATTTGGAGAATCCAGACTCTAATCTCCGGAGAAGTGAGGCGAAGTGTAACAAAATTCTCGCGAATCAAATTTTGAGGAGGAGTAGACAGAAAAAATCCTTTACGAAAGCTACGACAACGCCATTAGTTAGAGATACGTTCGAGACATTTTTTCGCGATCAGTTAAAGCATCAAGGAGAGAATGAAAATGATAATGAAAATGATAATGAAAATGATAATGATACTGATGATAGAAAAAATCTACCAGATGATTCGGAGTCAGAAGATGAGTATTCTCCAAAAATCGTTAAATTTGTCGACAAAGAAGCAGAATGGATTGGTGATTCAATTGGCGAGGACAATGGTCGGGTATTTTATGAAAAAGCAAATTTAGATGGCAATGAGATTGAAATTAGAGATTGCGTTTTAATTGAAGTGAATTCATCACCTCAAGTCGCTCGTATTCTCTATATGTACGAAGACAGAGAGGGAAATAAATTAATTCACGCTAATTGGTTCTGGAGAGCAAGTGACACAATTCTCGGTGAAACCGCTGACGAGTTTGAATTATTTTACAGTGAGAGGTGCGACAATATTGCTTTCAATACCATTTCGACTAAAGTGGATGTAGCGCAAGGTGCAATTAACAATTTAACGACATTTTTTTGCTCGAAACGATATTTGGAGAGTACGGCAAGATTCGAGGATCCAATTTCGCAAATGATGTCTGACTGTCGAGTTAATTTCTGTCCGGCGTGCTCGGAATTTGTTGCCAAGAAATATGGGAAAATTCCCCAAGTTTCCGAGAGATTGGTTGGCGGAAATGAGACTGATAAAGTGGAGTACGGTGTTGTAAAATTTCGAAATGAGGAATTTCGTCGAGGAAGTGGGATTTATTTGAAACCGGGGACGTTTGATTTCGGGTCTTCGAATCTACGTGGTCGTAAGGAGGTGGAAAGGGGATGTGTCGACGAAGATGTTTATCCGGAATTGTATCGAAAATTACGAGTCAGCGATGTTTCGGACACTGACGTACCCGAACCGTTCGATATCGGTTATATCACCGGTATTTTTGCGACGACCGCGGAAAGACTTGTCCCACCGTCGAAAATTTGGATTAGGGTGAAAAAACTCTACCGACCGGAGAATACGAGCAAAGATATTCAATCGATCAGAAAATTGGATTTGAATTTTCTCTATTGGAGCGAGGAGGAGGTGACAATTCGGTTCTGTCGAGTTGTTGGAAAGTGTCAGATTGCCTTTGAGGGGAATTTGGGAGATGTTCAGGAATGGTTGACGGAAGGACCGGATCGATTTTATTTCTCTGAGACTTATGTTCCTTTGGGGGGGATTTTTCGAGAGTCGTCAGAGTTGGTTAAATTGATTGGCAGATCTATTATAGAGGGGAGTAATTATCAAAGAGGGGAAAAATTAACGACCCTTGACGTCTTTGCTGGTTGTGGTGGACTTTCGGAAGGTTTACGTCAATCTGGAGTGGCTCAAGTGAAATGGGCAATTGAAAATGATGGATCGGCGGCGGAGGCTTATGGTCTGAATAATTCGGGTGTCAAGATATTCACGGAGGATTGTAATTATCTTCTGGCACGGATAATGAGGGGGGATGAGGAGGAGAACCTACCGACTAAAGGTCAAGTGGAGCTTTTGTGTGGCGGGCCACCTTGTCAGGGCTTTAGTGGTATGAATCGGTTTAATTCGAGAGAATATTCCTTCTTCAAGAATTCCCTAGTGGCGACTTATCTCTCGTATTGCGATTACTATCGACCGAGATTTTTCATTATGGAGAACGTTCGTAGTTTTGTGTCTTTTAAGAAGAACATGGTTTTGAAATTAACACTCCGATGTTTGACGCGAATGGGTTATCAGTGTACTTTTGGGATTTTGCAAGCGGGTAATTATGGAGTGCCACAGACGAGGAGGAGGATGTTTATAATAGCGGCAGGGCCTGGTGAGATTTTGCCAAATTTTCCCGAACCGAGAAATGTGTTTAGTAAGAGGGCTTGTCAGTTGAATAGCCTCGTGGATAATAGGAAGTACTCGACGAATTGCGAGTGGACGGAATCGGCGCCTCTTCGAATGGTGAGCGTGAGAGACGCTGTGTCTGATTTGCCGGTGATTAATAATGGTTGCAGTTTGGAAGTGATGGATTATGGGGAGTCGGCCATCACGGATTTTCAAAGAAAGCTGAGAGGCAATCAAACGGTACTGAAGGATCATATTTGCAAGCTAATGGCGCCTTTGGTGCAAGCGAGAATTGAATTGATTCCAAAGGCGAATGGATCGGACTGGCGGGATTTGCCGAATATCATTGTTCGATTGAGTGATGGGACGTGGTCCAAGAAGCTCGAGTACACTTATCATGATGAGAAGGCCGGAAGGAGTTCGACGGGGGCACTTAGAGGCGTCTGTAGCTGTTGCCTTGGCAAGAAGTGCGATTCAGCTGATAAGCAGTACAATACATTGATTCCTTGGTGTTTGCCGCACACTGGAAATAGACACAATCATTGGACGGGGTTGTACGGAAGACTCGAGTGGGACGGATTCTTTTTCACCACACTCACGAATCCCGAACCCATTGGAAAGCAGGGACGCGTACTTCATCCCGAACAGAATCGAGTGATTAGTGTTCGCGAGTGTGCTAGGTCTCAAGGATTTTCTGATGGTTATTCATTTTATGGAAATATTGTTGATAAATATCGACAAGTGGGAAATGCTGTTCCACCGCCAGTGGCCGCTGCAATTGGACTCGAAATTAGAAAATGCCTTAGGCATTAATAATTAATTTGCCTTAGGCAAATTAATGTTAATTAAATTAGTTTTATAAGTTAGCTTATTTTATGTTTGGTTCAAGTAGATTTTATCTCAGTCAATTGTTGCTTTATTTATTCATTATTTATTTCTTCGTATTTATTAAAAATTCGTGATGAAGTATTAGCCAAGTGCATAAGAAATATAGGGACAAGTCTCAAAGTCAAGGGACACGATGGCTACTTCTCTATTAGTAGTCTTAATGCGCAGGCACCAAGTGCCATATATTTTATTAAATTAGCGATTCGCCATTGGGTACATGCCCTGTCCCTATATGTGACCGCGTCTAAGAAAAGGAACTTTATGATTAAATCGATTTTTAGATTTAGACTATTTTTTACACTTTAAGGTCCTTAAAATAATATGCAATTACTCCTGGGTTAAAAAATTATTTTAGTCCTAAAGTCCCTTTTCTCAGACGCAGTCACATATTTCTCTCATGTTCATGTTATTAGTATTAAGAGGAATTTAAAGAGAACATTTTTTTCAGTATTCGAGAATCTTTTTTCTCAATTTTAAAATTAAGTGTGAAAAAAGTGAGAGTATTAATATTTATGTTTGAAAAATCAGTACAGGGTATTAGTATATATTAAAATATTTGTGACCACGCTCTCAAGTGAATAAGATTATTTTTGTCATTAAATATAAGATATGTAAAAGTTTATTGTTATTTCAATTAAGAATTGCAAAGAAAAATTTATTTGATGAAAACTTTGAAAATTGAATATTTATTCATCAATTTTACCACTTTGTCCAGTTTCTTTATTTTTAATCAATATTATTTTGTCTGCCTTATGCGAAACAGAACATCAGGGTAGCTACGCAACCTGAAAAACCTGGAAATGTCAGGGAATTTTATAAACCTTGAAAAAACCTGTAAAAGTCGAGGAATTTTGATCGGAATCCTGGAAATTATTATTTTAAAAAGCCTACCAATAATTTATTTATTAAAAATTATTTTCAAAAATTTTAATAAAATTCTTTTTAACAATTCAATTTTTTTTCAAAATAATTTTAATAAAATTCTTCGTAGAAATTTAATTAATTTCAATAATTTATCAGAATTCAATTATTTTCAATATCTACTATTTCAATAAAATTTCACAAAAGAATTCAATTGGGTATTTAAAAATTCGGCTCAAGAATTCAATTATTTTCAAAAGTAATAAAATTCTTCGCAGAAATTTAATTATAGTCAAAAGTTTAAAAAAATTCTCTTCAAAATTTCAATTATCTTTATAAATAATAAAATTCTTCTCCAAAATTCAATTATTTTCAAAAAATTTTAATAAAAATCTTGAAAAAATTTCAATTATTTTCAAAAAATTTTCTCAATTCAATCAAATTTTTTAACAGAGATTCAATTATTTTGAATACAATTTTAATCTACTTTCTCGAATAATGAAATTATTCTTTAAAATTTTATTAAAATTCGTTAAACGAATTCAATTATTTAAAAATTTGTTGACAAAAATTCTTTATGAGTGTTCAATTTTAAAAAACATTCAATTCAATAAATTATTTTCGTATTTAAATAATTAAATTCTAGTAGAGTTTTCTAATAAAAACTGATTTAAATATCAATTTCAGTTAAAATTTTAGATAATAATTGAAAATTAAACTCTCTAAATTTGAATTAGTAAAAATGTTTTCAAATTTGAAAGAATTCAATTATTTAGAAAAAATTGAGTAAAATTCTACGCAAACGTTTTATTATTTACAAAAAATAATAAAACTTTTACAGGGATTCAATTATTTTCGTAAATAATGAAATTGTTTTTAGAAATACAATTATTTTCACAAATAAAAAATCTTATCGTAGAATTTCAATTATTTTCAAAAGTTTTCTCAAATTCAATGATTTTCAATATCTATTTTAATAAAAATTTCAAAAAGAATTCCATTAATAAAAAAAAATTTGAATAAAATTTTTCGCAAACATTCAATTATTTTCATAACTAATAAAAAATTTTTGCAATAATTCAATTATTTTCATAAATAATAACATTTTAGCAGGGATTCAATTATTTTTGTAAATAATAAAATTCTTTTAGGAATTCAATTATTTTCAGAATTAATAAAACTCATCGCAGAATTTCAATTATTTTTAATAGAATTTTAATCGAATTTCTCGAAAAATGTAATTATTCTTAAAAATATTATTAAAATTCGTCTAAAGAAATTAATTATTTAAAAATTTGTTGATAAAATTTCTTATGTGAATTTAATCTTAAAAATCATTAAATTAATAAATTATTTATTTTTAAATTTAAATAATTCAATTCTCGTAGAATTTACTAATAAAAATTGTTTTAAAAATGAATTTTAGTTAAAATATTAGATTATAATTAAATATTAAAATCATTATAACGTGGATTTTTATAAATAATTGAATTTTGAAAAGGTTTTTAAATTAAAATCTTTGAAAATCTGAATTTTTCACATTTTTAACTATAACAATTATGTGGAATTAAATTTTTTAAAAAAGTTTATAATTGCGGATTTCTTTTTAAATTATTTAAAGTTTTTATTTTTAAATATATATTTGATTGAAGAATATCCGAATATACGATGAAATTTCGTAAAATTGAATTGTAAATAAAATAATTTGGAAATTTTCAAATAAATTTTTCAAAAATTATTAAAAATAATTAATTTAAAGAACATTATTTTAAGTTAAAAATTATAAAACATGAAGATATCGATTGCTCCGAGTCGAAGACTCGGAGTGATCGATTTCTTCATGTTTTATAAGTCGTTTAATTTCAAAAAGGTTTGAATTTAAAATTTTCGAAAATCTCAATTTTTATGGAAAAATTAAAATGAATAATAATAATTTAATTTTTTAAAATAAAAATGTAGTTTGAAAAATCCGGGAAAATTCCGTTTTTTAACCTTTTGAAAAACCTGAAAAAAAGTCAGGGAATTTGAAATGAGCAAAAGCGCGTGGCAACCCTGAAAATGTTTTTTCCTTAAAATATATCCATCGCATAGTTATTTGATTTTAGGAATTCTTGCCTCATTTTAACAAATAGGAGCGAAGAATCCTTCGTTTTCGAAGTGAAGTGTATCGAATGACAAAAAGGCATTTTCCACCCCTCGTTTAGAAATGGGGGAGAAAAAAATGTTAATACTTAGATTTGAAAATGTGGAGGGAAAAAAAAAAGTTTTAGTTTTTTTTCTTTTGGTTGGTCGGCCATATTGTTCGACTTTTTACCCTCTTTTGGAGTTTCTTATCGATTCACCCTCTTCTCTTTGATTTCTTTCTTCATTTTCTTTTTTTTTTTGTATTTTTTGTATTTTTTGTATTTTTTTCTTTGGCTCGTTTCCTATATTATAACTCTGAAAAGAAATTCGTGTCTATGCCACCTATAGTATGCATTGCGAGAGGCAAATACTTTCTGGGCTAATAAAGAAATTCAAAAAGCTCCACGTCCCCCACTTTTATTTACATTAGACAGTAAAAGTTGAATTTTATTGTCTTTAAATTCGATTCGTTGCAACAGTATAAAATACACTTTTTTTTCTCCGTTTTCGTGAAACTATTGAAAAAAAAATCCCTTTTGATTGAAATTTTACGCCCTATTTTTATTGTCATTGCATGTGCGCGCAAAAAAAAATCGATTCGTATTATTAAATGAAAATAAATAAAATGAAATATTGACAAAATGTTGTATAAAAAAAAAAAAAGTTTTTAAGTTAAAAATTAAATCGAATAAAGTGTAATATTGAACGTGTAGATTATACTATAGTTTGAGGCAAATTTCCTTCTTGGAAAATACATTAAGCTATAGATACTTATATCCCGTCGAACGAAATATTTATCCAAAAATGAATTGCAAATTTTTTACAAGGACTAAAGGGAAATATCAATAATAATTAATTTCGTATTCTAATAATAAATTTTGTTAAGAAAATATTAATTTTACTCTCTTTGGTATCTAATTTTTTTTTGTAAAGTTATTTTAGTTTATAAATATTTAAGAACTAAAAAAAAATAAAAATAAAAAATAAAAATAAAAAATAAAAAAAAATAAATAAATAAAAAAATAAAAAAAATAAAATAAATAAATAAAAAAATAAAAAAAAATAAAATAAATAAGTAAAAAAAAAATAAATAGAAATATTAAGAATATAATAGAATATAATTATAATATTATAATTAATTTATAACTTTTAATTAATTTATCGATTTTCGAGAAGGAAATTTTGAATTTTTTATCTTGTGGCTAATAAATAATCAATGGATAGAATTGTTCTTCACTTGGGCATGAATTCAAATGTTGCACAATATATAAGCGTAGTTTCCGGGAAAAATAAGTTCTATTATACGCGATAACAATTTTATATAGAAGGCCATTGTTTCGTGACCAGAAGTTTAACTTTGTAACGTACTATTAGACTTTCTTTACTGTACGAACTAAAGGTGTATGACCGTGTGTAAGGAAAAAAAATGGTTGGACTGAAATTCAATTCTAATCGGAATTATTAATCTAAGAACGGGAAATTTATTCTACATTTCTTTATTATTAAAATTTTTCACAATTTTATGAATTTTATCAAATTTGAGACGTTTTTTTGTCTCAATTTAATATCCTTCGAAAAAATAGAAATTTTGATGAATAAATAAATAAATAAATAAATAAATATAAATAAATAAATATAAATAAATAAATAAATATAAATAAATAAATAAATAAATATAAATAATTAAATTAATAAATAAATATTGATGAGTTTTTGAATGAAATATAAAAATTACCATTTAATTAATATAAAAATAGTTAAATTAAAACAAAAAATAAAAAAAATCTCCTTAGTTTAGAGTTTATGTACAATAGAGTTTAATTGCAATATAGGAAGGAGGAGAATCTTCTTAAGGACCAGATTATCTTGTACGTGAAACTTGAATCCCAGGAGATTTAAAACTCCTTTTTCTTGTGTTATACTTCATCTTGCCAACCTCGAATTAATGCAGACAAATTTTCCCCCTTTTCTTTGATTAAGTTTTATATGCTTAATTGTACATAGAAGGGTTTCTTTTTATTTTCCCCAAGGACTTATGGCTTTTGAGAAACTTTGATGAAATTGTATGTAAATAATTTATTTCGTTAAAGTTTGAATTAAATTCAAAAATTGGTTGGCTGTTCATTAGGTCCCTAAAGTTAGCGTCGACGCAAACTAATTTTCATCTTATGTGAAAAATACTGTGAATTTACAGTTAAAAATGTCACTAATTTCACAGAGATAAATTATTTTTTAAAGCACTTTTTTAATCTAAAATTCGCTCTAAACATTTTACTTTTTACTTTTTTTATTTTATTTTTTTAACTATAAATTAAATTTTGCATAACTATAAAACATGAAGATATCGATAACTCCGAGTCTTCGACTCGGAGTGATCGATTTCTTCATGTTTTATAATAATTAAAGATGGAGTGATAAAATTATTATCAATTCAATTATTATTTACAAGAATTTTTAAATAAAATTCTTCTTTAAATCGATTATTTTTAATAATTTTCGAAAAAGTTCTTTGACAATTTTCAAATTCATTTGTTTACCATTTTCAATTTTACGAAATTTCAATTATTCGTAAATTCTTCAATATATATATTAGAAAATAAAAACTTTAAATAAAATAAAAAAAATTCAATTAAACTTTTTCAAAAAAATTAATTTCAAAATTCAATTATTTCTAAAAATTCACGCTATATTGATTTTAATATTCAATTATTATCTAAAATTTTAACTAAAATTCATTTTTATGAAATGAAAATCAATTTTTATTAGAAAATTCTACGAGAATTTCATTATTGAAATACAAAAGTAAATAATTTATTGAATAATTGAATGTTTCTTAAAATTCAATTCTTATAAAGAATTTTATCAACAAATTTTTAAATAATTGAATTCTTTTGTCGAACTTTATTAAAACTTGCATGAAAATAATTATTTTTTCAAGGAATTCAATTAAAATTGTATGAAAAATAATTGAAATTCTGTGATGAGTTTTATTATTAGTAAAAATAATTGAATCCTTAAGAAGAATTTTATTACTCTTGAAAATAATTGAATTTCTGCAATAATTTCTAACTTCTCTAAAATTAAATTTTTTTCTAGTATTTTTAACTAAAATTCTTCTATAAATTCATTATTTTCAATAATTTTGGAAAAGGTTCTTTGAGAATTTTCAAATTCATTTGTTTAAAATTCAATTTTACAAAATTTCAATTATTCGGAAATTTTTCAATTAAATATACATTAGAAAATAAAAACTTGAAATAATTTCAAAAGATATTCAATTAAATTTTTTCAAAAGAATTAATTCTACATAATTGTTTGTTAAAAATATGAAAAATTCAGTATTTCAATGATTTTAATTTGAAATCTTTTCAAAATTCAATTATTTCTAAAAATCCATGTTATAATGCGATTTTAATATTTATTATCTATAAATTTAACTGAAATTCATTTTTAAAATAATTTTTATTAGTAAATTCTACGAGAATTAAATTATTTAAATAGAAAAATAAATAATTTATTAAATGTTTTTTGAAAATTCGATTTCCTTAAAGAATTTAATCAATAAATTTTTAAATAATAATTAAATTCTTTAGACGAATTTGAAAAATATTTTTAAGAATAATTACATTTTTCGAGGAATTCGATTAAAACTACATTATAAATAATTAAAATTCTGCGATGAGTTTTATTATTTCTAAAAATAATTGAATTCTTTTGGAAAATTTTATTAAAATATGTAAATATTGAAAATCATTGAATTGAGGAAAATTTTTGAAAGTTTATTAAAAGTGAAAATTAATTGTTGGCGAATTGTCTTTTAAATTCCATAAAAATGAGTCCACTTAAAAGCAGCTGTTCATTTTCTTTAAAAAAAACAGAGTAAAACTAATTTTTGTGCTTTACCTATTTAGTGAAGTAGTATAAAAGATTTCCACGTCAACTCGTCTGGTCTGATGAAACTCGGATCTTTATCACTGGCTGACATATAACCGACTTGTACTACTGATTCTATTCACTCTGCCTTTCAGCATGCTACCTGCAGTGATTGAAAATTATTGTTCTTACATTCTTGCAGGGAACATGAATTATGTTCTTTAAAATTTCATTTTTCTATTAAAAAAATATTATTTATCAAATAATTGATTTTTATTTATGCAATAAATTATTATATGTATTAAAAAACAAAAATATAATTATTATTATTATCAGTTCTTTTTTTTTTAATTTTCTGAAATCTTTTATTATATATTATCTTGATCGTTTCCGTCCGATAAATGTTGAAATGAAAATTTATTATGACATTAATTTTCAGATAGTTAATATATCAAAATGTAAGCTTAATCTGAGAAAAGGGTCTTTTTTTATCCCCCTTTAATTTGAAGTTGAATTACACCATGTGCGTTTATTAAAAATAAAAAAATTAAAAGAAACTAAAAACAAACTAAAACACGAAAAATATGAGAAATTGAATATTAATATCAAAATTAAAATATACTCTTTTTTTACGAATTCGTTATATTTAAAACGAAATTAAACATAAAAAAAAGTAAACAATCAGGGTTGCCACGCTTTTACTCATTTTAAATTCCCTGACTTTTCCAGGTTTTCCAGGTTAAAAAACGAAATTTTTCCAGGTTTTTAAAATGACATTTTTATTTTACAAAATTTTTAATTCAAACCTTTTTGAAATTAAACATGTTATAAAACATGAAAATATCGATCACTCCGAGTCTTCGACTCGGAGCAATCGATATCTTCATGTTTTATAATAATTCAAAATGTTGGACTGATAAAATCATCATTTTATACCTATTATAAAAATATTGTTACTCTAACTTATTCAAAATTACTTTCATTATTTTAATTCAATTCATGTTTTCCAGAATTTAAAACTAAAATTCTTCTTTATAAAGCGTAAATTAATTATTATTAATAATTTCTGAAAAATTTCTTTCAACATTTTCAAATCCTTTTGTTTACAATTCAATTTTTACGAAATTTCATCGATTATTCAGAAAATTTTTCAATCAAATATATATTAGAAAATAGAAACTTCAAATAACTTAAAAAAAATTTCAATTCAACTTTTACAAAAAAATTAAATCTACACAATTTTAAGTTAAAAGCGTAAAAAATTCAAACATTCAAAGATTATAATTCGAAACCTTTTCAAAACTCAATTGTTATCTAAAGTTTTAACTAAAATTCATATTTCAATCAATTATTATTAGAAAATTCTACGACAATTCAATTATTTAAATACAAAAAAAATAATTTATTGAAGAATTCAATGTTTTTTAAAATTCAACTCTCATTTAAAGAATTTTATTAACAAATTTTTAAATAGGTAATTAAAATTCTTTTGACGAATTTCAATAAAATTTTCAAGAAAAATTTCATTTTTCGAAAAATTAGATTAAAAATTTACTAAAAATAATAGAATTTCTGTAAAAAAATGTCATTGAATTGAAAAAAGTTTTTGAAAATAATTGAAATTTTGTAAAGAATGTTATTAAAAATTATTTAAATAATTGAAATATTGCCAAGAATTTTATTAAAATTTTTGAAAATAATTGAATTTCAGAGAAAAATTTTAATATTTATAATAATAATTGAAATTTTGACTATAACTTTTATTAAACTTTTGACCATAATTGAATTTTTGCTAAGAATTTTATTACTTTTGAAAATAATTGAATTCTGAAGACGAATTTTTTAATAATATTTCGTTTTAAATACCTTATTATTTTTAATTCAAAAATAAATAATTCATTGAATAATTGAATGTTTCTCAAAATTGAATTCTAATAAAGAATTTTATTAACAAATTTTTAAATAATTGAATTCTTTTGACGAATTTTAATAAAATTTTAAGTATAATTACATTTTTCGAGGAATTCGATTAAAATTGCATCAAAAATAATTGAAATTCTGCAATGAGTTTTATTATTTATGAAAATAATAATTGAATCTCTGTAAAAAAATTGTATTACATATTTATAAAAATAAATGAATCTCTGTAAACATAAATTGAATATTTTTGAAAATAATAGAATTATTGCGAAGATATTTATAAAGAAATTTTAAAATAATTAATTTCTTTTGGAAAATTTTATATTAAAATAGTAGATATTAAAAATCATTGACTGGAGGAGAATTTTTGAAAAAAAAATTGAATTTGTTAAAAAGAATTTCATTCGAATTTTTGAAAATAATTGAATTTTGGAGAAAATTTTTAATAATTATAAAGATAATTGAGATTTTTTAAACTTTTGACCATAATTGAATTTCTGCGAAGAATTTTATTACGTTTGAAAATAATTGAATTTCTTTTATGAATTTTAATAAAATATTTAAGAATAATTATACATTTTTCGAGAAATTCCATTAAAATTGTATTAAAAATAATTGAAATTTTGCGATGAGTTTTATTATTTATGAAAATAATTGTAAATCTATAAATTTTTTGATTATTTATGAAAATAATTGAATTATTGCAAAGAAAAATTGTAAAGGCAACTCTTTTAAAATTGAATTAAGAAAATTGAATTAAAGAAAAATTAGATTTCAAGAATAAGCACAATAACTTTAGAAAACAATAATTTTCCAGGATTCCAATCAAAATTCCCTGACTTTTCCAGGTTTTTTCAAGGTTTATAAAAATTTCCTGACATTTCCAGGTTTTCCAGGTTTCCAAGTTGCGTGACAACTCTGAAACAAATTTTATTTGTTAAGAAGAACTTCAGGAGAGTAAAAAATGTTTTTTGTTTACTTTTTATTGTTGTGTTTGTGTTATAAAAATTCGAACTACAGAGTTTTTGTTCTTTAGAGTCGTTTTAGTATATAAAAAGGGGTTATGCACTCAATAATTATGAGCTAATTAGGGATAAGTAATTATATACCCATGAAATAATTTGAATATAAATTGTTTTATTCTTGAAAGAAAGGTTTTTTTGTTTTTATTTGGAAAAAGCAGTTTTTTATATTTTCGGAAAATATTTTTTTCCTTTTTTTATGTCCATAAATAGTTAGCGTTGATGCTGAGCATCGAAAACTATTTTTTTTTTCACGAAATCCAAAAAAAGAAAAATGGAACAATTGTTTCAAAGATTGTAGGCTAAAGTAAAAAGTACCCTCTGTGTGATGGTTTTTTAATTTTCAAATTGAATGCGAAAAAAGTGAAAAAATTTGACATTTTTAGAGATAAAAATGCCAAATGGACAAAATGGCACTAATTTGTGACATTTTTATCTCTAAAAATGCCAAATGGCGAAAATAAATTTCAGCAACATTTTTAGAGATAAAAATATGGCAATTATAATAATTTTCGATGCTGAGCGTCGACGTTAACTTCAGGGACAATTGCTTTTTAGAATTATATAGAGGGTTGGTAAACCTATTTCCTAATCGTAAATGTGATACATTCTTAGGGTGTGTGTTTCGTATCTCTTTCCGCCGGACGTTCACAAGAATTGCTTCACTTTTGTCAACGACTATCTTTCATCCACTCTTTTGCAATGTCACTTGATCCAATGTTGCTGCCTCTTTTACCAAACCTCTTTTTACTCTCAAAAGTATATTATCAATTCTCTTTCTATATATAATACTACAAATCTACTCGAAAAGATAACTTATTTTCCAAGAGCAAAATTAATTATATCTCGCAAATTTTTCTTATATTTTTTATCAACAGTTTTTCTAAGAATATCAATTTTTTTTTTGTATAATTTTAGTGGGGAATGAATTTTTTTTTATCTTTTTTTTTTTTTGGGAAAATCTATTATAGGGGTGAAAGTGGAATATTGCGTTTGGAGTGAAAGACGAATTATTTAGGCTTGTTGATGGGGTGTTTTGTGGGGGGAGGCATTTGGCCTCGAGTGGAATAGATGAAAAAGGGATTGGAAAAGAAGGAAAGGGTGAGAAGGAGAGAGAGAAGGGTTCAGGTCGGCTAATTGGGGCTCGCCGGACGCGGCCGGTGAATCAGCAACAGTTGGTCGCACCGTAATACTATACGAATAAATTGTCCGATAAGCCATCAGTCGTAGATGACGCACAAGATGAGGCTAAAAGTCAAGTGCAACAGAGTAATTATTTCAATTTTATTTTTTTTCCATGAATTTAAATTTTCTCTTCAGAATCAAAATTCTAGAATTTTTAATAATTCCTCTTTTAGAATATTTCTCTAAAAATAGAATAATTAATATAAATTAATAATTTATATAATAATTTTCGAGCTTGTGCCAATTTTTGGGGTTGCCCATAAATTACGTAAAGATTCTTTTGGAAATAAGGGAAAGGGGCTAATATACCTTGTGCCAATGTTAAGCCAATTTTGGGGTTGTTGTCCATATATTACGTAAAGTTTTTTCGGAAAAAAATGAAGGGGGAGGGGGGTTAATATAGCGCTTTTTCAAATTTTTTCTGTTGTGGCAGAAATGGCCAGTCATAAATTATGTAGTCATGGCTAAATAAGTATTTTATGAATGGCCCCTTGTGTCAAGTTTTTTTTTCTGAAATGTTTGTTATTGATTCTTTCAAACAGTATTCGGAGAGTGCCATATTCAATGGATGGAAAGTGGGAGAATAAAAAGATATAACTTTATCATCACTCGGAAGACACGTTTCTTTAAAAATATCTCTCCAGCGCTAAATACAGATAGTAACATACTTTGGAAATGTTTGGCCACACATATACGCGGAGAATTTAATCGAATTGTCGATAGATGGAACTCCCACACATGCACACTATGGCAAAAGAGGGATTCGAGAGAAAGAGACAGAGAGAGAATCAAAAGACGTAGGAGTTTGAAACGTGCGTGATAATCCTGATATCGTATAGAAGCTCGAAGGGATAGGAGATCGTATTTCTCATTTCATTCTATATCCACTCTTTTTTTCCATACCCCGAGGTGGATTACTCTGACGATGCGATGTTTAAACCTCCACCCACTCCTCAAAAAAAAAAAAAAAATTGTGAATAGATTTTAATACGTTCACAATGAATTTGTGAGAGAAGATTTATATACTGGGAATTCCGAAATTTATGAAACTTACAATTAGCACTTGTTCAGGGTTGCCACAGGTCAGGAAATTTAGGGGAAAATCAGGGAAATTAGAATTAGTCAGAAAAGTTAGGAATAGATGAACTTGACAGGTTTCAATTGGAAATTTTAGTAAATATCAATTTTTAATGAATTTAAATAGAAATTTTAAGAACAACTGAATACAGAAATTCAGTTATAGAAAGAAAGAGATTTATGCAACTTGCATAAATGTTAATTTGTTTCTGATTTTAAATTTCGCGAGATTGTCATCAATTAAAGTTCTCTCGCGTTTTTCCATGCACTCGTCGTCGACCACCGCGACTGGCTAAATAGTTTGGCTCAACGGTTTCTCTTTCGCTATTGATCCCAGTGAGCCACCTCGTGACTGCTGGCTGCTAGCACCCTCATCCTCCAGGAAGGTTGCAACCTTTTCCTCCTTCATTCAACTCTTCTCGCATTTCAACCCACGCATATCTTTATTCCCCATTCCTTTTATACTTTCAGACACCTTCCTCTTACTTATTACACTTTTTACCCTGTCCTACCTTAAAGCTCTGACATTCTACGTGTGACCTCTTCCTATAATTTTTCACCTTTTTTACGCTCTGAGTTCTTAAACTTTTTCCTCATCTCTCTCTCTCTCTCTCTCTCCCTCTTTCTTCATTTCAATTTTTTTCCTTTTTCTCGCATATAAATGATCAAAGTTTGTAAAATTCTTTAATCTCGAACCATAGATTGGATCAAAATGAAATATTCCCTCTTCTATAATTGTGTCCACGTGGATAGTTTTTTGTTAAAAAATTATATTTTTCGTAGGATATGAGAACTTAAAGCAAGGAAGACATTATTTTTTTATTTTAAAATGGTTTTTTTTATTTTATTTTAAAATAATTTATTAAAAAAAACTATGCTTAACGTCAAGGCTAACTTAAGGAATAAGCTACTCAGGGTTGCCACGCAATCAGGAAACCTGGAAATGTCAGGGAATTTTGATTGGAATCCTGGAAAATTATTGTTTTTCTAAAGTTATTGTGCTTATTATTCTTGAAATCTAATTTTTCTTTAATTCAATTTTCTTAATTCAATTTTAAAAGAGTTGCCTTTACAATTTTTCTTTGCAATAATTCAATTATTTTCATAAATAATAAAACTCATCGCAAAATTTCAATTATTTTTAATACAATTTTAATAGAATTTCTCGAAAAATGTATAATTATTCTTAAAAATTTTATTAAAATTCATCAGAGAAATTCAATTATTTTCAAACGTAATAAAATTCTTCGCAGAAATTCAATTATTGTCAAAAGTTTTAAAAATTTCAATTATCTTTATAATTATTAAAAATTTTCTCCAAAATTCAATTATTTTCAAAAATTCTAATAAAATTCTTTTTAACAAATTCAATTTTTTTTTTCAAAAATTCTCCTCCAGTCAATGATTTGTAATATCTACTATTTTAATATAAAATTTTCCAAAAGAAATTAATTATTTTAAAATTTCTTTATAAATATCTTCGCAATAATTATATTATTTTCAAAAAAATATTCAATTTATGTTTACAGAGATTCATTTATTTTTATAAATATGTAATACAATTTTTTTACAGGGATTCAATTATTATTTTCATAAATAATAAAACTCATTGCAGAATTTCAATTATTTTTGATGCAATTTTAATCGAATTCCTCGAAAAATGTAATTATACTTAAAATTTTATTAAAATTCGTCAAAAGAATTCAATTATTTAAAAATTTGTTAATAAAATTCTTTATTAGAATTCAATTTTGAGAAACATTCAATTATTCAATAAATTATTTATTTTTGTATTAAAAATAATTAGGTAGGTATATTTAAAAAGAAATATTATTAAAAAATTCGTCTCAAGAATTCAATTATTTACAAAAGTAATAAAATTCTTAGCAGAAATTCAATTATGGTCAAAAGTTTAATAAAAGTTATAGTCAAAATTTCAATTATTATTATAAACATTAAAATTTTTCTCCAAAATTCAATTATTATCAAAAATTTTCAAAATTTTTAATAAAATTCTTGGCAATATTTCAATTATTTAAAAAAATTTTAATAAAATTCTTTACCAAATTTCAATTATTTTGAAAAACTTTTCTTAATTCAATGAAATTTTTTTACAGAAATTCAATTATTTTTAGTACATTTTTAATCTAATTTCTCGAAAAATGAAATTTTTCTTAAAAATTTTATTGAAATTCGTCAAAAAAATTTTAATGACCTATTTAAAAATTTGTTGATAAAATTCTTTAAATGAGAGTTGAATTTTAAAAAACATTGAATTATGCAATAAATTATTTTTTTTGTATTTAAATAATTGAATTGTCGTAGAATTTTCTAATAATAATTGATTGAAATATGAATTTCAGTTAAAACTTTAGATAATAATGGAGTTTTGAAAAGTTTTCGAATTATAATCTTTGAATGTTTGAATTTTTTTACACTTTTAACTTAAAATTGTGTAGATTTAATTTTTTTGTAAAAGTTGAATTGAAATTTTTTTTAAGTTATTTCAAGTTTCTATTTTCTAATATATATTTGATTGAAAAATTTTCTGAATAATCGATGAAATTTCGTAAAAATTGAATTGTAAACAAAAGGATTTGAAAATGTTGAAAGAAATTTTTCAGAAATTATTAATAATAATTAATTTACGCTTTATAAAGAAGAATTTTAGTTTTAAATTCTGGAAAACATGAATTGAATTAAAATAATGAAAGTAATTTTGAATAAGTTAGAGTAACAATATTTTTATAATAGGTATAAAATGATGATTTTATCAGTCCAACATTTTGAATTATTATAAAACATGAAGATATCGATTGCTCCGAGTCGAAGACTCGGAGTGATCGATATTTTCATGTTTTATAACATGTTTAATTTCAAAAAGGTTTGAATTAAAAATTTTGTAAAATATAAATGTAGTTTTAAAAACATGGAAAAATTTCGTTTTTTAACCTGGAAAACCTGGAAAAGTCAGGGAATTTGAAGTGAGTAAAAGCGTGGCAACCCTGCTACTTTAGATTCACATCAATTTTAGATAATTAAAATTGAAAGTTAAAATTGAAAATTAAAATTGTAAATTTTTATTTTCAAAATTCAGTTAACATTATGTTTTAAAAAAAGAAACATTTGTTTTTTTTGGGTATTGGATGAAACTGACAATTTTAAACTTCTCGACAAAACACTGTATTTCTTAACCTAAATATTTTAGTCCAGAACAATAATAACGTAATGCTCAATGCGGCAAGTGCACTTTAGATTTTCTAATCTCAAAGCAGTCTAAATAAATATACCAAGAGGTAACTCCACAAAAGCGATGTTACTGAATGGTGAAAATATAAAAATTATCTTTCGACTAATTTTATGCAAATTCTAATTTAAATAATTGAATTCTTGTAAAAAATTATATTATTAATTTAAAAAAAAAAGTAATTGAATTCTTTTGCGAAATTTTATGAATATACTAGATTTTGAAAATAATTGAATTTCGAATATTTTTTGAAAGTAATTGCATCTGTTTGGAGAATTTTATTATAATTTTTGAGAATAGCTTTTCGATTTCTAGTATTGACAAATTTAAAGTAGTGGAAATTTTCAATAAAAAAACAGAAATATTTTCGATTTCATTTTCGGCATTTAATTTTCGGTCTTTGTTGAAACTTGACTCGATTATGACAATATACTGTTCCTGCCCTGAAGGTTGGAGCAATATTAGTTGAAAACAAGATTGAAAATGACATTATATTCGTAACAGTAACAGTGAGGAAATCACAATAGTTTTAATATTAATGATGTTTCTGGGTATTATATTAATCTCGATTTTCAATGAATAATAGAATATGCCAAAGGGGATTTCGTCTGTCGGATAAAGAATATTTTGATAGAAAATTGTATGAAAGAATAAAGGAGGAAGAGACAAATGACAATAGACCTTTTCGAAAAAAGTTTTCTTCAAGTGGAAAGTGTATATGAGTCTAAAATGTTCAGCTGACCTAATCTCACTTTTCTCTAGTACGAGGAGGAGGCTTTCTGTTTTATGCTTACATTGCTGAATCGTGAGTAGAGTAAGAGAGTGAGTGAGAGAGAAAAAATTGTGGAGCGAGGAGAACGAGAGGAGGCTAGAAAGGCAGTGACATTGTAAGAGCATGGCTCAATAGAAGCTTGGAATTTCAATTTGAATGAAATCAACATTTTTTGCCCACTTGTATACGCAAATGAATCGCATATTTGCATTCATTTAAAGATTTAATTTCTCTTTTTTCCTTCATAATCGCATAGTATTTACGCAAAAATAGCGTCCACTATTCTTTACTATTCTGCTATTCTTCAAGATATAAAGAATTCTATATGAAGAATTATATTTAATACTTTCTGATAATTTTATTAACTTTATTAACTTTGTTAACTTTGTTAGCTTTATTAACTTTGTTAAATTTGTTAACTTTATTAACTTTATCAACTTTATTAACTTTGTTAGCTTTATTAACTTAGTAAAGTTTGTTAACTTTGTTAACTTTATTAACTTTGTTAGCTTTATTAACTTTGTTAAGTTTGTTAACTTTATTAACTTTATCAACTTTATTAACTTTGTTAGCTTTATTAAGTTTGTTAACTTTGTTAACTTTATTAACTTTATCAACTTTATTAACTTTGTTAGCTTTATTAAGTTTGTTAACTTTGTTAGCTTTATTAAGTTTGTTAACTTTGTTAACTTTATTAACTTTATCAACTTTATTAACTTTATATTAACACTATTAACTTTATTATCTTCACTAGCAACAATTCGCGCGCTTACTCGAGCGGCTGACTTCTCACTCACTTTTTTTTTTTAAATAAAATTAGCAATTTTAAAAATAATAGAAAGTAAAAATTTGTAATTCAAATTTTTTTTATAAAAATAAAATATGAATGGGAATATACAGTTTTAATATTATTATCATTATAATAATATATTCTGACATAGGGAATTTAGGGAAAAGTCAGGAATTTTTATTAAAAGTACTGAAAAAAATTTAATTTTCAGAATTCATGAGAAAATTCTGAATTTTTGTTTTTATTTTTTTATTTGACTCATAAACTATAAAATTACCACGAATTCTAATACAAAACCTTCAAGCTTTTCAATTTCTGACAAAAATTTCTTTTTAAATAACTTAAATCTTTAACAACTATCATAAAATAAATAAATTATTTAATGAATAATTTTACTCAAATATTTCAAAATTAATTCAATTTTAAAAGAGTTGCGTTTACAATTTTCATAAATAAATGAACGTCAAACGGTTTCAATTTGAAATTTTATAAAATTTCAATGTTGAATGAATTTTATTAGAAATTTTAATGAACTTAGATATTTAAAAAATTTTAATAATTCAACATCTAAAATTAGTTAAATTTGTCAAAATATATTTAATAAATTATTGAAAATAATGGATTTATAGAAGAATTATAGAAAAGAAGAAGAAGAATTATATAAAAACACTAAAAAAATTGAATTTTGAAGAAGTTAGAAATGATTGCAGAAATTCAATTATTTTCAAAAGTAATAAAATTCTTATCACAAAATTCAATTATGTTCAAAATTTACAAAAGAATCTCGACAAAATCCCAATTATTATCTTTATGAATAAAAAAATTCTTCGTATAAATTCAATTATTTTCAAAAATTTTAATAAAATTCTTGGTAAAATATCAATTATTTTCAAAAATTTTCATCATTTTAATGATTTTTATTATCTACGATTTTAATAAAATTACCCAAAAGAATTCAATTATTTAAAAATAATTTTAATAAAATTGTACGCAAACATTTAATTATTTTCATAAATAATAAAAATTTCACAGGAATTCAAATATTTACAAATTTTTTTTATAAATTTCATCGCGAAAATTCAATTATTTTCGTAAATAATAAAATATTTTATAGGGATTCAATTATTTTTAACAATAATAAAATTCTTTTTAGGAATTCAATTATTTTTAACAATAATAAATTTTTTTTTAGAAATTCAATTATTTTTAAAAATTTTTCTCAATTCAATATATTTTTATTTGAATTTTTCGAAAAATGCATTTATTCTTAAAATTTTAGCGAAATTTGTCGAAACAATTCAATTATTTAAAATTTTTTTTTATAAAATTCTTCGCAGTAATTAAATTATTTTTATAAACATTAAAATTCTTCTCATAAATAACAAAAACTTATCTCGGAATTTCAATTATTTTTAATACAATTGAATTTCTTGAAAAATACAAAATTATTCTTAAAAATTTTATGAAAATTCGTCGAATCAATTCAATTATTTTAAATTTCTTTTTAGAGTTTCAATTATTTTCATAAATAATAAAATTCTTTTTTTGAAATTCAATTATTTTCAGAAATAATAAAGGGGTTTAAAGGGTTTATCGCCCGTTTATACATCTAAATAAATAAATAAAATTCTTTTTCGGAATTCAATTATTTTTAGAAATAATAAAATTCTTTTTCGGAATGCAATTATTTTCAGAAATAATAAAACTCATCGCTAAATTTCAATTATTTTTAATAAAATTTTAATCAAATTCATTGAAAAATGTAACTATTATAAAAAATTTCATTAAAATTCGTCAAAAGAATGCAATTATTTAAAAAATTTGTTAACAAAATTCTTTATAAGAATTAAATTTTTGAAAAACATTCTATTATTCAATAAATAATTTACTTTTCTATAATATAAATAATTAAATTCTCGTAGAATTTTCTAATAAAAATTGATTTAAAAATAGATTTTTAAGTGCGAATTTTTTTTTGAAATTATTTGAAGTTTTTATATTTTCAATTATATATTTTTAATTGAAGAATTTACGAATAATTGAAATTTTGTTAAATTGAATATTCTAAACAAATAAATTTGAAAATTCACAAAAAACTTTTTCAAAAATTATTAAAAATAATGGATTTATAGAAGAAATTTAGTTAAAAACACGAAAAAAAAAGTTAATTTTGGAAAAGTTACAAATTATTGATAAAATTCAATTATTTTCAAAAGTAATTTAATATTCTTCGCAAAAATTAAGTATTGCTTGAAAATAATCAAATTCTTCTTAGGGATTCAATTATTTTCACAAATAATAAAACTCATCGCAGAATTTCAATTATTTTCGAGTTTCTCGAAAAATGTAATTATTCTTAAAAATTTTATTAAAATGCGTCGAAAGAATTTAATTATTTAAAAATTTCTTGATTAAATTCTTTATGGGAATTGAATTTTAAGAAACATTCAATTATTCTTATAATATGAAATAATGATTTTAACTCTCGATCCTCTTTAATTATAAGTTGTTTAATTTCAAAAAAAAAGGTTTGAATTTGAATGTTTTGAAGAATTTTAATTCCTACGGAAAAATAATAATAATTAAATATTTAAAATAGATTTTTATTTGATCTATTTTTATTAATAGAATTTTTTATTTGTTAATCATTATTATTTGTTAAATTTTTCAATTTGTAATAACATTCTATTATATTCTATTATAAATAATGAAAAAATACCTGGCATATTACGGATTTGTCAAACATTTTTTAAAGAAAAAAACAAAAGCATGTACACAGAAACTAACTTCAAAAATTCGGACAATATGAATGAAAGAATACAAAGATTAATATATAGTTAATTAATTATTTTTATTAACTTTATAAACTATTAAAATTTTGTTACATAACTTTATCAACTATGAAAAAAAGTTAAAATTTTGTCGTCGCTCTTAATGCGAAATAAATCAGTTTATATTTGGAAGTAACGATTTTCCCCAATGTTGATGCGCGTTCTGCAAAAACAACAGCAGGTGTCATAACCAAAAGTAATAAACGATAAAGCCGAACCCTTTAAAAGCTCGTTTACACGTTCACGAGTTGCGCTGCATGTTCTTTTCGCGAATGCGCAGGTACGAAACGAAGAGGCAATCGTCGATAAAACCAGGAAAGAAAATAACCAGAATGACCGTAAAACATTGTCATTTCGAAATGTTTTGTATAGTATACAATAATCGTTGATATCGGATAAACATTTTTTTTTTTCCCCTTTCTTCCAAGAATATGGCGATATTTTGATATTTTGCCAGAGAGGAGATCCTACTATAGCAAAATCAGGACAATGTTTTGTAACATATTTTCTCGATTAAAATCTTTTCCAATTCGGGGAGAAACAAGAAATTTTTTTGTTCAATAGAGATTGTTTCTCTAGAATATGTTAAATATCTTCTTTTCTTTTTTATTTTCTTCTTTTCTACTTTTAGTATACTTGTTTTCTTCTTTTTTACTTTTAGTACTTGTTTTCTTCTTATTTGGTTTTTATATTAAAATCCATAATCGTGTGGATTATTTGCATAATTTCTGTATATAACAAATTTTCAAATCTGTAATTACAGATTTACAGATGCGTGAGTAAATTGAACAGTTCTGTAGTTCAGCGATGGATAATAAACTGTTGTACAGTTTGCATTGTTGGTATACAGCTCTAATTAAACGATAATTAAATACTGTAATTGCGATGCATTGAATTAAATTTTACATGGCACGGATTTTGAGCTTCCTGTCGACATATTGTACTTGTATTTTATCATCAAGTTTCTACATTTGTTCTTTCAATTACAATGTGCCTGTGTTTTCACTCTGAACTCTTTGCTAAACTTTATTTCGAATTTAGTTTTTTTTTTATACCAAATTGAGAGTCGACAATGAATCAAAAATATTGTTAAACAAAATTTTTCGGCAGATATCAAATTGAGTCAAAATACGAATCATAAATGTTGTCAAATTGAGACAAACAACGAATCATAAATATGTTGTCAAATTGAGACAAAAAAAGAAACCATAAATGTTGTCAGATTGAGACAAGAAACGAATCATAAATATGTTGTCAAATTGAGACAAAAAAAACGAACCATAAATGTTGTCATATAAATTGAGACGAATCAAAAATGTTGCGAAGCAACAATGTTTTTTTTGTCTCAATTTGATATCTGCAGAAAAACTTTGTTGAACAAGTGATGAGAACAGATGCAAAATAGTAAACAAAAATTTGCAAAAAACGGAAAAGCGTTTTCGTTTCATGACACGATTGATGCAACAGGCTCGGGGACTATCCTTGAGTATATGCATGTTGGACGACAATATTCATTGGTTATCATTCATCGGTTCCGGAGGCTCAACGATTTCCAGTTCACTCTCTGATACCTTTGACATATTCAATATAGAAAACAAATACAAACACACACACACACACATGTAGATATTTGTGAATCGACAGTTTTTCAGGTAGATAAAATTTCAAGTATTTTGTATAACTCCGCGATGACTAGGTAGACGATCAATGAATTTTATGATAGCAATTATTTTTTTCAATTCCTGTTGTATTTGGCTGATTCATCTTCACTCCAGTGGTCACTGTTAACTATTTAATGATTTTTGAAAAATTATTTTCAAATCTGCTTTTTAACAATTATTCTGCATTAATTGAATTGAATTCCTGCGAAGAATTCAGGGCTCGAAGTAGGTTTTGTAAATCCCATAAAAATCCGTAGCTTTGTTTAAAGTCCGTAAAAGTTGTTTTTTTTTTTAAAAAAGGTCCGTAAAGTCCGTAATTTGATTTGATTTGATTGAAAATGGGACGAAAGTTCGTAAACTGTACAATATAATATGAAGGATTTTAGAGAAATTAGAAATGATTGCAGAAATTCAATTTTTTTCAAAAGTAATAAAATTTGAAGAACAACTGATTACAAAAGTTCAATTATTTTCAAAAATGATAAACTTCTTCGAAAATTTTTTTTAAAATTCTCGTCAAAATTTTAATTATCTTTAGAAATAATTAAATTCTTCTTCAACATTCAATTATTTTCAAAAATTTTAATAACATTTTTTTTTTTTGCAAAATTTCAATTATTATTTTCAAAAACTTTTCTCAATTTAATGATTTTTAATTGGTCTCTACTATTTTAATAAAATTTTTCAAAAGAATTTAATTATTTAAAAAAAAAAATTTAATAAAATTCTACACAAACCTATTTAATTATTTTCAAAAAATAATCAAAATTTCACAGGAAGTTCATTATTTACATTTTTTTTTAACTTTCTTCGCAATCATTCAATTATTTTCATAAATAATAAAATTTTTATAGGAATTCAATGATTTTCGTAAATAATAAAATTCTTTTTAGGAATTCAATTATTTTCATAAATAGTTAAAGTCATTGCAGAATTTCAATTATTTTTAATACAATTTTAATCGAATTTCTCGAACAATGTAATTATTCTTAAATTTTTTTTTTTTTTTTTTTTTAAATTCGTCTTAAAGAATTCAATTATTTTCATAAATAACAAAACTTATCGTAGAATTTCAATTATTTTTTATACAATTTTAAAGAAAATGATAGAAAATTGCATTTAGTCTTAAATTTTATTTTAAATTCGCCGAAAGAATTCAATTATTTAATAAATTATTTATTTTTGTATTTAAATAATTGAATCCTAGTAGAATTTTCTTATAAAAATTAAATTAAAAATGGATTTCAGTTAAAATTTTAGATTATAATTAAATATTAAAATCATTATAACATGGATTTTTAGAAATAATTGAATTTTGAAAAGGTTTCAGATTAAAATCTTTAAAAATTTGAATTTTTCATATTGAATTTTTTAATAAAAATTGATGAAAAAAATAAATTGTTCGTTATAATTTGAAGAATTTTAGAGAAATTACAAATGATTGCAGAAAAGTTCAATTATTTTCAAAAGCAATAAAATTCTTTACAAAAATTTTATTGTGTTAAAAAATTTCAAAAAATTCTCGTAAAAATATCAATTATATCTTTATAAATAATAAAATTCTTCTATGAAATTCAATTCTTTTCCAAAATTTTAATCATATTCTTGGAAAAATTTCAAATATTTTCAAAAGTTTTCTCATATTCAATGATTTTTAATATCTACTGTTTGAATAAAATTTTCCAAAAGAATTACATTATTAAAAAAAATTTGAATAACATTTTTCGCAAACAGTCAATTATTTTTATAAATAATAAAAAATTTTACAGGAATTCAATTAATTATAAATTTTTTTTTAATCTCTTTGCAATAATTCAATTATTTTCATAAATAATAACATTTTTATAAAGATTCAATTATTTTTGTAAATAATACAATTTTTTTAGAAATTTAATTATTTTCAGAAATAATAAAACTTATCGCAGAATTTCAATTATTTTTCATAGAATTTTAATCGAATTTCTCGAAAAATGTAATTATTCTTAAAAATATTATTAAAATTTGTCTAAAGAAATTAATTATTTAAAAATTTGTTGATAAAATTTCTTATGAGAATTTAATCTTAAAAATCATTAAATTAATAAATTATTTATTTTTAAATTTAAATAATTCAATTCTCGTAGAATTTACTAATAAAAATTGTTTTAAAAATGAATTTTAGTTAAAATATTAGATTATAATTAAATATTAAAATTATTATAACGTGAATTTTTAGAAATAATTGAATTTTGAAAAGATTTCATATTGAAATCATTGAAATTCTGAATTTTTCATATTTTTCACAAACAATTATGTAGAATTATTTCTTTTGAAAAAGTTGAATTGAATTTTTTTAAAAATTATTTCAAGTTTTTATTTTCTAATATGCCTATATATTTAATTGAAGAAATTCATAATAATTGAAATTTTATAAAATTGAATTGTAAACGAATGAATTTGAAAATTCTTAAAAAACATTTTTCAATATTATTTAAAATAATCGATTTATAGAAGAATTTTACTTAAAAACACTAGAAAAAGATTTATTTTTGGAGAAGTTTAGAAATTATTGCAGAAATTCAATTATTTTCAAGAGTAATAAAATTCCTTTTAAGGATTAAATTATTTTTACTATAATAATAAAACTCAGCACAGAATTTCAATTATTTTTCTTACAATTTTAATTGAATTCTTTGAAAAAATAATTATTTTCATGCAAGTTTTAATAAAATTCGACAAAAGAATTCAATTATTTAAAAATTTGTTGATAAAATTCTTTATGAGATTTCAATTTTGAGAAACATTCAATTATTCAATAAATTATTTACTTTTGTATTTAAATAATTAAATTCTTGTAGAATTTTCTAATAAAAATTGATTTTCATTTTTTAAAAATGAATTTCAGTTAAAATTTTAGATTATAATTGAATATTAAAAGCAAAATACCGTAAATTTTTTGAAATAATTGAATTTTGAAATTAATTTTTTTGAAAAAGTTTAATTGAATTTTTTCTATATTATTTGAAGTTTTTATTTTCTAATATATATATATATATTGAAGAATTTACGAATAATTGAAATTTCGTAAAATTGAATATGGTAAACAAATGGATTTGAAAATTGTCAAAGAACTTTTTTGAAAATTCTTTAAAATAATCGATTTAAAGAAGAATTTTAGTTAAAAATTCTTGAAAATAATAATTGAATTGATTTTATCACTCGGTCATGTTTTATAATTTATGAGAAATTTAATTTATTGTTTTAAGTAAAATTTTCTCTTATTTGACTAAGAAGAATGATTTTAAGAGTGACGCTGCTTAAATCACAATAATGGAGAGAATTAGATATAATCTTTCGCTTACATGGTCCCAAATACCATATATAGTTGAATTATGAAAATATATTTGAATTGAAGAAAAAAGTAGACAAACAATTTTGCCTGCAAATTTCGAGGTATGAATACATTCATTTTTCAACGTAAATGTATGCAAATTGGAGAGAACGAAATATCGATGTTATTTGACGTTTCCCACTGGAAATTGCCTCGTTCCAATTCGTATATTCGTGATTTTTGTCTGGAATCTCAAACCGATAGGGAAAGATTTTTCTGTAAAAATCAACGATTTGTCTTTCTGATACAGACGTACGAATCAAGAGAGCGAGAGAGAAAAAGAGAGAGAGAGAGAGAGAGGGGGAAAAAAGAATTACGACGTCCAAGAATGCGATAGTTGCAGTCCATTTATCAATGTTATCCACAAGGATAAATTGAGATCATTATATTATATGATTTATCAAAATCAGATTTATTCTTCTAATTAATACTTTCATTTGATACTTTTCATCACTTTTCTTTAATTAAATCACAAATGTCAGAAAAAAATTTTTTGTACGGATTTTTTCGAATTTATATGCACTAAAAAGAAATCTTATTCAAAAATTTCTTTTTAGGATCCTAAACAGAAATTTCAAATTAAGATTAAGTTTAAGAAGAAATAACACAAACATATAACTTGCAAATAATTTGCTTTTCATGTGCCTTTCTTCGAAGCTTTGTCACACATTCTTTCTTGAATCAATAAAACGATACGCAATTGTTATTGAATGTTCCATTATAAGAACTGAAACTAGATTTTCTGTAACTACTCTGGCAGCTTTGATCAATCAGAAGCCTTAGGATCGTCTATATATACGAACTCGAAGAAAGAAAGACACAATAAACTTGAATAAAATAGGAGACACAGTTTTACTGTTTTCTTATTTGTTTCCCTTTGTATTTTTTTTCATCTAAATCATTTGCGTTCCATTTGCTAAAAATTGTTGCCAAATATTTTTCTTTCTCTTTCTGTTTCTCAATTTGTTTTTCGCTTATTTTTTATTTCCATTTTCATACTTAATTTAGTATCAATGATCAATGTTCTATCAGCCTTAATTTAGAACTTCCTTTTGCAGTCTTAATTTTTGGAATATTTTTAGTTTTCCATATAAATAGAAATATAAAGAGAGTAGTAGTAGTAGTAGTAGTAAGAGGTGACTTGAATTTTGAATTGGAGAATAAATTAGTTAAATGCTCAGAATTAGAATTGACGGGGTGTTTTTAATAATAGAGTGGTTCGGTCTTGAATTTATCTCAGATTTGGAATAATATAGTTGTATAGTGGAATTCCCACTAGACTGGATTTAGGTCCTGTAAATAATTCAGTGAAACCTCTTCAACAGAAAATCGCTTTTATGTAAAATAAGTTAAATAAACAATGCTCAATTTTCTTTTTATTGATAATGCCGTAAGTTTGAAAACCAAAACCTTTCAGGTGTGGATTGGTACAATTTTTTTTTTTTTTTTTCTTTAAAAGAATTGAACTCTGTACATAGTCTTTATTAATGGAAACAGCTCTGAATATAAACCACTGGTTCAAGTTTTCATCAGATCAAAAATATTTTCAAAGAACAAAACTTTAACGAAATTCTTAAGGTTCGAACTCTAAGAAAAGTAAAATATAAATATACGGATTGTACGGACCAAAAATGAAAAATTACGGTCTGATTACATTTCAGGGTTGCCACGTAACCTGGAAACCTGGAAAAGTCAGGGAATTTGAAATGAGTAAAAGTGTGGCAACCCTGTCATTTTTATTAGTAATTGTTCCATAAATGATCTGTAATGTTTCATTTTTCGGTCCGTAAATTATCTGTATTTTTAAATACTTTCACTACATTGAGCCCTCTATACTGAGTGAAAAATAAAAACTAGAGAGTATTGAGAGAAACTTTTCCAAGTTCAATAATTAATGTAAAATAATATTTTTTTCGGTATGGTATATTAAAAAGAAGTCGGGTGAATTTAGGTCAGTGGTAATCATAACGGAAAGTCTTGAAAGCGGGGGAGAGATGCGGGTTAAAAAAATAAATAAAAGAGAATTACATAGAATAGGCGTCGCAAAGTAAAAGTTACAAATGTTTTGAAAAGGCTGTTTCAAAGGGTTGGGAGGACAACTCGACAGCGTACTCACTCTCCACGAGAGTGTGCCAGAGATTCACCCTCATTTCACTCTGCTACTATTACTATACTTTTTCCAACTTCCCCTCTCCTCCCCTTCCCTTCCCTTCCACCCTTTGTCTACAATATACTTGGTTTGACTTTTATAAAAACCGTGAATATGTCGACGTCGAGGGAAAATCCGATACGCACGTAGTACGTATAGTCGCAGGTGCAGCTGCTGTCAGAGCGCATGATTCCACCTCCTATGTACATATTATATATGTACAATTAAATCCATCTTCACCTACATGCGAAAATCCGCCTCTGTGTGGGTTGTGCACGAATGGCATGTGAGCCGGAAGGCATTCGACGTGTAGCTCTGTTAATGCCGAAGATCTGGACTTAATGTTCGCTGTGGATCGGTGACCCGCAAGAGCTAGGGCACCAAAAAAAGGTCAATTTTTTTGTTTTCACCCCCCAGGGGATATGTTTCAAATCGATGATGATTATTATCGAGAGTCGGCATTTTCAGGGGTTCAAACGATTGGTTCTGGATTTATAAAAAAGAATTTTGTTGCTGTAATATATTTCAAGAGAAAGAATATGTACACACTGAAAAAAATATACTAAAAGAAGGTGCCCAGGTATAAAAGTTAACGTTAGCTAATGCTACTAACGTTAGACTAACGTTAACTAACATTAGACTAACGTTAAACTAACGTTATCTATATGTTAGACTAACCAGGGTTGCCACGCTTTTACTCATTTCAAATTCCCTGACTTTTCCAGGTTTTCCAGGTTAAAAAACGAAATTTTTCCAGGTTTTTAAAACTACATTTATATTTTACAAAATTTTTAATTCAAACCTTTTTGAAATTAAACATCTTATAAAAAATTGTTATAAAACATGAAAATATCTATCACTCCGAGTCTTCGACTCGGAGCAATCGATATCTTCATGTTTTATAATAATTAAAAATGTTGGACTGATAAAATCATCATTTATTTATACCTATTATAAAAATATTGTTACTCTAACTTATTCAAAATTACTTTCATTATTTTAATTCAATTATTGTTTTCCAGAATTTAAAACTAAAATTCTTCTTTATAAAGCGTAAATTAATTATTATTAATAATTTCTGAAAAATTTCTTTCAACATTTTCAAATTCTTTTGTTTACAATTCAATTTTTACGAAATTTCATCGATTATTCAAAAAATTTTTCAATCAAATATATATTAGAAAATAGAAACTTGAAATAACTTAAAAAAAATTTCAATTCAACTTTTACAAAAAAATTAAATCTGCACAATTTTAAGTTAAAAGTGTAAAAAATTCAAACATTCAAAGATTATAATTCGAAACCTTTTCAAAACTCAATTATTATTTAAAGTTTTAACTGAAATTCATATTTCAATCAATTATTATTAGAAAATTCTACGACAATTCAATTATTTAAATACAAAAAAAAATAATTTATTGAAGAATTCAATGGTTTTTAAAATTCAACTCTCATTTAAAGAATTTTATCAACAAATTTTTAAATAGGTCATTAAAATTCTTTTGACGAATTTCAATAAAATTTTTAAGAAAAATTTCATTTTTCGAGAAATTAGATTAAAAATTTACTAAAAATAATTGAATTTCTGTAAAAAAATTTTATTGAATTGAAAAAAGTTGTTGAAAATAATTGAAATTTTGTCAAGAATTTTATTAAAATTTTTTTAAATAATTGAAATATTGCCAAGAGTTTTATTAAAATTTTTGAAAATAATTGAATTTTAGAGAAAAATTTTAATATTTATAATAATAATTGAAATTTTGACTATAACTTTTATTAAACTTTTGACCATAATTGAATTTCTGCTAAGAATTTTATTACTTTTGAAAATAATTGAATTCTTGAGAAGAATTTTTTAATAATATTTCTTTTTAAATACCTTATTATTTTTAATACAAAAATAAATAATTTATTGAATAATTGAATGTTTCTCAAAATTGAATTCTCATAAAGAATTTTATTAACAAATTTTTAAATAATTGTATTCTTTTGACGAATTTTAATAAAATTTTAAGTATAATTACATTTTTCGAGGAATTCGATTAAAATTGCATCAAAAATAATTGAAATTCTGCAATGATTTTTATTATTTATGAAAATAATAATTGAATCTCTGTAAAAAAATTGTATTACATATTTATAAATTACTAGCTGTCGTACCCGTCTTCGACGGGTTGTAGTTTCTGATAATACACTTAACAGTGTATCTACCAACCTAGAAAACCGGAAAATAGCCGGGAATTTGATTTGACAGGGAAAAAATAATAGTTAGTTACTATTGTCTATTTCATTAGGAAAATAATACCATTTGAAACAGTGACCGACTTTTTATTATCAAATTAGTTATTTTTAACTAATTCAAATGCAGAAAACAATATTTCTCAATTTGTAGTACTGCAATCAATATAATGTATTAAAATAAATCTAAAATTTCCTCCAGTTTTTTGAGTTATAGTACAGTCTAATTCGAACTAATTGTATAGCAAGTAGATCCAGTTTTTCTCTGTTACATTAAATTCCCTGATATTTTACGTCTTTTCTGGTTGGTAGACACCCTGTTAAATGTATTATTAAAAAAAAACCCGTCGAATAAACCAGGAAAAATTTGGACAAAGCCGGAAATTGTTTTAAACCAAAATAAACACCGTGTTTAACTTTTGTCTTTACATTGATCAAGTGATATTTCTAAAAGTTAAATCAAAGAGCCCACAAATACTACTGAATTAAGCTTTATAGCAATTGGTATCAATTATAATTTTTTCAATTTTTTGATATTCAAAACATTTTTATACTTACATCTTCGTTATAAGAAAGTATTTTTGAAAAATTATGCTAAAATGTGACTAAATAACATGTAATATTCAATTATATAAAGTTTAAAAGCTATCCATATTTTTATATTTCCATTTTAGTTATAAAGTATTATTTTTTGCAAAATTATGCTAAAATGTTAATAAATAACATGTAATACTCAACTATAGAAAGTTTAGAAGCAATCCATGAAAAAATATAAAATTTAGAAATTATTTGTGTTAAATAAATTCATTTATTAGAGTCAAGTATTTATTTAATTAATCCAATTAAGATTTATTTGATTCAACTAAATAAAATTATTTAAACGAAATAAATTCTTATTAGATCGAAATAAAAACTTTTTAAATAAGATATTATTTTTCAAATAATTATAATTACTTGAATCATATAACTTTTTTTAGTGTAGCTATAGTAAACTAAAAGTTATTAATGTGAACGAACATTATCTATATTAATAAAATCAGATTACTATCTGTACATTGCTCCAAACTTGAAAATTTTTATATATTTTTTCGTTTTGAGACATTAGAATTCTAAAAATGTAAAAAAAAATTTCTGTCTGTCTGTCTCTGTCTGTATGCAAAACTTTGTTCGCGCATCAATTAAATACGGTTCAACCAATTAAAGTGAAATTTGGCAGTCTATTACGTATTAACGTAACTTACAATAATAGCCTTATCCGATTAAAAAATATTAACTTGAACGAAAGTTATGACATTTTTCCAAAAAATTCGAAAAATCAAAAAAATGCAAATTTTTTATCTTTTGTAAAATGAATGCAAAACTATCCTTAGCTAACTTTTTTAGATAAATACAACCCATTTCTACAATAAAATTTTTAAAAAAGACGTATTTTGAAATTTTTTTTCGTTTTTTTAGATCAACTTTTTTCTAAGAAAATAGTGATTTTTAATCTTTAAGCAAGCTTTTCAGGAAAAATTATTAAAGTTTTTTATTTAAAGATCAGTATGTAAAGTAAGAAATTTGCTACATTAAACAAAAATAATTAAGCTAAATGCCATAAAAAAGAAGAAAAAATGTTGAATTTTAAGAAATTCAGTTTTTTGAATTTTTGCTAATTTTCCATAATTTTAGATTTTTTACCAAAGGGTGGAGATAACAAATTAGGTAAAGTATTTTTGAAGAGCCCAAAAATAATAAAGCCAAAAGCCATAAAAGAGAAGAAAAAATGTTGAATTTTAAGAAATTCGGTTTTTTGAATTTTTGCTAATTTTCCATAATTTTAGATTTTTTACCAAAGGGTGGAGACTATTAAATATAAGTAAAGTATTTTTGAAGAGTACAAAAATAATGAAGCTTAATGATATAAAAGAGAAGAAAAAAATGTTAAATTTTAAGAAATTCGGTTTCTCGAATTTTTGATAATTTTTGATTTTTTGCTAAAGGGTGGAGACTATTCAAATAGTATAATCATACTACCGAAATAGCTAATGGTAACTAATTATTAATTTTCTGGTGAAATTAAATTCCCGGGTATTTTTGATTTTCCAGATTGATAGAAACATTGTTAAATGTATTGGTAGAAACTAAAACCCGTCGAAGACGGGTACGACAGCTAGTGCTATATATTTTCAAAATTTTTAAAATTCAAAATTAATCTTTTTAAATAATTATTGTCATCAATTTTACTTAAATTTGATACAGGGTTAATTTTAGTATTTTTTATTACAATTTAGTCATCAGAATGAAATTTGAGTTTTTCATTTTTTGATCATTAATTAATATAATATAATAGCAATTTTGAATTCTGTGCAATATACTGACAAAAGTCTCATATTAACTATATGGATATTGTTAATATTCTGACCTAATAGAATGCTTTTAAGAAAGTAAACTTATGATTTCAACAACAAATTTTTATTGTTGACCTAAGAAATACAACCGTATAAAAATTAATTACAAAAAAATTTCAATTTTTAAACTTTTAATTTTTCAATATTTAAATCTAACACTTTTTATTTTTTATTCAAAATTTTATTATTCTGACGATTAAATCTTAATAAGAAACACTAAAATTAACCCTGTACCAAGTTTAAGTACAATTCACTAAAGTATATGAAAAAACTAAAAATTTCGAATTTTCGAATTTTTGAAAAAATGGCATAACTTTCGTCCATATTAATATTTTTTAATCTACTATCGCTAGGATTTTAAGTTAGGCTAATGCCTAAAAGACTGCCAAGTTTCACTTCAAACGATCGAACCGTTTTTCCGTGATACGCGGTCGAAAATTTGCGGACATACATACACACATACACACATACACACATACACACATATACACATACACACATAATTTTCTTAATAGTATTTTCGCATTCCTTAGAGTGTAAAAAGAAGGAATATAATAGAAATTTTGAATTCTATGCAATGTACAGACAAAAGTCTGATTTTATTAATAAGGATTATTATATTAAATTATTATATTATATTATTGCGAAGATATTTATAAAGAAATTTTTAAATAATTCATTTCTTTTGGAAAATTTTTTTAAAATAGTAGATATTAAATATCATTGACTGGAGGAGAGTTTTTGAAAAAAAATTGAATTTGTTAAAAAGAATTTCTTTAGAATTTTTGAAAATAATTGGATTTTGGAGAAAATTTTTAATAATTATAAAGATGATTGAGATTTTTTAAACTTTTGACCATAATTGAATTTCTGCGAAGAATTTTATTATACGTTTGAAAATAATTGAATTTCTCTGATGAATTTTAATAAAATTTTTAAGAATAATTATACATTTTTCGAGAAATTCCATTAAAATTGTATTAAAAATAATTGAAATTTTGCGATGAGTTTTATTATTTATGAAAATAATTGAATTATTGCAAAGAAAAATTGTAAAGGCAACTCTTTTAAAATTGAATTAAGAAATTTGAATTAAAGAAAAATTAAATTTCAAGAATAAGCACAATAACTTTAGAAAACAATAATTTTCCAGGATTCCAATCAAAATTCCCTGACTTTTCCAGGTTTTTTCAAGGTTTATAAAAATTCCCTGACATTTCCAGGTTTCCAGGTTGCGTGGCAACCCTGCTAACGTTAACAAACGTTAGACTAACGTTAGCCTAACGTTAGTTAATGTTAGTCTAACGTTAGTAGCATTAGGTAACGTTAACTTTTCCACCTGGGTGCCCAGGATATTCACCACTTAAATTAAGTGGTATATATTTTCTTAAATTAAGAATATTTTTCTTTCACTATAAATTCAGCACTGTCTGATCTAATGTTAAAATCATGTACAAAATCGATTGCTTAAATTCAGCATTGACTGCCTTAAAAATGTTGCGTCTTAATATTAAAGACTATGCCTTCCTGCCTTAAAATAAGACTTTCTTTTTACTGTGAATATTCCACAATATAATACAATAACCAAATTATACGCAAAAATATCACAATAAAAAAAAGAAAATTACTTCTGCACTGCAGGTATAAATATAAAAATATAATGTAAATGGAATTATAAATAAAATCTAGATAAAGAAGAAGAAATACAACTATAAAAGTAAAAGACAAATGTAAAAATATTCTCACAAAACTTGAATTATGGAGAATTTTACTGCCTCTTTAAATTAATGTACCAAGAGTAAATGCTCTCGATTCTCCTTTAAATCTTCTTCGAGAATATAGTATCTATGTATAAAAAATTCAGAAAGATATGAGATTTCCATGAAATCAAAGTCATAATTAAAGAAGTAGTACGCAAGGAGCACTTTTTTTCTAACTTGAAAATAATTAATTAATAATTTATTGATATTTGAGCTTAATTTTCTTTAATCTATATATTTATGGCTTTTCATCGTCACCAGACTTCGCAATCGATAATTAATTTTAAAAAAGTAGTAAAAAAGTATTAAACTTGACAACAAAAACAACTCGCTTTAGACACTTCGCAAAACTGAGAAAAATTCCATTTCATATTTTTTATTTTCCTGACTTTTTCCTAATTTTCATTAAAAAATAATTACTTCTTTCTTATCCTGATGCTAATAAATTGAATTCCTGCAACGAATTTCATTATTCATGCGAAAGAATTTAAATATTTATAAAAATAATTTAATTCTTGCGAAAAATTTTATAAAAATTTTTAAATAATTGATTTCTTTTGACTAATTTCATGCAAATTCCAATATTATAAATAAAATAAATAGTTGAATTTCTGAAAAATTTATATTATTCATGAAAAAAATTAAATTCTTACAAAGATTTTTATAAAAGATTTTAAATAATTCAATTCTGTTTAGAAATTTTATATGAAAATAGTAGATATTGAAAATTATTGAATTGCGAAAAGTTTTTAAAGATAATTAACTTTTACAATAAATTCAATTAAAATTTTTGACAATAATTGAATGCCTCTGTGGTATTTTATTGAATTTTTTTGAAAATAATAATTGAATTCCTAAAAAGCATTTTATTATTTATGACAATAATTGAATTGTTGTGATGAATATTGTTATTTATGAAAATAATTGAATTTCTAAGAAGAATTTTATTAAAATGACTGAAAATTATTGAATTTTCAGGAATAATTTTGTTATTTATCTTTAATAATTGAATTCTTTCGAAGAATTATTTCTGTAAATAATTGAATTCTTGGGAAGAATTTTATTAAAATCTAAAAGAATAATTGAATTATTTCAAAAAAAAAAAAAATTAATAAAAATTGTATTTAAAATAATTGATTTCTTTCAAACGATTTTATTAAAATATTTGAAAATAATTAAATTTCTGTAAAAATTTCTAATATTTTTGTAAATAATTGAATTCTTCCAAAGAATTTAAAAAAAAAACATTTTTTTAAGTAATTGATGTTTTCGCAGAATTAAACTTAAATTTTTAAGAATAATTACATTTTTTTTTATCAATTGCAGTAAAATTGAATTATAAATAATTGAAATCCTGCGATGAATTTTATTATTTATGAAAATAATTGAATTATTGCGAAAAATTTTATTAAAATGTTTTAAAAGAATTTAATTTCTGTTAAAAATTTTGTTTATTTTTAAATATAATTGAATTCTTCATAAGAATTTTATAAACATTATTTTAAATAATTAAATTTTTCGAAATATAGTAAATATTATGAAAATTGTATATTTTAAATAATTAAATTCTTGTGGGAAACTTTATTTGTGAAAATAATTAAATTTTACGATTAATTAATTTAAAATATAGTATTAAAAATAATTGAAATTCTTCGATGAGTTTTATTATATTTATGAAAATAATTGAATTCTTGGTTAGAATTCCATTATTTTATTATTGAATAATTGAATGTTTCTTAAATTTGAAATTCTGCGATGAGAATAATTTAATTCCTAAATGAAATTTTATTATTTATGAAAATAATTGAATGTTTTCGTAGAATTTTAACAAAAAAAATTTTTTTTTTTTAATAAATTTTATGAAAATAAGTAGGTAAATATTGAAAATGAATGAATTACGAAAAACTTTTTTTTTGAAAATAATTGAAATTTTGCAAAGAATTTTATTGTAAAATTTTTGAAAATAATTGAATTTTTTTGACGAGAAATGTTGCTATTTATATAAAGATAATTGAATTCTTGACGAGATATTCGTTAAAATTTGTGAAAATAATTGAATTTCTTCCAAGAATTTTATTACTTTTGAATATAATTGAATTCTTGTAATGAATATTGTTATTTATAAAAATAATTGAATTTTTTTTTATATTCCTAAACATAATTGAATCTTTATGAAGAATTTTGTTATTTATTAAGATAATTGCATTAAAACCTTTGGAATAATTAAATAATATTAAAAAATTTATTTTGGTAAAAAAAATAAATTTTTTCAAGTACTTTTAATAGAAAACCCCTGACTTCCCTGACCAATTTTACTTTTTCTGACTTTTCTCTGAATTTCATGATTTCCCTGACCTGTGGCAACCATGAAATGTTAGAAGCGTTATTCTAAACACATGTTTTTAACCTCATTTAAGAATTATTTTTTTCATTTTTTTTACCACCAACAAAGTTTCATGTTTCAAAAAGAAATTCACAGTAATTTTCTTTTGAAAAGTCGTGTTAAATGTAACCGTAAAACTCTCCTATTGTTGAAAAGAGAGAGAGAGAGAGAGAGAAGATAATAAAAAGAAGGAAAAAAAAGATTAAAAGTAACTACGCGAAGTTTGCGGGCTAGATAATATTTTTTTTTCTTTTTGCGGATAAGAAAATTCAACTACTCTCACGTGGATACATTTTATACATTTTATACATTTTATGCATTTTACACATTTTCACACTTGATCCCCTTTGGCAAAATCCAGAATTATATTCTCCCCAGGTGTAAGAAATAAAAAGGTAATTAATGAAAGACAAAGATTTAAGAGGATATATATATATAGTGCGAGGATTTGAAATTCTAACTCTGGGATTTAAAAGGGCGCGAGAAGAGAATAAAATTAGGTTAATGTGGAGTGGAAGAATGCCAGACCTACTTCAGGATAATAATCAGAGAACGTAACCAGTGGTATTCATTCCCTTCGAAATAGGGATGAAACGATATTAACTTTATGTCATTACAATCTTTCGTGGGGAGGCGAATTCTTGCCAAAAATATATCTGTCAAGGTCTACGAACCCTCCCTCATTCGAGTCTTGGACAATAAAATTTATATCTTGGAGGAAACCATTACAGTAATACCTCTTAAATTGGATGTCGAATTATACATTTCACCTCCGAATGTAGTCAATTTTATTTCTTATTTTACTCACTCTTTATTAATAATCGTTGTATTCCGAATGTCTCATCGCATTTCATAAATAAATAAAATAATAAATAAAATATTTTATAACTATTAAATGCAAGAAGAAACTTTCCAAGAAAAAAACATTTTTAAGAGCATAATTGAGACACATATGATAGTATTTTACTCATCTACTAAAAATGATTTTTTAATTTCTTTGGAAAAATTCAATTATTTACAAAAAATATTAGAATTTTTCACATGAATTCAATTATTTTCAAAAATTTTAATAAAATTCCTTGAAAAGAATTCAATTATTTTTGCAGAAATAATACAATTTTTTGGAGGAATTTAATTATTTTCAATACAAATTTTAATGAAATTCCTCGAAAAAAATTCAATTATCTTCGCATAAATAATAAAATTCTTTAAGAGAATTCAATTATCATAAAACAATTTTTCGCAGGAACTCAATTATTTTCAATACAATTTTAATAAAACGCCTAAAAAAATTCAATTATTTAAAATAAAATGTCCATAATATTTATTATATTTCGAAAAAATTAATTATTTAAATAAATGTTTTATAAAATTCTTATGAAGAATTCAATTATTTTTAAAAATAACAAAATTTTTAACAGATATTCAATTCTTTTTAAACATTATAATAAAATTTTTTCGCAATAATTCAATTATTTTCATAAATAATAAAATTCTTCTGAGAAATATATTCAATTATTTTTGAAAATTTTAATAAAATTCTAAGCAACTATTTAATTATTTTCATAAATAATAAAATTTCATTTAGGAAAGGAATTCAATTATTTTCGCCGCAAAATTTCAATTTTAAGAAACATTCAATTATTCAATAATAAAATAATAAAATTCGTTGCAATAATATTCAATTATTTTCATAAATAATAAAAATCTTCTAAGGAATTAAATTATTTTCAAAAATTTTAATATCATTTTTCTCAAAAATTCAATTCTTGTCATAAATAATAAAATTCTTCGCAGGATTTCAATTATTTTCAATACAATTTAATCTAAATTCCACAAAAAAATTTTTTTTAATTCGTCAAAAGCATTGAAATTTTTTTTTTTAAAATGTGGATACGATTCTTTATAAGAATTCAATTATTTTCTTAAATACTAAAATTCTTCGTAAAAATTTAATTATTTTTAAAGAATTGAATAAAATTTCTTGAAGGAATTCAATTATTTTTATAAATATCTTTCAATTTGTCTCACAAAATCAATTATTTTCAAAAATTTGTAAGTAAATTCTGCAAATGAATTCAATTATCTTGTTAAACAACAAAATTCTTCTCTTTAAAATCAATTATTTTAAGAAATTCTTCTTAAGAATTAAATTATTGTCAAAAATTTTAACAAACTTTTTGTCAAAATTTCCATTATTTAAACAAAATTTAATAAAATTCATCGCACGAATTCAATTGTTTTCAAAAACGATTATTTAAATATTCTTCTCAGGAATTCAATTATTTTTAAAAGTTTTAATAAAATTCTTCAAAAAGTTTTCAATTATTTTTAAAAAATTGTTATAAAATTTAATTATTGAATAAATTATTTATTTCTTTATTCAAATAATTGAATTCTCGTAGAATACCTATTTTAATAAAAATTTTGGTCTGTGGGAAATTTTATTAAATTTTTTTGAAAATAATTGAATTCCTAAAAAGCATTTTATTATTTATGAAAATAATTGAATTCTTGCGAACGATTTATTAGAATTTTTCAAAATAATGGAATTTCCAGGAAGAAATTTATTAATTTTAAAAATAGTTGAATTATTGTGATGAATATTGCTATTTATGAAAATAATTGAATTTGGAAAAGAATTTTATTAAAATACCTCAAAATTATTAAATTTTCGGGAGTAATTTTCTTATTTATCGACCAAATTGAATTCTTAGAAAAAATTTTATTAAAATTTAAAAAAAATAATTGAATTCTTAGAAAAAATTTTATTAAAATTTAAAAAAAATAATTGAATTCTTAGAAAAAATTTTATTAAAATTTAAAAAAAATAATTGAATTATTTCAAAAAAAATTTAATTAAAATTGTATTCAAAACAATTCATTTCTTTTGAATAATTTTATTAAATTTTTGAAAATAATTATTCAATCCTTCCAAAAAATATTTTAAAAAAAACCTTTTTTTTAATAATTAATTTTTTCCAGGAATTGAAATTAAGTTTTTAAGAATAATTACATTTTTCTCTCGCAATTCCTGTAAAATTGTTTTTAAAAATAATTGAAATCCTGCGAAGAATTTTATTATTTCATTTATGGAAAATAATTGAATAGTTGCGAAAAATTTTATTAAAATGTTTTAAAAAGAATTGAATTTCTGTGAAAAATGTTATTATTTTTGTAAGTAATTGAATTCTTCATTAGAATTTTATGAACATTTTTTTAAATAATTAATTTTTTCGAAATATAATAAATATTATGAAAATTTTATTAGTTTAAAATTTTAAATAATTGAATTCTTGTGGGAAACTTTATTTGTGAAAATAATTGAATTTTTCGATTAATTAATTTAAAATAGTATTAAAAATAATTGAAATTCTTCCATGAGTTTTATTTATTTTTTGAAAATAATTAAATTCATGCTTAGAATGAAATCAAAAAATTTTTTAAAATACTTAATTATCACGAAAAATTTTATTATCAGTGAAAGTAATTGAATTATTGTGAAAAATAAATTGCATAAAATTTTGTTAAAAAAAAATATTATTTGTTGAATATATAATAATTTTGTTACCTTCTCTAGATTCTTTAGAATAATTAAAATTTTCGTAAGGAAGATTATTTTTAATTTAGGTATCAACTAAGAATTTTTGAAAAATTCAATTTTCCTCGTGTATACAAGAAAGTTTAATTATTTTCAATTATTGAAAATAGGATGTCAAATTTGAAATTAGTATCAATTTGAAAATTTAATTCTAATTAGTTTTTCAGTTATGTGTCACAATATAAGTATTTCTTTAAAAATTACTTTAATTAAAATTGCATGAAATTGTTTACAATAAACAGAGCAATGCAACATTGGCTAGTATATAATAAAATAGAAACAGTTAAGTAAATTAAAAAAAAAAAAAAAAGAGAAAGATAGAACCGTATATCGAAAAGAGAAATTAAGAATGCAATCCTGGCGACATTCCAGAAAATCTCGGAAGCATGCGGTCAAATGCAATTTACTTTATCTCTGGTTGGGAGAATTCGCGGTAGAATACACGGTATGAAACGGAATCTGATTGTACCATAACAGCGAATTAATCTCCCATATAACAGGGTTCAGTTTATCGGCTTATTGCAATAATAGAATCAAATTCAGCCCAATAACAGTTCCACAAGCCGAATAGCGCGCGAATTATTTCCAACAAATGAGAATCAAAATGAATAATTTATTAATTTATTAACTTTTATTGTTAATCACAATATTCACAATATTGACAATTCACAGAAATCATTTCGATTAATTACACCAAATTGAAACGAATAATTAATTTTTCTCGCTTAATTTTCCTATAATTGAAAATGAAATTTTCTTCCATGAGTATATATTAGATTACAATGGCACATAAATTGGATCAGTTTGCATTCTCGGTTTGGTTGTTCTGAAATTAAATGCCTGCTTCTCCATTGATTGAAAGTTCAAAACTGAGAAACTAATCGAAAGTTCGAGAAACGATCTTGTGGGTATATACGGAAAATATGAAAATTCAATAAACCCCGCACTTTGAGAGTCATTAAACTTTATGCCATTATTCCGCTTTTGAATTTCATTTTTAATTATTATTTCACGATCTATTTTATACTTTTATTTTCTCTTCGAAATGTCTTTTTATCGTTTTTTCTTTTCTTTTTTTTTAACGAAATGAGTAACGGAATACAATTTATTTTTTTTATGAAAGGAAAATTCTAATTTAATTCATTGCCTTCTAAATTGATAGTCCAAATAGAATGTATAAAAGATGATTGAATTGATTCCGAGGGAGATTTTGTTAGAAAGGTTTATTTTAAGGAGACATTGTATATATGGGGGTTAAGATCGAAATTCGTGGATAAGCCTTTAGGGTGAAAATGGGTCAATAAGGTGCGATAGACGTGGTACGTTACCTACTTGAATGTTACTTCTTCAGAATCTCTTTTCGTTTCCATCTTATATAAAAAAAAAAAAACCCCCTTCAGTGCGGTATTAAAAGGAAGCTGAATTTTAAAAAACTAAATCTCCAAGATTCTTATTTTTATTTTCAGGGTTGCTAACAAAAATTTAATTTTTTTCCCTGACTTTTCCCTGATTTTCAGACAAAATTTAAACTTTCTCGCTGACCCTAAAAAATATTCTGATTCACTCCAAAAATTATAAGATACTCAAAAATATGTTCTATTTTACATTTATTTACCAATTTCTTTAATTATAAATACAAAAATAAATAATTTATTAAATAATTGAATATTTCTTAAGATCGAATTTTTATGAAGAATTTTATCAAAATTTTTTAAAATAATTCAATTCTTTCGTCGAATTTAAAAAAAAAATTTAAGAATAAATGCAATTTTCTTTCATTTTTTTTTTAAATTGTACAAAAAATAATTGAAATTCTACAATAAGTTTTGTTATTTATGAAAATAATTGAATTCTTGAGTTCTGAGAAATTCAATTATGTCAAAAAAAATTTAAATAATAATTGAATTCTTGCAAAGAATTTTATTAAAACATTTTTATAAAGAATTTAATTCAAATTTTCATTCAAATATTTAAAATAATTTGAATTTTTCGGAATTTTTTTAAAACCTTTTTGAAAATAATTAAATTCTATCGATATATTTTCATTAAAAAATTGAAAATAATTGAAATCTGACGAAAAATTAAAAAAATTTTTTTTTAAATAATTTAATTCCAGTGAAAAAGTTTACTTTTGAAAAAAAAATTAAATTCTTGTGAAGAATTTTTATTAAAATTTCTTAAATAACTGAATTGCATCGAAGAATTTTATTTTTTACGAAAATAATTGAATTGATCAAATTTATTATAATTTTTCAAGTTTATAAAGCATTTTATCAAAATTTTGTAAATTATAATTGAATTTTCGAGAAAAATTTTATTATTTATGAAAATAATTGATTTTTTTCAATTCTCTGAATATATTTGAATTCTTATAAAAAAACTTCATTAAAAATCTAAAATATTTAATTTTTGCGAAGAAATTTATTAAAAATTAGTAAGTAATGATTGAATTTCTCTGAAATTTTTATTAAAATTTTGTTTAAATAATTGAATTCTTTTAGAAAGTTTTGTTTAAGAAGTTTGTCAAATTTTCTAAAAATAATTAAATTTTTATGAAGAATTTTATCAAAATTTAAAAAAATAATTGAATTCTTTCGGCGAATTTAAAAAAAAAACTTAAAAATAAATGCAATTTGCTATGATTTTCTTTAAAAATTGTATAAAAAATAATTGAAATTCCACGATAAGTTTTGTTATTTATGAAAATAATTAAATTCTTTGCCACGAATTTTATTAAAAAATCTTTTAAAGAATTTAATTCAAATTTTTTAAAATAATTTGAATTTCTCAGAATTTTTGAAAATGATTAAATTCTATCCAGAAATTTAATAAAAAAAATTTAAATAATTGAAATCTGTCAAAGAATTTTATTAAATTTTTTTTTAAATAATATTGAATTTCTGTGAAAAAGTTTACTTTTGAAAAAAACTTAAATTCTTGTCAAGAATTTTATTAAAATTTCTTAAATAATTGTATTGCTTCGAAAAAGAATTTTTTACGAAAATAATTGTATTGATCAATTTTATTATAATTTTTCAAATTTATAAAGCATTTTATCAAAATTTTTTAAAATAATTAAATTCTCGAGAAAAAATTTATTATTTATAAAAATAATTGATTTCTTGAGAAGAATTTTATTAACTAAATCTTGTAAAGAATTTTGTCAATATTTTTTTAAATAATGGAATTGTTAACAGAATTTTATTTAAATTTTTCGAAATAATTGAATTTCTCAGAACTATTTTTTTCACAAGTCTCTGAATATATTTGAATTCTTTCGAGAAACTTCATTAAAAAATTAAAAATAATTGAATAGGTGCGAAGAAATTTATAAAAAATTGGCAAGCAATTAAATTCTTGTGGAATTTTTATTAAAATTTTGTTTATATAATTGAATTCTTTTGGAAAATTTTATTAAAATCGTAGATTTTAAAAATAATTGAAATGAGGAAATTTTTTGAAAATAATTGAAATTTTGCCAAGAATTTTATTAAATTTTTTGAAAATAACTGAATTTCGGAGAAGAATTTTATTATTTATTATGATAATTTAAATTTTGACAAGAACTTTTAAAAATTATTTAACATAATTGAATTTATGCGAAGAAGTTTATCACTTTTGAAAATAATTGAATTTCAGTAATCAGTTGTTCTTAAAATTTTTATTTAAATTCATTAAAAATTGATATTTACTAAAATTTAAAATTGAATCCTGCCAAGTTCATCTATTTATGAAGATTGTAAACGCAACCCTTTTGAAATTTAATTAATTTTGAAATTTTTAAGTATAATTAAGAATTAAATTATTTAAAAAGAAATTATTCTTAGAAATAGGAAAAAAAAATTAAAGGTTTTGTATTAGAATTCGTGGCATTTTCATAGTTTATGAGGCAAAGCAAACAGAAATACTGAAAAATATACAAAAGAAAAATAGTCATTTGATTAAATTGTTTGACACAAAATCGAAATTTCAAAGAGGGAAAATAAGATTAAATATCTTTTTCTTTTTATCATTTCGGTATTTGCGCAAACTCTCTTTTTATAGTTGTACATTTTCCGAACATTATCCGACAGGAAACACGAATCTATCGTTGGGGAGGTTACTCCCTCTTGGGAATTTGAGACATATGTGATTTTTATTTTTTCGAATATTTCTCCTTTTTCAAATCCAACTTCTTCCTTTTTTATTCCATCTCTTTCCGCATCAATCAATTTCTAATTTCGAAAAAAATTTTCTCCAATAAAAATAAAATATAGTTTGACAAAAAAAAACACGCAATAAACTTATTCATATTAAAAATTAACCTTTTTTCTCCATTTTAGAAAAGAAAAATAATTTCTGTCTTTTCTTTTTCCCAACTATATTAGGGAAATTCTTGTCTATATACCAAGGAATTGAAAAATGATTCTTTAAATTTATTCAGAGAGAAAATTTTCCTTTTTATCATCAATGTAAACTTGAAATGCATTTTTATTTCGCCGACTGAAAAATGGATTTCTTTACTTTTTCCTATACGAAGAGACGCATCTTGTCTATTTTAAGGGGAGAAAAAAAAGGGAAAACTTGTTCTTTTTTGTATCTCTTTTTGTGCATGATCAAAAACATTGAAATAAAAATTGTTCCTCTCAGTCGATTTCCTCTTTCAAATTGAAAACTCATTCAATTGCAAATTTTTGACAATTCTGACAATTATTATCTGATTGAAGATGGAAAACATGACGCGCTCCGAAGAACGGTACCTGAGAAGCAAATAATTTTAGGTTTTTAGTTTTATAATTAAAGTGGAAACAGAAAATTGAGACAAAAATAATACAAACTTAACTTTACATAATTATTTCCTTTTTATTTTTAGTCAAATTTTCCCTACATTTTATCTTCCAAAAATTAATTAAAAATTAATTTAAAAAAAAATTTGTTTAAATTAAAAAAAAATTAATTAATTTACAAAATTATTAACAATTCTGTAAAATTAATTTTTGGAAGAGAAAATGTAGAGAAAATTGTTAAATGCAATTTGAATCCTTTTCAAAATTCAATTATTTCTAAAAAAATTCTATAATGCTTTTAATAATTGAATAATTAGCAACTAAAAATATATTTAAAAAAATTCAATTGATTTTTCAAAAAAAACTAAGTTTTTTAAAATTTCTCATTAAATTCATTAAAAATTTTAATTATCTTAAATTTCAAACTGAAACCTTTTTAAAATTCAATTATTTCTAAAAGTTGCAAATTTTTGTAATTTCTCCAAAATTCAATTATTTTCTGAAATTTTTAACCAAAAATTCTTCTCTAAATCAATTATTTTTAATAATTGAATAATTAATCCTAAGTAAAAATATATTAAAAAATAATTAAATTAGAGAAGAATTTTACTATTTATAAAAATAATTGAATTGTTTCGAAGGATTTATTAAAAATTTAGAAAATAATTGAATTCTTTCGTGAAATTTTACTGTAAATAATTGAATTTTTGCAAAGATTTTACAATTTTTAAAAAGTAATTTAATTGTATAATGAAATTATTTAAAAATTTTGTTAAAAATAATTGGATTTTTTCAAAAAAATTTAATATTTAATTTATAGAAATAATTGAATTCTTCTGAAGTTTTTAATTTGAAACATTTTCAAAATTCAATTATTTTTAAAAATTGCTATTATTTGCTACTTCTTCTAAAAAATTAATTATTTTTTGGAATTTTTAACTAAAAATTCTTCTCTAAATCAATTATTTTAAATAATTGAATAATTAATCCTAAGTAAAAATATATAAAAAAATAATTAAATTAGCGAAGAATTTTCCTATTTATAAAAATAATTGAATTGTTTCGAAGGATTTATTAAAATTTTAGAAAATAATTGAATTCTTTCGTGAAATTTTACAGTAAATAATTGAATTTTAACAAAGATTTTACTATTTTAAAAAGATAATTCAATTTTTTAATGAAATTTTTTTTACATTTTATTGAAAATAATTAAATTTTTGCAAAAAAAATTAACTATTTAATTTATAAAAATAATTGAATTCTTCCCAAGTTTTTAATTTGAAACATTTTCAAAATTCAATTATTTTTAAAAATTGTTATTATTTGTTAGGTACTTCTTCTAAAAAATCAATTATCTTTTGGAATTTTTAACTAAAAATTCTTTTCTAAATCAATTATTATTTATAATTGAATAATTAATCCTAATTTTAAAAATATTAAAAAATATTTGAATTTTTTCAAAGAATTTTACTATAATAAAAATAATTTAATTGTTTCGAAGGATTTATTAAAGTTTTAGAAAATAATTGAATTCTTTCGTGAAATTTTATTGTAAATAATTGAATTTTTGCAAAGATTTTACAATTTTTAAAAAGTAATTCAATTGTTTAATGAAATTTTTTTTTACATTTTGTTAAAAATAATTACATTTTTGCAAAAAAATTTACTATTTTTATTAATAAAAATAATTGAATTCTTCCGAAGTTTTTAATTTGAAACATTTTCAAAATTCAATTATTTTGAAAAAAAATTGAATTGTTACAAAGAATTTCATTAAAGTTTTTGAAAATAATTTAATTCTTTGAAAAAATTTAATTAAAAATGTTTTTAAAATAATACTTAAATTGAATGTTTCGTAAAATTCTAATTCCTACGGAAAAATAATAATTATTAAATATTTATTTAAAAAGGAAGTTATTTACGTCTTTGAATAAATTTACAATTGAAGAAATTCGTAAAAATATATGTCAATAAATTTTGATTGACTGAAAAAAGAATTAGGGAAAAATAAAAAGAAATTTTTTTTTGACGACCCTGAAAAAAATAAATTTTGAAAACATTAAAATTCTGTTCACAATTTATTTACTCATAGTAAATAATCGTTAATTTTGATGGGAAATTCTTTTCAGTCAATAAATTTTGATTGACGGCTGAAAGAAATAATTTTTTTCAAAACCTTTTTTTTTTCATTTAAAAATACTTTTATATCGATTGGCTTGCGAGAGAAAAAATTAAAGTTTAATTAAAAAATTGCCGCAAGAATTCGAGAGGGCGGGGAAATGAACAAAATTCCATTCATGAATTAGCAGATGTTTTCGTTTGAGTATAATAGCTGAGGCTTGAGTGAAATTATTGTGGGTGGATTTTAATGGCGTAGGATGTGTTTTTTCCTCACTAATTCACGTCATGACTTGATCGATCACTTTCACACTAAACACCCATCAATACATAAAAAAAGGAAAAAAAGGGGAAAAAATAATAATTGGATAATAGTGGATAAAAATTTTACGAATGCATAAAAATACGGAATATTGAGAGAAACGAAAGTAATTTTTCGAGAAAAAAAATTCGAAAAATCCACAGACAATTAAATGTAAATTGTTTCACTATAATTTCTATATTTTTATCAAAAAAAATTCTATTCAGCGAAGAGAGCGTTTAATTAATTTGTCTCTTTCAATATTCTCCAATTTAGAGGTAAATTTTTTGAAAATGAATTTTTCGTTTTTGAAAAATATTTTTGATATTAATTTTTCGTTTTTTCTTGTTACAGAGGTCAAAATGGAACTGGAAGATCTGATGGCTGACATTAAGAAAACAGCGAATAAAGTTAGGGCAAAGTTAAAAGGTATCGACTATTTATTTTTATCTTGAATTTATTCAGACCTCGGATACACATTTTTGGACTTTTTTCAACTATATTTTCGAAAAAAGCAATTTTTTCTACTTTTTTCAACTATTTTCGAAAAACAGCAATTTTTTCGTCTTCTTTCAACTATTTTAGAAAAAAAGCAATTTTTCTACTTTTTTCAACTATTTTCGAAAAAAGCAATTTTTTCAACTTTTTTCAACTATTTTCGAAAAAAAGCAATTTTTTCGACTTTTTTCAATTATTTTAAAAAAAAAAAGCAATTTTTTCGTCTTCTTTTAACTACTTTCGAAAAAAAGCAATAATTTTTTTCGACTTATTTTCAACTATTTTCGAAAAAAGCAAATTTTTTCGACCTATTTTCAAAAATTGAGACTTTTTCAGTGAAAAATATAAACAAAACTTTCAAAAATTATTTTTCAATAATCTTTATAATTAAATTTCCAAAATATACAATTAAAAAGATTTTTGAATAATTGCAATTTTGTAAAATTTAATTCAAAATAATTGTTTTTTTCAAGTGTTTTATTACAATTTTTGAAAATCAACTTTTTAAAAATAATAATTGAATTCTCAGAAACATTTCTTTCAAATATAAAAAATATCAAATTTTTCGTATAAATTACAAATTTTTCAATTTTTCAAAAATTATTTTCGCATAATTTTTCTAATTAAATTTTCGAAATATACAATCAACTAGATTTTTAATAATTGAAATTTTGTAAAATTTAATTAAAAATAATTGATTTTTTTTTTTCAAGAATTTTATTACAATTTTTGAAAATCAACTTTTTAAGAATTTTAAATGCATAAAATTTGAATTCTCAAAATCTTTTCTCTTTTAAATATTGCAACAAAATACCAAAATTTTTGTTATAAATTGCAAATTTTTTCAATTTTCACAGTACGAAAAATGACTTGAGACAAATTTTTCGAAAATTATTTTCGAATAATTTTTCTAATTAATTTTTCGAAATATACAATCAACTAGATTTTTAATTATTGAAATTTTGTAAAATTTAATTGAAAATAATTGATTTTTTTCAAGAATTTCATTACAATTTTTGAAAATCAACTTTTAATGAATTTTAATTGCCCAAATTTTGAAAATAATTTAATTCTCGAAAATTATTAAAAATAATTGAAAATAATTGATTTTTTTCAAGAATTTTATTAGGTACAATTTTTGAAAATCAACTTTTGAAGTATTTTAATTGCGCAAATTTTGAAAATAATTGAATTCTCGAAGAATTATTTTAGAAAATAATTGATTTTTTTTCAAGTATTTTATTACAATTTTTGAAAATCAACTTTTGATGAATTTAAAATTTTGAAATTTTGAAAATAATTGAATTCTCAGAAACTTTTTCAGAAAATTATTAAAAATAATTGAAAATAATTGATTTTTTCAAGTATTTTATTACAATTTTCGAAAATCAATTTTTGAAGTATTTTAATTGCGCAAATTCGGAATATAATTGAATTCTCGAAGATCTCTTTCAGAAAATTATTAAAAATAATTGAAAATAATTGATTTTTTTCAAGTATTTTATTACAATTTTCGAAAATCAACTTTTGAAGAATTTTAAATGCTTAAATTTTGAAAATAATTGAATTCTCAGAAACTTTTTCAGAAAATTATTAAAAATAATTGATTTTGAGTTGAAGTTCAGTTAAAAATTGTAGAAAATAATTGAATTTTGAAATATTTTTAATTTTTCGAAATTATTTAATTTTAGAAAGTTTTAAATTGAAAAATTAAAAATTATTTTTTTCTCGTGGAAAAACAAATAAGAATCATTTAAATATTTATTCAACAAAATTATTTAATTTTTGAATATTTGAATTCTTAGAATTTTCTTAATTCTAATTCTTTAAAATTCAATTATTTTTCCTGTTTTCAATTACTCCAAAAATTCTAATTCGTACTAAAAATTACAGTTTTTAGAATTTTTTTTTTTTTTTTTTTTTGCTCTTTAAAGTCGATCCGAGGTCTGATTATTTTATTCTTCAATTACATAATTAAGTTCCTAGTAAATTTGCTGCACTGGAAAAAAAAATTCAATTCAATAATCAATTACTATTTATCAAATAAATATTTACTGGAATCAAATAATTTTTATTTAAATCAAATTGTATATTTAAAAGTTGAATTTGGACCAATTTATTTATTGTATTTAAAATTTTTTAAAGCAAAATTTTTTTGAAGCAAAATTTCTTTGAAGCAAATACATAATTGATAGAAATAAAAATTATTTGATACAAGTATTTTTTGTTTTTTGTTTTTTATTTGATAATAGACAGGATAATGGACAAGTATTTTAGTCAAATTAATTTTCATAATAAATAGAAATAAATAGATCATAATAAATAGTAAAGATATTTTTTATTTCTGAAGGAAGAAGAATTTTTTTTTTTCTGAAACAATTGACTAATAATTGTTTTTTTTCCGTTTTTAGTAATAGAGCAAAACATCGAGCAAGAGGAGCACACGAACAAATCGTCGGCAGATCTTAGGATACGCAAGACACAACACTCGACGTTGTCTAGGAAATTCGTCGAGGTGATGACAGAGTACAATCGGACGCAGACTGATTATAGGGAGCGGTGTAAGGGGAGAATACAACGACAACTTGAAATTAGTAAGCGACTTGATTCACCCCCAATTTTACGCAAGTGGCAATTTGTCAGTTACCACCAAAAGGATTCACTTTAGTCACAAAAGATGTCTTACTCCAAGGGGCTTTCATTTTCAGATGCATGTTCCTTCAATTTTTCTCTTTCTCTCTTTCTCTTCTTCTCAATATTTAAATTTCATTCGCATTCATATTTTCCTCTTTTCCATCATTTTTTATTCTGAAAATTTATTTTTCACTTATTTTTTTATCTCTATTATTAATTAATTTATCATTTTTATTTTTCATTTTTTATTTTTTTCTCTCTTTTTTACTCTTATTTTATTTTCTCTCTTTTACTTTGTAAATTATTTTTCCATTTATTATTTTCTTTATTTTCTTCATTTTCTTCATTTTCTTTATTTTTTTCATTTTCTCTACTATTTGTATTAAAATTACTTTGATTCGTTTCTTCAATTAATTTTTAATTTGTCCTCTTTTGGACAAATTTTTGAATTAAAAGAAAAAAAAATGTTTTTAAAGTTTCGAACGTTCAAATAAGCGACCATGTTTTTTTACTTCTTTTAATTTTAATTTTTTTTTTTAATAAAAGAAAATTATTTTTTACATTAACAATAGGATTTTTAACTAAATAATTGTACGAATTTTAATTATTCTTCTTTTTTTTGTATCAGTAATTTGGAAAAATATTTCAGAAACAAATTTCGTTGGTTTGAAAAAATTTCGTTCAAAACTTTAGAAAGATTTATTTTTCGTATTTTTATTTTTTTCTTCTCTTCTTGTTTTTATATTAATTAACAGAATTCTTAATGAAATAACTAAAATTTTAATTTCTTACTAATTTTGACCATCTATTTAATGATTTTCGAAAAATTAGTCTATTTCTCTAATGATAATAATAGAATTTTGAAAAAAGTGTAGATATTGATTAATTTTATAAATAGAAGAACTTCAAAAGGTTTCAATTTCAAATTTCGGAAGATTTCAATTTTCCGTAAATTTAATTAGAAATTTTTAAAGAAATTAGATTTTTGAAAAATTTTAATAATTCAAATTCTTATGAAATTAGTTACATTTTTTAATATATATAATATATTTAATTAATTATTAAAAATAATGGATTTATAGAAGAATTTTAGTTTAAGAAAACTAAAAAATAGAATTTTGGAGAATTTTTTTTTTATTGCAGAAATTCAATTTTTTTCAAAAGTAGTAAAATTCTTCGCAAAAATTCAATTATGTTCAAAAATTTGTTTACTTTCTCGATAAAATTTCCAATTATCTTTATAAATAATAAAATTCTTCTTCAAAAGTCAATTATTTTCAAAATTGATTTTCCAAAAGAATTCAAGTATTTCAAAAATTTTTTTATAAAATTCCACGAAAACATTTCATTATTTTCATAAAATAATAAAACTTTTAAAGGAATTCAATTATTTACAAAAATAATAAAATATCTTGGAAAAAAATTTAATTGTGTTCAACATTTTTTCTTTAATTCTCGTGAAAATTTCAATTTTCTTTATGAATAATAAAATTATTCCCTGAAAATCAATTATTTTCAAAAATTTTAATAAAATTCTAAGTAAAATTTCAATTATTTTCAAAAATTACTTTATAACGTGAATTTTTTCAAAATTTTTCAGGACCTTTGACGTAAAAATTATTAAAAATAATTGATTTATTGAAAGAATTTTAGTTAAAAATTTTAGAAAATAATTTAATTTTGGAGAAGTTACAAATAGTAACAATTTTTAGAAATAATGAAATTTTGAAAGAGTTACCAATTGAAATTTAAGAAAATTTGAATTTTTGATGAATTTAATTAGAAATTTTTAAAAACTCAATTTTTTTTTAATAATTTTAATTAGGTACAACTCTTTTGAAATTAATTGAACTTTTAATATATTTTTAATTCTTAATTATTCAATTATTAAAAATAATTTATTTAAAAGAATATTATTGAAAAATTAAAAATAATTGATTTTAAAGAAGAATTTTCGTTACAAAATCTTTAAAATAATTGAATTTTGAAAATGTTTCAAATTAAAAACTTCGAAGGAATTCAATTAATGTTATTAATTAAATAGTAAATTTTTTTTTTTTGCAAAATTTCAATTATTTTCAACAAAATGTAGAAAAAAATTTCATTAAACAATTGAATTATTTTTTTAAAATAGTAAAATATTTGTAAAAATTCAATTATTTTTATAAATATAGTAAAATTCTTTGAAAAAATTTAATTATTTTTAATATATTTTTAATTATTTAATTATTTTTAATAATTGAATAATTATTCAATTATTAAAAATAATTGATTTAAAGAAGAATTTTTAGTTAAAAATTCCAGAAAATAATTGAATTTTGGAGAAATTACAAAAACTTGCAATTTTTAGAAATAATTGAATTTTGAAAAGGTTTCAGTTTGAAATTAAAGAAAATTTGAATTTTTAATGACTTTAATTATAAATTTTAAAAAACTTAATTTTTTGAATAATTTTTAATTACAACTCTTTTGAAAGTAACTAAATTTTTAAATATATTTTTAATTATTAATTATTTAATTATTAAAATTGTGGATTTTAAAGAATACTATTAAAAATTATTGATTTAGAGAAGAATTTTAGTTAAAAATTCCAGAAAATAATTGAATTTTGGAGGAATTGCAAATAATAGATAGTAAATAATAGAAAATAATAATTTAATTTTGAAAAATGTTTCAGAAACAAATTTTGTTCATTTAAACGTTAAAAACTTTAAGAAGATTTATTTTTCTTATTTTTATTTTTTTTTTTATTTTCTTTGTTCTCTTCTTGTTTTTTTCTTATTATAATTAAAAGAATTCTTAATGAAATGACTAGAATTTTAATTTCTTAGTAAAAGAAAGTCTCTTTTTTAATGATTTTCGAAAAATTACTCTATTTCTGTAATGATAATAATGGGATTTGGAAAGAAGCGTAGATATTAATTAATTTCGTTGAATTTTCAGCGGGTAGGACGACCACTAATGAAGAACTCGAGGAAATGCTGGAACAAGGAAATCCAGCTGTGTTCACGCAAGGGGTGAGTTGTTAATGATAAGAGAAACGATTTCTCTTATCTTCAGGATCTTCTTCTTTTTTTCGTCATTTAAATCGAAATAAAGAACCAAAAGACAAAGGAGAAAAAAAGAGGTCGAAAATATGAATTTGAATTAATTAATTTTTTTTTCCTCAAATTATTTACTATTATTATTAAGGAAATTAATTAAATTTTATTTAGTGAGCACTTTCATTAATCACTAATGGTTTGAATATCTCTAATCACTAGTTTATTTAGAGTTGAAATGAATATTAAAAATTCATTAAATTAAATAAATAGAAATTAAAATTCAACTCTTATATTTTTTTTTTCTTTTTTTTATTTTAACTAAGACGATCGAGTGATTTTATTCTTATTTTTAAATAAATTTCAAATAAAATGAATAAAATGAATAAAATAAACAAATATTTATTATAAATAGAAATTGTTTCGAAAGAATTTTCATTACAATTCACTTAATTTAATAATTATTTTTTCGTGTAAATGCACCGAAAAGAAAATTTATTTGGTTAAAATAACCGATTACTAGAATATTATTAATTAAATATTTACAGAGTATCAAATAATTTTCTATTTAAATTTTCATTTATTTTTGTATCTATAAAAAAAATTTTTGCATAATGCGATCAGTAAAAAAGAAATTTTTAACAAAACATTTTATTATTAAATGTTTTTTCATTTTTGTATCTATAAAAAATTAAAAAAAGATTTTGCATAATTCGATCAGTAAAAAAGAAATTTTAAACAACATTTTATTATTTTTGTCGAGAAAAAATTTTCAAAATGTTTGTATTGAAAGTTGTAGTGTCAATTATTGTTTTGAAATTGATTAATTTTTTTTTATCGTTTCTTGGAGAATCGGGTTCATTCTATTTTATGTAATTGAACTTAATTGTGGGATTATAAAAGAAATAGAATGTGTGTGTGTGTGTGTTTTTCGAGCTCACCATCGGATTAAATATAATTAACTGGGTAATTCGATGGCTGAGTGAGAATAGAAGGATATTTTCTCGAATTAATGAAATCTATTTTGGTCTCGATTTTGAATGATAATAATGTATTTATTACAGATTATTATGGAAACGCAACAAGCGAAACAAACCCTTGCAGATATTGAGGCGCGTCACGCTGACATCATTAAATTAGAAAATTCCATCAGGGAACTTCACGACATGTTCATGGACATGGCAATGCTCGTCGAAAGTCAGGTGAATATTAAATAATTTTTCTTTTTTCATCAACGGATTTATTATTTACTTTTTCTTGTTTTTTAATTAATAATTATTTTTGTTTCTTTATTTTTTTCTATTTATTTATTTAAATAAATACAACAAATTTATTTTTGTCCTGTTTATTTATTTATTTTTCTTCTTATTAAATTTTTTTCAATTTAATTTTTGCTTTCTTTATTTTCGTTTTTTTTTATTTATTTTTTGTTCTTTTTATTTATTTTTGTTCTTTTCATTTATTTTTGTTCTTTTTATTTATTTTTGTACTTTTTCATTTATTTCTATTCTTTTGATTTATTTTTGTACTTTTTTATTTATTTTTATTCTTTTGATTTATTTTTGTTATTTTTATTTATTTTTCTTCTTTTTGATTTATTTTTCTTATTTTTATTTATTTTTCTCCTTTTTATTTATTTTTCTTCTTTATATTTATTTTTCTTCTTTTCATTATTTATTTTTCTTCTTTTTATTAAAGCGTATTTTTTGGTTTTTTCGCTTTTGGATCGCTACGAATTGATAGAAATAAAAAAAAATCCGAATTCGGAGAGGAGAGCTTCGATAAGATTTTAAATCGGTGTCTTGAATGTAAAGAGAAAAAAAGAGTGGAGAAAATCACGTAAATAATTCATGTCATGTATTTTCAGGGTGAGATGATAGATCGCATAGAATATCACGTGGAACACGCAGTGGATTACGTTCAAACGGCCACACAGGACACCAAAAAAGCACTCAAGTATCAAAGCAAAGCCCGACGGGTGAGTCATTCAGGAACTAATAACTCTTGTATTTGTTCACATTTAATTCATCACTTTTTCTTTAGCCCCCCCTTCTCTCTTTCTCTCCTCATATTGAAAATTTCGAAGTATGACTTCAACTACAAAGTCGGAATTACTTTTTTTATTCTAATTTCCAAAATCAGGGTTGCCACAAGTCGGGGGAAGTCAGGGAATTCAGGAAAAAATCAGGAGAAGTAAAATTGATCATTGGAAAAGTCGGGGAATTTTGCCAAAAACTACTGGAAAAAAAAACTTCTGGAATTTGTGAGAAAATTCAGAATTTTTATGTCTTTTCAAAATATTGTTATTGTCGTTTCAAAATATTGAAAAGATTTAATTTAATTTTTAATTCATTTCTATTTTCTATAATTGAACTTTACGAATTTGGAATTGAATCAAAATTTAAAAAAAATTCAATTTTAAATCAAATTCTTCAAAACAATTCAATTATTTTGAAAAAAAAAATAAAATTCTGATCACGAGAATCAGTTATTTACAAATTTTAATAAAATTTCTTGTAAGAATTCAATTATTTTTCATAAATATTTATAAAATTCTGGCGCATTGTTTTCAGTAGAATTTTCATTAAATTCGTCGAAAAAAGTGTGCAAGAATTCAATTATTTTCAAGAATTATTATTATTATTTTTATATTTTAATTAAAAATATTCACTAAAATTCAATTATTTTCAAAAATTTTAATAAAATTGATCGAAACAATTCAATTATTTTTAAAATTTTTTAATAAAATTGCTCGCGACAGTTCAATTATTTTTATAAAATTCTTCATAAGAATTAAAATTCAATTATTCTCAATACAGTTTTAATTGAGTTCCTCAAAAGAATTTAATTATTTTCATAAAATTTCCATAAAATTCTAAAAAATAATTCAATTATTTCAAAAAAAAATAAAATTCTTAGCACGAGATTCAGATATTTTTTAATTTCAATACAATTTTAATAAAATTTCTCGGAGGAATTCAAAATTATTTTTAATAAATTTTTACTAAATTTAATATAAGATTTGAAATTATTTTCAATACAATTTTAATTAAATTCGTCGAAAAAATTTACAAGAATTCAATTATTTTCAAAAAAATAAATAAAATTCTTCGCAGAAATTCAATTATTTTCAAAAATTTTTATAAAATTGCTCTAAACAATTCAATTATTTAAAAAAAATTTTTTTTATAAAATTCTTCATAAGAATTAAAATTCAATTATTCTCAATACAGTTTTAATTGAGTTTCTCAAAAGAATTTAATTATTTTTATAAAATTTTCTTAAAATTCATCAAAACAGTTAAATTATTTTCAAAAATTTTAATAAAATTCTTAGCACGAGGTTCAGTTATTTTCAAATTTCAATACAATTTTAATAAAATTTCTCGAAAGAATTCACTTATTTAGAAAGAAAATTATAAAATTCTATTGAATTGTTTTCATTACAATTTTAATTAAATTGGTAAGAAATTCAATTATTTTCATACTTACAACAAAATTTTTCGCACAAATTCAATTATTTTCTAATTTTCAATATAATTTTAATAAAATTTCTCGTAAGATTTCAATTATTTTTTATAATTCTATATAAGAATCCAATTATTCTCAATTAAGCATCTATAATTGAATTCTTCAAAAGAATTCAATTTTTCAATTACTCACAAAATTTCCATAGAATTCTCCAGACAAATTAAATTATTTTCACAAATTTCAATAAAATTTTATGTAAAAATTCAATTTTTTTAGATTCAAAATTATATAAAGTGGCAAAAATTAATATTAAAAATTATAAAAAATTTTTAATTTTTTAAAATAAGAAAAATGTTATTTTTTTAAATAAGAAAATGTTATTTTTTAAAATAGGAAAAAATGTTACCTTTTAACGCAAAATTGTGTAAGAAAAATTAATTTCTAGATTTTTTTTTGCAATAATATTATCACAAAACTTATTCTCTGATTTTGAGTAAATAAAAATTTTGATTTAAATTTTTAATTTTAAATTAAAAATTAAAAAAAAATTTTAAATAAATTAATTAAAAAAATTAAAACAAAAGTGATAAGAAATTCTGAAAATTATTTTTTTTTCGATTCTACATATAGAAATTTTTTCTTCTTTAAATTTTTTCATCTCAAGGAAATTTCTCAAAAAATTGTGTTAAAAATAATTGAATTAGTGTGATGAAATTTTAATTGAAAATTCTAGAAAATGATTGAATTGAAATTTTGAAATTAATTTTTGATAAATTACTGTAGTAATTCTTATGAATTATTGAATTTCAAAGGAAATTTATTAAAATCTCTTAATTCATATGGAAAAATAATAAATATTTATTTAAAAAAATAAAGTTGTTTAATGTTCCGAATAATTTTACAATTAAAGATACTTAAAAATAAATTTTTTTTATACATTTTTTTCTGTATCTAATTATTATTTTTAGATCGGAATTAAAATACCTAGTTTTGGGGAAAAAATCAAAGTTCTGTCTAGAAATCAGGGAAACGTCAGGAAAAAGCGAAAATAAATTTTTGTGGCAACCCTGAAAATCAATAATCGAGTCACTCTTTTTTGATTGCTGTCTCTTGACTTTCTTTCAATTTCAAAAGTTTCTTTAATAAATTTATTTATTTAATAAATGATTTATTATTCAATAAATCATTTGTTATTTAATAAATATACATAATTTCATATTTAATTACTATTTAATTCTTATTTACGAAAATTTAAAAAAAACTTTATTTTCATCATTCTGTATTCTCATCATCATTGTTATCTCGAAATAAAAAAAAAGAATTTAAAAATGTGTGACCAAATTGATGAAATCTAGAAAAAAGAATGTTTTTGAAAGACAAAAATCATTTGTTAAAAATAGCATTCCTTTTTATTTTTGCTTAATTTGATTTTTTGTCTTTTCAAACTATTTCTTTTTCGATTTTTTCAAAAACCGGACGCATTTGTAATTTAAATTCCTGACGAATTTGTCTTGTGAAACAGGTTTCTCTTTTTTTTTTGCATCATAGCAAGTTACAAAAATCGTCAAGACGATTCGCTTTTTGCCATCGAATCGATGCTTACGTCAACATACTACTAATCCTTTCTTTCTTTTTTTTTTTTTGACTAATATTGTTTTTGTTTTTTGTAAATTAAAATTTATTCTTAATTTTCTCTGCCCACCATCAAACCCCCACAAAACTAATCATTATAAAAACTGCCATAAAATTCAGTGTGCCTCGTCTCTTAACATGGGTGTGCTGATTGTGCCTCTGTCCACTATTGCTCTAACTTTACAAAACCGCTATTAACTATTTTAACTTAAATAATTGTTTAAACGTCGTTTTTGTCTTCTGTGTACATTTTTTATGTGATGTGCAATTTTTGCAAAAATTCCTCACCTCTACTTCTACACACTCTTGTACATATAAAAAAAAGAAACAAAATAATTTTCTTTTTCTTTATAAAAAAAAAAACAAGGTTTCTTCTTTTATTTGTAAACAATTTTTTTTTTTTTTGTTACAAATAAAAATATATTATTTTTAGGTTTTTTTTTAATTTTATTTTTATTTTTGAATACTGCTCGTGTATATTAAGTCTACAATATTGTACTCGACGTTTTTGTGTGTTTGGTGTCGTAATTTTTATGGCGAGCCGTTTTTGTTTTTTTTTTTTTTTTGTGTATATTGTTAAAAGTTGTGAGCGTACGTGAGTGTAACACTCTCGTTCTATATGTCAATCCACCGAATGCATCTTACAAAATTTTGATATATTTATGAAATTCTATGAAAAAAGGCTTTTTGGTTTTTCAATATATGTATACGATTTTTGAATTTGTATATTACGCACGTTTCCTTATTATAATGAAAAGATTTTCATTCCCCATCGCAAACATGATTTTCCTTTAGGAGATTCCTTTCCATTGGTATATAGGTTGAACTTATGGACCGGAGAAAACAGACTATCGACTTTAAATCGGGTTTAGCGATGAACCAGTTGTCCGATGACCTTGTGTCTAATCATTTCAATCAATTTGTTTCTGAAAAGAAAGAAGTAATTAGAGAAGTTGATGAAATTTCTTTCAAGGTAACATTATTAATGAGAGATTCACTGTTTCCTTTTCTTTTCTTTTTTATTTTTATCCGCGGATACGAAATTTTTTTCTTTTCGACATTTTTCATATTTCTGAAGAATTTTTTGTTTCAGGGTTGCCACAGGTCTGGGAAATTCAGGGAAAAGTCAGGGAAAGTAGAATTGATCAGGAAAATCAGGAAAAAAATTCAGAAAATTTTATTAAAAGTAGTGGAAAAAATTAAATTTTTAGAATTTATGAGAAAATTCTGAATTTTATTGTCTTTTTTATTTTCCTCATAAATTATGAAATTTCCACGAATTTTAATATACAATATATTTAATTAATTATTAAAATTTATGGATTTATAGAAGAATTTTAGTTCTAAATACAAAAGAAGAATTGAATTTTGGAGAATTTACAAATGATTGCAGAAATTCAATTATTTTCAAAAGTACCTTATAAAATTCTTCACAAAAATTCAATTAAATTCAAAATATTTTTTGAATTCTCGTCAAAATTTCAATAATCTTTATAAATAATAAAATTCATCTTACAAATTCAATTATTTTCGAAAAATTTAATAAAATTCTTGGCAAAATTTCAATTATTTTCAAAAAATTTTCTCATTTCAATTATTTTTAAAATCTACGATTTTAATAAATTTTTCCAAAAGAATTCAATTATTTAAACAAAATTTTAATAAAAATTCCACAGAAATTCAATTATTTACCAATTTTTTATAAATTTCTTCGCACAAATTCAATTATTTTGAATTTTTTAATGAAGTCTGTCGAAAGAATTCAGAGAACTGAAAAAAAATAGTTCTGAGAAATTCAATTATTTCGAAAAATTTAGATAAAAATTTTTTTACAATTCTATTATTTAAAAAAATTTTGACAAAATTCTTTACAAGATTAAGTTAATAAAATTTTTCTTAAAAAATCAATTATTTTCATAAATAATAAAATTTTTCTGGAGAATTTAACTATTTTTAAAATTTTTGATAAAATGCTATTATAAATTTGAAAAATTATAATAAAATTGATCAATACAATTATTTTCGTAAATTATAGCATTCTTCCTAGGAATACAATTTTTGGCAAAAATTTTTATAAAAATCTTCGAAACAATTAAATTATTTTCGTAAAAAATAAAATTCTTCGAAGTAATTCAATTATTTAAGAAATTTTAATAAAATTTCTTCACAAGAATCTAATTTTTATTCAAAAAAGAACTTTTTTAATAAAATTCTTCGTCAGATTTCAATTATTTTCAATTTTTTAATGAAATTTCTCGATGGAATTTAATTATTTTCAAAAAGTTTCAAAAAAAATTCTGAGAAAGTCAAATTATTTTTAAAAATTTGAATTTAATTCTTTAAACAAAATTTTTAATTATTTTCATAAATAACCAAAATTATCGTAGAATTTTAATTATTTTTTATACAATTTTAAATAAAATGATAGAAAATTGCATTTATTCTACAAAATTTTTATTTTTATTTTCCAAAAAAATTAAATTTAAAAAAAAAGAATTTGATTCTTTCTTTCTTTTTAGAAATTCAATTATTTTCATAATTAAAAAAAATCATCGTATTCCATTATATTCAAAATTTTTTAAAAATTACCCTCAAAATTTCAATTATTTTCGTAGATAATAATATTCTTCTTCAAAATCCAATTATTTTCAAAAATTTTTTAATAAAATTCTTAGCAAAATTTCAATTATTTTTCAATTTATTAAAAAAAAATTTGATAAGAGATTCTACATTTCAACATTTAATTATTTTCATAAATAATAAAATTTTTCTTCAGAAATTTAATTATGTTCAAAATTTTTTTTTTAAATTTTCGTAAAAATTTCAATTTTCTTTATAAATAATAAAATTATTTTCAAAAAATTTAATAAAATTCTAACTAAAATTTCAATTATTTTCAAAAATTCCGTTATAACGTGAATTTTTTCATAATTCTTGAAGACTTTATAGTCGTAAAAATTATTAAAAATAAAATTTTAGTTATAAATTTTCGAAAATAATTGAATTTTGGAGAAATTAAAAATAGTTGCAATTTCTAGAAATAATTGAATTTCAAAAAGGTTTTGAAATTTAAGAAAATTTGAATTATTAATGAATTTAATTAGAAATTTTAAAAAACTTAATATTTTGAAAAGTTTTAATTACAGTTCTTTTGAAATTAATTGAATTTTTTAAATATATTTTTAATTAATTATCATTTAATTATTAAAATTACTGGCTTAGAAGAAAATTTTTAAAAATTATTGACGAAGAATTTTAGTTAAAAATTTTTAAAAAATAATTGAATTTTGCAGGAATTGCAAATAAAATAGCAATTTATGGAAATAATTTAATTTTGAAAAAAGGTTTCAAATTAAAATTTTTGACAATTAGAAGAATATTATTTTTAAAAAAATTGATTTAGAGAAGAATTTTATGTTTAAAATCGTAAAAAATAATTGAATTCTAGATAGAAATAATTGAATTTTAAAATGATTTCAAATTAAAATTCTTGAGAAAATCTAAATTTTTAATACTTTTAATTAATAATTCTGCGGAATTTATTTTTTTTGATCAAGTTATTTTTGAATAATTTTACAATTAAAGAAATTCGTAATTAATTTTTCTTTAATTAATTAAAGAAATATGGAGTAGAACATTTTTTTAGTATCTAATCAATTTTAGGGTAAATCAGAATATTCTTTAGGATCAGGAAAAAAAGTCAAAAAATTTTCTGAAAATCAGGAAAAAAGGAAATTAAATTTTTGTGGCAACCCGTTATTTTATTTTCCCTATTTTTTTTATTCATCAAGTGGAAAAATTCATTTTTGGAAAATTAACTTTTTAAAATCAGATTTTTAATAATTTTGAACGTTTTGCAAGTGATTCCACTTTTGGTAGTTAATTATTCCAATATTTTAATTTTTTTTTTAATTATTCGTTTTGTGTGCGGTTAAAATAATATTCTCCTTTTCTTTAAATTAAAAACAAATGCCAAGTATTTTTAGTATCTCTGGTCTGAAAAATAAAAATCCAACTCCTGAATTTTCCTGTTCTGAGAATAATTTCCCTTTCCAAGTCCTAGTGCGATTTGTGATTAACCAGAAAAGCCGAGTCAAATCTATAAGACAATTTAAACAAAAAAGTAGCAGTAGTTTTAGTTTATAGTCCAAAAATAGTGATTTTTTTTTTTTCTTTTTCTCGCAAAGAACTTAACTTATTTCACTAAAGACTGAACGCTTTTTATATTAACAGGTTATCAATATTATTCAATACAGAGTTAATTAATGTATTAATTAAAATTTATGCATTAATTAATTACACTTATTCGTTAAATTTATTTATTTATTAATTTATTAATAAATACCTAAGGAACTTTTTATAAATAAATAACTAAATTAATTAATTAAGTTTATTAAATTTATTAAATTTATTTATTAACAGTCATAGGGTATTTATTAATGAATTAATAAATAAATAATTAAATTTATTAAATTCATTAAATTAATTTATTTAATTTATTTAATTTATTTAATTTATTTAATTTATTTAATTTATTTAATTTATTAAATTCATTAAATTTATTTCGAACATTTTGTTAGTCAAGGAAAAATTCTAAGTTCGAAAAAAAAGGAAATGACAGATTTTCTATAAAATGTTTAAATAATTTTCTACAGTTCAATTTGAAAATCGACGAATTTTTTTCTCTTCTGGAAAATTAAATTTTCTAATTTCGTATTTAAAATTTAGTTATTGCATGAAAGTCAATTTCATGTTTTATTGAATTTTCATTTTTCATTTCGCTAGTGTGAAACTCGCCAACAGAAAACTGAAACTCACTTCTTTTTTTTTTTTTTTTGCGATAACTTAGAAATGCAAACTCCGAGAGTTAAAAACTAATTCCCACTTGCGAATGAGACTGAAAACTAACTTCGATTTTTCTCTTTTAAAAATAATTACTTTCAACATCCTTCAAATGAAGGGAAATTGATGTCAAAGTTTCCTATGAAGGAAAAAAAAATTCAAAAAAGAAAAAATCAAAGAAGACAGAATTCGAAAAGAAAAATTACTACTTTGCAGAGAAAAAAGTTGTTCGTTAAGAAAATTAGAGTAAAGAATAAAGAAAATTTGTAAAAAAAAAAAAAAAATTAGGAAATCTGTCATCTGCAAAATAAAAAAAGAAAGACAAAATTTATTTCTTGGTTTTTTTTTGACAAACGTTTTTGTTTAATTTTTTTTTTTTTATTATCTTTTTTTATTTTTTTTTTTAGTAATAATTTGAGAAAGAAAAGTTGGGAAAGGGAAATTTGTGACAAGGAGAATAGAAGATTATGTGACAACAAAAAAAAAACAATACAGTGTTTAGAATGTTTAATTGTTGGAACAAAAAAAAAAAAAAAAAAAAAAATTCTTTATTATTGTGAAAGCGGATATGCGAATAAAATTGTTGAATGTGTTCGTGAAATGTTTTTTGGTAGAAGCGACGAAGTAGGAGTTTTTTTGTAGTCGTCATTCGTCTTTAAGTGTTTAGCGATGAAAAACAACTGCAATATTCTTTTGCTCCCTGATAATCGAGTGACAACGAGCAACAGCAACAAGAGCATCATCCTTACGCGTGTTTTTGGTAATTGCATCGAATTATTGTGAATTATAATTTTCCAGCAGGCGGCAAGCACGTAGCATGATTTTAATTACATTTATAACTTATAGTCCCCTTAGAATATTCAACATTTAGTTTCGTAGTAATTAGCGATGTGATTAGACATTCTTGAATGCTTAGAACACCAAAATGAGTTTCATCAACTTGTTCTCTTAGTTGCCTTGTAAATTTTAAGCTAAATTTCATCAAAAAAAAAATTTTTTTCCTTTTTTTACACAGAAAAAAATTTTTTTTATTTAAATAATTATTATGAATTAAATATTTAATTGAATCAAATAATAATTATTGGAGTCAATTAAACAGGGTGCCTACTAACCGGGAAATCCGGGAAATAACCAGGAATTTTTACACCAAATTAAAAAAAAGTTTTATTATTTAAATTTATTTTTAAAAAATCGCTTTTTATTTCTTTATTTTTATTTATTTATACTGTTCTCTAAATTTCAATTAGTTAAAAATAATTAATTTGATAGTAAAAAATCAGTCACTAATTCAAATATAGTATGTAAATAAATTTTAAAAAAAAATTATCGAATTAATAGAAATTTGGTGAAATTCAACTGAAAATAATTAAATTTGTTAAAGAATTTCATTAAAAACATTTTAACAAATCAAATTTTCAAAGTATTTTAATTTTAATTTGATAATTGATAAATAATTGAATTTTATAAAGAGTCACTATTCAAATGTATTCATGTTTTTTAGTTCAAAAATTTTTTTTAATTTCTCTTCAAAATTTCAATTATTCTAATAAATGAAATTCATCTAAGAAATTCAATTATTTGAATTTTTTTCAAAAAAATTTAATAAAATCTTCTAAAAGAATTCAATTATTAAACTAAAATTTTTGATAAAATTCTACGCAAACATTTAATTATTTTCATAAATAATAAAATTTATAGCAAAAATTCAAGTATTTTCAAAAATAATAAAATTTTTCACAGAAATTTAATTATGTTCAAAAAATTTTTTTTTAAATTCTCGTAAAAATTTCAATTTTTTTTACAAAATAATAAAATTATTCTCTGAAATTCAATTATTTTCAAAAATTACTTTATAACGAAGAATTTCAATTATTTTTAATGGAATTTTAATCGCATTCCTCGATCAAAAAATGTAATTATTCTTAAAAATTTGATTAAAATTCGTCGAAAAAATTCAATTATTTCTAGAAACTGTAAAAAAATTCTTCTCAAGAATTCAATTATTTCCATAAATATAGTAAAATAAATTTTTAAAAAAATTCTTCTCAAAAATTCAATTATTTTGACAAATTTCAAATTCTTTATGAGAATTAAAAATATTCTTTACATAATTTTTAATTAAATTCCTCGAAAAAATGCAATTATTTTCAAAAATTCTTGTCAAAATTTTAATTATTTTCAAATATTTTTCCAAATTTAATTTTTACTATTTTTAATAAAAAAAATTTTCAAAAGAAGTCAATTAGTTAAACAAAATTTTAATAAAATTCTACTTTACCATTTAATTATTCACATAAATAATAAGATTCTACTTAACCATTTAATTAATTTTATAAATAATAAAATTCTTCATAGAAATTCAATTATTTGCAAATTTTTTATAAATTTCTTCGTAATAATTCCATTATTTTCAAAAATAATAAAATTCTTGTTAGGAATTCAATTATTTTCATAATTTAAAAAAATTCATTCGCAAATTTCAATTTTTTTTAATACAATTTTAATCGAATTTCTCGAGAAAAGTAATTATTCGTAAAAATTTTATTAAAATTCGTCAAAAGAATTTAATTATTAATTATTAATTGAATTTCTCCAAAGAAATTTACTATTTATAAAAGTAATTGAATCCTTCCTAAGAATGTTATTATATTATTTATGAAAATAATTAAATGTTTGCGTAGAATTTTATTAAAATTTTTGAAAATAATTGAATTTTATTGTGAAGAACAATTTAATTGTTTATAAAAATTATTGAAATTTTGAGGCAAATTTAAAAAAAAAAATTTTAAACATAATTGAATTTCTGCGAAGAATTTTTATTACTTTTGACAAATTTTTCGATAAAAATTTTTATAAGAATACAATTTTAAAAAACATTCAATTATTCAATCAATTATTTATTTTTATATTTAAATAATTGATTTTTCTTAGAATTTTTCATTAAAAATTGATTCAAAAACTGAATTAATTAATAATTTTGCAGAATTTAATTTTTTTAAAAAATTTTAATTCAAATTTCTTTGAAATTATTTCAAATTTTTGATTTTTTAATATATATTAAATTGAAGAATTTTTGAATAAACGAAATTTTATAAAATTGAATATTTTAAACAGATAATGGAATATAAAATTTTTACAGATTTTTAAAAATAAACTATTTAAAAAAGAATTTTAGTTAAAAATTTCAGAAAATAATTGAATTTTTTGTAATTATTCTTAAAAATTTTATTAAAATTCGCCGAAAAAATTTAATTATTTCTAGAAACTGTACAAAAAATCTTCTCAAGAATTCAATTATTTCCGTAAATAGCAAAATTCTTCAGATTTACTAAATTCTTTTGAATATTATTAAAAAAAAAATTCTTCAAAAGAATTAAATTATTTTCATAAATTTACATAAAATTCTGAAAAATAATTTAATTATATTCAAAAGTAATAAAATTCTTCGCAGAAATTCAATTATGTTTAGAAATTTTTTTAAATTCTCCTCAAAATTTCAATTATCTTTACAAATAATTAAATTGTTCTCCACAATTCAATTATTTTCGAAAATTTTTATAAAATTCTACGCAAACATTTAATTATTTTCATAAATAATAACATTCTTTAGAAGGATTCAATTACCTCTATAAATAGTAAAATTATTTGCAGAAATTCAATTAGTATCAATAAATTTTAATAAAATTTTCAAATTATAATTATGAACAGACAAGATTATTTTAAAAAATTGAAAAAATTCTTTGTTTAATTTAATTATTTTCCAAATTTTTAATTAAAATTATTAAAAAAAACATTTTCAAAAAAATTTATAGAAACTCGTCAAAAAAATTTAATTATTCATAAAAACTCTAAAAAAAATTTTTGGAAGCCATTTGTAGATTTATTTATGTTCAAAATCGAATAAATTTAAATTTAATAAGAAAAAAGCCGGAAATGAAATGAAATGAATTTATTAGTTCAAATGCCATTTAATTGACTCCAATAAATATTATTTGAATCAAATAAATTTTTTTTTCAGAGTATTATTTTTTAATTATCGGAATTTTTTAATTTGGAAATCAGTGAAAGGAGAAAATCAGGGAAATAGAAATTAAAATTTTTGTGAGAACATTAAATTAAAGAAACGAGTGTTTGGATTTTTTTTTTAATTTTTAATCAACTAAAGCGACATTTTCAAGGTCTGAGAAAAAAATTCTATCAAAAAGTAAAGATTAAAATGAATATTTTAATCTTTACTTTTTGATAGAATTTTTTTTTTCGTATTTTATTGAAAGATTTTTTTTTTTTTGAAATTTAGATTAAAACTGAGAATTTGGAATTTTTTGCTTCTTGAAAAAGTAAAAAAGGTGAAAAATGAAATGTCTAGAAAAATTCGTAGATTACATCACGAAACAAAAAAAATTTTCTTCATTTTTTGATAAACTTATTCTTTTGGCTATTTCCGTTTTATTACGATTTGCAGAATATTGTTTCGTTTGTATAAATAAAATATTTTTTCTTATTTCTGGAATTATTTTCTTCTACATATAATTTGTGAATATTAATTCTGTTGTATATTATATGATTATATATTCTACAAAAATAGTTTTTATCTAGTTTTCTCTCGACTCGCTTTTAAGTGCATGATAGCGTCACACTGACAAGGCAAATAAAACGTCCGGTCATGATGTAATGATATTTAAATAACGATTCGCAAAACTCAATCATCACAAAACATATATAAAATCGTGAGCATCGAACTTCATCTTTTTTCTCTTTCTTAATACATTTTCGAAAATTTATTTCAATTTTCTCTCTTTAAAAAAAAAATAATAATAATAATATTCTTTCGTCTTGAATTATTTTCTCTTCGCACCTTTGAATATTTTTTTTTTCATGCACCTAATGAGGCTTGACGAAAAGATCCGGGCAAAGTATTTTCTTTTTTTTTTAATTTTGTATTTTAAATTTTTTTACACACGACCTTATTTGAAAATAAGATCGTGAGTTTTCTCTCGTTCTCTCGATGACAAAAGAGAAGAAAAAAAAAGTGAAACTAAGAACAAAAGAAGAATGAGGAAAAAGGGGAGGAATAATAATGAGAGGGTTTTTGAGCTTTGCCCAGATCTTGGTGCTCGCAAAATTGACAATGCTCGTTTGTTTCGTAATATTCTTGAAAATTTCACATATATATATTTTTTATATATATGTACAGGGTTGCCACAGTTCAGGGAAATGAGGGAAAAATCAGGGAAAGTAGAATTTGTCAGGGAAAAGTCAGGGATTTTTTTTTTTTTAAGTACTGGAAAACATTAAATTTTTACAATTCCATAAAAAAATTATTCTTCGCAGAAATTCAATTATATTCAAAAATTTTTTTTAAATTCTCGTCAAAATTTCAATTATTTTTAGAAATAATAAAATTTATCTTTGAAATTCAATTATTTTCAATAATAAAATTTTCCAAAAGAATTCAATTATTTAAAAACAATTTTTATAAAATTTATAAATTCTAAGCAAATATTTAATTATGCTCATAAATAATAAAATTTTCACAGGAATCCAATTATTTACAAATATTTCATAAATTTCTTCGCAATAATTCAATTATTTTCATAAATAATAAAAAACTATTACAGAGATTCAATTATTTTTATAAATAATAAATTTTTTTAAAAGAATTCAATTATTTACAAATTTTTTTATAAATTTCTTCGCAATAATTCAATTATTTTCATAAATAATAAAAAACTTTTACAGAGATTCAATTATTATTTTCGTAAATAATTAAATTCTTTTTTGGAATTCAATTATTTTCATAACAATATCAATTATTTTCATAATTAATAAAATTTCTCAAAAGAAATAAATTATTTACAAAAATTTCAATTATATCATTTTTAAAGAAATTCAATTTATTTACAATAACATTTTTTTTAAAAAGAATTCGATCATTTTTTTTAATTTAATAAAAATTCTTCTGAAAAATTCAATTATTTTGAGAAATTTTAAATTCTTTATGAGAATGCAAAATATTTTTTACGTAATTTTAATTAAATTCCTGGAAAAATTTCAATTATTTTCAAAAATTTTAGTAAAATTCTTCACATAAATTCAATTGTTTTCATAAATAACAAAAATTTTTTACAGAGATTCAATTATTTTCGTAAATTATGAAATTCTTTTTTGAAATTCAATTATTTTCATAAAAATTTCAATTATTTTTATAATTAATACAATTTCTCAAAAGAAATCAATTATTTAAAAAAAATTTAATTGTAATATTTTTGAAGAAATTCAAATATTTACAATAAAATTTTTTTAAAAAAGAATTCGATCATTTTTTTAATTTAATAAAAATTCTTCTGAAAAATTCAATTATTTTGACAAATTTTAAATTCTTTATAAGAATTTAAAATATTTTTTATATAATTTTAATTAAATTCCTCGAAAAACTTGAATTATTTTCAAAAAAATTTAATAAAATTCTTGTCAAAATTTCAATTATTTTCAAATATTTTTCAAAATTCAATATCTACTATTTTTAATAAAAGAAATTCCAAGAGAATTTAATTAGTTAAAAAAAATTTTAATAAATTTCTACTAAACCATTTAATTATTTTGATAAATAATAAAATTCTTCACAGAAATTCAATTATTTGCAATTTTTTTTTTACAAATTTCTTCGCAATAATTACATTATTTTGATAAATAATAAAATTCTTGTTGGGAATTCAATTAATTTCATAATTTAAAAAAATTTATTCTTGAACTTCAATTATTTTTAAAACAATTTTAATTGAATTCCTCGATAAAAGTAAAAAATTTCATAAATAATAATATAATTTCGTAAAAATTTTATTGAAATTCGTCAAAAGAATTTAATTATTGAAAAATTATTTGATAAAAATCTTAACGAGAATACAATTTTTAAAAAAAAATATTCAATTATTCAATTATTTATTTTTATATTTAAATAATTGAATTGTCTTAGAATTTGCAAATAAAAATTGATTAAAAAATTAATTTTAGTTAAAATTTTAGATAATAATATTGAATATTCAAAGAATTATTGCGTGAATTTTTAGAAATAATTTAATTTTGAAAATTTGAATTTTTAATATTTTTAATTAATAATTCTGCAGAATTTATCTTTTTGAAAAATAATCGAAGTTTAAAAAATTTTCAGATTAAAATCTTTAAAAATCTAAAATTTTTTTATTTTTAACTAACAATTATGTAGAATTATTTTTTTTAAAAAAGTTTAATTGAATTTTTTTTTAATTATTTCAAGTTTTTTTTTCTAATATATACAATTGAAAAATTTTCGAATAATCGATGAAATTTCGTAAAATTCAATATTGTAAACAAATGGATTTGAAAATTCGCAAGAAGAACTTTTTTAAAAATTATTAAAAATAATTGATTGAAAGGAGAATTTTATTTAAAAATTCTAGAAAATAATAATTGAATTTTGGAAGACTTGCAGTTAAAATTTTCATAAAAAGTTTTTCCAAGGATTTTACATTTGAAAGTATTTCGAAATTTTAAGCAAATAAAGAACAATAAATTTTTTAATATTTATTTTACAAAAATGATTGAAAGATTTAATTTAGAAATTCCGAAAAAATTGGGTTTTTGAAAATTTGTAATTAAATTTTTTTGAAGATATACTTGAATTCTCGAAAATAATTTTAATTTTTTTTTTTAATGCTGATAGCAATTGATTTAAAAAATTTGAGTTAAAATTTTAGAAAATAATTCAATATTTGAAATTAAATTAAATTTCTTGAAAATTTAAGAGAAGCAAAAGTATAAAAATGTTTAAATTTTTATTTTAAAAAATTATTAACTACATTATTCTTCTTTAAGAATTCTTAAAGTTTTGAATAATTTAATTCAAAAATTATAAAAAAAAAAAAAAAATTGAATTTTAGAAAAGAATTACAATTGCAATTTTTAGAAATAATAATTCAATTTCAAAAGGTTTTTCATTGAAATTATATGAAATTTTAATTCCTGTCAAAAAAATAAATAAGAATAAGTTTTTAATTTTGAAGTTTTGAATAATTTAATAAAAAAATCTCGAAAAATTGCTTCTTGACTTTTTTGAGAAGGTACTTCAAATTTTGTTTAAAATAATTGTATTTTTGAAAATTAATCTAAAAAAAATTGAAACAATTGAAAATTTTGTCAAATTTCATTGAAATAAATTTTATATTTTAATGAATTTTATTTGTTTACTTTTAAAAATTATTTTGAAATATAATTGTATTTTTGAAGAATTCTAATTGCTTTGGAAAGTAATTAAATTTTAAAAAAAATTTAGAATAAACTTATTACCAGGAGTGTTACAGTGGTACTCAAAATATCCAATTATTTAATCAAAAATATCTTGCATTCAAGTTGCTGTTAGAAATTCATAAATAAATGTAATAGAATATTTTTTTCAGTATATTAGTTACTCAAAATTTTCTTAATTAATTTTTTTTTATTATTAATTTTCTTAATTTTTATTTTTAGAGAGGATCCGGGAAAAAGTGAAAATTTTGCCTAAAAAAATCAGGGAAAATTGAGAGAAAAAGTAAAATAAAATGTTTGTGGCAACCCTGATGTACAATCTCTTTCTTCTTTCTTATTTCATTCCCAATTAATTTCTCCTATTCGTGAAAACAAAATTTGTTGATTGTTATCGGGCCGTTTATACCCATAACAATACTGACTGATATCGATTCTGCTTTTTGTCCACAGAAAATGATCATGATTATGATCTGCGTCGCAGTATCTCTGGTCATATTGATCTCCATTGTAGGAGCGTTTCTTCCGTCATTCTAAATGGCCGTAGACATAGAGAGACAGGGAGAGAAAAAAATAAGAGAGAGAGAGAGAGAGAGAGAGCAATAGATAGATAGACAAATAGTTAGATAGCTAGACATGAGGGGAGAACAGAAAAATAAAAAATAAAAAAAATTACTTATACATATACAAAATATAAATAATAAAAAAATATTACACTCCGACAAAAAAAAAAAAAAAAAAAAAACAACTCAGAAAGTAGCAAATATCGTTGCAGCGAACAAAAAAAAATGAGAAAGCACTTCTGATTGGTGATACAAAACAAAAATCCGGAGGATGACGAAAAAGGAAATAAATTACACACTTTTTTCTAAAAACAAAAAAAAAGAAAAACAATAAATAGCGAAAAAATGGATGTGACGACGACTCTTCTCGTATAAAAAAAAAAAAAAATTGAGCGCGAAACGAGTCGACGCGTGGACTGAACCGTCACAAAATTCTTGTACAGGACATGAAAAAAAAATAACAAGACTTTTTTATAGTTATGCCAACAATAATTGCATATTATTAATCCAACGATAACACCAGCTTAGCACCGAACAAAAAAAAAATTAATCCAAAAGCAATACTAACCACTCATCGTGATTTATCGAAAAATAAATATATTTTCGCACTTTGTCCCTCTCAGCTGTAAGTATTCGTCACTACAATGTTTCTTTTGTTTGAAAAAAAAGCTTTCTAAATTATAACCAAAGAAAAAAAAATAGTGCAGCAAGAAAAAATTTTTTTTTTTTGTTTTCCTCTGCCATAAGTAGAGAAACAAATTCTGTGCTTTTATGTTTAATAAATGTTTTTTTATTTATTTTTTTTTTAATTTTGAAACTTGTCAAAAGTGTACTCGTATTGTTCAAGTGTCAATTGTCAATTGTAATTTGTAATTTGTAATTTGTAATTTGTAATTTGTAATTTGTAATTTGTAATTATTTATTGTCTGCTGATTAAATGGTCTTCAAATGACTTCGTTTTGTAAAGGAAATATTGGTAAATCTCTCATTGCATATTTTGTTTCCAAAAAATCAGCTTCTAAAATTATTTGGGTAATTACAGATTTTCTAAAATGAATTTTCAACTTTTTTCTTTTCTACAATTTTTTTTTTAAATAAATTTGTAATTTCTGAAATTTTTTAATTTTTTTAATAATTTTTTTTAAATGTTTTCAATTTTTCAATTAATTTATTAAAAATCAGTAAATTCTAGGCAAAGAATTTCATCAAAAAATTGAAGAATATAATTGAATTCCTTCAAAGAATTTTATTATTTATGAAAATAATTGAATTCTCGCTAAAAATTTTATTAAAATTTTTAAAAATTCTAATTAAATTCTCTTTAAGAATTTTTTTTTATAAAAAATTCAAAAAATAATTGAATTTTTCGAAAAATTTTATTAAAAATTGAAAAATAATTGAATTTTTCAAAGAATTTTATTAAAAATTAAAAAATAATTTAATTTTTCGAAGAATTTTATTAAAAATTAAAAAATAATTGAATTTTTCAAAGAATTTTATTAAATATTAAAAAATAATGGAATTTTTCAAAGAATTTGATTAAAAATTCAAAAATAATTGATTTTTTCCAAACAATTTTACTATTTATAAAAATAATTGAATTATTTCGAAGGGTTTATTAAAATTTTAGACAATAATTGAATTTTTTCGAAAAATATTATTAAAAATTTGAAAAACTAGATTCTTTCATCAAATTTTAATAAAATTCTATTAAAAATAATTGAATTTCTTCAAAGGATTTATTAAAATTATAGAAAAATTATTGAATTCCTAACAAGAGTTTTATTATTTATAAAAAATGTTTTAAATGATAAAAATAATTTGAAAATAATTGAATTTTTCCAAGGATTTATTAAAATTGTAGAAAATAATTGAATTTTTCAAAGAATTTTACTATTCATAAAAATAATTGAATTATTTCGAAGGGTTTATTAAAATTTTTAAAAATAATGGAATTTTTTCGAAAAATATTATTAAAAATTAAAAAACTGAATTCTTTCATTAAATTTTATTAAAATTCTATTAAAAATAATTGAATTTCTTCAAAGGATTTATTAAAATTATAGAAAAATAATTGAATTCCTGAGAAGAATTTTGCAATTTATAAAAATAATTGAATTGTTTCGTAGGATTTATTAAAATTTTATAAAACAATTGAATTTTTCAAGAATTTTATTAAAAATTTAAAAATAATTGAATTGTATCGAAGGATATATGGAAATTTTAGAAAATAATTGAATTATATCAAAAAATTTTACTATTTATAAAAAAAATTGATTTTTTTCGAAGGATTTCTATTTCAAAAATAATTGAATTCTCTCGAAAAATATAATTTAAAATTTTAAAAACTGAATTCATGAATTTTTATTAAAATTGTATTAAAAATAATTGAATTTTTGCGAAGAATTTTACTATTTATAAAAATAATTGAATTTCTTTAAAGGATTTGTTAAAATTATAGAAAAATAATTAAATTCCTGAGAAGAATTTTGCAATTTATAAAAATAATTGAATTGTTTGGAAGGATTTATTAAAATTTTATAAAATAGTTGAATATTTTCAAAGAATTTCATTAAAAATTCAAAAATAATTGAATTGTATCGAAGGATTTATTAAAATTTTTAAAATAATTAAATTTTTTTAAAGAAGTTTATTATTAATAAAAATAATTGGAATTTTTTTGAAAAATAGTATTAAAAATTTTAAAAACTGAATTCTTTCTTGAAATTTTATTGAAATTATATTAAAAATAATTGAAGTTTTGCAAAGAATTTTACTTTTTATAAAAATAATTAAATTGCTTCAAAGGATTTATTAAAGTTTTTAAAAAATAATTAAATTCGTGAAAAGAATTTTATTTGAAACTATTTGAATTTTTACAACAAATTTTACTGTTTAATGAAATAATTGTTTTTTTTCAAAGGATTTATTAAACTTTTTAAAAATAATTGAATTCTTTCGTGAATTTCTATTAAAATTTTCTTGGAAATAATTGAACTTTTGCAAAAAATTTTATTATATTTATAAAAATATTGAATTCTAGCGAAGAATATTATTATTCATCAAAATAATTGAATTCTTGAGAAGAATAAAGTTTATTAAAATTTTTGAAAATATAAACATTTATTATAATTAATAAATGATAAATAATAAATTAATAAATGTAATTAATGAATGAATTTTTTAAATTTTTGACTATGAAATTATTCCAAAATTTATATTTGAAAATAAAAAGTATTAAATGAAATTTAGTAAATAATAATTATATTTACATTATATTATTGTTTTCGAATAATTTTACAATTAAAAGAAATTCCCAAAAATGTATCTGAAAATTTTTTTGAGTATCTAATAATTTTTAGACTGATTCGGAATATTTTTTAGTCTCACGGAAAATTCTGCCTGGAAATCAGGGAAAAGTGAGAGAAAGAAAAAATTAAATTTTTGTGGTAAATGAAGAACAGAGTAAAGTGCTTTTTTATTCAGAAAGTTATTTCTTTTAATAAGCAAAAGAAACTTGAAGATTCCATTAAAACGACTCAAAAAACAGTTGAAGAAAATGAAATAAAATCAAAGAAAATCTTTATAAGCAAAATTTACATAATTAAGTAAATAATATTCTGAAGCAATGCGAGATTTACCAATCACTGTGATACATATTAATCGTGCAATGTTCAGCCTAAATGTTATTGAAAAAAAAAATAATAATAATAACAATAAAATGCTTTTCACTATTTTTCATCTCTAAATAGCACGACTAACGTTAAAACGCACGCTAACTATAAAACGTGTGATATTATCATGTTTCCCTTACAATTCTAACTTCTATTGTTATATATATTCGAAACTTGTGTTTGTGCCTTCAAAACTATTCTATAGTTCGCATTCAAGATTCACTGCCAATAAAGGAACAATCACTTTGGTGGAGAATCGCATATTGCTAGATATCAATTTATTCAATGTAATAATAAACGTAAAATATTCTGTCAAAACTTGAGAGAGAAATTCGAGTCTTTTTCAATAATTGTTACGATTTTTTTTTTATTTCGAATTTAAATTTTCTCATAAATTCTATTTTTATTCTTTTGTAAAAAAATATTTCGAATTTCTTGACAAATTTTTTTTAATATCTCAGTTGGACAGAATGTTTATCACTTGAAAAGATTTTCAAAACGAAAAATGACTTATTTTGATTAAAAGATAAATTATTCTGAATGAAAGAAGAAAATTTTCTGCTTTATAATTGTGTAAAACAGAATTTTCTTCTTATTCACAAAAAATTTATTTTGTGAAAATTAATTTTTTGGACATTTATTTTGAAAAAATTAATTTTTTGGGAATTTATTTTGCGAAAATTAATTTTGTGGTAATTTATTTTGTAAAAATTAATGTTCTGGGCCTTAATTTTGTAAAAATTAATTTTTTGGGAATTTCTTTTGTGAAAATTAATTTTGCTGGAATTTATTTTGAGAAAATATTAATTTTCTGGGAATTAATTTTGTGAAAATTAATTTTGTGGGAATTTATTTTGTGAAAATTAATTTTCTGGGCCTTAATTTCGTGAAAATTAATGTTTTGGGAATTTATTTTGCGAAAACTAATTTTGTTGGAATTTATTTTGAGAAAATATTAATTTTCTGGGAATTAATTTTGTGAAAATTAATTTTGTGGGAATTTATTTTGTGAAAATTAATTTTCTGGGCCTTAATTTCGTGAAAATTAATGTTTTGGGAATTTATTTTGCGAAAACTAATTTTTTTGGAATTTATTTTGTGAAAATTAATTTTCTGGGAATTAATTTTGTAGAAATTAATTTTTTTTTTGAATTTTTTAGTGAAAATTAATTTTCTGGGAATTAATTTTGTAAAAATTAATTTTTTTGGAATTTATTTTGTGAGAATTAATTTTGTTGGAATTTATTTAGTGAAAATTAATTTTCTGGAAATTTTTTGGAATTTATTTTGTGAAAATTAATTTTGTTTGAATTTATTTTGTGAAAATATTAATTTTCTAGGAATTAATTTTGTGACAATTAATTTTGTTGGAATTTATTTTGTGAAAATATTAATTTTCTGGGAATTAATTTTGTGAAAATTAATTTTGTGGGAATTTATTTTGGGAAAATTAATTTTCTGGGCCTTAATTTCGTGAAAATTAATTTTTTGGGAATTTATTTTGCGAAAACTAATTTTGTTGGAATTTATTTTGTGAAAATTAATTTTCTAAGAATTAATTTTGTAAAAATTAATTTTTTTTTTTTGAATTTTTTAGTGAAAATTAATTTTCTGGGAATTAATTTTGTAAAAATTAATTTGTTTGGAATTTATTTTATGAAAATTAATTTTCTGGGCCTTAATTTTGTGAAAATTAATTTTTTGGGAATTTATTTTGTGAAAATTAATTTTCTGGGCCTTAATTTTGTGAAAATTAATTTTGTGGTAATTTATTTTGTAAAAATTAATGTTCTGGGCCTTAATTTTGTGAAAATATTAATTTTCTGGGAATTTCTTTTGTGAAAATTAATTTTGCTGGAATTTATTTTGAGAAAATATTAATTTTCTGGGAATTAATTTTGTGAAAATTAATTTTGTGGGAATTTATTTTGTGAAAATTAATTTTCTGGGCCTTAATTTCGTGAAAATTAATGTTTTGGGAATTTATTTTGCGAAAACTAATTTTGTTGGAATTTATTTTGAGAAAATATTAATTTTCTGGGAATTAATTTTGTGAAAATTAATTTTGTGGGAATTTATTTTGTGAAAATTAATTTTCTGGGCCTTAATTTCGTGAAAATTAATGTTTTGGGAATTTATTTTGCGAAAACTAATTTTTTTGGAATTTATTTTGTGAAAATTAATTTTCTGGGAATTAATTTTGTAGAAATTAATTTTTTTTTTGAATTTTTTAGTGAAAATTAATTTTCTGGGAATTAATTTTGTAAAAATTAATTTTTTTGGAATTTATTTTGTGAGAATTAATTTTGTTGGAATTTATTTAGTGAAAATTAATTTTCTGGAAATTTTTTGGAATTTATTTTGTGAAAATTAATTTTGTTTGAATTTATTTTGTGAAAATATTAATTTTCTAGGAATTAATTTTGTGACAATTAATTTTTTTGGAATTTATTTTGTGAAAATATTAATTTTCTGGGAATTAATTTTGTGAAAATTAATTTTGTGGGAATTTATTTTGGGAAAATTAATTTTTTGGGCCTTAATTTCGTGAAAATTAATTTTTTGGGAATTTATTTTGCGAAAACTAATTTTGTTGGAATTTATTTTGTGAAAATTAATTTTCTAAGAATTAATTTTGTAAAAATTAATTTTTTTTTTTTGAATTTTTTAGTGAAAATTAATTTTCTGGGAATTAATTTTGTAAAAATTAATTTGTTTGGAATTTATTTTATGAAAATTAATTTTCTGGGCCTTAATTTTGTGAAAATTAATTTTTTGGGAATTTATTTTGTGAAAATTAATTTTCTGGGCCTTAATTTTGTGAAAATTAATTTTTTGGGAATTTATTTTTTGAAAATTAATTTTCTGGGTATTTATTTTCTGAAAATTAATTTTGTTTTGGAATTTATTTTCTGAAAATTAATTTTGTTTTGGAATTTATTTTTTGAAAATTAATTTCGTTTTGGAATTTATTTTCTGAAAATATTAATTTTTAATAAAGTCATTTTCCCGTGGAGAAAATCGGTTTAAGTGCAAGAATCAGCGAATAGAATTAAAATTAAATCGTTTTGTTTACAGAAATTGATCCTGATCGTTGTCTGCCTGACAGTGGCGGTCATCATTTTGATAATCATTTTGGTAACTAATTTGAGCTGATCTCGTGGATGGCCATCGACTCGATCCGAGACCAGTGACACAAGTGCACCTTTCCTGAGCACAAATTCATTCATCTCCCGATTTCAGTTCGTCCTTGACATCATCCCAGAGGCTCCACAATTATTATTATTAATCACCAAAAAAAAAAACACTCTCCTGGACGTGTTCAATGAGATATTCGAAAAATCCATTCCACGTCTTACGTTCTCCCCCAACAAAAAAATCAGCGATCGTCGTTATATTTTAAACAAAATTTTCTTCTTGTAAATAATGTTCTGCATTATGTCCAATAATGAAAAATGTCAAAAAAAAAAATTCGCATCCCAATCGAGAAAATGTCTCTCTCAAATGCTACTAGAGAAAAAAGAAATCAATTTTTCCTAAAATTCTTAAAAATATTCAATGTTTCTGTTTGTAAATTAATTAAATTAATTAAATTAATTATTAAATTAATTTTAATTTTATTAATTGATTAATTTATTTTTGTAAATTTTTCGGTTTAATGTTAAATAAATCAAGTTATTCAATAATTAATGTTAAAAACATAATTGAATTCAAGTTATTCACTAATTTATCGTGAAAAAATAATTGAAAAGAAAATTAATTGAATTCAAGTTATTCAATAAATTATCCTGAAAGATTAATTGAAAAAAATTACTTGAATTCATTCATTCAATTATTTATCTCGAAAAATTAATTGAATTCAAGTTATTCAATAAATTATCCTGAAAGATTAATTGAAAAAAATTACTTGAATTCATTCATTCAATTATTTATCTCGAAAAATTAATTGAATTCAAGTTATTCAATAATTTATCTTGAAAAATTAATTGACTTCAAGATATTCAATAATTTATCTTGAAAAATTAATTGAAATAAATTTCTTAAATTCAATTTATTCAATAATTTATTGAAAAATTACTTGAATTCATTCATTCAATTATTTATCTAGAAAAATTAATTGAATTCAAGTTATTCAATAATTTGTCTTGAAAATTATTTGAAAAAATTGAATTAATTGAAAAAAATTAATTATTACTTGAATTCATTCATTCAATTATTTATCTTGAATAATTAATTGAATTCAAATTATTTAATTATTTGTCTTGAAAAATTAATTGAATTCAAGTTGTTCAATAATATTTGCCTTGAAATATAAATTAAATTCAAGTTATTCAATAATTTATCTAAGAAAATGAATTGAAAAAAAATTACTTGACTTCAAGTTATTCAATAATTTTATCTCGAAAAATTAATTGAAAAGAAAATTACTTGAATTCGGTAAATTTATTTGACAAACATTTTAATTTATTAATTTTAGAAACTTGGGAACTTTTTTCTTTACTCGTTATCGAGCAATATAAATATATTTTTTCTTTTTTGTAAAAAGAAAGAAGATAAAATTTGTAAATATTTTATACATTTGAATATTTGAATTTAAAGATTCATACTTTTAGGTTTTCATGTTTCTATATTTAGAAAGTAGAACTTTGAATTTGAATAATCATTCAATTAGATACTGTGTAATTAGTACCAGTTTTTAAAATATTTCCCTGAATCACGGAATTGAGTAGCCTAAGTCGCTACGCTTATAAATTATTTCGCAAATAATTAATTACTGAAAAAATTTTTCACCTGAAGTACGTATTTAAATTTATTTTTTAAAAATTTATTTTATTTATTTCATTAACTTTATTTATTTTATTTACTTTATTTATTTTCATATTTTCATATTCTTATATTTTCAATATTGAAAAAAATTCAATTTAATTCAATTTAATATAAAAAATGATTCCTAATAAAGAATAATTCTTAATAAACAATTAATAATTATTAATTAATAATTATCATTTTAATTTAATTTCCATATTAAAATTATCGTATTTAATCAATTATATTTTCTATTAATAATTCTCTATTAATAGAAACGATTAATAAAAAAAGAGAAAAAAATAGAAAAAAATAGGAAAAAAATAAAAAAGGAATAAAAATTTACAAACCTTTTACAAACCTTCAAATATGAATCTGAAAATATTTGCAAAGGAGGAAAAAAGTAGAATTTTTTTTTTTTGTAATTAAAGAATGTCTTTTCTCTTGTAGCGATTTTTAAGATTTAATATTATTATAAAAATTTAAAATTATTATAAATTAAGGAGAGATTTTTCTCTGGTTTCACAAAGGTGGAAGATTCTTTGATGAAACGAAAGAGAGAAAAGAAAATAAAAAAAAAAAACTGATCTGCATTTTGAAAATGCATTTTAATGTCAAAGCTCTAAGTCAAGTTAAATAATACACTTTTTCAATAAGTGAATTTTACGCATTTTATTAATTGAATGAAAAATGCGTAACAGTATTTTCTGCACTATTATAAAATAATCATGTTATTGTCGTTATTAAGTTGTCGATAAAAAAAAAACAAACAAAAACAAAGGGCATATTAATGAAACATCTCTGGAGGCTACTTTATGTACATATATATATTATTTATGTTAGTAGAAAATTGTTTGTACTCTTAAAGATCATAAATAACGATCTTTGTATAGAGGGGGAAGTATCGATATCGAGTCTATAAGTGTTGTAGAAATTAGATTTGTTTTTTTTTCTAAATAAAATACAAATAAATATACGCAGTAATAAAAATAGAAAATCGTCGAAAAAAAAAAAAAAAGTTGTGACTGGAAGGGAAATTTAGACTGGCTCTTTTTCCACATTCCGTTAAATAATTTGTCACTGAGAGAGAGAGAGAGGAAGAAGCAATTTTTTTGTATTTTGCTAAGGTGCAATAATATTTCAAATTATTTTTCTTTTTTTAAAAAATTTCTTTTGAGATGGACAAATGTAGTGAAAACAAGTGAAAACAAAGAAACTAAAAAATTACTGAGAAAAAATCGAATTATTCAAAAAATTGTATTTCGAAATTTTTATTTCTGATTAATGAAACTTACGAATTATTTTGTTTCTAAACTTGCGAATTGAATTTTCATCGACGAAAATATAAAAATTTAAATTTACCGAAATATGTTTTTGCGATTCTGAAATATTAATAATTATTGAGATTCGATTTTTTATATCTCAGAGAATTTGAAAATTACGCTCGAGGTGTCTATATAAATATATAAATAAATATATTATGTTGAAAAAAAAGAAAGAGTTCGAAAAGAAAAATTTGTAAATACTATAAATAATTATAAATAAGCGTAAATTTCGTTTATAATACTTCGCAATACTCTTCGTAATAATTATCAGCACCCCAAAAATTAGTGAATAGTGACGAATAATAATATTGTTAAAAATTGAAAAAAAAACATAATATTATCATAATTTTCGAAGGGGAAACTTGACCGAGGATATGCTCTAAAAAAGAAAATCTCAAAGAATTTGAAAACAAAACGAATAATTTATTAGAAAAAGAAAACCAAAATTTGACTTTGAATTTCAGAAATAAAAATTCGAATTTTGAAAAATTTCACTGGTTAGAAGAAATAAAATAATTTTAAAAGAAAAAATATTGAAAAGAAAAAATAAGAAAAAGAAACGAAATATAAGCGAAGGAAAAAAGAGAGATAGAAAAATAGAGAAAAAAGAAATTGTGAATGTGAATTAGACGATAAGAATTAATAAATGGAAAATTGAGAAAAGAAAACTAAGAAAGGAAATAGAGTGAAAATAAAATGAAATTAAAAAAAGAGGGTGAATTAAAAATAGATTAACAAGTGAAAAAAAAGAAACTGAAAATAATTCGAAGGAATTGGAAAGCGAGAAAAAAAATTCGAAGGAATTGGAAAGAATTGGAAAAAATTGGAAGCAACTGGTAGAAACTGAAAGGAATTGGAAAAAAACTGAAGGAATTGGAAAAAACTGGAAGGAATTGAAAAAAATGGAAAAAGGAGAATAATAAAGAGGAAAATTCATTTGGACCTGAAGGGAGAATAGAAAAAAATTCAACAATACGTGGTAGAGGGTAGACAATAAAAACTACGTTCAGGAAGTATATATATATACACACAGACAATTGCTGCAAAAAATTTAATGATTCAAGAGGATAATACGAAACTCTAGGCAAAGCAGAAGATTGCTAAGACGATTTCCGAGTCGACAAAACTTTTTCAAGTAAGTATGGATATTGAGCGTAGTTCGATGTCGTGCTTCTGTACCTTTTATTTTATATATATAACTCTATATGTAAGTATACGAAGCTGCCCCAAAAAAAAAAAAAAAATTATATTTTCACTGTCGACGTTGCATTTCTTTATCGTCCTTCTCGATTTTTTTAAGTACTTTATTTTTTAAGTACAAAATTTTTTCTTTATAAATACGTAACGCTGTTATATTTTGTGATCGAAATTTACGTCCCTTCTTAGTTTTGCTATTTTTTAATCAAAATCAATTTTTACTTTAATTTTACGAATTTTTTTTTTATCATTTAGTAAATATAATAACAATTCAATTTTACCAAAATTGATTTATGAATATAAAATTATAAAAGAATATAAAATCAAATATAAATTGTATATTACAATTAAAATTATAGAAACAAAGCAGGGACGTTTTTTTGAGTCTTTTTTTCCTTTTTTCTCCGCCGCACTGGGAAATTAAAGAGAAACGAATCATTCACTTTGAAAAGAGAATAATGGTAATAATTATTTTTTAACCGTGAATTGTGATTTCTTTTTGGTAAAAAGTACTTTTTTCAAAAGCCTTTGCCTTTGAATACAAAGGTATTTTGCCAAAGGTAAAAAAAGATTTTTGCCAAAAAGAAAATTTTTTGCTAAAGGTAAAAAAAAAATGTTTTTGACAAAAAGAAAAATTTTTGCTAAAGGTAAAAAAAGAGGTTATTCCCGAAGGTAATTAAAAATATTAATTTAAAAAACGATTTCCTAGGGCGGTTGTATTCTGTAATTGTGGAAAGTCGAATCATATTTATACTTTATTAAGCGAGATGTTTTTTTTCATTGTCCTCGAGTCAACGATTATTCAAATACCTATGTATAACAATTGTGTAAATAAATGTCTTTGTTTTAGATTTTTTCAGTTACTTCTTATTCGATTTTGTTTCCGGAATTCTTTTTTTATTTTCTGTGTATTAGATTTTTTTTCTATAAAAATGTTTTTAGTTTATTCAAAAAAAATTGTTTTTAGTTTAATTCAAAAAGAATTGTTTTTAGTTTGTTCAAAAAAATTTTTTTGGTTTATTTATTTATTTACTATAATATTAATGTAGTATTGTTTAGAAACTAGTGATAAAAGACTAATGTGCAATGTTTCCTGAGAAAAATGTAAAAGCAAAAAAGAAAAAAAAAATTGTGTAGTGCAGAATTTTACTGCAAAATAGATGAGAAATTAAATTATGTGAAATAAAAGAATTTTAATTGAATTGAGAAAAATTTGTATCGAGTAAAATAATTTTTTTTTAAAAGAGAATAAAGAAAAAAAGAAAAAAATAAAATTATTCTGTTGAGAAAAAATTTTAAGAGCATTGAAAAGAGAGTCACAATCTGCACACCACAGTAAATATTTAATATTTAGAGTAGAGATTGAAAAAAAAAGTAGAATTGAAATATTTAATTATTATTCGTGATTGATAATAAATTTTTTTGTGGATTTGTTACTGAGAGCAGAAGAAGATCATGATCTTGATTTGCCTCACCATTCTTGCCATTGTCGTGGCTACCACCATTGGTGGATATTTCGGACTGTGAACATCTAAAAACAGGTGAAATCTTTAATTCTTAATTGTAAACTATTGTAATTTTTATTTTATTCACAGGCTTCGCACTCATTTACTCAAATCTACTATTTACTAGTTTTTTTTAGATTTCAGCAAACTAAAAGCTAAAAATTTGTTTTTTTTTCTTTTTTTTATCATTTTCACTACTTTAAATTCCCTAATACTAGAAATCAAAAACTATTCTCAAAAATTGTAACCAAATTCTTTAAAATGATTCAATTATTTTCAAAAAATATTCAGAATTCAATTATTTTCAAATAATATTGAAAATTCATTATTTTCAAAAGAATATTCAAAATTCAATTCTTTTCAAAAAATTTATTAAAATTCAATTATTTTCAAAAAATTTTACAAAAGAAATCAATTAATAATTCTTTAAAACGATTCAACTATTTTCAAAAAATATTCAGAATTCAATTATTTTCAAATGATATTGAAAATTCAATTATTTCCAAAAAAATATTCAAAATTCAATTCTTTTCAAAAAATATTTTAAAACTCAAATATTTTCATAAAATTTCGCAAAAAAATTCAATTATTAAAAAAAAAATTGATAAAATTCATCAAAAATTCAATTATTTTCATAAATAATAAAATTTCCGCAGAAATTCAATTAATTTAGAATAGCATTTTCCAAAAATTTAATTATTTAACAAAATTTTTATACAATTCTTCACAATAATTCAATTACTTTCACTAATAATATTTTTCAGGAAAATTCAATTGTTTAAAAGAAAAATTTTTATAAAATTCAAAGCAAAAATTCAATTATTTTCATAAATAATAAAAGTAATCGAAAAATTTCAATTATTTTTAATATTATTTTAAATTAATTAATCAAAAAATTCAATTATTTTCAAAAATAAAGTTTTTCACAAGAATTCAATTATTTAAAATAAAATATTCATAATATTTATTATAGTTGGAGAAACTTAATTATTTAAAACAATGTTTATAAAATTCCTACGAAGAATTCAATTATTTTCAAAAATAACAAAATTTTTCACGGAAATTAAATTTTTTTAAAACATTTTATTAAAATTTTTTTTTAATAATTCAATTATTTTCGCATAAATTATAAAATTCTTCTCAGGAATTTAATGATTTTTCAAAATTTTAATAAAATTCTTGTCAGCTGTTCAATTATAATCATAAATAATAAAATTTATCGCAGTATTTAAATTATTTTTTATATAATTTTATAGAAATTGCTCAAAAAATGTAAGTCTTTTTAAAAATTTAATTTAATTCCTCAAAAAAAAAAAAACAATTATTTAAAAAACTTTTTTTAAATTCTTTTGATGAATTCAATTATTTACAAAAATATTATAATTTTCCACCGAAATTCAATTATTTTCAAATATTTCAATAAAATTGTTCGAAGAAAATCAATTACTTTAAATAGAATTTTAATTAAATTTTTTTGAAATAATTCAATTATTATTCTTTTAGATTTTAATAAAATTCTTCCCAAGAATTCAATTATGTCGATAAATAACAAAATTATTCCTGAAAATTCAATTATTTTGAGGCATTTTAATAAAATTCTTCACAAAAATTCAATTATTTTCATAAATAACAATTCAATTATTTTAAAGAATTCTAATAAAATCGTTGTCAAGAATTTAATTATTTTCATAAATAATAAAATGCTTTTTAGGAATTCGCTATTAAATGATTTTCAATATCCACTATTTTCATAAAATTTCCAAACAAATTATTAAAAAAAAAAATTTTCTAAAAATTTTCGTAAGAATTCAATTCTTTTCATGAAAAATAAAAATTTTTCAGGAATTGAATTATTTAAATTATAATTTGCATAAACTAAGTCGAAAGAAATCAATTTATTTATCCGGATAAGAAAGAAGTAATTATTATTTTTTTTTTTATGGAAATTAGGAAAAAGTCAGGAAAATAAAAAATATAAAATGCAATTTTTCGTCAGTTTTGTAAAGTTTCTAAAACGAATTTTTTTTATTGTCAAGTTTAATTTTTCGATATAGCTACATTTTTACTACTTTATTTCGTTTCAAAGCTACTTTTTACTACTTTTTTTTTAAACATTAATTATCGAGTACGAAGTCTGTATTCAATTTAATTTTCATTTAATTTTAATTGAATTTCCTTTTGAACTTTTAAATTCTCATTAAAAATTTAATTTAATAAATTGAAATTGATTGATTGATGCAGCGCCTTAGCAAAAAAGAAAAAAAAAAAAAAAAATGAACAGAATAGAAAAATCTAATGAGAAATTTTTTTTCAGGGAGGTGAGAAGACATCGAGATCGAGCTTGCCTTTTAGAGAGATTTATCTTCTTTCGACAAAGTGAAGCAGCACACGCATATCGCCAGGAAACCTGGAGATCGAAAGTTTACTTTGACGTAGTTTTAATCATCGTCATCATCAGGCCAGAATGTCATCGTCATCATCATCATCATCATCATCGTCATCGTCATCATTGTCATTGCACTTATTAGGATTATCAACATTATTATTATTATTATCGTCATCGTCATGATCATCGTCATCATTTTTTCTGTCATTCGATATTACCACCGGCCTTAAAATCTAATAATTCAGCAGCACTCGTATTCTTCACATTGTTATCATCTCTTTAGTGCGTTACACAAAAAAAAAGAGAAGGAAGTAGTCATTGCACCAAAAAAAGACAAAAAAAAAAACGAAAAAAACCAAGTCTCATATATTAAATTAAAGAAAGAAAGAATATTCATGTGCATATACATAATTACATATACTTATAAATAAAAAAAAATATATCGTAGCCCATTTAGACGTTAGGCTAGCGTTAGACGAGTTTTGTTGAGAAATATTTTGTATCGAACGTACCGTAGCTTATAGCTACCAGTTTTTTGATCAACGGCAGTTAAAATTTATGATACTTAGTTTAGAATTCTCTTACTCTCGTCTCATTTCAATTTAGACATTTTTTTTTATGTTTTTTTTTTACTTTTTTTATTATTTATCGAAATTTTTTCGACATTTGTACTTAAAATTTTTATTTTCAGTATTAACTTTTATATTTAAGTTAAGATAATAAGTTTTTGAAAAATTTTCCGGAAAATTGCTTTTTACCAAAAAAGTAGAATGAAACAATGTTAAAAAAAAGAAAAGTTTACAAAGAAGAAGCAAAAATAAATTTCCTATAAATTTTTCAAAAAAAATTTATTTAAAAACTCACTATAATTAAATCCGAATTAGAAAAAATCAAAAAAAGTGTTGGAATTATACTAAAGGCAATTTTTTCCCTAATTCGGTGAAATTGATCTCGAAAACTAGGAAACTAAAAAATCTCCACAATTCTGAAATTTGAAAGATTGAATAATTTTTGCAATTTAGTCTCCTCTGAATATCTCTTGAGATTGTAGAAAATTTTCAAACTCGCTCTTTTAGGTAGATTAGTGCAGATTTTCCGAGGAGGCTTTTAAAATAGAAGAGCAAAAGTGCTGGCCCAAAAAATATTGCATTTTGCTGCAGTAAAATAAATATTACATTTATAAATATAGATGTTACGAAAAGAAATTAATTTAACAGAAAAAACAACGTTAAAAAAAAGTTTCGAATGAGAGGAAAATTTTCCCCAATGGAACTGAGAAGAAAAAAAGTCTTTTTTTGGGAAAATTTTCTAAATCACATTCAAGGCTCGTTGAAATTGAAAAATTGTAAATGTACTTTCACGATGTATAGTTAGAACGGCATGAAACACGGATGTTGATCGAAATTTGTTGATCATCTTGATAATATGCATATACATATTATAAATATTATAAATATTAATTGATAGTCGATATTCAAAGGGAGAAAAAAAGAGAAGAGACGGTAATGTTAATGTTTTGTTGACTATATTATATATAAACGTTGAGGTAAATACGGTGTCAGAAAGACTATGGATTACACTGTTCAAATTAATAACATTAATTATTATAATATTATGAATCAAGGTGGCGACGCGTCGCATCATGCGTCACTGATCACTCGATGCGAGAATTGTATTTTAAGGCCACCCTTGCATTGTACAGAAAGTGTATATGTCATTGTTAGCCTAGATAGTTATGTTGCTATTTCAAATATTATTAAATTCTTGAATGACTTTATAAATAAGAGGCGCGAGATTTCAGAAACGCAAGAATTCCGAATCCTTTTTGTTTTTTTTTTTTTTTGTTTACCGTCGATTCGCAAATTAATTTCAATTGTGCTCGATTTTTCAAACAAATACTCAACAATTTTCAGACTAAAAATTTAATTTGTAAATTTTCGAAAATTTTCAGATAAAAATTTAATTTGTAAATTTTCAAAGATTATACTCGAAAGTTTTCAGATTAAAAATTTAATTTGTAAATTTTCAAAATTATATTCGAAAATTTTCAGACTAAAACACTCAATGTGTAAATTTTCAAAATTATACGCGAAAATTTTCAGATAAAAATTTAATTTGTAAATTTTAAAGATTATACTCGAAAGTTTTCAGATTAAAAATTTAATTTGTAAATTTTCAAAATTATACTTGAAAATTTTTAGATAAAAATTTAATTTGTAAATTTTCAAGATTATACTCGAAAGTTAAAATTAAAAATTTATTTTGTAAATTTTCTAAATTATATTCGAAAATTTTCAGATAAAAATTTAATTTGTAAATTTCGAAGACTATACTCAAAAGTTTTCAGATTAAAAATTTAATTTGTAAATTTTCAAACCAATACTCGAATGTTTTCAGATTAAAAATTTAATTTGTAAATTGTCAAAAATTTTCGAATTGCAGACTTCGTACTCATCAACTAAAATCTATTAACTACTTTTTTTTTAAACAATTTACTACTATTTGGATACTTTTTTTGGATTTGTGACGCTTCTTTTCTCCTTTTTTTAAAAAAAATTCACACTACTTAAAATTCGCTAGTAGTTAATAAAAAAAAAGATTACTCTCAAAAATGTAAATAATATTCTTAGAAACAATTGAATTTTAATTAAATTCTTTCAAATGGTTCAATTATTGTAGAAAAATTTTCAAATTTTCAATTATTTTCAATAACTATTATTTTAACAGAATTTCACAAATGAATTTAAATTATTTTTAAAAAATTTTTTGATAAAATCAATTATTTCTTTCAAGATTTTAAAATAATCGTGATTCTTAATAATTGAAATCAAACAATTTTATTAATTTTTGTAAATTATTAAATTCTTTTGAAGAATTTCTTTAAGTTTTTTTTTGAATAATTTGAAGTGAACATTTTTAAGTTTATTAAAATTAAATTGAAAATAATTGAACTTCTGAGAAGAATATTATTATTTATAAAAAATTAATTTAATTCTTGAGATGAATTTTACTAAGACTTATCAAAATAATTGAATTATTTCGAAGGATTTATTACAATTTTAGAAAATAATTGAATCTTTTCGAAAAATATTATTAAACATTTTTTAAAAAGTTGAATTCTTTCATGAAATTTTATTAAAATTGTATTAAAAATAAATGAATTTTTAAAAAGAATTTTACTATTTATAAAAATAATTAAATTCCTGAAAAGAATTTTACAATTTATAAAAATAGTTGAATTTTTTCGAAGGATTTATTAAAATTTTATAAAATAATTGAATTTCTCAAAGAATTTTACTATTTATAAAAATAATTGAATTGCTTCGAAGGATTTATTAAAATATTAGAAAATAATGGAATTCTTTTGTGAAATTTTATTAAAAATAAATGAATTTTTGCAAAGATTTGAAATAATTTAAATAAAATTATTCTCGAGAATTTAATTATTTCAATAAAAAATAAATTTCTTCTCAGGAATTAAATTGTTAATTTTTTCTCAAAAATTCAATTATTTTCATAAATAATAGAACTCAACGCATCATTTTTATTATTTTTAATACAATTTGAAATCAATTTTTCGAAAAAAGCAATTATTCTTAAAAATTTCATTAAAATTTTTCGAAAGAATTCAAATTTTAAGAAATATTCAATTATTTAAGAAAATAATTTATTTTTGTATTTAAATAATTGAATTGTCGTTAAATTTAAAAATTATAGACAGAATTAGTTTTTTAAAAAATTATAATTTAAATTTTTTGAAATTAGTAAACTTCCCGTAAATAATTTAATAAGATTAAATTAAATTTCCAATTATTTGAAAATTTTTGTCGAATTTAATTGATATTTAATTTTTTATATCTTAAAGAATTCTATTTTTTTTATTTGCATTTAAAAATGACTTTGAAATATAATTGTATTTTTGGAGAATTTAAAATTAAAATTTAGGAAATAATTGAATTTTGCTAAAATTAAGTTATTTTCATAAAATTTTTCGAAAAAGATTTTTATAAAATTCTTCGTAAAAAATCATTTATTTTTAGAAATTATTAAATTCTTCTGATAAATTCAACTATTTTGAAAAATTTTAATAAATTCCGTCACAAGAATTCAATTATTTTTACTAATCATAAAATTCTTCAAAAAATGGAATTATACCTGAAAATTGAATTCAATTATTTAAAAATACCTATGTTAATAAAATTCTTTGTAAGAATTAAATTTTAAATATTCAATTATTGAATAAATTATTTATTTTTGTATTTGAATAATTGAATTCTTGTAGAACTTTCTAATAAGAATTGAATTTCATTGGTAAAATTATTTTAGAAATTATAAAAAAATTTAATTAATTTTCGATAGCTACTTTTTTCACTATACTTTTTCCACTTTTAAAACTACTTTTTGCTAGTTTTTCTAAAATTAATTATCGAGTACGAAGCCTGGATTTGAAAACAAAAATCTATTTTACTTATTTAATTTTATTTGTTGTTTGTCTTCTCTGCAGTTGACGTTAAATAGTTTTAGTCGACGAAAATTAAGAGCCTGACAATTTGAATGAAAACTGAATATTTTATGAGTTGAGCTTTGTAGGTCGACCAATTTACTAATCACAGTGACAGTCCTAGGAAATATATTCAACCATTAATAATCGAGTGAATCAAAATCGATATTCAAACCATTCTGAAATAATTTTTCTCTGAAATATTTTTCAAAAATTTCAATCTGCAATTGTTAGATCGTAAAAATACAACTTTTCTAAAAATTTTTAATAATTGACATTTATTTATCGTATTATTTATTTATTTCGTATTTATTAATTTATATATTATTTTAGAAAAATTGATAATTTAAATTATTAAATTAATTGAATATAATAAATTAAAAATGCAAAATCACTTGAAACCAAAAAAATTTGTTTGTTTGAACAAACAAATTTTTTTTTCGTTTCAAGTGTAAAAATAAAACTTTGGAAAACGGAAAAATTCTTACGTGCCTGACTCATAGAAACAATCATAATTGTACGAAAAGTATTGTGCCTAACTTTTAATAGAGAAAGACTGTCATAAATCCATGCATCATTCGCAAAGACTGTATCGCACATTTTAATATTAAAACTTTCACAAAAAAAAATGTTTTTATTAAAAAACTAGTTTTCTTTTTTGAGTCACAAATCAATGGACTCGGATTTCTTGCGTTTCAAGTTCTTCGTACAATTTTAGTCAGATTCTATAATGCGAGTATTATTAAAAAAAAAAAAATATTGCATGATTTCACTATTTTATCGTTTGTATGAAATTCAATTTTTTTTGTAAGGCATTAAAAATAAATTTTAAGTAAAAGTAAAAAAAATGTAAAAATACATTTCCGAAAAATGTAAAAAGAAAATACAAGCAGCAGAAATTGTAAAAATAAAAAAAAACAAAGAGTGAAGAATAAACTCTCATTAGAATGGATTTTTTATAAAAATTATTTTCCAAAGAGGGAAGAAAAAAAATTGTATTTTCGAATAATTTCCGTTTTTTAGCATTTTCATAAATTCAGGAAATTGAATGTAATCTGAAATTATATTTCAACGATTCGATTTGAAAAAATAAATTCAAGAAAAAGAATTTTGAACTGATTGACGAAAAAGTAAGAAAAAAAAATAAACTTCTTCTCTTGTTATCAAATTGTATCTAAGTCGTAATCGAATATTTAATTCCAACACAAACACACACATTTTTCACGTGTCGTTATACAGATCTCTTCGATATACATGTATTTATCTCTATAAATAATGATATATTTATCTCTCGTGACAACTTCGGGCTAAGATGAAATTCCAATAATCTAAAAGCTGAATTCTATAGTACGAAGAATTTTGAATGCGATCGAATTAAAATTACTTCTCAATTACTACTATTACTAATTACTACTTCCTTTTTAGTCCTATCATGCGTTGATAGTTGTAAAAAAAAACCGAGACTACCACTTTCATTTTTGATCGAAAAAGAAATTTTTCTTTTGTCCAATTTCTTTTTTTAGAATAATTGTGAATATATTTTATTTTAAATGCTGTGAAGAATAATTATTAGAAGAGATAATTATTTTAAGCTTCCTTGGCGAATTAGGAATTAAGAATATTATTATTAATTAAATAGTAATTGAAAAAATAAATTCAGTGGTGAACTCGGTGAAAAATACACCATGATTCTCTAGTCAAAATTCCATTATAATAGCTTCTGCGTCAATCGAGGCATTTAACTTTTATCTCAAATCTTAGAATAGAATTTAGAAAGTCCTCGTCATAGGAATTGAGAGATAAAGTTAATTTCTCATCGATAATGTAAGTTTACGAATAAAAGTTACATTGGTGCACAATCGACTGTGTATTAAACGAGTTTGGCCTAAGATGCTGCAATTGCCTGAGGTTGATTCGATTTTTCAATTTCGAGAAAAAAAAACACCACTTCTTCTCCTTTTTTTCTTCTATAAATTTCGAATTTGAAAATTTTCTCGAAATTTTATTGGTGTTTTGAAAATTCGAAATTTAATTTTTAAAAAAAGTCTCATTGTTTCTAAAAAGGGAATTTCGTTTCTAAAATCAGAATTTGGAGAGAAATTTGAGAAAAAATTCGAGAAATAAATCAACCTCAGCATTCTTATTTGCCTCAGAGTATTGCGTAATAATTATACTGTTAACATTCTATTGAAAATTATGGTAAATTAAAAATTCAAATCTCCAATATCGACGAAAAAAAAATGAGAATTCGGTACGACATTGTAAACATTGTAAACAATTATTCGAGTTTAAACAAAAGAAAAAAAAAAGAAGAGTGTGATAAAGTGTAAACAATGCTGTGCTACATTTTGAGGCATCAGAAATGTGTTACGGAGCCGTGTCACATCGGTGCAATTATTAACTACGAAAGGCTACTTCAATAACCTTATAAGTGTCAATTCCAACTATCAACTTAATTCATAATTTTCAAAAATTGTAAAAAAAAGAAGAGAAAAAAAAACAAGAGAACAATTTAAATGATAGCATAAAAGTTCGCATGATATACCTCGGTTTTCATGTGACAAAGTGAGATTATTAATAAATTAAAATTTTAAAAAAAAAAGTTTACCAACTACACTGTAGTACGAGGAATGATGAGAATAAAAAATATATATATAAATACTTTTTATTATAGGTATTTCATAGAAGTTCATATAAAATAAAGATACTGTATCGATGATTAATATTACTAAATAAATCAACAATGTTTTCTGCTTAAAGTGCATTACGTTTCAATATTTCAAATTATTTTCATTTCTGTTGATTTAAAATCGTTTTTTGTTGTCAGAGAAAGAAAATCCGTATTTTCTCTAAGGAAAATAATTTTTTACTTTTTTTTTTACAAAAAGAGTTTCTTCACGAAGGAAATTTCTTTCTTAACGAAAAAGTAAAAAATACAACAATAGATTTTGAATAGACACTATTTCAGTAGATTATAAATAAAAATTTATTTAAAATATTTATTATCAAATTTACCGAATTTAGCTAAATTTACAATATTTATTATTATTAATTTAATACAATTAATAAAATTAATACAATTAATGAAATTAATACAATTTATAATACGAATGAAAATTATAATCGTTCGAATCAATGGGTTGAAAAGAAACGAAAATTTATTTAAAAATATAATCATTCGATAATTATGGACACGGATTATTAAAAATTATCGTAGAATTCAATAAAAAAAAATTGTAAATTAAAGAAAAATGTATTTTAAAAATACAGAAAACATTTGTACTTGACAAATATTAATGTTAATTAAATTTGCGTAAATGAGATGAAAAAAAAAGAAATTTCAGAAACTAGTTTCAGTTTCTAAAATTCTTATAAATAAATAATATTTACGGAATTTTTAGTCTAAGAAACATTTTTTTTTATTTTAATTTCTTCTGCGAGAGAGATGTCGTTCGAAGTCTAAATAATAATTAAAACAGAAAATAAAGTATAGTAGAATTATTTAGCAGACAAAAAAAAACTCGAAATTCAAAGTAACATAGAAAATCGAGAAAAAGCGATTGCACTATACTTGTAAATATTGAAAAACCAAGGCAGTGTTCTTTTAACGAATTCTAGACTAGAGTGCTAAAAATAAAAATTATATACGAATAATATAAATTAGTAGAAGCTTTTGTCTCGCTTAGCTAAAAAAGTGAAAGAAAAAAAAAAGTTCAGCGTTACTCTGTATCTTTCGATGTGATTTTCAAGAAAACCTTAAAAACCAATTTTCACGTTTTTTAACTATCCTCACCGGACACCTAGAAACAAAAAAAAGAGCACAAAAGAATTTAAGAAAAAAAAAAGGAAAATGCACTTACAAATAAATTTCAATTTGTCCATGTGCATGTTAGTTCTAAGAAATTTGGAGAATAGAACTCGAATTTTTTTATAGATTCAAAATAACAAAAAAAAAATCCATATCAGTGCACTGAAATAAAAATGAGAAATAGAGGAGCTTCCAAGTTTCGTGAATTTTTGAGACTGTAATTTGTGAAAGATTTGCATTTTTCCCTTTATTGAGGACTGCAATTATTAAAAATTCTCAAAATTTCATTTTTCGCACTTTTTTTCAAATTATTACCGATCACTGAAAATATTTGTACAAAAAAAAAAGATAATAATTATTTCCCCAAACAAATTATAATCATTGTCAAACAAAATATTTTTAAAAACGAATTTTTTCGAAAAGTTTTCTATTTTTTCCTTTTTCAATATTTGAGAATTTTTAAGAATCACACACTAACACTTTAAAAAAAATAATACTCGAAATTGCGAATGAATGAAATAGATTTTATTTAAAAACTTTTCATTTCATAAATTTATAAAAAAAAGAAAATTCAAAATTTGAAAAGAGTCGAAAGTTTTTCCGTTAAAAAAAAAAGTTTCTATAATACTTAGACACACACATTTTTTATGGCGAAAAACTTGAAAATTATTTTTTAAAAAAAAGGGACAATTGAAAAAATAGAGAGTGATATAAAAAGGTGAATTAAGAAAAAAAAAATTATACATAGCATTGTACTTTCTACTAGAAATGTAAATGGCTTTTTTATGGGACTGACGCAAATCTATTTAAAAGTCAATAATCAATATTAATCATTTTCAAAAAAAAAAAAAAATCGTTGAAGAAATGGAAAAGATTGAAGAGAATATTCATTCAATTTCAAAACTTGTAAATACACGTTCATTAATTTCTAGAACGACGTAGACAATAAATATGAGTGTTCTCTCTTTCTATGTAGCTTCTATTTAAATTTAAATTTAATTAAAATTTACATTAAAAAAAAAAAAGGAATACTCACCACAGTCCCATGATGAAGTCGACGAGTATCGTTGTTCTTAAAACGAAAAGAGTGTTTGAAAACTTAATAGAATGGGGATAAGTTTAAAAAATTGAGGCACTCTTCGTTTTGAGGGATCGATACGAAATTCCAGTGTTTATCTCATTTTAATCGAAGTACTGCTGTAAAATGTACATTTTAAGATTAGAAAAGTAAACTTCTAAACAATTTTCTTGGACCTTTTGATTCATTTTCAAACTCTTTTATTTCTTTTTATTTTTATTTATTTTCATTTATTTTTTTTTTAAATACGAATGAAGAATTCGACTTATACTTTTTAACCTTATGTATTTTCATTTTATTTTTATTCTTCGAATAAAAAATTTTAATTAGACGGTTTAAAAAATATTTTCAAATATTTTCAAATTCACCTTTTGGTGAATATTTGTCACAAGTAAATAAATATATTTTGCTTTTAGACATTTATTGGTTCAAGACTTACATATCTTTTAGAAGTCAAACTTTTACAATTCAACGAAAGTAAAATAAAATTAATAAATACAATAATGATCACAGCATTATAAACTATAAACTATACAAAACACAAACGTAAAAAGAATCAAAACATTTTCAAGAAATGCTATTTTGATTTTACACAATAATTAATCAAAGAAACTAATTTCTTGTCGCGCTTTTAATAATTCAGTTCTTGAAGGAAAAAAAAGAAGGTTTCAAGTTTCACATTTTCTGTGAGAAGAAAAAAATTAGTAAAAAGTGTCAAATAAATAGAATTAAATTTAAGAACTGAATCTAAAGTTTTTGTACATATTTGCAAAATCAGTCAGTTATTAAATAAATAAAATTTAACTATCAATGAACATTTTTAAAATCCGTCAAATGAAATGAAGGATAACGAATAAATAGTAATAATAATTAAACTAATTAATTTTACATTTTTTTTCCGAAAACAATAATTCTCTTTTTTTGGTGTTTTTTTTTAAATTCGACACGTAATAATTAAAAAATTGACTTCGAGAAAAAATATTGTTGTTTTTTTTCAAACCTTCAAATTACGTGGGACATAGATTGGAGTCTTTGATATCGGAGACAATTTCTGCTTTATGCAAGAGTTCCTTATCGAAATCACCATCATTCTCGATTTGTTCTGGTCCTTTAAGGGCGAATTTCGAAATAAACTCCTGCACATCCTCGACATCAACGTAAGACATACTCAGATGACAGCCCCAGGTCAACAAAACTAGCGGCTAAATGAGAAACATTAAAAATTAATGTACGAGGAAATTAAATAAAAGTTTATAAAAAGTAAAATAAATAATATTAAATTATTAACTATATTAATCTCCGTATTCTTCCATTCACTCATTTTTTTCTTTTGGAAAGAAAAACATTAAATATTCCCGTTTCTTAACATTTTTGTATAACATTCTCAATTTTCATAAGGAAATAATTTGCATCAATTCTATTTCTTAATTTTAATTGTTTTAATAAAAATTCACAGTTTTTTAAAAATAAAGGAAAAAAATGTTTATAAATTATATTTGTCAATTAGAAAATTTTATTGAAAATGGAACTGAAAATTTTTGAATTTTTCGAAAATAAAGGAAAAAATGTTATTGAAAAAAATGTTCTGTTAAATTTAATTATGAATATCTTTAATTGTAAAATTATTCGAAAACAACAATTTCTTTTTTGAATACTTTAAATATTTAAATATTTAAGTATTATTATTTTTAATAATTTAATTGTTGTGAAAAATTTTATTATTTATGAAAATAATTGATTTCTTGAGAAGAATTTTATTAACTAAATCTTGTAAAGAATTTTGTCAACATTTTTTTAAATAGTAGAATTTTTAAAAGAATTTTATTTAAATTTTTCGAAATAATTGAATTTTTTAGAACTATTTTTTTCAATTCTCTGAATATATTTGAATTCTTTCTAGAAACTTCATTAAAAAATTAAAAATAATTAAATTGGTGCGAATAGATTTATAAAAAATTGTCAATAATTGAATTCCTATGGAATTTTTATGAAAATTTTTGTTAAATAATTGAATTCTTTTGGAAAATTTTATTAAAATCGTAGATATTAAAAATAATTAAAATGAGGAAAATTTTTGAAAATAATTGAAATTTTGCCAAGAATTTTATTAAATTTTTGAAATAACTGAATTTTGAAGAAGAATTTTATTATTTTTAAATTATTTATAATTCTTTCGAGAAACTTCATTAAAAGATTAAAAATAATTAAATTGATGCGAATAGATTTATAAAAAAATTGGTAAGTAATTGAATTTAAATAATTGAATTTTTATATAATAATAAAACAAATAATAAATAATTGCATTTTAAATAATTGAATTCTTTTGACGAATTTTAATAAAATTTTTTAGAATAGTTACATTTTTCAAGGAATTCGATTAAAATTCTATTAAAAATAATTGAAATTCTGCGATGAGTTTTATTATTTCCGAAAATAATTGAATTATTGAGAAGAAACTTATAAAAAATTTGTAAATTTTTGAATTCCTGTGAAATTTTTTTTATTTATGAAAATAATTAAATGTTTGCGTACAATTTTATTAAAATTGTTTTTAAATAATTGAATTCTTTTGGGTATTTTTATTAAAATATTAGATATTGAAAATTATTAAAATGAGGAAATTTTTTGAAAATAATTGAAATTTTGAAGAAGAATTTTTTTATTTATAAAGATAATAATTGGGATTTTGTCCAGATTTTCTTGTAAATTTTGAACATAATTGAATTTTGTGATAAGAATTTTATTACTTTTGAAAATAATTGAATTTCTGCAATAATTTGTAACTTCTTCAAAATTCAATTTTTTTTAGTGTTTTTAACTAAAATTCTTCTATAAACCCATTATTTTTAATAATTTATTAAATATATATTTAAAAATTTAACTAATTTTAGAAGATTTTGAATTACTAAAATTTTTCAAAAATTCATAAAAATTTCTAATTAAATTCATTCAACCTTTAAAATGTTATAAAATTTTAAATTGAAACCGTTTGAAGTTCATTTATTTATGAAAATTGTAAACGCAACTCTTTTAAAATTGAATTAATTTTGAAATATTTAAGTAAAATTATTCATTAAATAATTTATTTATTTTATGATAGTTATTCAAGATTTAAGTTATTTAAAAATAAATTTTTGTCAGAAATTGAAAAAATTGAAGTTTTTGTATTAGAATTCGTGTTAATTTTATAGTTTACGAGTCAAACAAAAAAAACACAAAAATTCAGAATTTTCTTATGAATTCTAAAAATTAAATTTTTTTCACTACTTTTAATAAAAATTCCTGATTTTTCCTGAATTTCCTATGTCAGAATATATGATTATTATAATTATAATATTAAAACTATATATTCCAATTAATATTTTATTTTTATAAAAAAAAATTTGAATTAAAAATTTTTACGTTCTATTATTTTGAAAATTGATAATTTCATTTGAAAAAAGTGACTGAGAATCAGCTACGCGCAAATTGTTGTTAGTAAATAGTAAATAAAATTTCTTACCCTGTCAGTAGAGACAAAATTCGAAGGAGATATTATGTGTCGCCTAATGCAGCCAGTGACTAATTTTCTCAAGATTTCTACTTCTAAATGATTCGCACAGGGATGGTAGAGCATCACAACAGCTCCGTGCTGAAAAAAATGATCAGTTAGCAAAATATTTAAATAAAATTAATAAATAACGGATTTGTATTATTTTACCTCCAAACTGTGAAGCCACCTCTGCCTTGGTAGGAATTTATATTCACCATAAACCGGCCAAATTGGTCTGTGTGTGCCACTTGAAAAAAATACCAAACATTTATTTTTCAAAATTAAATATTATATTTTATTCTACATTTTTTATTTCCCTGAATTTTGTCAAATTTTCATGAAAAATATTTACTTTCATTCTTATATCATAATTTAAAAAATGATTTAATCAGTTAAATTTTGTAACAATTAATAATTTTATAAACGATAAAAACTTACTACAAAGGAAGATCTTCATCATACTCGATAACATCCGTCATGCATTTATGAATTGCCTATAAATTGTCACAATATTCATTAAAATCAAGAAAGCAGTGTAAGAAAATTATTTTTTTCCTTACCACATAGTTGTCTGGAATTTTTTCGCAATAAAATTTAGGATCTATGTTATAAGTAGGTTTGATCCTTCGATCGTAACAGGTGTAATCAGCTGGAGATTCATCCCAGTCAACTGTTAAATTTGTCTAGAATGATATTAAAAAAGTGAAAAATTTTTTTTTTAAAACATTCAGAACTTCAGCAAAAAAAAATACGTAAAGAGTATTTTTAAAATTGACAAAAGTAAAACAAACCTTTCCATCATCACACAAGGGAGATTTTTCACCCATGGGAATCATGCCCGATGGATGTGGATGTGGTAAAGCATTTTTCGGTTCAAATACTGGAGGAATCTTTGGAGGAGGCGTTGGATCTGAAGGTCTACTAGGAAACCAACGACCTAGCCATTCATCATCTTTTTCTGGTTGCTTGTCTCTCTCAAGCTCTAAAGAGAATTTTTTTCAATTTTGAAACATTCATTAGAAAATTAATTAAATTAATTAATAAATTAATGAAATTACTAGTTTCCTACCTGGTGGATTTACTTCCAAGTGATCGTGAGGTTGGAATATAGGAGGAATCTTCGGAGGAGGTGTTGGATCTGAAAGTCTACTGGGAAACCAGCGTCCTAGCCAATCCTCATCTTTTCCGGGTTGCTTGTGTCTTTCAAGCTCTATAGAAAAAGTTTTTCATTATTGAAACGTACAGTAACTAATATATTAAATAACAATTAAATAAAATTACTACAGGGTTGCTACAAAAATTTAATTTTGTTTTTCCTTGACTTTTCCCTCATTTCCAGACAAAATTTATACTTTTTCTCTGACCCTTAAGAATATTCTGATTCACTCCAAAAATTATTAGATACTCAAAAATATGTTCTATTACATTTATTTACGAATTTCTTTAATTGGAAAATTGTTCCAAAACATCAATAACTTCTTTTTTAAATAAATATTTAATCATTATTATAATTTAAAATTTTAAGTGAAATTCATTTTTTAATCAATATTTATTAGAAAATTTCAAATTCAATTATTTAAATACAAAAATAAATAATTTGTTAAATAAATGAATATTTTTTAAAATTGAATTTTTATGAAGAATTTTATCAAAATTTTTGAATTCTTTCGGCGAATTTAAAAAAAAAATTAATAATAAATGCAATTTTATATCATTTTATTTAAGATTGTATAAAAAATAATTGAAATTCTACGATAAGTTTTGTTATTTATGAAAATAATTGAATTCTTGCAACGAATTTTATTACAAATTTTTTTAAAGAATTTAATTCAAATTTTTATTCAAATCTTTTTAAATAATCTGACCAAGAAATTTATTAAATTTCATTTTTCTTAAATTTATGTAAAAAATGTTATTTTTGAAAAAAAATTAAATTCTTGTGAAGAATTTTATTTAAATTTCTTAAACAATTGAACTGCTTCCAAGTATTTTATTTTTTACGAAAATAATTGAATTGTTTCGAAGATTTTTAAAAATTGTATTCCTAGGAAGAATGTTATATTTTACAAAAATAATTGTATTAATCAATTTTATTATAATTTTTTTAATTTATAAAGCATTTTATTAAAATTTCTTAAAATAATTGAATTCTCGAGAAAAATTCTATTATTTATGAAAATAATTGATTTCTTGAGAAGAATTTTATTAACTAAATCTTGTAAAGAATTTCGTCAACATTTTATTAAATAATAGAATTTTTAAAAGAATTTCATTTAAATTTTTCAAAATAGTTGAATTTCTTAGAACAATTTTTTTTAATTCTCCGAATATATTTGAATTCTCTCGAGAAACTAGATTAAAAATTTAAAAATAATTGAATTGGTGCGAAAAAATTTATAAAAAAATTGGTGAGTAATTGAATTCCTGTGGAATTTTTATTACAATTTTGTTTTATTAATTAAATTCTTTTGGAAAATTTTATTAAAATCGTGGATATTAAAAATAATTGAAATGAGGAAATTTTTTGAAAATAATTAAAATTTTGACAAGAATTTCATTACATTTTTTGAAATAAATGTATTTTGAAGAAGAATTTTATTATTTATAATGATAATTTAAATTTGGACGAGAATTTTTTTAAACTTTTTGAAAATAATTAAATTCCATCGAGAAATTTAATTAAAAAATTGAATATAATTCAAATCTGACGAAGAATTTTATTAAATTTCATTTTTTTTAAATTTATGTAAAAAAGTTTATTTTTAAAAAAAATTAAATTCTTGTAAAGATTTTTATTCAAATGTCTTAAATAATTGAACTGCTTCGAAGAATTTTATTTTTTACGAAAATAATTGAATTGTTTCGAAGATTTTTATAAATATTTTTGCCAATAATTGTATTCCTAGGAAGAATGTTATATTTTACAAAAATAATTGTATTGATCAATTTTATTATAATTTTTTAAATTTATAAAGCACTTTATCAAAATTTCTTAAAATAATTGAATTCTCGAGAACAATTTTATTACTTATGAAAATAATTGATTTCTTGAGAAGAATTTTATTAACTAAATCTTGCAAAGAATCTTGTCAAAATTTTTCTAAATAATATAGTTTTTAAAAGAATTTTATTTAAATTTTTCGAAGTAATTGAATTTTTCAGAACTGTTTTTTCCAATTCTCTGAATATAATTGAATTCTTTTGAGAAACTTCATTAAAAAATTAAAGATAATTGAATTCGTGCGAAGAAATTATTAAAAAAAAATTGTTAAGTAATTGAATTCCTGTGGAATTTTTATTAAAATTTCGTTTAAATAATAAAAATCTATTGGAAAATTTTATTAAAATCGTAGATATTAAAAATAATTGAAATGAGGAAAATTTATGACAATAATTGAAATTTAAATTTAACTGAATTTCGGAGAAGAATTTTATTATTTATAAAGATAATTTAAATTTTGACTAGAATTTTTAAACATTTTTGAAAATAATTGAATTTATGCGAAGAAGTTTATCATTTTTGAAAATAATTGAATTTCTGTAATCAATTGTTCTTAAAATTTCTATTTAAATTCATTAAAAATTGATATTTACTAAAATTTTAATTTGAAACCTGTCAAGTTCATCTATTTATGAAGATTGTAAACGCAACTCTTTTGAAATCCAATTAATTTTGAAATTTTTAAGTAAAATTATTCTTTACATAATTTATAAGTAATAATTTTATGATTTCTTTAGAAGAATTAAGTTATTTAAAAAGAAATTAGTGTCAGAAATAGAAAAAAGTGAAGGTTTTGTATTAGAATTCGTGGCATTTTCATAGTTTATGAGGCAAACAAAAAAGAATTTTCTACCTGGTGAATTTATATCCAAGTGACCGTGAGGCTGAAACTTAGAAAGAATCTTTGGAGGAGGCGTTGGATCGGAAAATCTGCCAGGAAACCAACGACCTCGCCACTCGTCATCGCCTCCTAATTCCCTGTATTCTCGATTTCTATTTATATAATTTTTCAATAAATGTAATATATCCTCTGGTTCATCAACATCTGAAATATATCAATTTATAAAATAAATATCTGTTTATCTAAATTTCTTTTATCTTTCATCTAAAATCAAGAAAAAAATCTTTCAATTTAATAAAGAAAAAGTTATCACTTATGAAACAAATACGTAACAATACATTTAAGAATATAAATTATTATGTTTCATTACTTAAAATCACAAACATATGTGATGAAAAAAAGATAAAAATATGCGTAAATAAATATCTGAGTTAGGTTATGTCTAGAAATTACAAGTTTTTTATAAAAATGTTACCTGTAGGTTCATAGTCCTCATAAAATTCTGCTTTAAGTCCAATAATTAAAATATTTATCAATAAAAAATAGTTTCTTAGTTGATTTAACATGTTTTACTTATATATTGATTTTGTTCTTGTGTTATCAGGTGGAGGTTTTGGTTTATTATAAAGAATTGTAAAGAATAAAAGCAACTAATCAATATTCCTTCTGACGTTTTGACATTTGACAGATTTAGAATGAAGTTAGTCACAGGTGCAAAGTAAACAAGTCGCGTGATTGGCCAAAAAGGTTCAAAGTTGGACAAATTTGGATTTGAATAAAAAATAAAAAGTACTGTAAAAATTTGATGATAAATTCATAACAAAATATTAACGATATGTTAACATTCTAAAAAGAATAATTATAAATTATAATCGTTTCAGGTTAAAAATCATTGTCTTTTACAAATACAGTTTTAACAAAGTGAACAAAGGGAACAAAGTTTAGAGTGAAGTTACTCACAAAGATTTGAAACATATCTGAATTCTAATTGGTTCAATACCAAAACAAAAAAAAATGACAAAGAGTTTGAATGAATTGAGGTTATGTTTATGTTGTTACCGTTTTGTTATTACACGGAAAATGACGCGGTGAAAATATTTATCAATATTAATGGATACCAATGGATCAAACAGACCAAGTTTGTACAATTATCCATAGTAGAATATCTGTGAATTCGACATTAAATACAGTGTATTATTATTAATTCACTATAATTATAGTAAATGCTTTGACAGTTCCTGACCATGTCAGCGTCTCTTTAAATTTCTGTTTTTTTTTCTTAAATTCATTTATATTTCATGTAGTATTCACATTCATTTATGTAGTATTTTTTTATTTTTAGCATTTACTTTATTTATTAACAGAAAATTAAAATGATTTTCCTCTCTTAGACTGATTTTAGTGATTTACAAAAGGAGGAACGCTATCAGAATCTGGCGAAAAGTTTGAAAGTAACTCGTTTAAAAACAAATGCAAAATCACAATTAATTCCATGGTCGAGTTGTTCCAGTATAAACGGTGATCCGTCAGATGCGAATTATACATTAGCTTCACAATTCTCAAAGACTGGCAGTGAAATTATCACATCGTCACGAAATTTAAAAAATCTCATTCATAAACGATCGTGTTATTCACCAATGGCAACGTCAAGTGTCAAGAGATTTTGTGTAAACGAAAAAAATTCAAATGATAAAGAAATTATGCCGCCTCCAAGTTCTTATGGAATTCGAACACCTCTTAAGAGAACTGCTTCCGCGGATCCTCCACAGGAACGAAGTAAATTCTCCCGTCAATCTACACATGATAACAATCATTTTTCTGAAGAAAAACAAACAACGCACTTTGATTTAAATTCGAGTAAAGATTTCTCAGAAGGTCACGTCGGTGGTGCTTCTGATTCACAAAGGGAGAAAAACAGCGATCGACATTTTCATCGATGGAGAGTTTTTCTCAATGATCGGGGAGAATTATTGATTAAAGGATTACTGAACAAGTGAGTGAATTTAAATTTTTAATTGTGGTCAGTGAATTACAATAAAAGTAATTCAAATAAAATAATATAATTCATTATTTTCAGTGAAATATGGGCTCGCAGTAAACCAGTTGCAGAAATGCTGTCACCGACAAAATTGAAATCGAAATATCAGCACACGTACTATCTTCACGGGAATATAATCGATGAAAAGAATGGTAATTTTTTGTATTTTCTTTATACAATTTGAAATTATCATAATTTTTGAACAATTAACAATTTTCTAATATTTTTTTTAATAATTATTTTCAATACGATTACTACAATACAATATAAATATTATCTTCAAAAAATTCAATTATTTCATAAATAATAAAATTCTTCGCGAGAATTCAATTACTTTTCAAACAATTTTAATAAAATTTCTCGAAAGAATTCAATTATTTTCAAAATTTTTATAAAATTCCTCGAAACAATTCAATTATTTTCAACAATGTTGATAAAATTTTTTTTAAAAAATAATTATTTTCAAAATTTTGAATAAATAAGAAAATTCTTCGCAAGAATTAAAATATTTTCATAAATAATAAAATTATTCATTCAATTATTTTTATAAATAATAAAATTATTCATTCAATTATTTTTATAAATAATAAAATTATTCATTCAATTATTTTTATAAATAATAAAATGTTTCGTAGAAATTCAATTATTTTCAATACAATTTTAATACAATTTCTCAAAAGAATACAATTATTTAAAAATATATTAATTAAATTCAATTATTTTCAACAATTCTGATAAAATTCTTCGAAACAAATCTATTATTTTTCTAAATTGTAAAATTCTTGTCAAGAATTCAATTATTGTCAATACAATTTTAATAAAATTTCTAGGAAAAAATTCAATTATATTCAAGATAATTTTAATAAAATGTCTCTAACAGTTTCAATTACTTTTAAAAATTGTAACATAATTTTTCTAAGCAATTGAATTGTTCTCAAAAGTTTTTAATAAAATTCTTTGCAAATTTCAATTATTTTCATAAATAATAAAATGTTTCGGATAAATTCAATTACTTTCAATATAATTGTAATAAAATTTCTGTAAAGAATACAATTATTTTTAAAAATATTATTTGAATTTAATTATTTTCTAGAGTTTTACTAAAAATTCAATTATTTTCAACAATTCTGATAAATTTCTTCGAAACAATTCAATTTTTATATGAATTGAAAAATTTTTGTCAAGAATTCAATTAGTTTTCTGAATAATAAAATTCTTCTGAGAAATTCAATTATTTTCAATGCAATTTTAATAAAATTTCTCGAAAGCATAAAATTATTTTTTAAAATATTAATTAAATGCGATTATTTTCAAGAATTTTTAAATAAATTCAATTATTTTCAACAATTTTGATAAAATTCTTTTTAAAAAATCATTATTTTCAAAATTTTGAATAAAATTCCTTCAAAAAATTAAATTATTTTCAAAAATTCAGATAAAATTCATCAAAATAATCCAATTATTTTTATAAAATGTAAAATCCTCCACAAGAATTTAATTATTTTCAATACAATTTTAATAAAATTTCTCTAAAGAATACAATTATTAAAAAAATATTATCTAAATTCAATTAATTTCAATAATTCTGATAAAATTCTTCGAAACAATTCAATTATTTTTGTAAATAATAAAATTCTTCTGAGAAATTCAATTATTTTCAATACAATTTTAATAAAATTTCTCTAACAGGTTCAATTAGTTTTAAAAATTGTAATAAAATTTTTCTAAACAATTCAATTGTTAAGTTTTTAATAAAATTCTTTGTAAATTTCAATTATTTTCAAAATTTTCAATTAAAATTATTTTAAAAAATGACATTTTTACGAAAGTTAATGAAATTCTTTTAAAAAATGTAATTATTTACATAATGTAATTATTTTTTAATTGTTTAAAAGAATTTAATTTTCTATGAATTTTTGCATAATTTAATAAAATAAGTGGATTCTTGAGAAGAATTTTATTAAAATTGTATTTAAAGTAATTGAATTCCTGTGAAAAATTTACTATTTATCTATATTATAGAATTCTTTCGAAGAATTTAAAAAAATGTTTAAAAATAATTTACTTTTCCCTGAAATTCAATTAAAATTGTATTTAAAATAATTGTATTTCAGCGGAAATTTTTATTATTTATGAAAATAATTGAATTCTTGAATTGAATTTTCTTAAATTTTTTTTTAAATAATTGAACTCTAGGGAAAAATTTAATTATTTTTTAAAATAATTGAATTTTCTCGGAAAATTTTTACATTTTTTTTTGCCATCATTGAAATTTTCGATGAAATCAATTAAAATTGTATTGGAAATAAGTGAAATCCTGATAAGAATTTTATTATTTATAAAAAAAATAATTTAATTTTTTCACGAAGATTTTTATTATTTATAAATTGACTTTTTGCAAATAATTTTATTACAATTATTGAAAATACTTGAATTCTTCATAGAAATCTATTAATTTCAAAATTTTCATTAAAAATTATTTTTAAAAAACTTTACTATTTTCAAGAATATTGATATAAATTCTTAAAAACAATTCAAATATTATAAAGAATTTTAATACAAATCTTGACAAGAATTAAATTATTTTCAATACAATTGTAATTATACATTTTCTCGAAAGAATTTAATTATTGAAAAAAATGTTAATAAATGTCTTTGATGGAATTCTATTATTATTAAATTTTTTGATAAATTTCTTTGCAAGAATTCAATGATTTTCAGTACATTAATTTAAAAATTGATAACATTTAAAAAGGAAAATTATTTAAAAAGTTGGGAAACAAAAGAGCAAACAGCAACTAACTTCAAATTGCGAATAGATTGCGCCGGAATACAGCGATTATAATATAGAAAATTTAGATATATAGATTCTTTCAAAACAAAAGATAAAAACGATTTTAAATACCTGATTTTCTTTTCTTTTTCAGAATTACCAAAATATATTTACCAGAAATTCTATAATGGATTTCCCGACGATTGGCGAAATGTTCATGTAATATGGAAAAAGTTCGTCGCTCAGGGATGCGGTGAAAATTTTCGCTGGCCAATGGACGTTAATTACAGTGATGATGATCTAAACAGTGAAATAACAGATATTACTCATATGCAAAAAACAGAAAAGAAATTCCAAGAATTGAGTTCCATGGAGAAATCGACACCTCAACGATCATCTGGTTACAGTTCTGATTTTCCGCATGAAAGAGAAACAACAAAAACTATCGATAAAGCCCGAAAAAATCAATCAATGGGAAATAATTTTACAGTAATTACCGAAGAATTCAGCGAAAAAGAAAATAGAAGTCCACACGAATCTCGAAATCAGACAAATATGACTATGGATACTTCATGTTCGGGAAAATTATACACAGCACTACATTACGCTCTAAGTTTAAAAGATATTATTTTCGAAAATAAACTCACATTCATAACACAAAATTTACTGCATGAAAAATGTCCCAAGGAATACGTTCAATGTGTGAGTAGAACAATTAGAGATTTGAATAATATTCTTTCCGTTAAAATTGGCGATCAAGATGAAAATACCTTAAAAAAGTTCATGGACAATCTTCGCACGAAAGATTCAGAAAATTTTACTCCAGCTTCTTCTTTAGCACAAGACGACGATTATACATCCAGAATTGATGAATGCGAGGCAAATAGTGAAAAACTCACAAAAAATAATTCTAACGATATTAATGAGAAATTGATGAGACAAATTATAACCGATAAAATAGTACAAGAAAATGATACTGAAGGATTGAGCAAAAATAAAAATAAAGAGTATGCATTAAATTCCAATATCGAGAAGAATTTAAATTTAAATTTTAATGCTAAAACAAAAACCCAAGAAACAGATTCCGAAAGTGAAATATATGCCGGTGTGCCTAAAATATCGGAGAAAATATTACAATCGAAAATTTATCACAAACGACAGAGAAGAATTGACACTAACGGAAAAAGTAGAATACGAAGCACTAATAAAGAATCTAAAAATGATTTACACTACGATTCAAGTGTTAGTATTCTCGAGGATGAATTTCATAAAAATACCACAGATAACGAGAGGATTGTACGAGTAGATTCGAAGAATTTGAAGACCACTGGAAATCATTCAAAAGTCGATGATTTCATAAAAGAAAGAAGAGCTGATCCACTAAGAGAAAATCACGTTATTGATAATAATAAAAGTTCCAGTAAAATTCCCCTTTTCTCCAAATTGCCAAATACAAATAACGATAATAAAAAATTAATCGTCAATAAGGAAAATATAGAAGACGATAATGATACTTTTCAACGAAGAGAGGACTATTCAGATTCTACGCAACGTAAGGAAATACAAAATCAAAAACCAATAATTACAAATACGGAAAATGTGAATTTTCATAATTTTAAAAAACCTCAAAATCCAACAATTGAACAAAATCCACATGTTTTGAAACAATCTCAAGTTAGACAGAATCAAGAAGAGAAAATTGGGGAAATTGGTAAAAATTCATCTCAAGATACTTTTGGTTCTGTGGAGAATCCGAAAATTTTGACAAATTGGATACCACTCGTTACATTCGTTGGTAATAAGTGTCAACTCGTTTTTGAAGGAACTTTGTTGAAGTAAGATAATTATTATTATAAAAATAATTTATTTATAAATTACATTAAAATTACAAAATTTTATAATAAACAAATTCTTTCAGCTCGGTTGGTCAATTGATGAAAAAGAAATTAACTACAAGTCAAGTTGTAAAACGAATTTCTACTTCCACGATCGAGACATCAGATCATCAATTTTATAAACTACTTGGGGAGATTAGTGTCAAAAAACATGGTAAGGAAAAGATTTAGAAAATTAATAAAATTCGTTACAAGAATTCAATTATTTTCATAAAAAATAACAAAACTTATCGTAAAATTTAAATTATTTTTGATACAATTTTAAATAAAATCATAGAAAATTGCATTTATTCTTAAATTTTGTTTTAAATTCGCTGAAAGAATTAAATAATTTTTAAAATTTTTGATAAAATTCTTCATAAAAATTGAATTTTAAGAAATATTCAATTATTTAAAAAATTATTTATTTTTGTATTTAAATAATTTAATTCTCGTAAAATTTTCTAATAAAAATTGATTAAAAAATGAATTTCACTTAAAATTTAAAATTATAATAATTATTAAATATTTATTTAAAAAATAAGTTATTGATGTTTTGGAATAATTCTACAATTAAACAAATTCGTAAATAAATGTAATAGAACATATTTTTGAGTATCTAATAATTTTTTGAGTGAATCAGGAGATTCTTAAGGGACAGGGAAAAAGTTTAAATTTTGTCTGAAAATCAGGGAAAAGTCAGGAAAGAACAAAATTAAATTTTTATAGCAACCCTGTAATAATTGTTTCTTTTTTCCAGTTGTGCCCAAGGAACTTTTGCCTCATTGCAGAACTGGATGCCCAGTGAACATTGATCAATTTTGTTCGTCGTGGTTAAAATTGAGAGGAGGTATAATTTAGAAAGAATTGCTTTTAAGTAGCAAATGTTACGCATGTTAGCGTCAGAAATTCGATATTCAATTTATAATTATTATTATTATTATTATTATGCAACTTACAAATTTTTTGAATTTTAAATATTTCAATTTTTGAATTAAATTTCAAAAATTAAGAAAAAAATTAGTTAAAAAAAATTAAAAACGATTTAAAATTAAAAAAAAAAATTATTAACTAATTTACTGTTTAATTATTATTTTCATAAATAATAAAATTTTTCGAAACGATTCAGTTATTTTTATAAATTGTGAAAATCTTTGCAAGAATTAAACTTTTTTGTAAATAATAAAATTTTCATTGAAATTCAATTTATTATTTAAAATTATCATGAAATTTAAAAAAAAACATTATTTAACAATTTTTTTTTAAATTCTTCGGAAAAAATCAATAATTTTCACATATAATAACATTTTTCACGATAATTTAATTATTTAAAAAAGTTTGAATAAAATTCTTCGTAAATATATAATTAATTTCATAAATAATAAAATTCTTATCAAGATTTCAATTTTTTTTTAAATTTAAATAAATTCTTAGGAACAATTCAATTATTTTTATAAACAGTAGAATTCATGACTGGAACTCAATTGTTTTCAATACAATTTTAATAAAATTCTTCGAAACGATTGAATTATTTTTATACATTGTGAAAATTTTCGCAAGAATTAACCTTTTTTTTATAAATAATAAAAATTCTTCGTGAAATTCAATTATTTTCAATCAAAATTATTTAAAAAAAATTGCATGATTTTTAAAATACTTGAAATTTTTCAAAAAATTTAATATTTACGAAAAGCAATAAAATTGTTCAAAAGAATTTAATTTACTATCAATAATTATTAATAATATTTAATAATAGAATTATTAATTACAATTATTGACACAACCGATTATTTTAAAAGATTGAAAGAAAGTTTTCATAAAATTCAATTACTTTCAAAATTTTCAATTAAAATTATTTAAAAAAACTATTATTTTAAAAAAAGTCAATGAAATTCGTCACGAGATTTTAATTATATTCAATACAATTCTAATCAAATTTCTCGTAAATTTTTAAAAGAATCCAATTATTTTTATAAACAATAAAATTCGTCGCAAAAATTCAATTATTTTCAAAACTTTGATAAAACTCTTTAAAACAATTCAATTATTTTTATAAGTTGTCAAAATTCTTCGCAAGAATTAAATTTTTTTATAAATAATAAAATTCCTTTCAGGAATTCAATTATTTTCAATACAATTTTAATAAAATTTTTCAAAAGAATTCGATTATTTTGAAAACTTTCATGAAATTCTTCGAAACAATTCAATTATTTTTATAAATTGTGAAAGTCTTCATAAAAATTAAATTTATTTTTTAAATAACAAAATTTTTCTCAGGAATTCAATTATTTTAAGAAAAAAATTTTTTTTGCGAACAGATTATCGTAATACATCGATTATTAATATAAGAGAAGATTAGTTTTTTTTATATTTAATTAATAATAATCGATTATTGTTAATTTCAGAAAATAATTTAGTCACGGAACGTGCACAAAACTCTGACGATGAAAAAAAATATGTTCCAATCAGTTCTCGTGGCAGGAATATTCGATCTCCTATGAAATATTGGTCAGGTAAAAATATTTCTTCATTCTTATTTAAAAATCTTTAAAATTATATCTAAATTATTATTAAAAAAAATTATTTAATTATTATTAAATACAAAATTATTATTAATTATTATTAATTAATTATTATTATTATTATTATTAATTAATATTATTATTATTATTATTTTATTATTATTAATTAATTATTATTATTAATTATTATTTAATTATTATTATTATTATTATTATTATTAATTATTATTATTATTTAATTATTTTCCTTTAAAAAAACAGGTGAGCGTAATTGCATGAAAGATGGAGATATCGTTTACGTGTCGGGTGATCCAAAGGAAAAATTTGTGACTTCCACAAATGATAGTCCACAAAAAAATCGGGTGAGTTAAAAAAAAAATTGCAAAATATTAAATTTTTAATTAAATTTTTAATTTAATTAAAAAATTTTTTATATTTAATAATAAAATTTAAATTTAAAATTTAAATTATTAATAAATACAAAAAAATTTTTAATTTATTATTTATATTTTTAAAATTATTTTCCAATAAATAATAAAGTTGAGAACTAATTTAATTTTTTTGTTTTTTTTTTGTTTTCTAAATTTGGAAATAATTGAAATTGCAAGTGTAGAGGTCATCGGAACATGTAACCACTAATGAAACAGCCAAGGGTGTTTTGCATTCGACAGAGAGACGTCACGCTAAAAATAAAGTCGCTCAAAAATTAAAATTTGTCTCAAGCGAAAGCGAAGAAGAACAAAAAGACAAAGACAATGTACGTTGATTATGTAAAAATCAATATGTTTGCCATTCTTTTTCATTATTTTTCTGTTTTTATTCTCGAAAAATAAAAATATCTTAATAGAAAGTTGATTTAAAAGAAAACTTCAAAATAAGGAAAAATTTAAGAACTTCGAAAAATTAAAAATAGGGAAAATAAATTAAAACAAAAAAGACGATATTTTCTTTATAAATATCTATTCAATTATTATTATTAGACAAAAAATAATATAATTTTTAATCAAAATTCCAACTAAAAGAAAATAATTGAATAAAATATTTCTTATTAATTAAAAATCATAATTACGATTATATCATTTACAGAACAAGCATAAATCTCATTTCTATGCATTCAGGAAAAGACAAAAAATTTCTTATCAGGATTATGACGACGATGAAAATTATCCCATCATTCAAAAGGGAACAGAAAAACCGAAACAAATGTAAGTTTACAGAAAAAATACAAATTTTGAAAAAAATTGAATATTATGTTTATATCTAAAATTATGTTCATTTAAAAGTATATTTTTCTATCTATCAACAATTTTAATTTAAAAAAAAAATCTTTTGTTACATGAATCAAAGGCAAAGAGGAAGAAATTCTGGACCTATGATTCATTTGACTTATGAGAAAAAAACTGGAAAAGAAGATATAACATTATCAGATGATCAAATTTCGGTTATTTGAAAATTTTTTGCAATTTTGATTAATTAAATTTGTAAATACAAAATAATAATGATTACAATTAACATTTTTTTAAGTGTTGATTATTTAATTAAGTTTTCGTAAATATATTATAAATATGTGTATATTCGTTTAATTATAAGGAATGTTTAAAGAAAATTAAATAACGTACAACGTATAAAATTTATTTCTGTAATTTTTGTTTATAATAAAATGTTAAAGAAATAATAAAGATATTTTTGTCTGCAAAACTACTTTAGTAATTTTTCAAAAACTATATTAATTATTAGTAAGTATTATTAATGAAATTTATGAAATAGAATAAATTTAATTACGATAAAAGATATTCTAAAATCGAAAGGTTTCGAAAAAACCAAAGAAATTTGTTAAAGGGTTTTGAATATATTTATTATAATATATGAATGCAATACATAAAATGTATTTCACCGTTTAGCCATTGTAAAAAATATATGAGAAGAGCACATTTTTATTAAAGATTTTAGAAAAAAAAAACAAATCGTAATATCCAATAAAATATTTCCTTATTCAGCTGTAATTAAAAATTAAACAGCGATTATAACAAAAATATCAATTACACATAAAATCCGATTTTGTGATGTATTAAAATTCTGAGATCAATGAAAATGTATAAAAAGACATTTGACATGTATATAAGTAAATTTGCTTTTTTGTCGCGAGACTTTGAATAAAAGACTAGATTTTATCGATTCCAGTTGAAAAAAATGAAGTAGAAAAAAAATTCAACACAAAAAATCGCCTAAAGAAAATATGATTAATAATCAAATTTTGTTAATTTCTGAATTTTCCCTCAATATAATTGTAAAAACAAAATTTTGTATATAAACCTATATACAATTGATTATCTAGAACAGCATTTTTACAAATATTTCTGGATTCTGTTTCTAAAAATTTTTCAAAATTGCAATCTTAATGTCTTCTTCTTTTTTTTTTTGCTTCAAGAAACATTTGTAAATTATGTGTCATCTAATTAACATATTTTATAATATAATCGATTATGCATTATGTGTGAAAAAAAATTATATTACAACAATTTTGCACTAAATGTTATTGAACATTCGTCAATAATAAAAAAAATTCTGAGAATTGTCTTATCTCAAAAGCAAGAGAAAAAGAAATTCGGATAAAAATTGATTAAAATTTCCACAACAAAAACAAGTACAATAAAAATTTTCAAAATTCATTTGTTTCCAAATTTCAATATTAGAAAAAATAAATAATTTCAACAAAACAAAAATGACTAGATTTAATTGCCAACAACAATAAAATTATTTTGTTTTCTTTAAAATAATTCTTTTACATAAAAATTTATATGTAAACTGTAAAAGATTTAAAAACGAGAGAACTATATCTCTTGGTAATAAATAAGTATAATCTTAACTCTTTGATTAAAAAATTAACTAAATAAGTTAATTTGCAATAGCCTGTGACGGAAAGAAGAAACAAACTTCTTTCTTTCGTTCTTTAAAGAACTTCTTTTGGATTTTGTCACAAATGTTAAAAAATGAAATTTTCACTTTTTTGACAAATAAATTTGTTACGAATATTAAATAATAAAAAATTATTTTTAGTTGAAAAAAGGTCCACAGGCCTCGGATCGACTTTTATATTGTATTGTAGTGATTTTCCCTTTTCACTGTTTTCAAAATTCAATTATTCAAAACTTAAATAATTTTGTTAAATAAATATTTTAAAATGTTTCTTATTTGTTTTTCCACGGGAAATAAAATTTAAAAAATTTCAATTCAAAACGTTCTGAAATTAAATAATTTCTAAAAATTACAACTATTTCATAATTCAATTGTTTTCTACAATTTTAAACTAAAATTCATCTCTAAATCAATTATTTTTAATAATTTTCCGAAAACTCTTCGAAAATTCAATTATTTTTGCAAGATTTGCAATTAAATTTCTGCAAAAGTTGATTTTTAATAATTAGTAGTATTTTATTACAATTTTTGAACATCAACTTTCGAAGAATTTTAATTCCTCAACTTTTAAAAATAATTGAATTATCAAAAACTTTTCTTCGAAATATTGTAATAAAATATCTAAATAAGTTTTCGAAATATTAAATTAAAAATATTTTCAATAATTTAATTAATTCAATTAATTAAATTTAAATTAATTTAAATCAATTTCAATTAAATTAAAAATTTTTTAAATTGAATATTTCGAAAATTTATTTAGATATTTTATTGCAATATTTCGAAGAAATGTTTTTGTTAATTCAATTATTATCAAAATTTAAGGAATTTAAATTCTTCGAAAGTTGATTTTCAAAGATTGTAATAAAATACTAATAATTATTCAAAATCTTTTTAATTCTATATTTCGAGAATTTAATTAAAAAAAATTATACAAAAATAATTTTCGAAAGATTTGTGTAATAGTTATTTTTCTTACAATAAAAATCTGAAAAAGTTACAAATTATACAAAAATTTAGTATTTTATTGCAACATTTGGAAGAAAAGTTTTTGAGAATTCCATTATTTTCAAAATTTTAGGAATTAAAATTCTTTGAAAGTTGATTTTCAAAAATTGTAATAAAACATTTGAAAAAGTCAATTATTTTCAATTAAATTTTACAAAATTTCAATTATTGAAAATCTTTTTAATTGAATATTTCGAAAATTTAGTTGGAAAAATTATTCAAAAATAATTTTCAAAAGATTGGTCCAATATTTATTTTTCTTACTATAAAAATCGAAAAAATTGCAAATTATACCAAAAATTTGGTACTTTGTTGCAATATTTGGAAGAAAATTTTTTAAGAATTTAGTTATTTTCAAAATTTGAGGAATTAAAATTTATCAAAAGTTGATTGCAAAAAATCAATTAATTTCCAATAAATTTTACAAAATTTCAATTAATAAAAATCTTTCTAAATGAATATTTCGAATTTTTTATACTGTAAAAATCGAAATAAGTTGCAATTTATACTAAAAATTAGTTATTTTGTTGCAATATTTGGAAGAAAAGTTTTTGAGTATTCAATTATTTTCAAAATTTAAGCAATTAAATTTCTTCCAAATTTATTTTTAAAAATTGTAATAAAATACTTGAAAAAAAAATCAATTTCAATTAAATTGTACAACATTTCAATTAATCAAAATCGTTTAAATTGAATATTTCGAAAATTCAATTAGAAAAATTATTTAAAAATAATTTTTGAAAGATTTATCCAATATTTAGTTTTCTTACTATAAAAATCGAAAAAATTGCAAATTATACCAAGAATTTGGTACTTTGTTGCAATATTCGTAAGAAAAGTTTTTGAGAATTCAATTATTTTCAAAATTTGAGGAATTAAAATTCTTCGAAAGTTGATTTTCAAAAGTTGTAATAAAATACTTGAAAAAAATCAATTTCAATTAATCAAAATCTTTTAAATTGAATATTTGGAACATTCAGTTAGAAAAATTATTCAAAAATAATTTTCGAAAGATTTGTCTACAGTTATTTTTCATACTGTAAAAATCGAAAAATTTTGCAAATTATACCAAAAATTTGGTATTTTGTTGCAATATTTGGAAGAAAAGTCGAAAAGTCGCAATTTTGGGGAAATATATCGAAAAAAGTCGCTCTTTTTGAAAATGGTTGGAAAAAGAATCTAAAAAGTCATAATATCCGAGGCCTGGTACTAAAAAATCTTTTTGTTAAAGACTATTAACAGAAAAACCTCGCCAATCAAGTTGGTACCTTAAAGAACTTGAGAAAAAGCCTCTTAAAAAACTTCTTTTTCCCTCGCTTTTTTTGTTCAAGCAATTCTGTTATAATATTTAGAGTACCGAAAGGCAAAAAATTTTCTCTATTTTGTTTGATTAAACAACGCCTAAACTATAAAGAACGATATAATATGAAAGAACGATGTTGTTAGCTTTCGTCGTAAAGTGGCGTTCCATCGCCACTCAATGACATACTCCTCGGACTAGAATTCGTGAACGGAGTACTGTTTCGTGGCGATTTATACGACGGAGTTCTCATTTTCTCACGAGTCGAGCCAATTGTAAATGGATTATCGTCCTTCTCTTGATCATCATCTCTCTGTCGATCTCTCGACGAGCCAATTGTAAATGGATTATCATCATAAGATGGACTTTTGTCACGCGATGTATTTGCATTAAATTTCCCACCACCGCCGCCACCACCACCACGACTTCGCGGACTTTGCTTATATTTTGGCGATTTATTACGCGAGTATGATGGCGATTTACCTCTTGATGTACTTGACAGTGATGGTGATTTTCCCCGTTGATTCATTGAATACGACGGTGATTTTCCTCGGAATGAGCCCGATGATGAGTACGTTGGAGTCTTGTCCCTAGAAGAAAATGAATTATTATCATCAAACGATTGTTTCGGTGTATTGTCACGTGACAATCCTTTTGTGAATGTATTGTCGCCCATGTCGAAGTGACGATTGTCTTCATTTTCATAGCGACGTGGAGTTCGACGATCTTCATCGAATCTTGGAGTATTGCCACTGAAATCAAATTTATTGGAAATTAATAATAATCTCATATTTAATAATTAATTAAATACTAGAAAATGATACGTTTGCGGAACGCCGAATCCCATTTATTATTATTTTGTAAATTAAAAAACTTTATATTTTCAAGAATAAACATCAATTTTTGAATGATTTCAGATTCAATATTTAAAGAATTTACTTATTAAGTACATAATATTAAATATTCTTATTTATTATTATTCAAAAATTTTAATAACATTTTGCGCAAGGATTTCATTATTCTCTTAAATAATAATTTTTTTTAGAGCAATTCAATTATTTTCAATACAATTTTAATCAATACAATTATTTTTCAAAATATTATTTAAATTCAATTATTTTCAAGAATTTTATTATAAATTCAATTATTTTCGACAATTTTGATGAAATTCTTTTAAAAAAATCATTATTTTCAAAATTTTTAATAAAATAAAATTCCTTCAAAAATTCAGATAAAATTCTTAGAAAGCAATTCGAAACAATTCAATTATTTTTATGAATTGTAAAATTATTTCCAAAATTATATTATTTTTAAAAATATTATTTAAATTCAATTATTTTCAACAATTCTAATCAAATGTTTCGAAACAATTCAATTATTTTTGTAAACAATAAAATTCTTCTCAGAAATTAAATTATTTTCAATACAAATTTAATAAAATTTCTCGAAAGAATACAATTATTTTTAAAAATATTATTTAAATTTAACTATTTTCAACAATTCTGATAAAATTCTTCGAAACAATTTAATTATTTTCATTATTGTGAAATTCTTATCAAGAATTCAATTATTTTTAAAATTTTTAGCAAACAATATTTTTAAAAACTCCATTATTTTCAAGAAAATTGAAATTAATTCTTCAAAACAATTCAATTATTTTAAAGAATTTTAATAAAAATCTTGCCAAAAATGAAATTATTTCCAATACAATTTTAATTGTATTATCTCTAAAGAATTCAATTATTGAAAAAAATATTGATAAAATCCTTAAAATGAATTTAATTATTTTCAAATTTTTTTATAAATACTCTACAGGAATTCAATGATTTTCAGTAAATCGACAATTTAATTATTTCTGAAAATAATTGAATTTTTGAATAGAATTTTATTAAAACTTTTTTTAAATAATTGAATCCCTGCGAAAAAGTTTATTATTTTTGCAAATAATGGAATATATGCAACATCTAAAAAAATAAGTGAATTTTTGAGAAAAATGTTATGAAAATTGTATTTTAACTAATTGAATACCTGGGAAAAATGTACTTTTTATTGATATAATCAAATTCTTACGAAGAATTTAAAAATATTGTAATTTTCTCTAGAATTCAATTAAAATTATATTTCAAATAATTGAATTCCAGCGCAAATTTTATTCTTTATGAAAATAATTGAATTCTTGAATTGAATTTTATTAAAAGTTTTTTAAATAATTAAACTCCTATGAAAAATTCAATTATTTTTTTAAATAATTAACATTTTTCGAAAATTTTTTACAAGATTTTTAAAAATCATTGAAATTTTCGAAGAAATCAATTAAAATTGTATTGAAAATAAGTTTTAAGAAACTTATTTTATTAAGATTTTAAAAATTTTTAAAGAAAATCTTCATAAAATTCAATTACTTTTAAATTTTTCAGTAAAATATATTTTAAAAAACTACATTATACTTAAGAAAATTAAAATAAATTCTTCAAAACAATTCAATTATTTTAAAGAATTTTAATAAAAATCTCGCCAAAAGTTAAATTATTTTCAAATACAATTTTAATTACATTTTCTCCAAAGAATTCACTTATTTTTCTAAATACTAATATTCTTCGAAGGAATTCTATTATTATCAAATTTTTTGATAAATTTGTTTGCAACAATTCTATGGTTTTATCAAATAAATCTTTAAATAAGTGAATTCTCTCAAAAAATTGTAACAAAATTTCTAAAAATAATTACATTTTTCAAGAAATTTATTTTCATATGTATTAAAAATAATTGAATTTCTGCGAAAAGTTTTATTATTTGAGAAAATAATTAAATCCATAAGAAGAATTTTATTATTTTTGAACATAATTAAATTTCTGCAATATTTTGTAATGCAAAAAAAAAAATTTATTGAATAATTGAATTGTTTCTTAAAATTCAAATCTCATAAATAATTTTATCAACAAATTTTTAAATAATTGAATTCTTTCGACGAAATTCAATAAAATTTTTTTTAAAAAAATTGAAATTATGTAAAGAGTTTTATTATTTATGAAAATAATTGAATTTCTAAAAAGAATTTTATTATTTACGAAAATAATTGAATTATTGCGAAGAAATTTATAGAAAATTTGTAAATAATTGAATTCCTGTGAAATTTTCATTATTTTATGAAAATAATTAAATGTTCGTCAAGAATTTTATTAAAATTATTAACGAACACGATTATTTTAAAAACTTGAAAGAAATTGTTCATAAAATTAAATTATTTTCAAAACTTTTAATTAAAATTATTAAAGAAACTCCATTATTTAAAAAAAAGTTCTTTGACAATTTTCCAATCCATTTGTTTACAATATTCAATTTTAAGAAATTTCAATTATTCGTGAATTCTTCAATTAAATAAATATTTGAAAATAAAAACTTAAAATATAATATTAAAAAAATTCAATTAAACTTTTTCAAAAAAATTAATTTCAAAATTTAATGATTTTTAAAAATTAATGCTGTATTGCTTTTAATATTCAATTATTATCTAAAATTTTAGTTAGTTTTATCTATGAACAAATTAAAATTAAATTTTTAAGAATAATTACATTTTTCGAGAAAATCGATTAAAATTGTATTAAAAATAATTCAAAATTCTGCGTTGAGTTTTATTATTTGTGAAAATAATTGAATCCCTAAGAAGAATTTTATTACTTTTGAAAATAATTGAATTTCTGCAATCATTTGTAATTTCTCAAAAATTCTCTAAACTATATCAAATACAATTTACAAACTTTTTGTCTTTTCAATGAAATTACGGACCTTTTTTTTAAAAAAAACTGACTTTTCCGGACTTGAAGTTTACGACTTATTTTACGTAACGAATGTTTTCAAAGACATTATTTCTGCTTTTCTGTTGATCTTTCAGAATTTTAAGTGGTCAATCTTTTTCTATTTGATTATATGTCTGTGGTTCATATTATTTTTTCAGAATAGAATAGAATTGCAAATTGGAAAAGCAATATTAATTATTACTATTAATTTTTTACTAAAAATTTGTAAAACTATTTGAGGGCATTAAAAATATTGTTCAAGAGTATTTCAAGTCATGATGAAAAAAATCTGCTGACATTTTCCGGTTTTCCAGGACATTTCTAATTTCCCTGACATTTCCCGATTTTCCAGGTGTTTTTTTTTTTTTTTTTTTGAAAAAAGAAAGAGGTTACTTACGAAGATTTATTGGAACCGGCCTGACGAGCCCAGGCCATGGCAGCTTTTTTCCAATCCATATTATTTCCGGAAGGAGCATTAGAAGGAGGCGGCGTTGGTCTCGAGAGACTGGGGCTACTGTGGTGGATTGGTTGGATCGAAACCGGTGCTGGTTGCAAAAATGGAGTTTGTGGCGTTCGATAAGGCGTCATTGCTTGGAAGGGGGTTTGACCCGATGGAGTGTAAGGCGTATTTGGATAAGTGTGAATGCCACTGTAGCCCGCAGCACCAGGAGTGTGTGGCTGGTACATCTTCTGATTCGCAACCTGCGACAACGAACTTAAAATATGTTGCGGCATATTTTGAGCCACTCTCTGAATCGCCTCTTGATTAACACCTGCAAACAAAGAAATGTCACCAATAACAGAAAACAAAAATACCAAAAAAAAAAATAACAATAACAAAAATGATACCAGAATCAAAATTATCATCAAATCTTTTACCTCCTGGTGTATGGTACGGAGTTCTAGTCGACATCATTCCTCTCGGAGTGCTCGGAGTCGCTTGCCCTGGTAGCGGATCTCGGAAATGTTCCTTGAACCATTTCAATAAATCAGCCACTTTGCTGAACATTTGTCCACGAAATCGAAAACCCTCTGGCGAAACTGTCACATATTCATGACGACATTGAACTCGTGGCAAGTAGGAAAGGAGAAATTTTCCCGGAATATTTTTAGCTGCTGAAATAATGTAAGGAATGCCGCCAGGATTCTCCTTCTTCTGGGTCTTGAGCAATTCCTCGGCTTTGTCCTTAATTCCATTGACACTTGCTTTATAGTATTTGAATTCAAGTAGTTCGGAAGCATAAGCAGCCATTGGATTTATATGTCGAGCGAGGATTTCATCAAGATCCTCAAATTCCTCACCGCCAATCCACAATCGATGACCCAGGGAAAATGCATTTTCTTTGCCCTCTTCACGCACGTCGATATGCTGATGAACTCCATCGGTCACCTTCCACGTCACTGTCAAATGATCAGCACCTTTGCTACTCGGTCTGATAATCGCGTCTCCCTGCTTCATACTCTGCAAAAGTTTCTCCGATTCCGAGAAACTAATATTGTGAAAAGATGGATGAACAATAACGCGCTTCACGTAAGTTTGTCGTTGTTTCACTTTTTTCGCGTCCTCCTCGACCTGACGATCTTTCTCCTCAGAATCGGTGTCATAAAAAGGATCCTTCTGAGGCCTGAACACAAAACAATGTAAACAGATTTATTTTTATTTCAATTTAAGTAATTTTTAGGCCAATTTATTAAATTATTATTTATTTATTTAATTTTTTGTTTCTTTGCAAAAACAGGGTTGATACAGGATCAGGGCTCGAAACAGTGAAAGTATTTAAAAGTATTTAAAAATACGGACATTACGGACCAAAAATGAAAAATTACGGACCAATTTCTAACAAAAATTTAACCAAAAATTTAGTCCGAGTCAAATAAGAGAACATTTTACTTAAAATTATAAATTAAAATTTTCTTAACTATAAGAAAATGATCCCTGATCGATAACTCCGAGTCTTCGACTCGGAATGATCGATTTCTTCATGTTTTATAATAATTACCTAATGAACAAAAATTTTAAATAATTGAATCCCTGCGAAAAAATTTATTAAAATTGTATATTTATAATAATTGAACTTCTGTGAAAAATTCAATTATTTTTTTAAATAATTGTAATTTCTCGGTGAATTTTTATAAGATTTTTAAAAATAATTGCAATTTTCGAAGAAAACAATTAAAATTGTATTGAAAATAAGTAGAATCTTGATAAAAATTTTATTATTTTAAAGAATTTTAATACAAATCTCGACAAGAATTAAATTACTTTCAATTTAATTTTAATTACATTTTGTCGAAAGAATTCAATTATAGAAAAAAATGTTGATAAAATTCTTGAAGTGAATTCAATTATTTTCAAATTTCTAATTTTTTTATAAAAACTTTGCAAGAATTCAATGATTTTCAGAACATTAATTTTAAAATTGAAAACATTTAAAAAGGAAAATTATTTCAACAGTTTGGAAACAAAAAAGCAAACAGAACTTTATACTGCGAACAGATTACCGGAAAACGATTATTAATATAGAAGATAGATTTTGATTGGAAATTTTGAAAATAATTTTCATTATTTTTGATACAATTTTAATCAAATTCCTCGAAAAATGTAATTATTTACAAAAATTTTATTAAAATTCGTCAAAAGAATATAAAAATCTGTTGATGAAATTCTTTATGAGAATTCAATTTTAACAGAACATTCAATTTTTCAATAAATTATTTATTTTTAAATTTAAATAATTGAATTTTCGTAGAATTTTCTAATAAAAATTGATTCAAAAATGAATTTCCGAATAATCGATTTTTTATTTATAAAAATAATTGAATTTTGCATCGAATTTTATTACACTTATTTTAAAATAATTGAATTCTTTTGAGAAATTTCACTACTTGTAAAAATAATGGAATTCTTTCCAAGGATTTTATTAGAAGTTTTGTAAATAATTAAATTTTTTTTGAAAAATTTTATAATTAAAATTTCTATAAAACAATATCTTCGTCAAATTTCAATTATTTTCAATTTTTTAATGAAATTTCTCGATAGAATTTAATTATTTTCAAAAAGTTTTAAAAAATTTCGAGAAATTCAAATTATTTTAATAAATTTGAATAAAAATTTGACTTAAATTCTTTAAAAAATTTTTTAATAAAATTCGTTGCAAGAATTCAATTATTTTCATAAATAACAAAACTTATCGTAGAATTTCAATTATTTTTTATATTTAAAATTTTAAATAAAATGATAGAAAATTGCATTTATTCTTAAAATTTTTTTTTTGAAATCCGCCGAAAGAATTCAATTATTTTTAAAAATTTTGATGAAATTCTTCATAAAATTCAATTTTAAGAAATATTCAATTATTTAATAAATTATTTTTTGTTGTATTTAAGCAATTGAATTTTCGTAAAATTTTCTAATAAAAATTGATTAAAAAATGAATTTCACTTAAAATTTTAAATTATAATAATTATTAAATATTTATTTAGAAAAGAAGTTAATGATGTTTTCGAATAAGTTTACTTTTAGAGAAATTTGCAAATAAAAGTATTAGAAAATTTTTTTGAGTACCTAATAATTTTGAGAGTAAATCAGAATATTTTTTAGAGTCAGGAAAAAAGTGAAAATTTTCTCTAGAAATCAGGAAAAAACAAAATTAAATATTTGTGTTAACCCTGAAAAAATGAACTTACCTGAATTCATTCTTTTTATCCGAAAGATCGCTGCTTTTACTCGTGCACTCAACACCGAATTTTTCCACTTCAATTTTGATAATTCTACAGTGAATAATCTGCCCCAGTCCAACTCTCTCCTCCGGATTGGCGACGTGCTTATCAGACAGATTTTTAATATGAATATAGCCCGAAATTCCATTGTCCAATCGCAGTCGAATTCCAATTGCTTTGCCAGGACAAGATCCAGCGTCAAAATGATTCCACACCTCGGACAATTCGGGAAAATCGTTCTTCAAACAAAACGGACACTGCCAGAGCCCTGTCTCGTCATTCCTCACCGGATTCGCCTGATCGAGTTGATCTCCTTGTGGTTTTCTACGACTAATCCCAACGACAGTCGCTAAAATCAATTTCCCCTCGTAGAATGTTTCCAGCGTCTCCTTGGTGAGCATATCGAAGAGTTTCTCCGGATTCGGCGATTGATAAACAACTCTTAGATCCTTGTATCGACTATTCAATTCCGCTCTGATATCATAAAGTGTCACACGTTTATTTCCAAAACCCTGTCTCTCTAATTCCTCCGCAAATGCATCGAGATCCAAGTCCTTCAATTTCTCCGGCGACTCCAAAATCTCCTCCAAAGCTCCCGCTGGATTCGCATCCTCGTCGTCGTACTCGAGCGCATCGACCGCCATTTTCCTCGCCCACTCATAAGTCTCCGGATGAACTCTCGATCCATCGAGAACCTCAACATAAGCCTCCGTACTATCACCAAGACTATTTGTATCAATTTTAATAAATCCCGCGCAATTAATAAACACCTTTGGTCCCATATGACAAGCAGTGACCAATTGCGTTCTATTCTCCAATCTCTGATTCGTCTGCTTCAAAATTTTAATCAAAGCCTGTCCCTTTCTCTGACCCAGCCCGCAGACAAATTGCACCAAATTCCCACAGTACGCCTGTTGCACAGCTTTGCTAATATCCACTCCAACTTCATTCACACGATTCACAAATTCAAGATAAATATTCTCCAACAACTCATCCTGAAGCAATTGATCCTGCAATGGATGAAACTTGAGACAAAGTATCTCCTCATCAGCGGTGCATAATTGCGAAAATTCCACCAATGGATCCTGCATTCTTCGCGACAATGAAATTGCCTGTCTCAATAGTTCGGGATAATCACGAAACTCAGCGATTCCTTTATTACTATTTGCGTAAATTTTCGCCAAATCATTCTCGCAGATTTCCACCTGAACAGCGGGAAATTGTTCTTCCTCAACGAGATTTGTGATAATTTCCTTAACATCAGCTTGAATCATTAAAGCCTCCCTCGACTCGCCACCAATGACAATTAACTGTGGTTTCTTGGTGGCGATAAAATTTCGAATTGCCAATAGATCTGCCTCCTTCATGACTTTCTCGTCGCGGCGGAAACTATTTTTCCGCTTGAGAAGATGAGGAAGACGTAGATGATCGGTACACTCGCCATCCGGTGAGATAATGCAAGCAAATGCCGATTGTGAATAATCGGGAACGTAGGAGAGTCCCATAACACGTAATCCTCGACTTGTGTCCCATTCCTCGTCATCTTCTTCGGGAAATTCACAAGTGTAGGGTGATACTTTCAGCCAGTTGTACATTTTTCGACAGCACGATCTCATCACGCATTCTTTTGCCTCGGCGAGCAAATTTGCACGTAATTCCTTCTTTAGGTCCGGGATCACCTGCAATTCACAAAATTGAATTTCAATTAATTCAATTAATTAATTCAATCAATTAATTTAAAAAGAGAGTAATTTCGACTGAATTAAAAAATTCAATCCAGATTTTCATCTACAGAAAATCTGACGATAGGCGGGAAATGTAAAAAAACAAAAATAAAACAATACCTTCCGAAAAAGTAATTTTCAAATAATTCCACGATGTTTCCACTTTCCTGAATATAAAATAAAAATCTATATTAATAATCGTTGTATTCCGGTAATTTGTTCGCTGTTTGAAGTTAGTTTATGTTTACTTCTTTGTTTCCTAACTTTTTAAATAATTTCAATTTTAAAATTAAAATATAGGTTAAAAATCATAAAATTGTTGCAAGGAATTTCATCAAAACATTTGATAATAATAAAATGAATTCAAAGAAATTTTATTATTTAGGAAAATAATTGAATTCTCGTAAAGAATTTTGTTCAAATTTTTTTAAAATTCCAATTAAATTCTTTTTGAAGAATTTCTTTGAATTTTTTTTTTCAATAATAAAGCTTTTTTAAAAATTTTAATTAAAAACTTTAAAAATATGTAATTGAATTTTATGAACAATTCCTTTAAAGTTTTTTAAATAATCGTGTTTGTTAATAATTGAAATTAAACATTTAATTAATGAATTTTATTAAAATTTTAGAAACTAATTGAATTCTTTTGAAGAATTTATTAGAAGTTTAGAAAACAATTGAATTTTATCGAAAAATATTTTAAAAAATTAAAAACAAATGAATTTTTGCAAAGAATTTTACTATTTACAGATATATAATTGAATTCTCTTGAAGAATTATGTTAGAATTTTTGATAATTCTAATTAAATTCTTTTTGAAGAATTTCTTTGAATTTTTTTTCAATAATAAAGCTTTCTTAAAAATTTTAATTAAAAGCTTTTAAAATAATTGAATTTTATGAACAATTTCTTTCAAGTTTTTAAAATAACCGTGTTTGTCAATAATTGAAATTAAATATTTAATTATTGAATTTTATTAAAACTTTAGAAAGGAATTGAATTCGTTTGGAAAATTTTGTAACAAATTAAGAATAAAATTGAATTCTTTCGTGAAATTGTTTTGAATATAATTGAATTATGCAAAGAGTTTTACTAATTATAAATAAAATTCGATTGTTTCGAAAGATTTGTTAAAAATTTAGAAAATAATTGAATTCTTTAGTGAATTTTTTTTGAAAATAATTGAATTTTTGCAAAGATTTCACTATTTAAAAAAATAATTGAATATAATTCAATTTTTGCAAAGATTTCACTATTTAAAAAAATAATTTAATTGTTTCGAAGGATTTATTAAAATTTCTGAAAATAATTGTATTCGTTTTGGAAATGTTATTAAAATTTTGTTAAAAATTAATTCAATTTTTGCAAAAAATTTTCCTATTTATATAAATAATTGAATTTTTACGAAGAAGGTTATTATTTATGAAAATAATTGAATTCTTGGGAAGAATTTTCTTAAAATTTTTGAAATTAATAAACAACAATAATTAATTAGTAAATTAGTTAATAATTGAATTTTTTTAAAGTTTGAATCGTATTCCATCAATCTATTCGCAGTTTGAAGTTAGTTGTAATTTGATTTTTTGTTTCCTACAGAATTTTTGCAAAGAATTTTATCAACAAATTTGAAAATAATTAAATTCCTCCGAACAATTTTATTATTTATTAAAATAATTGAGTTTTTATGAAGAATTTTACTAAAATTTTTTAAAATAATTGAATTCTTTCAAAATTTTTTGTTAAAATTCCATTGAAAATAATTGAATTCTCACGAAGAATTTTATTAAATTTTGTGAAAATAATTGAATTATTTCCAAGAATTTTACCAAAGTTTTGAAAATAATTGATTTCTATCGAAAAATTTTAATAAATTTGCATAGAAAATAATTGAATTCTCACGAAGAATTATATTATTTATGAAAATATTTGAATTTTTTGAAAATAATAGTTTTTTTCAATAATTTTAATTGTACATTTTGAAAGTAATTGAATTTTATCAAGAATTTCTTTTGAGTTTTTAAAATAAACGTGTTTCTTAAAAATTTTAACTAAGCATTCAATTATTGAATTTTATTAAAATTTTTAGAAAATAATTGAATTCCTCTCAGAATTTTATTACAATTTTTCTAAATAATAATAAATAATAATCAAATACATTTCAAATTAAATCCATTTGTACTAAAATATTAAGAATAATTCAATTCTTTCAAAGAATTTCTTTAAATGTTTGAAAGAAGAACAAAAATTACAATTTTTAAAAATATTCGAATTTAAACATAAGTTTAAACAAAAATTTAATTCTTGCCAAGAATTTTACACTATTTATAAAAAAAATAATTGAATTTTTTCGAAGATTTTATTATTTATGAAAATAATTGAATTTTTTTGGAAATAATAATATTTTTAATAATTTTAATTGAAAATTTTTTTAAGTATAAGTGAATTTCATGAAGAATTTCTTCCAAATTTTTAAAATAAACGCCTTTATCAATCATAGTAATTAAACATTTAATTATTGCATTTTATATAGATTTTCAGAAAATAAATGAGAAATTTTTTTGTTTTGTAAAAAAATTTTAATTCTTCATTTTTAAAATATTGAATTTTAAATCAAAAATATTTAATTAATTGAAACTGAAATTGCTTTTGAATTTAAAAGATTTGTAATGTAAAAATTTTTATTTTTAAAAATAATTTAGTTGGGAAAAATTTTACTATTTATAAAAATAATTGAATTTTTTAGAAAAATTTTATTATAATTTTTAAAATAATTAAATCCATTCGAAAAATTTTATTAAAATTGTATTGAATTCCTGCAAAGAATTCTATTAATTTATAAAAATAATTGATTTTTTCCGAAGACAGCTAATTATGAAAATAATTGAATTCTCGGGGAGAAACTTATTAGAATTTTTAAGAACAATAAACAATAATAATAAATTATGTAACTTAATAAATGATTTTTTTAAATTTTAGATTCTAAAATTATTCAAAAATTGAATATTTAAAAATAAAAAATTTTATATAGTAAAGAAAATTACCATTTTCATAAGAGCCATTTCCACACTGCCAACTCGTAGTGCATTCCAGTCTTGAACATTTTTACTGAACTCATCTCTATAATAAAGTTGTTTCATTTCCTCAATAAAATTTGCGCTCGTATTGCCCTCAATGGAATTACTGAATGAAATGGTAATCAGCTTATCTTCCTCGGCGATAATTAATTTTAAAAAATGATCACCAATCAGATCGCGTACGGGTTTATTTTTCAGATATTTCATCGAGAAAATTGGATGATTCTCATCGATTTCCTTCATTCCCTTCTTTGTTGGTCGTATTGATATTTTTGCTCTCTCCATATAAATGTCGCGCACACATTTTCGCACAAGTGGTTCGCGCGCCAATTGAAATGCCACCATTAATTGTGCGGCTTTTAAAACTTCGTCGGAATTCTTAAATTTCTGACCAATAAATTCTTCGGCAAGACCAATTGGTTCCATTGGTTCTTGATCGACTTCGTGTCGTTGATAATTGTCTCGTAAATTTTCAGCAAAATTCTCCGGCGAAAGTCCAAATTTTTTCGCCAAACTTTCCAATCCAGCTTTACGACAAATCTCATAAGGACCAGTGCGAGCGGCTTTTTTCAAAATCTCATCAGAATTATCCTCCTCTTCCTCCTCCTCATCTTCCTCAGGCGGTGCTTCCTCACCATTTTCCTCAGCCTCAAGTATCAATTGCTTACGTTTTTGTCGTTTCGCCTCTTTTCTTGCCTCTCTCTCCTTCTGCCTCACTGCTTCCTGCATCACCGGAATTTCATGATTGTAATATAAAATAAAATGATGATAAATATCATTGAGCTCTTCACTTGTTTGTGCATTTTTCAATCGTTCAACGTCCTCGTCTTTAATAACTCGCAGATTTTCCGGCAATGGTGCATCGGGATTTTTCATTATTTCCTCAAGTTGGAAATTTTTCATTTTTTCAAAAAGTTTCAAAAGATTTTCCTTTCGTTGACGAAGTTGACACCATTTTGCATCGAATTTATAAACTTTCCACAAATCGTTTATATTCAATTCAGGCAAAACGTATTCTTTACGATAGAAGGAAATAAAAGGCACTTCGAAATATTGATTTCGCATAAAGTCCAGGGCCTTTTTGATCTTTTCTATTGTATGCGGTGGTTTGTTGGCTCTCTCTTTTGCTTCGGCATTCAAATGCGAATCTTGAACTGAAATTGTTGGCCGATGAAATGCTTGTTCGTAAATCCATTTTGCCTCGAGATCCAATTCATCGGAACCTTCCGGCACTGGTGTCATTGGCACTGAACGAAGTTGTATTCTCTCTGGTATGTCTGTTGTTCGAACCTAGGAATAAGAATTAAAAATTAAAATCAATTCCGAATTGTAGAAAATTGTAAATAAATTTTTGTCACTAACTTCGTTGTCAAGATCCGTGAAATGTCCACGCTTGAGTTCGCAGGGTTCGTAAATTTCAAAAATACTCTTTTTCGTAGTCTTCTTTTTCAGTTGTTTCTTCGGTCTCTTGGGTTTGTCAATATCAGCCTCTTCATCAACGTAATCATCTTCCTCTTCGTCTTCTTCCTCCTCGTAATCTTCTTCTCCGTATTTGTCAAACTCGTCGTAATCGAAATCAACACCAAAAATATCCTGCGCCTCTTGAAGAGCTCTAAAGTAAAAAGTAGATAGAAATATTTAGTTTTTAACGTTTCGAATAAATTTCGAATTATAAATGTACTTACGCATCTGAAAAGATATGTTTTTTCTTCTTCCTTTTCTCAGCTATTGGTCGACCGTCATCATCGACAATAAAATCGTCTTCTGAATATTCTCCCTCACTACCTTCCTCATCAAAAGTTTCTATTTCCGGTCTATGACTTCTTTCACTCCTTTCGTCCTCCTGTTAAGAATAATTTTTTTCCCTTTATTACAAGTATTTTTTCACTATTCTAAAAATTATTTTTATATAAACAATTATACTCTTACTCTACTGAAAAATTTTTATAAATATGAAATGATTAATGTTCAAAAAAAATTTATTTAGTAAATATTTACCAGTACGTCACGTTCCTGATTTTTGCAGACATGAAAAAAGGGAATTTAAATATGCAAAATTTTAAATGAATAATAAATAAAAAAAATAAAAATAAATAATAAATAAAAACTTACATCTCCTGAACCTTCGAATAATTGATTTGCAATTGCGTCTCTCTCTTCTTCCACTTCGTGTTCCTGTTCTTCTTCAGATTCTTCGTCTTCAATTTTTCGAAGACGTTTGAATCGTTTCTGCAAAAAAAAATCAAATTTTATTCTTTTTCAATAAAAATAACTGTTTGCTAGTAATTTTTAGAAAAAATAAAAAAAGAATTTATCAAATAAAAAAAGTCTTACCCTCTCGACTTTAACGCCAAGATTTTCCTCAATGAGATCATAATCATCATCTTCAAGACGATCATCAAAATCTTCCTCGTCACTTTTTTTGCGCTTTTTCGAACCATCGCTGTCCTCTCCGTCACTGTCGTCTTCCTCGATTGGATTGTCATCAATCAAATCTTTTAATTCTTCTCTCAAACGATCTTCATCGTCTATAAAATATTGAAAAAATCCCATTTATAATTAATTTAATAATTATTATTTATAATTTAAATAATTTTATCAATCAATAATAATTAAAATAAATTAAATCATTTAAATAATTAAAAATATTAAGAATAATAAATTAAATAGTTTAAATAATTAAAAACTTAAATAATACATAATAATTAATAATTTAATAATAATAATTAATTGTAATTAATAATTTATAATTAAAAATACAAAAAGCTCAAAGTTTTATTTATAATTATCTAAGACCAGAAAATTACATTATGTAATTATAATTATTGTTAAATAAATAAAATAAATTGAAATTATTATTCGCTTAATTAATAAATAAACAAATATTTAAGTGAAAGTACTCAAAACACACGAGGTTTTAATAAAAGAAAAATTACGAACTGATCTGAACCGATTCCTAAACTCCAAAAAGTAAAAAATAATTTGCAATTTTAACAAAACTTAACCAATGACAAAAATAACTAACCTTCGTCTTCCTCATCGCTCTCTTCCATTGCCTTAAGTTTTTTAAGTTTCTTCCTCTCCGTTGGATCCAATTCATCCTCATCCTACAAAATTACGAAAAAAAATGTAATATTGACATATTAAAAACAATTCTCCATTTATATTCGATACAAAAATAAAGAAATTGTCACAAACACAAAAATAGACACAAAATTGTCGATATTCAAAGCATCGTCATATTGCACAAAAAAATGCCTTCTTGTTTCAAGAAAAAATTAAAAAAAAAAAATAATTCTACTTGGGCTGATTAAGAAAACTGGAAAATAAAACTATTTTTACGCAAAAAACTTCAAACTACCCAAGTTTATCTAACAATTAATAGATGACTATTTTTACAACATCGATTATAAATAATTTGCTTTGATTATTGAGGTGCATTAACAATTTTTTACATACATCACTCTCTTCTGCTTCTGAATGTAAAAAGTCTGCCATTGTCACAAAATTTCGAACACCTTTTTAATTAGAGGAAAATTTGGGAAAATTATCTTTTGATCTTTTTCAATGAAGACGACACGCAAAAAAGTAGTACAAGTAACTGTTCACACGCGACACTGCGATCAACTTTTTCACGCATGCGTTTTCATGTGCGGCGGTAAATTTCTAATTTTCAATTAATATAAAAATAAAAAAACAATTCACTAAAAAATTATTTATTAAAAAAAATTCAATTCAAAATTTTAATTAAATTTTCAATTTTTTAAAATTAAATAAAATCTTTAATACGTTAAAAATAAATAAAATATATTTTAAATTAAAAGAATTGAAAGTTTAATTACAAATTTGAATAAATAAATTTCTATTTAAATTTAAATAAATAAAGTAAATTTAAATTAAACAAATAAATTTCAATTTCAATTTAAAACTGTAATTTTTAATCAGAAATTTTGAAACTTGAAATAAAAACAATTTATAGGTAATTTTTTTTTATAAAAGACTAGAATTAATAATTTTTAATAAAAAAAAAAAAAAAATTTCAATTTCAATTAAACAAATGAATCTCAATTTCAATTAAACAAGTAAATTTCAATTTACATTAAAGAAATAAATTTCAATTTAAATTTAAAACTGTAATTTTTAAACAGAAATTTTGAAACTTGAAGTAAAAACAATTTACAAAGATTATTTTAAATAAAAGACTAGAATCAACAATTTTAATTAAACAAATAAATTTAAATTTCAATTAAACAAATGAATTTCAATTTACATAAATTAAAAAAATAAATTTCAATTTCAATTATAAATATTATAATTATATTATTATTATTATTATAAATTTTAATTTAAATTTTAAACTGTAACTTTTAAACAGAAATGTTGAAAATTGAAATAAAAACAATTAACAACGAATTTCTTTTTGTTAACAAAAGACTAGAATTTTTATTCTTTTAAACTATTAAAATTTTTCACAAAATACAAACTAATATTTTCAATTATATTCGTAGTTGATTTTAAATTAAAAACAATAAAAATATAGTTTTGAAAGATTTCAGAATAAATTCCCCAAGGATAAAAGACAATATTTTTCAAAAATCTCTCAAGGGTTCAAAAATACATTTTTCGTTTTTAATTTCTCTAGAGAAATGGCAAAAAAATTCTGTTTAAAATGGTAAATATAAATTTAACAATTCTATAAAAAAAAAACATTTTTCTTGTGACTAAATGAAAAATTATCAAAACAATATTAAAATAATTTCTTTTAAGTTTTAATTAAAAAAGTATCATGATGTTTTTTTTTCTATTTTTATTAATTTTTTATTTTATTATTCATTTTATTATTTATTTTTATTATTATTATTATTATTATTATTTTTATATTTATTAATTTTATTATTTTTATTGTTATTAATAAAAATAAAAAGTATCATATAACGGAAAATAAATGTTTATAGTTTAAAAATCAAAACTAATTTCAAGTTAGAATATAAATTGAATTTGTAATTGAAATAAAAATATAAATAAAAGAATGTATTTTCCACACCCAGAAAAAATATATATTTGACTCAGAGCCAACTAGACTTTATATTCGTGTCAAATAAATTTTATCTAGGAGTTAAATGAAATTTTATTTAAATCAAATAAAAGTTTTATTTATGTCGAATAAAATTTTTATTTAAAACAAATAAATATTCTAGTTGGCTTTGAAACAAATATACTTTTATATAATTCAAATAAATTATATTCGGTTCGAATAAAAATTTTTTTAACCCAAATAAATTATATTTGGTTCGAATAAAGTTTTATTTAACTCAAATAAATTATATTCGGTTCAAATAAAAATATATTTGGTTCAAATAAAATTTTATTTATCTCAAATTATATATTTGGTTCAAATAAAATTTAATTTAACTCAAATAAATTATATATTCAGTTGAAATAAAATTTTTCTCCGATTATATAAATTCCAAATAACAAAATTTCCAATAAAATATATAATTAAAATTAAAAAAAAAGATAATAAATAAAACAATTTTGTCTAAAATTTTAACGTCAGAGAGAAGTAAATAAATTTCCCCAAAATTGGGATTTCAGAAGAAAATGAAACGAAGAAAAAAAGAACAGGACAATCCAAGTATCATGGATGCTGGATATGATGATGGAACTTCACCTGGGACCCTGGAATGCATTAGGAAGGATGCTGGAGACGAGGTAAAATGATAATAGGCATATATAGAGTAGCCAGAGAGGACTCCAAGTTTCCAGCGAATATATTCGCGCACCAGGTCCACGCAGATAGATCCAGCCTGTTTGGGTTAGTTCAACGACCACCGCCCTGTTCTCAGCCAACCCCAATCTTGGAATCCATCACCAATACCATCAAGCCAACACCAACATCTGAAAAACGAATAACAACACTATATACTATCCTCAATTTATCAAAAAATATAATTTCAAATTTAAAAACATCACATAATTTGCTGAATTAGAGTTTATATTTATTAACTCGTTCGCAAATTTTTACAAAAATTATTATTTGACAAAAATTACTATTTTTATTTATTACTATTTTTATAATATTATTATTTACCGAAAAATATTATTATTTTTATAAAATATGTTAAACAAAAAGAATAATAAAGAATGATAAACAAAAATTAGAATGAAAATTAATTATAATAGAGGATGAAATCTAAAATTTATTATTTATTATTATAAAGCTGTAAATTAAAAGAAAATAAATTTTCAAGTAGAATAATTGGAATGAAAATAAAATAAGTAACATAATTAGTTGAATGTAGAAATTAAATAATTAAATTTGCGAAAATAAAAAATATTTCACCCCTCATTGAATGTGATTGATAAAAATTAAATTTGACTCTAATTTACAAAATTTGAAATGTAAAAACAAAACTATTTATATAGATATATATTTCTATAAATTCTAATTATTTTATTCGGCAAATAATTGAAATTGAAAATTTCAGAAAATCTTGAATAGAAATAGAGAGAAAAATTGAAAAGTAGAAATAGAAATAAAAATTGGAAAATAGAAATAAAAAGAAAAATAGAAAATATTAATAATAATCGTAACATTCAAAATTAAGGTAAAATTAATAATAAAATGTATATTGAAATAAATTAAATTAATTAAATTAATCTTAACAGAAAAACGAATAGCGACAAGTAAAGAAAAAGACAAAATTAATTAATTTTTTCCAAACCAAAAAAAAAAATAGAAAATTTATATTTCTGACAAAACGAACAATTGCTAAAAATGAAATAATAAAAAGAAACCAACTTGAATTCAAAAATTGAACCAAAAATTTGAGGCAGAATCTCCCGGGTACGAAATAAATGATTTTCGTCCCTGATTCATCCCCGACGACCTTTAGGCGAGCCAGGGATGTCAATTCGACTATGCCAGTTCCCTCGAGTCCAGGGTTAGACGCAACTGGCCGCTAGTCTGCTCCCTTCTTTCGCTAGTTTCATTTCATTTATTCGTTTTTTAGTTATTCTCTTCAGTTAAATAAATAAAAAAGAATAAATAAATAAATTAGAAACGTTCATTCGATTCGTTTCTTAAAAAGTTGATTCAACTTAAAACTGCAATATTTGCTTTTTTGAAAGAAGATCTCTAAAAAAAGAAAATATAGTTCAAATTAAAAAAATCAATTTTTTCCATTGCTACTGTTTCAAAAAAAATACAAAAAGTATACATACTTGAAAGAAAATCAATAAAATTCTCCAGTGTAGATAGAATCTACTCAGGTTTGTGGACTGAGTATACCTTCGCACATTTCAGCCGTATACGTAAACAACGGGGAAAAAATCTCTTCAAATTTGACGATTTCGTTGCAGTTATTCATTCCAGGTACGTGAAATTTTTCTCCCGCTAAAATAAATTCAAAAAATAAATTTTATGTAAAATTTGAAAAAATATCGAAATTAAGTAAAAAGTATAATAAAACTTATTAGAAAATTAATTAAAACTAAATAACTAAAAATATCTAAAAAAAAAGACTAAATAACTAAAACTAAGAATTACTAAAAAATCGAAAAACTTAAAACAAAATTAAATTTAAATTAAAAAAATTTTAAAATAGGAAATCATTAACAATTTTTTAAATTTTTGTTCCGTTCTAGATTTTATTATTTTTAATTTACAATATTAGTCCTATTATCCTTTAAAAATTGGAGTTCGAAGATAGAAATTGTGATTCATAACAGTTTTGTAGAATTAATTGTCAATTTTTTTTTATAACTTGAATTATACTTTTTACTTAATTTTACAATTTCTCTTATTTAAATAGTAAATATATGTTTATATTTTAATTTTTTATTTTATAATAAGTTTATATATTATTGCAGTTTATATGATTTTCTGTCTTAATAAATCGATGTAATTTTATTAAAACTACCAAGAAATGGAGATAAAATTTTTAAAATCACGAAGAAGAAAAAATTGTGTTTAGTCAGACGAAAAAATCCGGATAAAATGAAAAATGTTTCATTTTAAATCGTATATTTTTCTTCCTTTCGCTTAAATTCACTTTCAATTAAGTTACTTTTTTTTCTCTTTTGGAAGCACTCGGAATGAAAATTCTTTAATCGTCCCACCCAACTTTATCGAAAATTTGTTCAATACTTCTTTAATCTTAAAAAAAGCCCTGAATTTTTCATCAATCTGACTGGAAGAATATACATCTCAAACTTATATTTGAGCAATATTTTAAAAAATTTGAAATAGAAGAAATATTACTACTATATAGACGTATTTTTCAAAAATATTCGAATTGAGATAAAAATCTTTTCACTCTCCAAAATTACACAGGGGAAATTATTTGTCTTTCTTTAAAGTTCAATCAAAAAAGTTTGTTTACAATTAAAACAAATAGTTTGAATTTATTAAAATTAAAACAAAAAGTTTTAATTTATTAAAATTAAAATAAAATGTTTCAATTTAATAAATTGAAACAAAAGGTTTTAATTTATTAAAATGAAAATAAAATAAATTGTTCTAATTTAATAAATTTAAACAAAAGGTTTTAATTGATAAAAATTAATTTAAAATGTTTTTTTTTTAATAAATTTAAATTTTAACATAAACAAAAAGATTAATAATAAAAAATTAATCTTATCAAGTATTGCAAGTCTTGAGATAGAATTTGCGAAAAAAGAATTTATTTTTCTTGATAAAAAAGAGCGTTAATAAATCAGCTCGTGAGAATAATTAATTTCCAGTGTGTAATTTTGAAAAAGGAAGAAATATTTGCGAGATTTATTTTGTAAATAAACAAAGGAATAAATCTCGGATTATCTGCGAGGTCGTCTGGAAAGTAAGCGTCGAGGTGATGCTCGTCTGACGACCTTTGCCCTGTTCTTTCCTGTAGCCAGGTCCAAACCACCCTTTGTCAGCTGATTGAAATCGATAATGGTGAGCTTTGGTTCCGTGGAGCGTCTCGGCTCGGCTATTTTGCCGACGAGCGGTGCCCCGGGACTCCGGAACCTGTAGCTTAGGTTTCTGCCGCCACCGCCGCCGCCCGTTCCAGTTCCAATCCCGGCCCCACTTCCGGTTCCCGGCACGCCGACGTTCATTCGCGTACCGCTCATCGATCGGTAACGCGGCTCCGCTACAGGCATTTCACGGAAGTACCTGCAAATTACAAATGAATGCACTAATAATAGAGGGAAAAAAAAGACGAAGAAGAAATAATTACAAAACTGACAATCAAAAAAAAAAATAAATAAACAAAAAAAAAGGCGAACAATTTTTTCCCTATTTTACAAATCTTTTAAATTTAAAAGCAATTTTAGTCTCAAATGTTTAAATTTTTTTTTGATTTGAAATTCAATTTTTTTAAAACTTTTGAGAATATAATTGAAGTTTTGAGAAAAATGTATTACAATTTTTAAAAACAATTGAATTCTTTGGAGAAAATTAATTAAAATTGTATTGAAAATAATTAAATTCCTGAGAAGAATTCTTTTTTGTTTGCAAAAAAAATTAAATTATTTGTTATTAAAAAAGAAGTGAATTTTTTTTACAAACAAAAACATCATTCTTCTTAGGAATTCAATTATTTTCAATACAATTTTAATCAATTTTCTCCAAAGAATTCAATTATTTTTAAAAATATTATTTAAATTCAATTATTTTCAAGTGTTTTAAAAAAAATTCAATTATTTTTATAAATTGTAAAATTCTTGTCTAGAATTCAATTATTTTTGTAACTAATAAAATTCTTCTGAGAAATTCAATTATTTTCAATACAATTTTAGTAAAATTTCAAGGAAAAAATTCAATTATATTCAAGATAATTTTAAGAAAATTTCTCTAACAAGTTTAATTATTTTTAAAAATTGTAATAAAATTTCTCTAAACAATTCAATTGTTCTCAAAACTTTAAAAAAAAATTCTTTGTAAATTTCAATTATTTTCAAAATTTTCAATTAAAATTATTTTTAAAAATTACATTATTTTTACGAAATTTAATGAAATTCTTTAAAAAACAATGTATTTATAAAAATAATTGAATTTTTTCGAAAAATTTTATCAGAATTGTTGAAAATAATTGAATTTTTATTTAAACTCTTGAAAATAATTGAATTTAAATAATATTTTTAAAAACAATTGAATTCTTTCGAGAAAATTGATTAAAATTGTATTGAAAATAATTGAATTCCTAAGAAGAATTATGTTTCTGTTTGTAAAAAAAATTTACTTCTTTTTTAATAAAGAATAATTTAATTTTTTTTTGCAAACAAAGAAATAGTAAACTCTTCTCAGGAATTAAATTATTTTTAATACAATTTTAATTAATTTTCTCGAAAGAATTCAATTGTTTTTTAAAATTGTAATACATTTTTCTCAAAACTTCAATTATTCTCAATAGTATTTAAAAAATTTAATTATTTTCATAAATAATAAAATTCTTCGAAAACATTCAATTGTTTTTTTTATAAATAGTAAAATTTATGACAGGAATTCAATTATTTTCATTAATTAAATTATTTTCAAAAACTCTTAATAAAATTCAATAATGAAATGTTTAATTAAAAATTTTAAAACACGTTAAAACACGTTTTTAAAAAAAAAATGAAAGAAATATTTCATAAAATTCAATTACTTTCAAAATTTTCAATTGAAATTATTAGAAAAAAAAAATTATTTTCAAAAAAATACAAAAATTTTTTTAATAAAATTCTTATCGGAAATTTAATTATTTTCAATATGAAATTTTAATAAAATTGTTCGAAAGAATTCAATTATTTTCAAAATTTTCAATTCAAATTATTTTAAAAAACCACATTATTTTAAGAAGATTCAATTATTTTCAAATTTTTTTATAAAATTCTTCGAAACTATTCAATTATTTTTATAAATTGTAAAATTCTTCGCAAGAGTTAAAGAATTTTTATAAATAAAAAATAATTAAAATCTCCTCAGGAAATCAATTATTTTTATTATAATTTCAATCTTTCTCGACAGAATTCAATTATTTTCAAAAATTGTAATTTAATTTTTCTAAAAAATTCAATTATTCTCAAAAGTTTCGATAAAATTCTTTGTAAATTTCAATTATTTTTCAAAAATTTCAATTAAAATTATTTTTAAATTATTAAATTTATTTTATTATTATATTATTATAAATTATTATAAAATTTAATAATGAAATTATTAATTGCAATGAGTAACATACACGATTGTGTTAAAAACTTAAAAGAAATTATTCACATAAAATTCAATTTTAGTTTAAATATTTTCAATTAAAACTATTAAGAAAAACTATTATTTTAAAAAAAATTCAATTATTTTTCTAAATATAATAAAATTCTTTGCTAGAATTCAATATAATTTTAATAAATTTGTTCAAAAGAATCCGCAATTCTTTTCAGAACGTTAATAAAATTCTTTTTATGAATTAAATTATTTTGATAAATATTGTAAAAATCTTGTCAAGAATTAAATTATCTTTAAATAAATTATAAAATTCTTCGTAGAAATTCAATTATTTTCAATTAAAATTTTGATAAAATTTTTTATAGATTTTAATTATTTTCAAAATTTTCAATTAAATAAAAAAAAAATTGTTTAGAAGAATTTAATCTACCTTGAATATTTTCAAAATAAATTAATGAAAATTTTAATTAGTATTACGATTTATAGAATATTAATTCTTAATGATTAACTACGAATTAAATATTTAAAATTTTCTTCCACAATTCAAATAAGTATGTAATAATAAAGAGTTTAAAATGTAGAAATTAATTAAAATTGAAAATTATAGAAAAAATACACATTTGAAATTGTGCATTATAATTGAAATGGAAATGATATTCACTCGTGGATGCTGGTGAAATGCAGAGGCGCTGGAGTTCTAGCTGTCCTGGGACGAGGATCCCGAGGAACTCGATATCTCTGACGAGATTGACGTCCTCGTTTCGCTGAAGGCTTATCCGGCAAACTCGAGGGAATCAATCCTGTTAGCTTGTAATATTCTAAAAATACCCTCGCCAAATTTCTTCCTACTCTGTAATCTATTTAACAGTTAAGGCCTAAGATATAATTTTCAAATTATTTTCCATGCAGAAAAAAAAATCGTTTTCATATATTTTTAGATCAAAACTGTATAAATTATAATAAATTAAAAAAAATATATTAAATCAAATTGAAAATATTAAAATAAAGCAAATAATAGTCCGACAAATGCAGTTTAAAAGAATACTTATAACTTATAATGTTATAGGAATGTTCTCTTTTTCTATTTTTTGCTTCTTATTTTTCTTTTTCTTTGTAACAACAATTGTTTAATCGATAGTTTATATGTATAACTTTTTAGTTTAATTATCCTTTCGTGAAATTTATTTCCACTTTAGTTTAGTTGTTGAAATTTCTTTTTCCACCTGTCTGACAAAGATCGCACTTTAACACGAGTGACTAATCAGGCCAAACTGGAAGTGAAGACCCACTCGTGCAATGATGTTTCTGTACAGTGAAAAGTTTCAATAAAGCTTGCCCGTGCAAAAACAAATTATCCTTAATTTTATATTTAGTTTTAGTCTCTTGACACTCAAAACACGCAATTAATTTCCATTCCTACTTTTTTAATTAAAAAAAAAATCAGGGTGGTCACAGGTTTCAGTTTTTTTAATTTCCCTGACAATTTACTGACATTAAAATTATCTTCCCTGACAAAATTCTTTATACAGGAAAATTTAAAAGTTTACAAAAAATATGTAAAATTAATGAAATTTAATAATTTCTAAAAATTAAAATTATAACCCTTTCTGATATCAATTATTTTTTTTACAATTTTTAACTAAACTTCATCTCTAAATTAATTATTTTAAATAATTTTTCAAAATTTCTTCAAGAATTCAAATATTTAAATTTAAAAATTCAATTTTTTATCATAATTGTAACTGTCCACGTTTTTTTCTTAAGTTATTAAGGTATAATATTTTTAAAAAAATTAAATAAAAATAAAATAAAAAAAAATAGAAAAAAATAATAAATAAATAAATAAAAAATTAAATTAAAATTATTTCTGAATAATTTTTGAAAAATAATAGTTTTTTCATTCCTACACAATTAAAAAATTTTCAAAAAATTTACATTTGGTAAAATCTTTTAATAATAATTAAATTTTTAAAAAATATAAATAAATAATCAAATTTTTAAAGAATTTTATTTATAAATATGACCATGAAAAAACACTTCTAAAAATTAGTTTTTAAAAATATTTTAATGTAATTTTTGGAAAATAATTGAATTTTAATTAGAAATTTTGAATATGATTTTTTTCTTCAAAACGATAAAAATTATTATTGTTTTTTGTATGTATTTGAATTTTTGACAATTCAATAATTTTCAAAATTTGCAATTAAAATGCTTCAAAAGTTGATTGATGTATTTGAAAAATTTAATTATCTTAAAAAATTATTTAAAAATAATTTTTAACAGATTTTTTTACAGTTATTTTTTGCACTATAAAAAGAGAAATAGTTACATTTTATACTAAAAAATATGTTTTAGGGTAAAGACTCTAAAGAATATTCTGATTCACTCAAAAAAAGTATTAGATACTCAAAAATATGTTAGAAGATTCATTAAATAATTAAATATTTCTTAAAATTGAATTTTTATAAAGAATTTTATCAACATTTTTAAAAATAATTGAATTCTTTCGGCGAATTTAAGAAAAAATTAAGAATAAATGCAATTTTCTATAATTTAATTTAAAATTTATTCTATAAAAAATAATTGAAATTCTACGATAAGTTTTGTTATTTATGTATAAAAATTATTGAATTCTTGCAACGAATTTTATTGAAAAATTTTTTTAAAGAATTTACTTTAAATTTTAATTCAAATTTTTTAAAATTTTTTAAATAATTGAATTGCTTCGTGAAGAATTCTATTTTTTAACGAAAATGATTAGATTGTTTCGAAGATTTTTATAAACATTTCTGAAAATAATTATATTCCTTTGAAGAACGTTATATTTTACGAAAATAATTGTATTGATCAATTTTATTATAATTTTTCAAATTTATAAAGCATTTTATCAAAATTTTTTTAAATAATTGAATTTTCGAGAAAAATTTTATTATTTATGAAAATAATTGATTTCTTGAGAAGAATTTTAATAACTAAATCTTGTAAAGAATTTTGTCAACATTTTTTTAAATAGTAGAATTTTTAAAAGAATTATATTTAAATTTTTCGAAATAATTGAATTTCTTAGAACAATTTTTTTCAATTCTCTGAATATATTTGAATTCTTTCGTGAAACTTCATTAAAAAAATAAAAATAATTGAATTCGTGCGAAGAAATTTATTAAAAAAAATTGGTAAGCAATGGAATTCCTGTGGAATTTTTATTCAAATTTTGTTTAAATAATTGAATTCTTTTGGAAAATTTTATTAAAATCGTAGATATTAAAAATAATTGAAATGAGGAAAATTTTTGAAAATAATTGAAATTTTGACAAGAATTTTATTAAATTTTTTGAAAATAACTCATTAAATTAATTTATAAGTAATAATTTTATGGTAGTTCTTGAAGAATTAAGTTATTTAAAAAGAAATTATTGTCAGAAATAGAAAATATTGAAGATTTTGTATTAGAATTAGTGGCATTTTCATAGTTTATGAGGCAAACAAAATAGACTCCAAAATTCAGAATTTTCTTATAAATTCTAAAAATTTAATTTTTTCCAGTGCTTTTAATAAAAATCCCTGACTTTTCTGTGCTTTCCCTGACCAATTCTAATTTCCTTGACTTTTCCCTGAATTCCCTGACCTGTGGCAACCCTGTTATTGACATGTGGCCACCCTGAAAATATATTTGTTCTAAAGTAAAAATAAAATTTCCATTTAAAAAAGGATACATCCTTCCTCAGTGTACGGCAAAATGTCAGTGGTTCCTTTTCGGGAATATCCATACATCGAGACGAGAATTGTGTAACAATTCACATGCTCGCTGAGAATAGAACAAAGGTACCGACGAGCAGTTCCGGATTTATGCAAATCCTGATTATACATCGTGTTTCCAGCCTCATAGTCCTCGGCGTGTTGAGCAAGTAGTTTTGGTAAGACAATGTGTCTCTCGTACCTAAGGGGCTGACAGCCATTTTATATACATATATATTTGTCAAATTTTGCAAAATCAAAAAAAAAAATACTACTTGCAAAAGAACAAGATTTACATTGCTTTTCGCTCTCTGTTGATTTTAGAGCAACTTTTGAATTTGTAGGTTCTTATTTACACGGAGAGAAAATAAATATCAAATTTCGTAAAAGTATTTTACAATTAGATATAAAAAATAACTTTAAATAAACTTGTATGATAAATAATAAAATTCAATTACTTTTTTATAAATAGTAAAATTCATCGCAGGAATTCAATTATTTTTAAAACTGTTAATTAAATTCTTGCCAAAATTTTTAATTATTAACAAAAACTTTGATAAAATTGTTTACAAGAATTTAATTTTCTATCAAAAATTAAAAACAAAATTTAACAATAAAATTTTATTAATTACAATTATTAACAAAATCGATTATATGCAAAATATATTAAAGAAATTTTCTAAAAAATTCAATTATTGTCAAAATTGAAAATAGTATCTATTCTTCGAAAGAATTCGATTAATTTCAATATTTAAATGAAATTCCTTAAATGAATTCAATTATTTTAAAATTAAACTAAGGTAAATACTTTTTTTTAAAATAATTTTTCTTTAACTCTCATGAAATTATGTTTACCTGTAAACATCGTCATATGTGTTGCCATAAACGAAAACACCAGTGGCATTTGTGTGAGCGTGAAGATCCAAAACACAGTCCAACGGTGTTTTATGATCCTTGTCAAGTGACTCCAAAAGTGATCGCGTCGCCTCCAGGGTTGGATGAATCCAACCGGAAATCCGATTCCAGGACCTGTTTAGATCCATGCCCATGAGCGTCGACCTAAATTTCAAAATAATGTATAAATTATTATCAACAATTTTAATATAAAATCAATTATTTTCGACAATTTTGATGAAATTCTTTTTAAAAAATCATTATTTTCAAAAAAAAATTCGATTATTTTCATAAATAATAAAATTCATCAAAGGAATTCAATTATTACCATAAATAATAAAATGTTTCAGAGGAATTCAATTATTTTCAATACAATTTTAATAAAATTTCTCGAAAGAATACAATTATTTTTTAAAATATTATTTAAATTCAATTATTATCAAGAGTTTTAATAAAAATTCAATTGTTTTCAATAATTTTGATAAAATTCTTCGAAATAATTCAATTATTTTTATAAATTGTAAAATTCTTGGCATGAATTCAATTATTTTTGTAACTAATAAAATTCTTCTGAGAAATTCAATTATTTTCAATACAATTTCAATAACATTTCTAGAAAAAAATTCAATTATATTCAAGATAATTATAGTAAAATTTCTCTAACAGGTTCAATTATTTTTTAAAATTGTAATCAAATTCCTCTAAACAATTCAATTGTTCTCTTAAGTTTTAAATAAAAGTCTTTGTAAATTTCAAATATTATCAAATTCTTCAATTCAAATTATTTTTAAAAAATTAAATTATTTTTACGAAATTTGATTAAAAAATTTTGATAACATTTTCAAAATAAATTTAATTATTTTCAAATTTTTTTATAAATACTTTACAAGAATTCAATCATTTTATTATTTCTGAAAATAATGGAATTCTTAAATAGAATTTTATTAAAACTTTTTAAATAATTGAATCCCTGCAAAAAATTCAATTATTTTTTAAAATAATTGAATTTTCTCAGAGAATTTAAACAAGATTTTTAAAAGTAATTGAAATTTTTGAAGAAATTTATTAAAATTGTATTGAAAATAAGTTAAATCCTGATAAGAATTTTATTACTTATATAAAAATAATTGAATTTTTTTACGAAAATTTTTCTCAAAAGTTTTAAATAAAATTGTTTGTAAATTTCAATTATTTTCAAAATTCTCAATTAAAATTATTTTAAAAACACTCCACTATTTACAAGAAAATTGATATAAATTCTTCAAAGCAATTAAATTATTTTCTAAAATTTTAAAAAACCTTCGAAACAATTCAATTATTTTTATAAATAGTAAAATTCTTCAAAATAATTTAATTATTTTTATAAATAATAAAATTTTTCTCAGGAATTCAATTATTTTCATAAATAAAAAAATTCTTCTCATGAATTCAATTATTTTTAATACAATTTTAATAAATTTCTATTGCTTTCAAAATTTTCAATTAAAATTATTAAAAAAACTCTATTATTTAAAAAAAATTTAAAGAAATTCTTCAAAAGAATTTAATTAGAATTTTTAAAAATTTTTAAAAAATTCTTCCCGAGAATTTAATTATTTTCATAAATAAAAAAATTCTTCTCATGAATTCAATTATTTTTAATACAATTTTAATAAAATTCTACTGCTTTCAAAATTTTCAATTAAAATTATTTTAAAAAAAACTCTATTATTTTGAAAAAAATTAAAAGAAATTCTTCAAAGGAATTTAATTAGGATTTTTAAAAATTTTAACAAAATCCTTCCCGAGAATTCAATAATTTTCATAAATAAAAAAATTCTTCTCAGGAATTCAATTATTTTTAACAAAATCTTAATAAAATTCTTCTTTATAAAATTCAATTGCTCTTCCCGTGAATTTAATTATTTTCATAAATAAAAAAATTCTTCGAAGGAATTCAATTATTCTCTTTATATTTTTTGATAAGATTTTTTTCAAGAATTCAATGCTTCTTAATATATTAATTTTAAAATTGAAAATATTTAAAAAGAAAAATTCTAAAAACAGTTAGGAAACAAAGAAGCAATCAACAACTAATTTCAAACTGCGAACAGATTACCGGAATACAACGATTATTAATATAAATTTAAATAAATTATTCAGGAAATGAAAAAAAATACGTCTCACCTATAATTTCCGAGAAAAACACCGTCTGGATTGAGCATGGGTACAATTTTAAAAACAACATATTCCCGAAGAACCTTAGCGATTGGATGTGCGCTGACCAAAAAATCCATGAGCCCCTGACAAACAAAGGAGGACGGCGACTCTCCAGGATGGACTCTCGACAAAACAGCAACCACTTTACGTGGATGCTCCTCGCATTTTTCATTCGACGTAATCGTGATCAATTCGACTTTTCTCTTTTGCACCGAAGACGATAAATTCTCCCTTCTCACCCATGAATATTTCAATACCAAATTATCCAAATGTCCCTGGTAACGTGTATAGGAATAAGGATACGTGAGACAAAATTGATAGGCCTCGTCCTCACGATCGAATGCAAAGGCAAAACTCAAAACGTGATGATTTTGATGTTGCGCCGATTTATAGTAAAACACCTGACGGCCGGGTATTCTTTGCCATTTTGGTCGACTGCTGCTTTTCACGAGGGGCGTCATTCCATCGCGAAAGAGATTTTTACTCTTGGAAATGTTGACGATGTTGAATATCACCCTCTGGTCGACTCTGACATTGTCAACGGTGAAATTGAACCAGAGCCTTAGGCGTGGACTACAGGTGTCTGGCCGAATGAAAAGGTCATATTCGAATTCAGAGACGAGGTCTACTCTGCCAAGGTTCCCCGTTTCGAAAGAGGCGTCGAAACAAAGATGTCCCTTCTTTGCCTTTCCACTGTGACCCGGTGGACGTATCACCAATTTATTCACGTTTCCAAGTCCTCCCTCTGCCTCGCTGTCCTCGCTCTCTGAAAATACATCAGTTCTTTTAAATTTTATTTTCCAATTTTCCCCAAATTATTAATTTAATTAATTAAGGCAAATTAAACACAAAAAAAAATTCGGACAATAAATAAAATATTTATTTACACCACCGTTTCGAAATCTAAATGATTTCCTCTTCAGGGAGTCTATCCAAAAAAATATATATGTACAAAATTAAAAAAAATAATAAAAATTATGTACATAATTAAAATACATAATAAAATTTAACAAATTAATAAATAAAATAAAAATTAATGAATAATTATCTTAGAAAAAAATAATAATTAAAATAGACAAAGACTTGAATTTTATGCCCTGACGATAGAGTAGAGTCTGGAGTCAGAAAATTATAAAGGAAAAATTTAAGTTTTCATCTATTTTAATTATTATTTTTTGGTAAGTTATCATTAATTTTTATTTTTTTTATTTATTGTTAAATTATTTTTTATTATTATTTTAATTATGTATATAATTTTTATTATTATTTTAATTTTGTATATATTTTTTTAGATAGACTCCATGAAGAGGAAATCATTTAGATTTCGAAACGTTGGAGTAAATAAATATTTTATTCATTGTCCGAATGTTTTCCTTTAATATTCCTTAATTTATAAAGGATCTCGGATGTTAAGGATTATTTAACTAATTAATTAATTAATTAATTATCAAATATTTTTTAATTTTTCCGGAGAAAGTTTTTCTAAGGATATCAAATTGAGACAAGAAAACAAATCAAAAATGTTGCTTCGCAACACTTTTGATTCGTTTCTTGTCTCAATTTTGTTATCCTTAGAATAACTGTGGAATTAATTAAATTAATTATGTTTCAATTCTCTTTTTTGAATTTTTTTCAAATTTCTTTCAATGTTTGAAATTATTTTCTACTTTTAATTCATATATTCTCTATTACTGCATCAGTAATAGATTAATTTTATAAAATAAATTTTGTGATGCGCTCCGAGGAAAGATTCTTAAGAAGCAAAAAATGTTGGGTTATCAGGCTTCGCACTCGATGATTAATTTTTAAAAAAAAGTAGCAGAAAGAAGGTTAAAGACCGAAAAAAATAGCCATCGAAAAATTAAACTTGACGACAAAAAAAACTCGTTTTAGAAACTTTACAAAACTGACAAAAATTGAATTCTTACGAAGATTTTACAAAAAATTTTTTAAATAATTGAATTCTATTTGGAAATTTTATAAAAATGGTAGGCATTGAAAATAATTGAATTCCTAAGAAGCATTTTATTATTTATGAAAATAATTCAATTCTTGCGAATGATTTTCTTCAAATTTTTATAAAAATATTGTTATTTATGAAAATAATTGAATTTTTGCGAACGATTTTATTAGAATTTTTTAAAAGAATTGAATTTCCAAAAAAAATTTATTACTTTTGAAAATAATTGAATTTCTGTGATGAATATTGTTATTTATGAAAATAATTGAATTTTTGCGAACGATTTTATTAGAATTTTTTAAAAGAATTGAATTTCAAAAAAAAAATTTATTATTTTTAAAAATAATTGAATTCCTGTGATGAATATTGTTATTTATGAAAATAATTGAATTTTGCAAAAAATTCTATTAAAATGCCTCAAAATAATTGAATTTTCGGGAATCATTTTGTTATTTATCTTTAATAATAAATTTTTATTAGACAATTCTACTTTTTTTTATTAATTGTAAAATTCTTCGAAAGAATTCAATTTTTTAGAAAAATTGTAACAAATTTTTGTAAAAAATTTCAATTATAAATTTTTTTTTAAATTTTGGAAAAAATCCTTTGTAAATTTCAAGCATTTTCAAAATTTTTTATTAAAATCATTTTAAAAAATTTCATTATTTTCAAGAAATTTAAAAAATTTCTACAAAAAAAATTAAATATTTACGAAAAATCTAATCTAATAATGTTATTTGAAAGAATTTAATTTTATATCAAATATTTTTAATAAAATTTTAATAATAAATACAAATCTTAATAAACCTTGATTATATTCAAAAACTTAAAAAAATTCTTTTAAAGAATTTAAATATTCTAAATATTTTAATACAAAACTTTGAAATGTATTTAATTGAATTCTTACAAATTTTTATTAAAAATAATTCAATTCTTATAATAATAATTTCAATTCTTCTATAGAATTTTATTAAAATTTTTTAACATAATTGAATTTCTTCACGAAATTTTAATAAAATTGAATTGAAAATAATTAAATTCCCTCGAAGAATTTTGAAAAAGTTCTTTTGAATAATTGATTTTTTTTTTAATTCAATAAAAAATTGTATTTCCAATAATTGAATTCCTGTGAAAATTTTATTGTTCATGAAAATAATTAAATTTTTTCAACAAATTTTTTAAGAATAATTACATTTTTCGAGGAATTTGATTTAAAATTTTATTAAAATAATTAAAATTCTCAGATGATTTTTATTATTTATGAAAATAATTGATAATTCTTAAGAAAAATTTTATTATTTATCAAAGTAATTGAATTTCTGTAAAAAATTGAATTATTTATGAAAATAATTAAATGTTCGCGTAGAATTTTATCAAAAATTATTTTGAGTATTTAAATTGATTGGGAAAATTTTATTTAAACAATAAATATTGAAAATCATTGAATTGGGAAAAATTTTTGAAAATAAGTGAAATTTTGCCAAGAAATTTATTAAAATTTTTGAAAATAATTGAATTTCTACGAAGAATTTTATTGAAATTTTTGAAAATAATTTAATTTATTTAAAGTATTTTATTATTTATGATAATTGAATTTCCAGGAAGAATTTTATTATTTATGAGAATAATTGAATTGTTACAAATTTTTTTTGGACAAATTTAATGAAATTTCATTGAAAATAATTTCAATTTTTATATAGAATTTTATTAAAATTTTTGAAAATAATTGAATGTTTTCAAGAGATTTTATTAAAATTGCATTAAAAATAATTGAATTGCTGTGAAGAATTTTTGAAAAAATTCTTTTGAATAATTGAATTGCAGTAAAAATTTTATTATTCATGAAAATAATTCAATGTTTGCGAAAAATTTTATTAAAATTCTTTTCAATAATTGAAATTTGTTTTGGGAAATATTATTAAAATAGTAGATATTGAAAATAATTGAATTTCGAAAATTTTTTAAAAATAATTAAATTGTTTCTAATAATTTTATTCAAATTTTTGAGAATATTTTTTTATTCCAACTTTTAGGAAAAAAAAAGTCCATGAAAACTGGTTTCAAATTTAAATAAACAAAAAGGAACTTTTAGCCAAGATGAAACTAACACGAAAATAACTTCAAAATTTTAGGTATTATTATTATTATTATTTTAGCTTCTTAGATACCTTTTTTGGGAGCGTGTCACATTTGCAAAAAAAAGAGAAATATTTCCTCAAATTAAAATTAAAAAAAAATAAATGTATTAAGTAACAAAAAAAAAATATTAGAGAAAAATGTTTTCCAGCATCCAACCGGCTCTTTGATAGAGACTCGTGTGCTCGAGAGGATCACGACCCTCGTGGGTCATTTTTTTCCCTCTTTTTTTTGGGGGTATTTTTCAAGAAATTATTAGAGGTTCCTCCTCGTCGAGGAGACCGAAAACGACTGATAATTTTCAACTAGTTGTGGATGATCGTTAGTTAGCGTGTGATAGTTAACGTTATAGTTGAACACCTTGTGGGTGAGAATCACGTTACATCCGATCTTCACGTGACTTGCTTCGTGACGAGCTTTGCACACGAGAATCCGAAATTTAGAATTCGCGTGGCGAAAGCATTGATAGGTCATTCAAGAATTTCCCTCATTTCCTCAACTGCCATGTGGCCCGCAAATAATTACTCTTACACCTCTCGAATTTTTTCCCACCCTTTTTACTATATGTAAATGAACTTGCAATGAATTCGAAAGCATTCAGTTATTTTCATAAATAAATAATCAAATTTTTTCGCAAAAAAAAAAAATTATTTTCAACAAAATTTTAATAAATTCTTCGAAACAATTTATCAATTATTTTTTTAAAATTGTCAAATCTTTGCAAAACTTCAATTAATATCAATAAAATTTCACGAAAGAATTGTAATTCTTTCGTGAAATTCTTTATAAACATTAAATTCTTTATAAGATTTTCAAAAAAAATTCAATTCGTTTCTAAAATTGTAATAAAATTTATTCTTCCTAACAATTCACTTAAATTTTCATAAAAAATAAAATTCTTCCAAAAAATTCAATTATCCTTATAAAAAATAAAATTCTTATGAAAATTTCAATTATTTTCAAAAATTTTAATAAAATTCTTCACAATAAATTAATTATTTTCATAAAAAATAAAATTCTTTGAAAGATTTCAATTATTTTCATTAATAATAAAATTCTTTGGAAGATTTTAATTATTTTCAAAAATTTGAAACAAATTTTTGTCACGAATTCAATTATTTTCTGTGAATAATTGAATTCTTTACAGAATTTTATTTATTTTCACAAATTTGAATCAAATTCTTCCTAAAAATTCACTTAAATTTTCATAAAAAATAAAATTCCTCCAAAAAATTCAATTATCCTTATAAAAAATAAAATTCTTATGAAAATTTCAATTATTTTCAAAAATTTTAATAAAATTCTTCCTAAAAATTCAATTATTTTCACAAAAAATAAAATTCTTTGGAAGATTACATTTATTTTCATAAATAGAAAAATTCTTCGAAGGATTTCAATTATTTTCAAAAATTTTAATGAAATTCTTCCTAAAAATTCAATTATTTTCACAAAAAATAAAATTCTTTGGAAGATTTTAATTATTTTCATTAATAATAAAATTCTTCGGAAGATTTTAATTATTTTCAAAAATTTGAAACAAATTTTTGTCAGGAATTCAATTATTTTCTGTAAATAATTGAATTCTTTACAGAATTTTATTTATTTTCAAAAATTTTAATAAAATTCTTCCTAAAAATTCAATTATTTACATAAAAAATAAAATTCTTTGGAAGATTTCAATTATTTTTATTAATAATAAAATTCTTCGAAAGATTTCAATTATTTTCAAAAATTTTAATAAAATTCTTCCTAAAAATTCAATTATTTTCATAAAAAAAATTTTTTTTGGAAGATTTCAATTATTTTCATTAATAATAAAATTCTTCGAAGGATTTCAATTATTTTCAAAAATTTTAATAAAATTCTTTAAAAAAATTCAATTATCTTTATAAAAAATAAAATTCTTCTGAGGATTTCAATTATTTAAAAAAAATTGTATAAAAATTCTTCTCAAGAATTCAATTATTTTTATAAAAAATAAAATTTAATTATTTACAGAAACCCTAATAAAATTGTTTAAAAGAATTTAATTTTCTATCAATAATTTAAATATAAAATTTTAATAGTACAACTATTAATTACAATTATTAACAGACTCGATTATATTCAATAAATTAAAAAAATTTTTTGAAAGAATTCAATTATTGTCGAAACCTTTTAATTCCTTGAATGAATTAAAATATTTTAGATAATTGTAATAAAATTCTGAGAAGAATTTAATTATTTCCTAAAAATTTTAATAAAATTCAAGAAATTAAATGCTTAATTTCAATTTTTATAGCAAACACGATAACTCTAAAAACTTGAAAGAAATTCTTCGTGAAATTTAATTATACTTACAAATTTTCAATTAAAATTATTAAAAAAATATTATTTAAAAAAAATTCAATTATTATTATAAATAATAAGGATATTTGGGAGAATTCAATTACTTTTAATAAAATTTTTCCAAAGAATTCAATTTTTTTCAAATTTTTTTTATAAAATTCTTCAAAACAATTCAATTATTTTTTTGAATTATGAAATTCTTTGAAAGAATTAAATTATTTTTATAAATAATAAAGTTCTTCTCTGAAATTCAATTATTTTAAAAAATTTTCCTCCATTTAGAGAATTTTAATAAGAGTTTAATAAAATTTTCCTAAAAAATTGAATTATTTAAAAAAAATTTAATAAAGCTCTAAGAAAAAAATTCTTTGCGAGAATTCAATTATTTTTCTAAATAATAAAATTCTTCGAAGGAATTCTATGATTATCAAATTTTTTGATAATTCAATTTTACGAAATTTATTCGATTATTCGGAAATTCTTTAATTGTATATTAGAAAATACAAAATTGAAATAATTTCAAAATTAATTTTATTAAACTTTTTCAAGAAAATTGATTCTAAAGAATTGTTAGTTAAAAGTATGAAAAATTCAGATTTTCAAAGATTTTAATTTGAAAGTTTTACAAAATTCAATTAAATTTCTAAAAAGTTGCGTTATAATGATTTTAATAGGTATTCAATTTACTATCTAAACTCTATTAACAGAAATTTATTTTTAATAGAAAATTCTACGAGAATTTAATTATTTAATTACAAAAATAAATAATTTATTGAATATTAAATGTTTTTGAAAATCGAATTCTCATAAAAAATTTAACCAACAATTTTTAAATAATTGAATTCTTTTAACGAATTTTAATAAAATATTTAAGAATAATTGCATTTTTCATGAAATTCATTTAAAATTGTATTAAAAATAATTGAAATTTTGCGACAATTTTTATTACTTATAAAAATAATTCAATTCTTGCGAAGAATTTTATTAAAAAAAAACATTTTAAATTATTGATTTCTTTCAAAAAAATTTATGAAAATTATATTTTAAATAATTGAATTGCTTTGAAAATGTTACTATTTATTAAAATAATTGAATTACTTACGCGAAGAATTTTATTAAAATTATATTAAAAATAATTGAATTTCTAACAAGAATTATTTTGTTATTTATGAAAATAATTTAATACCTGTAAAAAATTTTATTACAATTTTTTTTTAAATAATTGAGTTCTTTTGGAAAACTTTATTAAAATTATTATTAATAACTTAATAACTTTATTAAACTTAATAACTTTATTAAAATAATTGAATTACTTAGGTATGCGAAGAATTTTATTAAAATGATATTAAAAATAATTGAATTTATCTAAAATAGGTACTTTATTATTTATGAAAATAATTGAATTCCTAAAAATAATAATTTTGTTATTTTTGAAAATAATTGAATCTCTGTAAAAAATTTATCATAATTTTTTTTTTTTAAACAATTGAATTCTTTTGGAAAACTTTATTAAAATAGTAGATATTGAAAATCATTGAATTGAGGAAAATTTTTGAAAATAATTGAATTTCGGAGAAGAATTTTATTTCTTTTGAAAATAATTGAATTTCGGAGAAGAATTTTATTACTTTTGAAAATAATTGAAATTTTTATGAGAATTTTGAAAAAATTTTTGAAAAAAAAGTTAAGAAAACAAAAAATCAAAGTACAAACAGATTCACAGAATGCAACGATTATTTAATATATATATATATATATATATATATATATATATATATATATATATATATATATATATATATATATATATATATATATATATATATAGATTAATCGTCGAATAAAAACGATTGTCTATAACTATATCGATAATCACTCATCTTCTCTATACTTTGTTTTCTAGAGTTTTATAGACTAAACTATAATGTAACAACGATTTATATATAAAGAGAATGTAAGTATAAATTCAAAGTCTAAAAAGAGAAGAAAAAGAATCATTGTATTCCTATCAATTGTCTTATAGACTGCGGGATAATAAATATCGCTCTCGCTCTTTCTCTGTCTCTCTCTCTCTCGACAAGAGCATTAGAATTTCCATAGATGAGAGCGATATATTACTAAAGTTTCAACGGATAATAAAGTTTATAAGTTATAGATGAAAATATGTCTCAAGTCATTGACGTCATGCATTTATTATTTATTTATTTATTCCTGACTCACTACTGCTCTGTACGGAAGAAGAACTATACCCTGAACTTTATAGCATAACTCGAGAAGTCAATGAAACTCACCCTTATTAAAAGGACGGACAGAAATATCTCAACTCCGATATATGATGGTATATCTTAAGAATACCTGTTGGTTGACCTCAAGACTTTCTCATATGTCCATTTTTACGATTACTCTATTCACTTTCAACTGAATATGAATACAAATTCATATTTTATTTATATATAAATATTTCTTGCGGAAAATTCTATATTTTATTGATTCGAAAAAGTATATAAATATTATTATTGATGCGGAAAAATTACATCCATATCAAAGGTGAATGTATTCTATTTTGTTTACGAAAAATTAATTCAAATAGTAAATTATTAATTGATTCTTTTTAGAAAATAAAATAATTATTGTAAACATTTTAAATATAAATAAAGAAAAATCTATATTAATAATCTTCTTCTTTTTTATATTAATAATAGTTTTATTCCAATAATCTGTTCTCGCAGTTTGAAATTAATTGTTATTTGCTTTTTCGTTTTCTTAATTTTTTCTAATAATTCCTCTTTGTACATGTTTTGAATAAATAATTTTAATAATTTTAATAAATAATTAAAAATCATTGAATTCATACAAAAAATTTTATCAAAAAATTTAAAAACAATTAAATGCCTTTGAAAGATTTTATCAAAATTTTTGAAAAGAATTGAATTCTTCCGACGAATACTTTTTTGTTTATTTAAAAATAATTGAATTCTAGAAAAGAATTTTATTACTTATGACATTAATCGAATTCTTCTAAAGAATATTATTTTTTATGAAAATAATTGAATTCTTGCGAAGAATTTTATTAAAATTTTTGAAAATAATTCAATTCTTAAGAAAATCTTCATTATTCATAAAAATAATTCAATTCTTGTGATGAATTTCTTAATTTATAAAAATAATTTAATTTTTTCGAATAATTTTATCAAAAACTTTGAAAATAATTGAATTCTTTCGACGAATATTTTTGTTTATTTAAAAATAATTGAATTCTAGAAAAGAATATTATTACTTATGACAATAATCGAATTCTTCCAAAGAATTTTATTGAAATTTTTGATAATTTAATTCTTGACAAGAATTTTATTAAAATTTTTCAAAATAATTGAATTCCTAAGAAAATCTTCATTATTCATAAAAATAATTGAATTCTTGTGATGAATTTCTTAATTTATAAAAATAATTTAATTTTTTCGAATAATTTTATCAAAAACTTTGAAAATAATTGAATTCTTTCGACGAATATTTTTGTCTATTTAAAAATAATTGAATTCTAGAAAAGAATATTATTACTTATGACAATAATCGAATTCTTCCTAAGAATTTTATTGAAATTTTTGATAATTTAATTCTTGACAAGAATTTTATTAAAATTTTTCAAAATAATTGAATTCCTAAGAAAATCTTCATTATTCATAAAAATAATTGAATTCTTGTGATGAATTTCTTAATTTACAAAAATAATTGAATTGTTTCGAATAATTTTATCGAAAACTTTGAAAAAATTGAATTCGTTGAAAAATTTCATTAAAATTCAATTGAAAGTCCGAATTGAATTCTCGCTAAAATTTTTAATATTTATGAAAAATTGAATATAATTGAATTTTTCTAAAATAATAGTTTTTTGAATACCTAATATTAATTGAAAATTTGTGAAAGTATAATTGAATTTCTTGAAGAATTTCTTTCAAGAATTTTAAAATAATCGTTTTTAAGAATAATTATAATTAATAATTTTATTCTTAAATATTATTGAAATTATTAATAGAAAATTAAATACTTTTAAACAATTTTATTAGAGTTTTCGTAAATAATTAAGTTCTTTTTTTTTAAGAATTTCATTAAATTTCTTAAAAATAATTGAATTCCTGAGGAGATTTTCATTATTTATTTATAAAAATAATTTAATTCTTGCGAAAAATTTCACAATTTATAAAAATTAGTGAATATTTTCGAACAATTTTATCAAAAACTTTGAAAAAATTGAATTCGTTGGAAAATTTCACTAAAATTCAATTGAAAGTAATTAAATACTCGAAAACAAATTTTATTATTTTTATGAAAATAATTGGATTTTTTTTAAAACAATGAAGTTTCTAATAATTTTGAATTAAAAATTTTGAAAGTAATTAAATTTTATGAAAAATTTCTTTTAAATTTTAGAAAATTTGTAAATAATTGCATTTCTGTAAAAAAATTTATTATTAGTGTAAAAGTAATTGAATTATTACGAAGAAATTTATAAAGAATTTGTAAATAATTGAATTTCTGTGAAGTTTTTATTATTTATGAAAATAATTAAATATTTGTATAGAATTTTATAAAAATATTGTTTTCAAATAATTGAATTCTATTGATAAACTCTTTTAAAATGGTATATATTAAAGATTAAATTAATGAAAATTTTTAAAGATAATTGAAATTTTGACAAGTATTTTATTAAAATTTTTTTCAAAGAATTGAATTTCGAAGAAGAGTTTTATTATTTTTAAAAATAATTAAATTCTTGCGAAAAATTTCACAATTTATAAAAATAATTGAATTTTTCGAATAATTCTATTTAAAAAAATTGAAAACAATTGAATTCGTTAGAAAATTTTTTATTATTTTATTATTTTTGAAAATAATTTAATTCTTGCGAAAAATTTCACAATTCATAAGAATAATTGAATTTTTTCGAATAATTCTATCAAAAAAATTGAAAATAATTGAATTTGTTAGAAAAATTTTGCTAAACTGCACTAAAAGGAATACTGTATTCTCGAAAAGAATTTTATTGTTTATGAAAATAATTGAATTTTTGTAAAATAAAAATTTCTTTAATAATTTTAATTGAAAATTTTGAATATATAATTAAATTTTATGAAGATTTTCATTCAAGTTTTAAAATAATCGCGTTTATTAATAATTGTAATTAAACATTTTATTAGTGAATTTTATTGAGATTTTTAGAAAATAAATAAATTCTTTTCAGAATTTTTTTATAATTTTTTTAAATAACTGAATTAATGGAACCCAATTAAATACATTTTAATTGAATTTAAAAAAATAATTAAATCGTCTCGAAAAATTTTATAAAAAATATATAAAAAAATAATTGAATTCCTGTGAAGAATTTTTCTATTTATTTATAAAAATAATTTAATCTCTCCAAAGAATTTTATTACTTACTAAATTAATTGAATTTCTGCCAAGAATTTTATTAAAAGTTTTGAAAATAATTAATAATCATAATAATAGTAAAAAATTGAATATCGTCTTTTGCGACAAATTTAATAAATAAAATTTGGAAAAATTTAATTTAGAGAATAAATATCAGTCAAAGAAAGTCATAAAGAATGGCAAAATTAATTTTCAGAAAAAAAAACACTAATAGAAATGTCTAAATATATTAATATTGATTTACAGAACATGCTCTCTGCGGTAAGCCAGACAATAATATTCCTTACTCCAAAATGAGAACAGTATCCGATTTCGAATTCAAATTTAGATAATATCTCAGAAAAGTTTAATTAAGATAATAAAAGAACCAATTAATAGTTTAATTAAATTAAAAATAGAGATTTTCTCTTTCTTTACATTTCCTCTCTAAAAAAACGTTTCATAATTGAAAATAATTCTTTCAGAAACTTTTAAAGTATATAAACAAAAAAAAAGAAAATAAAACTCGGCAAAAAAAGAATGAAAATACTAAACATGTAATTAAAGTTAAAAAAAGGAGAGAATGCAAATTAAAAAATGAAGTGATTTGGTTGTGATAAGAAATAATGGGGGTGAATAGTGAACACCACAAATGGCAAGGATTTCCGGAGAAGTTGAAAGATTTTTCGAGTCCAGACGGACAACCGGAAAATTGTAAAGATCCGACATGGTAGCACGCACGTAACGTTAGAATCGCAGCACCTTCGTGACTCTGCGAATAGAACTAGGTAAAAGGTCTATCTTGCCTTTTAATACTATAATGTTTGGGCATATACATACCAGACTCGTTGTCCGACATATTGAAAGCGGCAGGACGAGGGCAACACTGTCGGCTTGCGATGCTTGCAAATTCAGATTCCAAAAACTTTGGGGACATTTGGCCAGTTAGCCGGTTTCCTTGGTATTGTTAAATCGATAAAATAATATTCCTGATATGCGTGTGCTGTTTCTTTAAATGCAATGTGTATGTGCCTTTTTTGTGAAATTAGATATTGCACACTCTCCAATTATTATTTCTTCCTTCCGCCCGAGTCCTAAAAAAACAAATCTCTATTAATTTCTCAAAAATTATAAATGTCTTTTAATTGTAAACATCAAGTTTATTCTAATTATTTTTCTATTTTTTATTTAATATATTTATCAATTTCTATATTTTAATTTTCAATTTTTATTTCAAGAAAAAGTGGAAAAAGAATTGCTTCAGATTTTTCCAAACTATCACTTTTCATATCCTGAAAGAAAGAGAGCTCTGAGGTAAATATACTTTTATTTGACTGAAATAAAATTTTTATTTAAAAAAAATTTTATTTATAAAAAATAAATTATTCTTTTAAATAAAAATACAAAAACTTCCACTCGGAGAAATTTAAAAAAATCAGGCTTCGTGATGAATTTTTATTTTATTATTAATGAAAATAATTGAAATCTTTCAAAGAATTTTATTATTAATGAAAATAATTGAAATCTTTCAAAGAATTTTATTTTTTATGAAAATAATTGAATTCTTCCAAAGAATTTTATTTTTTATGAAAATAATTGAATTCTTGCGAAGAATTTTATAAAAATTTTTGAAAATAATTGAAATCCTCAGAAGAATTTCATTATTAATGAAAATAATTAAAATCTTCCAAAGAATTTTATTTTTTGAAGATAATTGAAATTTTGTCAAAATTTCAAATTTTTGAAAATAATTGAAATCTTCCGAAGAATTTTATTATTTATGAAAATAATTTAATTCTTCCAAAGAATTTTATTTTTTATGAAAATCATTGAATTCTGGCGAAGAATTTTATTAAAATTTATGAAAATAATTGAAATTTTCAAAAGAATTTTTTTTTATAAAGATAATTGAATTTTTTTGAAGAATTTCATTATTAATGAATATAATTGAAATCTTCCAAAGAATTTTATTTTTTACAAAGATAATTGAAATCGTGTGAACAAAGGGTTTTAAATTTTTGAAAATATTTGAAATCCTCTGAAGAATTTTATTAAATGTTTTTAAATAATTCAATTGTTTTGAAACATTTTATGATAATTTAAAATAATAATAATTCAATTATTACGAATAATTTAATTAAAATTTCGTTCAAAACAGATGAATTCTTGCTATGAAGTTTATTTATTATTTACGAAAATAATTTTATTCTTACAAACAAATGTAATCAAAGTTTTAGAAAATAATTAATTTCTTTCAAAGAAATTTATTAAAATATTTTAAATAATTGATTTCTGTCGAAAAATTTTCTTTAAAATTTGTATTTTAAATATAATTGAATTCCTGTGAAAATATTAATTTTCAACAAATTTTCGAAATTCAATTATTTTCAATATCTAATATTTTAATAATAAATAATATTTCCCAAAAAAATTCAATTCTTTAAAAGAATATTAATTAAATTCTTTACAGAAATTCAATTATTTTCATAAGTTATCACATTTTCACAGAAATTCAATTATTTAAAAGAATTTTAATAAAATTATTAGCGGTAATTCAATTATTTTCATAAATAATAAAATACTTTAAATAAATTCAATTATTTTGGATATAATTTTAATGAAATTCTTTGCAGAAATTCAATTATTTTCATAAGTAATAAAACATTCTTATACAGAAATTCAATGATTTAAAATACATTTTTCATAAAATTTTTTAGAAAAAAAATAATTATTTAAAAGAATTTTTTCAAAAATTCTTCACAGCAATTCAATTATTTTTAATGCAATTTTAATAATATTTCTTGAAAAAATTCAATTATTTTCAAAAATTTTAATAAAATTTCTCGAAAGAATACAATTATTTTTTAAAATAATATTTAAATTCAATTATTCTCAAGAATTTTTTATTATTTTTGTAAAATTCTTGGCAAGAATTCAATTATTTTTGTAACTAATAAAATTCTTCTCTGAGAAATTCAATTATTTTCAATACAATTTTAATAACATTTCTAGAAAAAAATTCAATTATATTCAAGATAATTATAGTAAAATTTCTCTAACAGGTTAAATTATTTTTTAAAATTGTAATAAAATTCTCAAAAGTTTGAAATGAAATTCTTTGTTAATTTCAATTATTTTCAAAATTTCCAATTAAAATTATTCGCTGAAATTCAATTATTTCCATAAATAATAAAATACTTTAAATAAATTAAATTATTTTTAAAAATCCAATTACTTAAAAAAATTTTTTTTTTAATTCTTTGGAAGAAATCAATTATTTACCAAAATGGTAGAATTTTTTACAGGAATTCAATTATTTTCAAATATTTTAATAAAATTATTCAAAAGAAATCAATTTTTAAAAAAAAATTTAATATATTTCGAATAAATTTAATTATTTTCTAAAATCTTAATAACTTCTTCGAAACAATTCAATTCTTTTTTAAATAGAAAAATTTTCACAGGAATTTAATTATTTAAAATAACATTTTTAATAAAATTTCTGAAAGAAAATCAATTATTTACAAAATTGTCTTTTAAATTTGAATTTCAAATAATTGAATTCTTGTGAAAAAAATATTATTTCTGATAAATTTTTGTTGTATAAAATAATTGAATTCTTTTGAGAAATTTTTTTATAGAATAGTAGATATTGAAAATATTGGAACTTCGGCAAAGAATTTTTATCACTTGAGAAAATAATTGAATTCTTGCGAAAGATTTTCCAAAAATTTTTGAAAACAATTGAATTAATTCAAAGAATTTTATATCAAATTTTCAAGAATAATTTTTCTATTTCAACTATTGGCAGATTTAAATTTGTGCAAATTTTCAAACAAAAAAGAAAAAAGTATCCAAATATTAGCCAATTGAAAAAAGTAGTAAATAGTAGTTTTTAGTAGATGAGAACAAAAGCCTAAAAATTCTAAAATTCTAAAATTGAAAAACTGAAAATTCTGTTCAATTTTACAAAAGTTGGGGCAGAAAAAATGTCTGCTAAAGTTACGGAAAATTCTCGAAATACAAGAAGTAGAAGAATTATACGTCAATCATTTAAAAATTCATTCATTCTCCAATTCTTAGCGTGTCTTTAAAAAACCACCCCTTGGAGAAAATATTTGAAAGTAAAAAAAAACGACGAGGCCCACTTGAATTTTTTTTTTCGGTTGTTTTTCCAGTAACCTCTCTTGAACTTTAGTGACATTCTCAGGGTCGTTCAACCAATTGCATTGCCTCAAAGTTCTACGCGATGGAGTAAAAGCCCTTTTACACGTGGAAAGAGGTTGGCAACCCTGACAGTTGGCACTCGTTGCCATTCGGCTCTTTCATCCCCTCTCAAGCAATTTTCAACCTCTTCTTTTGTCTCTTCCACCCCTTTTGCTCTAATTCACGCAAGCGCACTTTTACACAACTAAAAAAAAAAACAGAGAGAGAGAGAGCGAGAGAGTGCCTTGAAAATTGGGGGTGGTGGACTTTTCCTTCGGGGGTGGGTGTGTTGAACGTTGGTAGCCCTGGTTTCATGGACGAGAAAGGGAGAGACGATGGGGTAGTTCCAGACAGAGGAGAGAGAACAAACCCCGGAGTGAATGACTGAGAGCGTGCCCAGGGAATCGATAATCAAACCCCACCGAGAACCCCCTTCTCGTTTCATCATCCTAGTTTGCGACAGTGGCGTAGGAGAGAGCACGAGAGAGAGAGAGAGAGAGAGACCAAACGTAATTTCTGGAGTTCAATAAACATCAAAGCCCTGGATGCTCAGGAGGCGACGAGTTTCACCCTTCGTTTGAATTTCTAATTGCATCGCACGTACACACTCCTCCTCCTTCTCCTCCTTGCAAGTTGTGCAAGTCCCTGAAAAAGAAAATTTATTAATACTCCAGGTTTTTTATTTATCCATATAAAAAAAAAAAATAAATGTGTGTGCATACAAAAGTCACAGGGATTTGAACATATGTTACGAAAAAGAGGGCGAGCCTTTTTTTTCGCGGGGTGCCGACCTAGGGAAGCTGAAATAGATCTCTTGTTAAAAGCAGGGATGATACACGACGCACTACTGGTCAGATCGAAAAAAGCGCTAATAAAAATCTGCGCTTATTTCTCAGGGCTCGAATCAGTGAAAGTATTTAAAAATACGAATCAAAAAATACTTAACGAATCAAAAATGACAAATTACGGTCCGAATTTCTGACAAAAATTTAAGTCAAATATGTAAGAGAACATTTTTCATTAAAACTATATAAATTAAATTTTACGAACCAAAAATGAAAAATTACGGACCAATCTCTGACAAAAATTTTAATTTAATTATCAAAGATGGCAAATTGATAAAATTATTATTTTATATTATTACTTCCTCAAAATTCTTTTCATCATTTCAATTCAATTATTATTTTCTAGAATTTTTAACTATAATTCTTCTTTAAAGCAAATAATTTTCGAAAAAGTTCTTTGACAATTTTCAAATTCATTTCTTTACAATATTCAATTTTACGAATTTCAATTATTCGTTAATTCTTCAATTAGAAATACATTAGAAAATAAAAACTTCAAATAATATAAAAAAAAATTCAATTAAACTTTTTCAAAAAAATTAATTTCAAAATTCAATTATTTATAATAATTATTTATATTTTAGTCGAATTCCTCTCGAAAATTATTATTAAAAATTTCATTCAAATTCTTCGAAAGAAATCAATTATTTCCAAAAATTCTGATAAAATTCAATTGTTTAATTACAAAAAATAAATAATTGATGGAATAATGAATTTTTTCTTACAATTGAATAATTGTATTGAATTTTATCAGAATTTTTGAAAATAACTGATTTCTATTGAAGAATTTTAATTTAAAAAAAAATTAAATAAAAATAAATATTTTATAAAATTTTTAAGAATAATTTCCTTTTTCGAGAAAGAATTATTAAATTTGAATTTTTTTGAATCATTTTATGAAAATTTAAAAGAATAATTTTAATTCAATTATTTCGAATAATTTAATTAAAATTTCGTAAAAAATTGATGACTTCTTGCGATGGAGTTTATTATTTACGAAAATAATTTAATTCTTACAAACAAATGTAATCAAAATTTTAGAAAATAATTAATTTCTTTCAAAAAATGTTCTTAAAATATTTTAAATATTTGATTTCTGTCGAATAATTTTCTTTAAAATTTGTATTTCAATAATTGACTTTCTGTAAAAATATAAATTTTCAACAAATTTTCAAATTTTATCAACAAATTTTTAAATAATTAAATTCTTTCGTCGAATTTTAATAAAATTTTCAGGAATAATGAAATTTATCGAGTAATTCGATTAAAATAGTATTAAAAATAATTGAAATTCTACGATGAGTTTTATTATTTATATAAATAATTGAATTCCTGTAAAAATTTTATTATTTATGAAAATAATGAAATTATTGTGAAGAAATTTATAAAAAAATTTGTAAATAATTGAATTACTGTGAAATTTTTATTATTTATGAAAATAATTAAATTTTCTTTAATAAATTGAATTCTTTTAAAAAATTGTATTAAAACAGTAGATATTAAAAATCATTGAGTTGTAGAAAATTTTTGAAAATAGTTCAAATTTTGCCAATTTTTAAAATATTAAACCTTTTCTAAATTCAATTATTTCTAAAAATTTTATCCTTAAATGCTCTTAATATTCAAATATTATTATGTAAAATTTTAACTAAAATTCATTTTTAAATCAATTTTTATTAGAAAATTCTACTAGAATTCAATTATTTAAATTATTTCAAATAACAATTCAATTAAACTTTTTCAAAAAAATTAATTCTACAGAATTTTTAGTTAAAAGTATAAAAAATTCTGATTTTCAAAGATTTTAATTTGAAACCTTTTCAAAATTCAATTATAAAAATTTCAAGTATTTGTCACTTCTCCAAAATTCAATTCTTTTCTATAAAAGTTTTAATTAAAATTCTTCTCAATTATTTTTAATTATATTCTTAGAAATCAATTATTTTTGATAATTGAATAGTTAAAAGTTAAAAATGTATTAAAAACATCAATTAATTTCAAAAGAATTGGAATTAAAAGTTTTGAAAAAAATAAGTTTTTTAAAATTTCTAATTAAATTCATTAAAAATTCAAAATTTTCTTAAATTTCAAAATGAAACTTTTTCAAGACTGGATTTTATTTCTAAAAATTTCTAATATTTGTAATTTCTCAAAAATTTAATTATTTTTTTAAACCTCTTTTTAAAAATCAATTATTTCTAAAAAATTATCCTTAAATGCTCTTAATATTCAATTATTATGTAAAATTTTAACTAAAATTCATTTTTAAATCAATTTTTATTAGAAAATTCTACTAGAATTCAATTATTTTAATACAAAAATAAATAATTTATTAATTAAATGTTTCTTAAAATTGAATCCTCGTAAAGAATTTTATAAAATTAATTTTTAAATATGTGAATTCTCTTGACGAATTTTAATAAAATTTAAAAAAATAATTACATTTTTAAAGAAATTTGTTTAAAATTGTATTAAAAATAATTGAAATTCTGCGAAAAGTTTTATTATTTGTGAAAATAATTGAATCCCTAAGAAGAATTTTATTATTTTTGAACATAATGAAATTTCTGCTATAATTTATAATGCAAAAAATAATTTATTGAATAATTGAATGTTTCTTAAAATTCAATTCTCATAAATAATTTTATCAACTAATTTTTAAATAATTAAATTCTTTCGACGCATTTTAATAAAATTTTCATGAATAATTACATTTTTCAAGCAATTTGATTAGAATTGTATATTAAAAATAATTGAAATTCTGCAATGAGTTTTATTATTTATGAAAATAATTGAATTCCTAGAAAGCATTTTATTATTTACGAAATTAATTGAATCCCTGTAAAAATTTTATTATTTATGAAAATAATTGAATTATTGCGAAGAAATTTATAGAAAATTTCTAAATAATTGAATTTCTGTAGAAATTTTATTATTTTGTGAAAATAATTAAATTGTTTGGCAAGAATTTTATTAAAATTTTTGAAAATAATTGAATTTCGGTGAAGAATTTTATTATTTATATAAAAATAATTGAAATTTTGACGAGAATTTTTTTTAATTTTTGAAAATAATTGAAATTTCTGCGAAGAATTTTATTATTTTTGAAAATTATTGAATTTTTGCAATCATTTTTCATTTCTCTAAAATTTCCTAAATTATATCCTACACGGACTTTTACGGACTTAAACCCTTTTTAAACATTTTTGCTCTTTTTTAAACACTTTTGCACTTTTTTAATATAGTTTTTCTAATTGTATGGAATTTTTTTTTTATTGCAAGAAGAGACTTTTTCTTATTTTTTAAAAATAGGATGGAAATGCAAATTTTCGAAAACACTTTCTATATGTATACTTCTGGGAGAAGGAAGCATAAATTCAGCCCTTATTGCACGGTTATTAACATTGATCTCTCTCTCCTTCTTTCACTTTCTCTCCATCTCTCTCTTCACATGTTCATGACTCATTAAAAATGGTTAGTCTACCTTCTATTATACGAAGACAATGTATATCTATATTCATATATATCTCTCTCTCTAAGAATAAATTATGCATGGGTAAAGGCACAAAAGCCACGCGTTGGAATAAAACAACCCCATTTGATGAGCTGATATCAAGCAGGAGTAATGGCAAAATAGTATAGTTTCTACGTCTAGTTAAGTCTCGTTTCGACTTTTTTTTTGTAACATATCTTCGAGTTATTTTTGTATCTAGTGTTTGGAATGAAAATTATACGAAGGGAATCGACTCTCTACAATACAACCGCACTGGTTCAACTTTTTTCATTAGATCCAAAACATTCGATGAAAACTGATTTTAGTTTTAGAAAGAAAGAAACTTTTAATTGAAGTAAAAGTAACACGAATGTCACCTTAAAGTGAATTTGCTTCTTCAGGGTTGCCACAGGTCAGGGAAAAGTCAAGGAATATTTATTAAAAGTAATTAAAAAATTAAATTCTCATAGAATTCCTAAAACAAAATTCTGAATTTTAATACCTTTTCTGTTTGCCTTCAAAATTACCAAGAATTTCAATTTTAAAAAAAGCAAGAATATTCTATTTTTGACAAGAATTTATTTTAAATAATTTAATTCTTGAAGAACTATCAAAAAATTAATACTCAAAATTATTTAATGAAGAATTTTGCTTAGAAATTTAAAAAATAATTTTAAAAAAATCAATTATTAACTATAATTTACTAATTATGATTATTAACAAAAAAACGATTCTATTAAAAAAATTAAAGAATTTTTTTTGAAAAAATTCAATTATTTATCAAAATTAGAATAAAATTCAGAGAAGAATTTATTTATTTTCTAAAATTCTTAATTAAATTCAATAATCAAAAATGTCTAATTACAATTATTGAGAAAGAGGATTATTTTAAAAACTTGAAATTTGAAACTTAACGAAATTCAATTATACTTTCAAATTTCTAAATAAAATTATTAAAAAAATATTATTTAAAAAAAAATTCAGTTATTTTCAATTTTTCGCACAATTAATAAAATCATTTGCGAGAATTCACTTTTAACAAATTTTTTCACAACTAATTCAACTATTTTCCAAAATTTTTTATAAAATTATTCGAAAAAATTCAAGTGTTTTTATAAATTTCGAAATTCTTCGCAAAAATTAAATTATTTTTAGAAAATTTTGAAATTTTTCGCAAGAATTAAATAATTTTTATAAATTCTGAATTTCTTGAAAAGAATTAAATTATTTTTATAAATAATAAAATTCTTTTTTAAAATTCCATTATTTTCAAAAATTTTAATGAAATTTTGTCAAAATGGCATTTATTTTCAAAAATTTGTACTCAACTCAATGATTTTGAATATTTAGTATTTAAATTCTACAATTTTCCAAATCAATTTAATTACTCAAAAAAAAAATTTTGATAAAATTCGACGCAAACATTTAATTATCTTCTTAACAAATAAAAATTTCATACAAATTCAATTATTTACAAATTTTTTTTATAAATTTCTTCGCAGTAATTCAATTATTTATCAAAATAATCAAATTTTTTAACAGAAATTTAATTATTTTGATAAATAATAAAACTTTTAGGAATTCAATTATTCAATTATTTTCGTAAATAATAAAAATCATCGTAGAATTTTAATCATTTTAATTGAATTTCTTTAAAAATGTAATTATTCTTAAAGCATTTATTAAAATTCGTCGAAAACATTCAATTTGAAGAAACATTCAATTCAATTATTCAATAAATTAATTATTTTTGTATTTAAATAATTGAATTCTCGAAGAATTTTCTAATAAAAATTGATTTAAAAATGAATTTCAGTTAAAATTTTAAATAATAATTGAATATTCACAGCATTATAAAGTTAATTTTTAGAAATAATTGAATTTTAAGAAGAGGTTTAAAAAAATAATTGATTTTTGAAAAGAGGTTTCAAAAAATAATTGAATTTTTGAGAAATTACAAATAGTATCAATTTTTAGAAATAAAATCGAGTCTTGAAAAAGTTTCAGTTTGAAATTTAAGAAAATTTTGAATTTTTAATGAATTTAATTAGAAATTTTAAAAAACTGAATTTTTTCAAAAATTTTAATTCCAATTCTTTTCGAAATTAATTGATTTTTTAAATACATTTTTAATTCTTAACTATTAAAAATAATTGATTTATAAGAATATGATCAAAAATAATTGAGAAGAATTTTAATTAAAACTTTTATAGAAAAGAATTGATTTTTGGATTGAGAAGTGACAAATACTTGTAATTTTTATAATTGAATTTTGAAAAGGTTTTAAATTCAAATCTTTGAAAATTAGAGTTTTTTATACTTTTAACTAAAAGTTCTGTAGAATTAATTTTTTTTTTAAAAATGTAATTGAATTTTTTTTTTTTTTTTTTTGATATTATTTTAAGTTTTTACTTTTTAATATGAAGAATTTCCAAATAATCGATGAAATTTCGTAAAATTGAATATTGTAAAAAAATAAATTTGAAAATTCTCGAAGAACTTTTTCAAAAATAATAATTTTTGAAAAAGTTCTCCGAGAACTAAAAAATTTATTTCTTTACAATATTCAATTTTACGAAATTTCAATTAAAAATAATTAATTTAAAAAAGAATTTCAGTTAAAAATTGTAGAAAATAATGATAAAATAATAATCTTTGAAAAAGTTTTTCGAGAATTTTCAAATTTATTTTTTTACATACATTATTCAATTTTACGAAAATTCAATTAAAAATAATTAATTTAAAAAAGAATTTTAGTTAAAAATTATAGAAAATGATTAAATATTTATTTAAAAAAGAAGTTATTTGTTTTCGAATAATTTTACATTTAAAAAAATTCGTAAATTTATTAGAACTTTTTTTTTTGAGTATTTAATCATATTTAGAGTGAATCAGAAATATTTTTCATAGGCAAAAGTCAAAAATTTGTCTTGAAGTCGGGGTAAAAAAAATTAAATTTTTGTTGCCTGAGATTTCAATTCAAACTTCTTTTAAGCCAATTGATTTTCAATTTCTAACAGAGGAGTAAAGCCGAAAAAGAGCCTTATCTCAAAAACACGAGTAACTATTTTACAAGATAGATTCGGGGGGTGAAAAAAAAGAGAAAAAGAACTCTCCCGTCCATTACCTTCCTTATCGAGCAAGGTTCATAAATTGGAAGATCTCTCTAGAAAAAAAAGTAAAAAAAAGGCCCATTTCCCGAGGAAACCACCCTTACCGAAAAATATGACTCTTAGAGAGACTAAAAAGAAAAAAAAAATCTTCTATATCTATATAGTGTTAGATGTATCCTCATCCTACTCGCGAAACCCGCGATTTTTCACGCGGTGAAAAACGACGCGAATTCCCTCCACACCCCCCTTTTGCCTTCTTCCCTTCCAACCCCCTCTTTACCCTTATCAACAGAATCCGCGCCTGCGAACTCGTAGGGGAGGCAACTCTCTCTTTCTCTCTCTCTCTCTCGCTTGGTTTCGAATTTTGTGAATTTTCTTTCTCCCTCTCGTAGCACTCGATATGCTTGTCTCTCTCGCTCCTTCTCCCTTTCCGGGCAACTCGAGGATAGGTCGAGGGTGCAGTCGCCCAGGCCGGCAAACCTTCTCGTCAGTTTAGTTATCGCACCACATAAAGGCATTGCGTTGTAGACACCGTTACCCGCAATATTATTCTCTTACTTATTACCTTTAATTAATAATTCGTTGATTCGTTCGTTCGTCCGTTCGGTTATTTATAAAGGTCCGTACGTTCGTTCAATCGTCGATTCATTTTTCAAACTCCAAATCCCACACCTTCTTATTTTTTTTCATTCTCCAGTCCTCTATATATTAATATATCATTATATATATCTTCTAAATTTCCAGAGTCAACACATTCCCTTTCTTTTTCTTCATTTACTCTTGAATTCTGCAACAAAAAAAATCCAGTTTTCTTAATACAAAAATAGCGCAAAAAATTTCTTGCAAACAAAAATTATAACATGAAATTTAGAGTAATAATTGAGAGATAATATTTCAATTAATCCCCCTTCTTTTATTTATCGCTCAAATCCAAAAAAAAAAAATCGTGGCGTCTACTTCGTGGATACAAAAGGTCTGCCAAAAATACTTTTATTTCCATCGGAAAGAAATATCATAGAATTTAGAAAAAGAAAAGAAAAATCCCATTATTTAATCTTCGAGTTCTAAAGGCGTTCTCAACTGGAAGATTGTTTTTAAAGAAGAGACGTCGTCTCCATTGGAGGGTTTTTGGGCGTGGACACTTTTTAAAATTTAAAGGCTGTTTATAAAAGAAAATTAATATCAGGTTCGATATTCGAAACACGCGTTCACATTTCCTATAAATACTGAAATAGAATTAAAATATTTAAGAAAGGGGAAAAGAAGGGAAATTTTAAACCAAAAAAAAAGAGAGAGAAAAAAGAGACTGTTTAAAAGTTAGTGTTATAATCCTAACCGAATAAAAAAAAAGATTCAATTTGTTATTTAAATATTAAAAAAAAAGGGAAAATATAAATAAAAATAACGGACCCCGGCGCTACAATTTCTAAAACAACGTCGTAAGAAAACCTTCTTCTACATTCCATTCTGCCGCTAAAAGTCTCAGCATCCTCCAACCACTGATTTTCATCGTTAAAAGACCGGTATGTTTCATTTGTTTCTTTACTTTTTCTTATGTCTTTTTGTTATTTGAATTTATTATGCCTAATGTTGAATTTATTAATTATTATTAATTATTATAATTATATTGATTATTGATATTTGATGTCCCCCATCATCATCCAGCTGTTACATTTTTTTCCATTACATTTACCACTCTTCCCATTTCTGCAATTTTAAATCAAATTTATCAATTTAAAAAATGAAAATTAACATTTTTAATTTTTATAATTAAAAAAATAAAACAAACAAATTTTTTTAATTTAAAAATATTTTTCTTGTTTTCCAAATAGGAATTTTTCCACTATTTTTTTTTTCGATTATTGCATTTTCCAGTGAATTTTCTCCAAAAACATTTTCCCAAACTCGATTCCATTTTTTTTTCGTTTCACCTATACAATTATATGAATTATTTTTATATTTTTTCTCTTATATTTTCATTTTACAAAAATATTGTTATCAAATGTTTATATTTCCTGATTTTTTAAAACAAAATCTCCTATTTTCGAAGGATATTTTACTATTTTTAATATTTTTTTTCTAATATAATTTCCGTACCTCTTTCGTAATCGCGGCCACGTACTAGGAACGCGGATTAGTAAACTTTGGATTAATTAGATCGATTAATTAGTTCAATTAATAAAACCCAATTATTGTATCGATTTACCGAATTTTTTGAATAAACTGAATGAATAAATAAAAAATAAAAATAAAAAGTGCAAATAGTGAGTATTGGAATTATTTACAATATTTCCACAACCTTTTGATTTTTTTCTAAATATTACTGTCGAATGAAAATTACCAAACAAAAAAATTACTATTTAAGAATAAATTATTTTCTAAGGAGGAAAATAATAATTGAGTGAAAAAATTATAATTAAATTAAAAAATAATAACAAAAATAACAAAAAATTATAATTAAATTAAAAAATAATAAAAAAGTAATAAAAAATAATTATTAAAAGTCGAAATCTTCTTTCAAAATAATTAAAAAACAATTATTTAGTCAAATTAATTATTTCTGTCGATAACAATTGTTCAAGAACATAAATAGAATTTTTGACTTTGAATTATGACGGAACGTGAAAAATTTCGAAAGGAAATAGTTCTAATTCTGCGAACATTTAATTACTGAATTTCTTGCTTTAGAAAAATTCATCAAATTATCAGAAATTCTTTTTAATTTTACAAAAAAAAAAATTAATAATAATAATAGCAAAAAAAATACATTTTTAATTTGGAAAATTAGTTTTCATATTTTGAGAAATTCGTATAAAAATTCCAAAATATGAATATAAATCACTGTCTATTTTTTTCAAAGAAATACATCTTGTAGAAAATCGCAGAGAAATTCTCTTAAAAAGCAATTATTGTCTATAAGATCTTCTACCTTTTTCATAAATAGCATCATTACAGGACCTATAAATTCTAAAATAGTCATCTTTAAATGTCTTTACATCACCTATAGAGTACGTAATCAATAATTTTATAAATATCAATACATCTTCAAGGACATAAGCATCATCTCGATTAATTTGATTTCAAATTTTTTCTAACCAGGAAAAATTGAACCTTTTGAAAACAAAATTGAAAATTTCAACCGCTGTTTCAGTTTGTTAATTAAAATAAATTTAATTTCGGAGCAAATGTAGATTAATTTAAATTTTCCTGTTTTCTTCCTAATTTTATTATTTTGGCGAATAATTAAAAATTCAATTAAAAAAATCTAATTTCGGAGCAAATTATTATTTTGGCGAATAATTAAAACTTCGATTTTTGTTTTTCATAATAAACAATATTTAAAATTTTATATTCAATTCACAATATTCTTATGTTGAAAGTGGAAAATTTCTTTAAAAAGTAAAATCTATTTATTGGCACCGAACGCGATTGTTGCTACCAGACTTTGGTATTGATTAGCAAAGAAATATTTGTGAGAGGGAAACTTTTACGAACTCCTCTATCACGAGAGCGATACACTTTTTTTTCTTGTCCCGAAAAAATTCTATTTTTAGACATTTCCTTTCAAGTTTTCAAATCAAAACGTTGTCTTATCATTGAAACGAAAATGTTCGGTTCATCAAAATAATTTTATAGAAAACAAAAAGTTTTAAGTGACAAAAACAAAAATTTTCTTATAAAAATCAATTGTCAAGGAAAATTTGTTTCCTCTTCATAATTTTTGGAAATTCGAAATTCGTTTTTTAGAATAATTAAAACTACATTGGAAAAAAAGGTAAACATTACACGAAAGGAGAAAAACTTACTAAAAGAAACATCGATGATCTAAATGAATGAATCCTTGCAGACGTAAGCAATGACAAAATAACATCAGTGGGAGTTGATAATATTTCAGCACTTTTTGATCAATAACCCCCTCGAGTAGTTTTTATTGCGCAAGGGGTGTGGGAGAGTAAAGTGAGATATTAAAGATGTCCGCCGCGAGTGTCCTGGGCGTGGCTCCTGCGTACTCGAAGAGTTGTGGAAACTCCATTTTTTTCCATTCCTTATCTCTCTCTCTATCTCTCTCATAATAATCATTTCCAGAGTAAAACATCTTTTTTTCTTTTTTGTTGGAAAATTTCATCTTCCCGGGACTTGATTGCTTATTTTTCCTTTCCTCGCGAGCAGCTGAAAAAATGATCATTAAAAGTGAATTAGACATATATGTATCCTAATAATAATCCTTTCAAAGAAAAGGACTTGGAAGAAGAATAAGAAGAAGAAGAGTTAACATGGGAATAATGGAAGACAAGACAAGGATAATGCAAGTGCTGGAAGTTCTGGAGACACTTCCGCACGTGCGCTCGACACAAAAATTCACGGTGCGTCAGAATCGGCCTTGAGAAAATACATCCCTTTTGACAAGCGCCACTCGCATCGATCTGTCGCCATTTTTTTTCCTCCTTTTTTTTCTCTTATTTTTCTGATCCCAATTTTTATGAATGCTTTTTTTATTTCTCTTTCTCTCTTTTCAGATTCGCGAAAAATCGACGTTTCAACGTTCGAATAATTTTGCACTTTTATATTTTATGAGGAAAATTTTCCGTTTTATTATCACCTTGAGGGTTTTTTTTTTTATATTTGGAAAAAAGATTCTATCTAGAATAGAAAAAATATTCTTTAAATCGTAAACTGTTGATTACATAAAATTATTTTTTTTTTCTGTTTCTAAATTTGGTTTTTGCTTCTTAAGAGTCAATTTTTGATAATATTTCGTGTTCGTTTCAACGTTCAGAATTTTTGGAGCGTTTTTTCTGGAAATCAATTCTAGGGAACTAAAAGAACTACTTCGAAAACAAAACAAGAAATTTTTTAACACAACTTCGATAATTAGAAACTATTCAAAGAAAATTAATATACAAAATGTGGCGTGCTTTCCAAAAAATGGTAAGAAGCAAACCCAAACCTGGAAAACTTGGAAAATTCAGGGAATTTTGATCGAAATCCTGGAAAATTGTTTTCTAAACATATTGTGTTTACTCTTGAAATCTAATTTCACTTAAATATTTCAAAACTAATTCAATTTTAAAAGAGTTCCGTTTACAATTTTCAAAAGTAGATGAACTTAAAGTAATAAAATTCTTATCAGAAATTCAATTATTTTCAAAAATTTTCATAAAATTCTTGGCAAAATTTTAATTATTTTTAAAAAATTTTCTTCATTCAATGATTTTTAATAACTACTACTTTAATAAAAATTTCTAAAAGAATTCAATTAGTTAAAAAATATTTTAATAAAATTCTACGCAAACATTTAAATATTTTCATAAATAATAAAAATTTCACAGGAATTCAATTATTTACAAATTATTTTCATATATTATTCAATTATTTTTGTGAATAATAACATTTTTTTACAGGGATTCAATTATTTTCATAAATAATTAAATTCAATGCTGAATTTCAATTATTTTTAATACAATTTTAATGCAATTCCTCGAAAAAAGTTATTATTCTTAAAAATTTTATAAAAATTTATCAAAGAAATTTAATTATTTTAATAACCTTTGCTACAATTTTTTTTATTAGAATTTAAGTATTATTTTCAATAAATTTTCAAATAAATTTCTTTAAAGAATAAAATTATTTTCAATTCAATTCAATTCAAAATTTACGCAATTCTTTGCGTAACAATTCAATTATTTTCAAAATAATTTTAATAAAATTCTTCGCAGAAATTCAATTATGTCTAAAAATTTACAAGAATTCTCGTCAAAATTTCAATTATTTTTATAAATAATAAAAATATTCTCCGAAATTCAATTATTTTCAAAACCTGTAATAAAATTCTTGGCAGAAATCCAATTATGTTTAAAAATTTACAAAAATTCTCGTCGAAATTTCAATTATCTTTATAAATAATAAATTTTTTTTCCGAAATTCAATTATTTTCAATGCTTTTAATAAAATTCTTGGCACAATTTCAATTATTTTTAATACAATTTTAATGGAATTCCTCGAAAAAGAAATTATTCTTAAAAATTCAATTAAAATTTTTCAAAAGAATTCAATTATTTAAAAATTTGTTGATAAAATTTATTTTAATAAATTCATGGTAAGATTTCAATTATTTTCAAAAGTAATAAAATTCTTCTCCGAAATTCAATTATTTTCAAAAATTTTAGTAAAATTATTGTCGAGATTTCAATTATTTTTAAAATTTATACAATTTTTGCATGAATTTAATTATTTTAAAGAATTTTAATAAAATTACTCGAAAAAAAATTTAATTACATATTTTCAAAAATTATAATAAATTTCTTGGCAAGATTTCAATTATTTTCGTACATAATAAAAACTCATCGCAGAATTTCAATTATTTTTAATACAATTTCATTAAAATTCGTCGAAAGAATTCAATTATTTAAAAATTGGTGATAAAATTCTTTATAAAAATTCAATTCTAAGAAAAATTCAATTTTTCAATAAAATATTTATTTTTATAGTTAAATAATTGAATTCTCGTAGAATTTTTTTAGTAAATATTGATTTAAAAATGAATTTCAAATTAAAATCTTTGAAAATTTGAACTTTTCACACTTTTAATTAACAATTTTGCAGAAGTAATAACTTTTTGAAAAAAATTATTTTTTTCAAAAAGTTTAATGGAATTTTTTTTTTAATTATTTCAAGTTTTTAATTTCTAATATATATATTTAATTGAAGAATGTCAGAATAATCGAAATTTCGTAAAATTAAATTGTAAACAAAAGAATTTGAATATTTACAAAGAACTTTTGCAAAAATTATTAAAAAAAATTGAATAAAAAAAATTGACTTGAAGAAGAATTTTAGTTGAAAATTCTAGAAATGAATAATCGAATTAAATAATTTTATATATTCTTATGTTATTGAATTTCAAATTTTTAAATATCTTAATGTCTATAAAAAAATAATGATTAAATATTTATTAAAAAAATGAAGTTATTGAGTTTTTCGAATATTTTTCGTTTTAAAAACCTGGAAAACCTGGAAAAGTCAGGGAATTTGAAAAGAACAAAAGCGTGGCAACCCTGAAAGTTCAAAACGAACGTTCAAATGGACGAAAATTTATTTTTTCTTTAAATTCAATTTTTTATTTCAATAATATTAAAACACTGCGATTCTAAATTATCTCATTTTGGTCTTTCCAAAAAATTTTAATTAATTCGACCGAAAGTCTTTTTCAATCTATTTTGTGCGACTTTTAATTTTTATGCAATTTCGAATCTGGAAATGTTTGGTATTCAGACTCCAAAATCAAGAATGAGAAAATACTAAAATTATCTGGTAATTCAGAACCATTCGTTTTCGGGAATTAGGGATTTGAAATTGATTTCAGATCACAGAAGAAGATATTGATTTCACGAGAGATGCAAAAAAAAAACTAATCTTAGATTAGAAACGAAATTAGGAAACGAGAGAGAAATGAATTTTCAATTTAAAATAGCAAAAAAGTAGTGTAATTTAAAATAGTCTCGATCAAAAACGAAAAGAATTGATAGAGAAAATTCGATTTAAAGTAATTTGGATTCAAAATAGAAAGGACAAGCAAGCGGGACAAGCAAGTTTATATCGCCCTGAATTTTTCTTTCACTGTTTTGACCTGAAAAACGTGTGCGGCAAAAAGGAGAACAAGAGCGGTTTTTGAAACAAGAAGAGACCTCGTGAGCAATGTAATTTTTTTTTTCTCTTCTCCTTTCTGGTCCTGACTAAACTAAAAGGGAAGAGAGATGCAAAGAGAAAATGAAAGGTAAAGAGAGTGAGAGGGGAAGAGAGTTTAATTCGAATAGCTGAGCCGGGGAGCGCCGGACTCTGTTGGGTATTGATCGTTTCTGGGTCCATGTGTCGCGCGTGCGTTTTATCCTATGGGGTGAACCTGTGGCGAGGGTGAACAGGGAAGTCTGACGGAAAGAGAGTGCAACCGAGACAGGGAAACCAAGAGAGAGAGAGAGAGAGAAAAGGAGAAGCGACAGTGTTGGGGTTCATATACCCCCGGGGTAGTAGCTGCAACACCGACCAATCAATGGAGCCCCTCAGACACCCCCTAGTCCCTTTTCCTCCATCTCTCTCTCTCTCGTTCCTCTCTTTTTCTCTCTGTCTCGTTCATTCTCCCGCTGTAATATATGCACTCATTTGTGTATACTTACGTATATATTCCAAGCTACTGAAATTCAAAGAATGCTTCACTCGATTCATGTACAACAATATTGTACATTTGGATTATTGGAACACTGATTAGATACAGTCTGACCAGACGTCCTTTTTTAGTGGCTGTCCTTCGAAAATAAATAGTCCGAGAAAACGCCAAAATGTCCTCTTTTCTTGAAGGAAATACCAAAATTGAAGAAAATGCCAAAATGTCCTTCTTTCTTTCTTTCTCTTTAATGTCACTAATATTTAATGTTCCAGGAAGTGAGAACTTTTGTTTTTTGGTTATCAGCCTATATTCTGGTGGTCGTCCTTCGAAATCATTTGCAAAATCTGGTCATAATAGATTAGGTTCCAAGGTATTCGATGTTTATTATCAAAAAGAAAACATTCCCTCCGTCCGCACATTGTTTCGAATCTGCGAAAAAAATAAAAAGTCAGAAACATTTTTTATAAATTCATTTCGAAAAAGAAATTTTATGTTACGTGCACTAGCGCGCCGAACGAGATATTAAATTTATTATTATTATGCAAATTATAAAATTTATTTTCAAATATAAATTTTTGAATAATTTCATAATCAAAAAAAAAACTAATTAAGTACATAATTAATAATTGTTTGTATTTTCAAAAATTTAAATATAATTCTTCACAAGAATTCAATGATTTTCAACAAATAATAATTTCATTTTTTTGACAAAATTCAATTTTTTTTTTCAAACTTTTAATTTCACGAAAGAATTCAATTATTTTCTAAAATTTTTTTTAAAAATCTTTCGAAACAATATTCAATTATCTTTATAAATAATAGTAAAATTCTTTGCAAAAATTCAATTACTTTTTTAACACAATTTTAAAAATATTTAATGAAAGAATTAAATTTAAAAAAAAATTTTAATCAAATTTCACGAAAGAATTCGATTATTTTTTATAATAAGATCCTTAAAATAAAGATCTTTGCAAAATTCAATAATTATCAATAAAATTTCAGGAAATAATTCAATTATTTTCTAAACTTATTTAAAATTAGTTCGAAACAATTCAATTTTTAAAAAAATTTTAATAACATTTTTCGAAAGATCTCAATGATTTTCTATATTTTAATAAAATTCCTTATACTAATTCAATTAATTAAATTATTTTAAAAAATTGTAAATAAAATTCTGAGAAGAATTTAATTACTTTCTATAAAAATTTTAGTAAAATTCAATAATTTAATTGTTTAACTTCAATAATTATTAAGAAACACGATTATTTTAAAAACTTGAAAGAAATTGTTCATAAAATTCAATTACTGTCAAAATTTGCAATTCAAATTATTAAAGAAACTGCTTTAATTAAAAAAAAATTGAAAGAAATACTCATCTTTCAAAAGAATTTAATTCGGATTTTTAAAAATTTTTTAAAAATTCTTGACAAGAATTCAATTATTTTCATAAATAATAAAATTCTTCGAAGAAATTTCTATTATTTTCAAATTTTTTTGACAAAAATCTTCGCAAAATTCAATAATTTTATAAATAATTTATTCATAAAATAAATTATTTTATTAATTTTATTTATAATTTTATAAATAAAATTTCACGAAATAATTCAATTTTTTTTCTTAATTTGTTATAAAATTTTTGAAAAAAATTCAATTATTTTCTATATTTTAATAAAATTTCTTAAATTAATTCAATTATTTTCATAAATAATAAAATTCTTCAAAGAAATTAAATTATTCTTAAATTTTTCGACAAAATTCTTTCCTTAATTTAATAATTTTCAATAAAATTTTACGAAATAATTAATTTTTTTCTTAATTTGTTGGAAAATTTTTCAAAATAAATTCAATTATTTTCTATATTTTAATAAAATTCCTTAAATTAATTCAATTATTTTCATAAATAATAAAATTCTTCCAAGAAATTCAATTATTCTCAAATTTTTTGACAAAAATCTTTGTAAAATTCAATAACTTTGAATGAAATTTCACGAAATAATTTAATTTTTTTCTTAATTTGTTGTAAAATTTTTCAAAATAAAATCAATTATTTTTTTAAAATTTTTTGAAAAAATTTAATTATTTTCTATATTTTAATAAAATTCCTTAAATTAATTCAATTATTTTCATAAATAACAAAATTATTTGGAGAAATTCAATTATTCTCAAATTTTTTGATAAAATTCTTTGCAACAATTCAATTATTTTCATAAATAATAAAATTCTTCGAAAAAATTCAATTATTCTCAAATTTTTGAAAAGTTCCAATTATTTTCTATATTTTAATAAAATTCTTCGAAGAAATTCAAATAATTTGAAATTTTTTGACAAAATTCTTTGCAAGAATTCAATGATTTTCAATATATTAATTTTAAAATTTAAAATATTTAAAGAGAAAAATTATTAAAAAAGTTAGGAATTTGGAGTAAAAATACAGAAAGAGAATCTGTTCAATTCTTCTTTAGATCCGAAATATTCATTAAAAAATAGTTTCGAATTTAAATTTGAAACCACTTTTTAATGAATATTTCAATTTTAAATTCGAAACCAGAGTTTTTATTAAATATTTCGAATTTAAATTTGAAACCAATTTTTATCTGAATATTTCAAATTTAAATTCGAAACCAGAGTTTTTATCAGAATATTTCAAATTTAAATTCGAAACCAGATTTTTTATTGAAGTATTTATTACTTTTCAACAAAACATCTAATTTTTCTATTCTGAATTCAATAATTGCGCAAAGGGAAAGTATTCCACCGAAATATATTATATTAAAAAAGAAAAAAAAACACGAATTGGTATTTTTTTACAAATGATTCGAGTGAATATATACAAGTTTGTATTAGAGAAAAGAAATGTATTAAATTTGACTGAAGCCTTGAGCAAAGGGAGGGTGGCACGAACCGAGACTGAAAAGGGTAACCCTTTTATTCGAGGAGGATCGAATTGATCGATTAGGATTTAATTTGCGCAAGGAACTGAATCATGGTGTGCGAGCTTGATTTACTCTATACACGAATACTCTCAACCCTCTGTTACCGCAATGATTTTGTTACAAAAAAGTTCCTAAAGAAATTTACAAAAATTCCCTAATAATTGACGGGGGGAATATTTTTCTCTTCCCCTTTTTGCCTCCATAATGAATTTATTTCGAAAAAATGATACATTTTTCTTTCATTCTAGAAAAAATATTATAATAATTGATTCTAGATTTTTACTCCGAAAAATTAGACATTTTCCAAAAATTTTTGCTTCTGTATCTTTTTTGATAGCGCGTCAGAAATATTAAAAAAAAGACTGAAACCGGTTTTTTTCTAAATCGAAATAAGTTCACGAAAAATCAACGAAAAAAATTGTAGAAGAAATATTTAAAGGGAGAAATGAATAAAATGGCCGCAAACGTTAAAAGCGAGGCTTTCTCGAAGTCTGTCAAAATTCTAATTACACAGTTTGCAAATGACCCTTCGGGACAGCAACCCCAATGAAAAATTCCCTACATTGATTGAGCCTTGAAGAACCCTACGAATTTTCGTTATATCCATACGAACGGCCATCGTCATATATTTGGTCTAGTTGTATAAAGCATTGGATTTAGCAGCTGTACATTTCCAAAAGGGGGGCTTGTTTATGTTTAAAGAGCCCAAATATCATCGAATCTCATTTTCGAAAAAATCCACGAATTGAAATTCTTCAATATTTTCCACTTTTCCTTTTTCGCTCTTTGCTTTTTTCATATTCACCAGTTTTTCAATTTTATTCCTTTTTTTTATTCCTTCGCGAGAAAAAGTATTTTTTCCACTTTTAATTTAAAGCAATACTCTGAAAAAAATTTAATTGACTCCAATAAATACAGGCCTCGGATATTATGACTTTTTTCGACTATTTTCAAAAAAAGCGACTTTTTCGACTTTTCTTCCAAACACTGAAACAAAATACCACATTTTTAGTATAAAATGCAACTTATTTCAATTTTTATAATGTGAAAAATAACTATATATACAAAACTTTCGAAAATTATTTTTGAATAATTTTTTTACGATAGTAAAATTTTAAAAATATAAGTATAATTAAAATATTTTAGAATAATTGAAATTTTGTAAAATTTATTTGAAAATTTAATTTTCTTTAAGTATTTTATTATAATTTTTGAAAATCAACGTTTGAAGAATTTTAATTTTAATTTAATTTGAATTTAATTTTAATTTTAATTTTTTATTTTAATTATTCTCAAAAATTTTAATGAAAAATCTTCAAGTGTAAATTTTAAAATGAAAATTAATGAAAATTTTCTTCTAAAAATTATATTAAAATATTTTAGAAAAAAAAAGAAATTCTTAGAATTCTTCTATTCTTATTTTTTCAAATTTTAAATATTTCAATATTTTCACTTATATATTTAAAAAGAAAATTCAAATATTATACACAAAAAATAGTAACATTAAAATTTTTTAGAATTATTTTTATCATTTTTGAGAACACAAAATTTTTAATTCTTCAAAAAAAAAATTTATTAGTTTTCTATAACTAATAAATAAACTCAAGATTTTTAATTAAAATTCTTCAAAAAAAAAAATTATTGGTTTTCTATAACTTACAGAAATTCTTTTAAGAAATTTAATTATTATCGAAAAATTACAGTACAATATTAAAAAAAAAACTAATTCTTAGAAATGTTTCATCATATTTTTTTAACAATCAATTATCTATGAACAAAGTAAATTAAAATTCTTAAAAATTTAATTTTTTAGACCTAATAAAATTTTGGAAAAAACATGTTCATATTATTTTATAATTAAAATTCTTTAAAAATTTTATTTTTTTATATTTTTCAAAAATTCTTTTATTTTTAAAAGTATTTATCAAAATTCAAATATTTTTAATAGATTTTATCAAATTTCAATTATTTGGAAATTTTTCAATTTATTGTAAATTTAATTAAAACAATTTTTTTTATTTATCATAATTATTTAATCATTATTATTTTTCCATTGAACTATTATTTTCTAGAATTTTTAACTAAAATTCTTCTTTAAATCAATTATTATTTAAAAGAACGAAAAATTTAGATTTCCAAAGATTTGAATGTGAAAATTTTCAATTTTTTTTCAAAATTCAATTATTTCTAAAAATCTATGCCATAATGCTTTTAATATTAAATTATTATCTAAAATTTAACAGAATTTTATTTTTAAATCAATTTTTATTAGAAAATTCTACGAGAATTCAATTATTTAAATACAACAATAAATAATTTATTCAATAATTGAATTTTATAACAATTTATAAAAATAATTAAATTCATGCGATGAATTTGATTAAATTTTGTTTAAATAATTGAAATTTTGACAAGAAATTTATTAAAATTGTTAACAATAATTTAATTCTTGAAAAGAATGTCGCTACCTATTTATAAAAATAATTTAATTATTAACAAGAATTTTAAAAAAATTTTGAAAATAATTTAATTTTATTACTTTTCAAAAAAATTTAATTCTTGTGATAAATTTTGATATTTATGAAAATAATTGAATTTTGGAAAAGAATTTTATTAAAATTTCTTTAAATAATTAATTTTATGGGGGAGAATTTTGTTTTGTTTAACAAGATAATTGACTTCTTTTGCAGAATTACTTAAAAAAATTTTGAAAATAATTGATTGCCTGAGACGAATTAAAATTTTTTATGAAAATAATTGAATCATTGCAACGAATTTTATTTGAATTTTTTTGAAAGTAATTGAATTTTTGACGAAAAATTTTGCTATTTATAAAGATATAATTGAATTCTTGACGAAATATTCGTTAAAATTTTGTAAAATAATTAAATTTTTTCGAAGAATTTTATTACTTTTGAAAATAATTGAATTCTTGTAATGAATGTTGTTATTTATAAAAATAATTGAATTTTGCAAAGAATTTTATTAAAATGCCTCAAAATAATTGGATTTTCAGGGATAATTTTATTATTTATCAAGATAATTGAACCCCTTGATGCAAGAACCAGACATAGCCCATTGAAATTAAATGGGCTGCGTCTGGTTCTTGCATCAAGGGGTTCAATTGCATTACAACTTTTGAAATAATTAAATAATATTAAAAAAATTCATTTTGGTCAGAAATAGAAAAAAAATTTGAAGGTTTTGTATTATCAAATAAATTTTTTTAGTGTACCAATTATTCAATAATTTAATAAGAAATCAGAATGAAGAAAATTGAGTTTTAGAATTTGAAGTTTGACAATCACGAAAAGGAAAGTAAAATGTATTTGTAAAAAAATTGAGAATAAGAAGTAAAAAAATTTTTTTAACACGAAAACTAAGAGGGCGATTTGTACTTATATTGACCTAAAAATCTTTCTCGCGAATGGAATAAAAAGGCGCGAAAGCATCATGACCCACGTTAAGTTTCCTATCTCTTTCACGACACTGAATGTGTATATTTATAGAATTTTACTTCGTATATACATTTTGCTCTTTGGACGTCTTGCCTAAGAGATTCACAATTTACGTTTCCAATAATTTGTTCTCCATTCCAATATTCTCGAAAGTCCCCTCTACGAATAAAAAAAATATTTCTCGTAAGAAAGATGAAAAATAATTAGTAATTTAACCGTTAATTTTTCTACTCTATAAAATAATTTTCCCTCATCGTAGAATATTTTCCCATTAAAAATATCAAGTTTTCGAAACAATGATTTTTGAAAATAAAATGTAAATTTTACCTTTCCTATAAACTCGAAATGTGTGTATATGCTGAAAAATAAGTGTCTGGTTTCGGATGATGATGACCCAGTGAGGGATTTGAGCTTTTGAGAGAAAGAGAAAAAGAAAGAGGAGGGAAAAAAAAGTGGTACAAAGAGGAAAAGGGTCTACTTGAGGTCCTTCGCTTGAGTGGTAGGTCATTCGTGCTTTTCTGCTCACATGAACGATGAAACGTGACACCCCCTTTGCTAGTATTAGGGATTTAAAGGCGTTGCCGGAAGTTAAAGTCGGTGAACTGCAAGAATCCAGAACATTGAGCATACCTGCGAGCATTTAAATTCTTCTTTTGCGTTGAGTTGAGTTTCACCACGTGACTCCTTCTCCCCAGACTTGTTATGCAAGTTCGCATCATCTCGCACCTGCGAGATTTCGGAAAAAAATTATCCAACTTCAATCTCGTTTTCTTTTCTCAGCTTTAAATACTTTTTTCCCCGTTTGACAATTTAATTTTCTCACAATTTTCAGATAAAAGGACCAAATGTACCGAATTTGGGAGGTTAGAAAACCATTCGGGGTTGATTCGCAAAACTGTTTTTTACGAAATTTACAATTTACACTGTATGAGTTTCCGGGAAAATATTTAATCAAACGAAGGATAAAGTATTACGAATACTAATTAACGAAAAAAGGGAAAAGTATATAAAAAATACTAATTTAAGTCGCAGTTGTTATCAACAACCCTTATTCTTATGAACAGTAACTTTTTAACTGTCATTTGTTTTCTGTTTTTAGATTTTTAACCATCGAGCAGTGTTGCCAATTGCTCCGATTAGCGCGAAATTTCAAATTTACAAAAAACAAATTTACTTATAACAAAAAATTTGTTGTTAATAATGAAAAAACAAAAATTATTCAATCTAGTAGAATTTATTAAATCGTCAACGTCATTCGTGACTAACCAGAAATTATTTAAAGATCCGGAAAATGGCTTTTGCCTGGCGCGAAGTGTTGCCACCCGTCGAAAAACATATATCTACCGGAAATAACCGAAGCGTTCCGAGCGTCACGAACTCGTAACGACGCTAGACGTCTTTTCCGCTCAGTCTCTGGCCAGTCGTCGTGTTTGTAGCGTCGTTCTTTTATTTCCTTTTAGTATTTAGTCGTTGCTTTCTTTCGCATTGTTCGTGTTCGCGTTTCTTAAAAACTCCTTACTCTTTTTATAATTCCGACAACTTCGAAAAAAAACACGAAGGCGTCTGCTTGGAGACAACTTTACATCAGAAAAAAAGAATGGATTATTTTGGAACCCGGTGAAACGCCATAATTACATATATATAGAGATATATATATACATATATACTGTGCAACGGTAAAAGTAAAAGTAATTCAAATAAACAAACTTTGTTTCGACAAAATAAATGCTGGTCCGCGATATTAGATTTTCTTTTATTGATTTCATTTCGTTTCGGGCGACGGTGCATTGGGCACAGAGCGTGATATACTAGTCTTAAAAAAAAGCAATTTATACGCTTATAGAAAAAAAAGCTCCAAAAGAGTTCATCAGAGTACTTTTTTTTTGCATATAAAAAAAAAGTGTTGATCTTCCGGCTGTGTTTTTTCTCCATTTGAGGAACAAAATTAACAAAAAAAAGGTAAGATTTCATTTTTTTTATCCCACGTGCTGGACTTTTCCTGTTATATCATTGCCTATCTCTCTATAGAAGCGTTTCGAGCGTTTCGCTTTTTTAAGCGTGAAACATTTTAGATGACGCTTTTCTATTTGAGTATGTGTTCTCTCATGTGTGTGAGTATATTTTTCGGTTATGTGTATGTAGGTAGGGGAGTAAAGCCACGGTGGGGTCTCTCCCTGAAAGTGGTGGAGTGAGCGAAAACTCCCAGTAAAACGGAACTAGATATATATATATACACCCGGGGAGACTGAGGGGTGAACATGTATTGATCGTTCCCAGCCACGCGATTTTCACGATCCGTCGCCATGGCCACCTGGCCACCAAGCCGAAGATCGTATCTACAATCTACCAAATCGCACCTTAACTTAACCTCCTTCTTTTGCACCCTGAACTTTCATCAAAGTGCCTCAAAGTTGTAATTACCCCCCCTCGGATAAACAATCCTTTCATTACGAGTCATTAATCTCTTGGTACATTTTGTAATTAAAAAAATGAGTCAAACTGCAATATTTTGATTTATTTATTTTAGAAAATTATTCATTCATTTGTTTTGAATTTGGTTGATGCATTGGTAGCACCACAGCACTTTTTGAAGTAAACAAAGCTGTTTATTTATTTTATACGTGTTGAAACCTGCCAAGTGTAGATTTGCGTTCGAATTCTTATTGTTGGGGAATAATAATTTTTATATCGAAAAATGAATTGCGGGTTTTTTTTATTGTATACAGAGAAGCTTTTTATTGACTAGGGAAAAATAATGAGAACACGCGGAGGATCTTGATGGAAATTGACAATAATTGTTTCATTTATTGATTTAATTGTTTGAAAAGGAAAACAATTGAATGACATTTTAGAATTGATTTTCTTTTTTTGAAGTTTCTCGAATGATTGAAAAGTAACTTCAATTTAATTTATTGAAAAACAAATTCTGCTCCTAATTAGCAATAATGCATAAAGGGTAATATTTATTATTTTTATGTCTATAAAATTTTTAAAATTTATTCAATTACTTTTTTTATACAATTTTAAAAATATTTCATGAAAGAATTACATTTTTTTAAAATTTTTAATCAAATTTCACGAAATAATTCAATTTTTTTTTAATTTGTTATAAAATTTTTCAAAAGAATTCAATTATTTTCTATATTTTAATAAAATTCATTAAAAATTATGTTATTTTAGAAATTTGTAAATAAAATTCTGAGAAAAATTTAACTATTTTTTAGAAAATTTTAGTAAAATTACATTATTTAATTGTTTAATTTCAATTATTAAAAAACATGATTATTTTAAAAACTTAAAGAATATTGTTCATGAAATTCAATTACTGTCAAAATTTTCAATTCAAATTATTAAAGAAACTCCTTTAATTAAAAAAAACTTGAAAAAAAATTCTCCAAAAGAATTTAATTCGGATTTTTAAAAATTTTCTATAAAATTCTTGTCAAGAATTCAATTATTTTCATAAATAATAAAATTCTTAAGGGAAATTCAATTATTTTTATAAATAAAATAATTCTTAGAAGAAATTTAATTATTTTTATAAAAAATAAAAATCTTCTCAGGAATTCATTTATTTTCAAATATTTTAATAAAATTCTTGACAAGCATTCAATTATTTTCATAAATAATAAAATTCTTCGAAGAAATTTCAATTATTTTCATAAATAATAAAATTCTTCGAAGAAATTTCAATTATTTTCATAAATAATAAAATTCTTCGAAGAAATTTCAATTATTTTCATAAATATTAAAATTCTTCGAAGAAATTCAATTATTTTTATAAATAATAAAATTCTTAGGAGAAATTCAATCATTCTCAAATTTTTTGATAAAATTCTTTGCAAGAATTCAATTATTTTCATAAATAATAAAATTCTTCGAAGAAATTTCAATTATTTTTATAAATAATAAAATTCTTCGAAGAAATTTCAATTATTTTCATAAATAATAAAATTCTTAGGAGAAATTCATTTATTTTCAAATATTTTAATAAAATTCTTGACAAGAATTCAAATTATTTTCATAACTAATAAAATTTTTCGAAGAAATTTCAATTATTTTCATAAATAATAAAATTCTTTGAAGAAATTTCAATTATTTTCATAAATAATAAAATTCTTCGAAGAAATTTCAATTATTCTCAAATTTTTTTGACAAAAATCTTTGCAAAATTATTATTTTCAATCAAATTTCACGTAATATTTCAATTTTTTTCTTAATTTGTATTATAAAATTTTTCCAAAGAATTCGATTATTTTCTAAAATTTTTATACTTTTTTACATTTACACTATTTCTAAGGATATCAAATTAAGACGAAAAACGTATCAAAATGTTGCTTCGCAACAATTTTGCTACGTTTTTCGTCTCAATTTGATATCTTTAGAAAAATTCTGTAGTGAATATATTAAATTTTCTTGTAAATACTTGTCAATGAGTAATGCTTCGGAAATATTAAATTTATTATTAAAGAAATATTTAAATGACCGATAATAATATTTAAATGATAGAAAAATTTGGAAAAATTGCTAAAGTAGAAAATTATTGACCAAACAATTCGTTTACGCGAAATTGAATTGATAATTTTAAGGTGTACACACAATGTATTCATTCGACAAATGCCGAGAGCGTCTATTATCGATCGTTTCCTGACTCTGTACCTCCATCTCGTGCTTTCACCATCGCTTGTGGTTTTGATATGCCATTTTCGTCGTATATATAGTCGATTGAAATCAAGATAAATTTACCCACATAATGCACACTAGATGTAGGAAATTTATTGATTTACCCTCAAGAGACAGGCATAACAATTCATTACGATAACAAATTGAATTTTCCCGATAATTTAAATTAATGTTGAGTTTTTTTAAGAGTCTAAATTCGACATTTTGGAAAATGTGGAAATGCTCGGTTTTTTAAAAGTATAATTTTCCGAAAACACACGGTCCGACCACCTTGTGGTGCCTTGTGATGCCTTGTGGTACCTTGTGGTGAAATCGTTGTTCAAAGGAAATGGGGGGGCTTAAAGGGCAGCTGATACATACGTCATAAGGGATGAAGGAAAGTATAAATTATTGCTGTAGGTCTAGGACTGAAATGCCATACCTGGAGGAATAAAAAAAGGTCCATCGAAGTGTGTTAGTCGGTAAATTTGTATCTGATAAATGATCGTTTTAATCCGTCATATCTTGAGATGTTTAACAGATGTTGAATTTATTTTTTATTTCCGCCCCCTTTTTTAGTAGATTTAGAAATTACATTTTGTTTTAAATTTTCAAGAAAAATGTTTGTTTTTAAAAAAAAAATTCTATTCATTTTGCTTTTAAATTGAAAATACATATTTTCTTAAGCACTCAGCTGTCAATGTTGCAGTGATGATTTTTTCTAATTATTTGTAAATTTTTTGCTCCTATTGAATTAGTAAATAAAAAAATAATTTTTTTTGTCGCTATTAAAACTACTTTTTGCCCTAATTATTAAAACAATTTTTTTTTCTCCAAATTATAGAGATATTATTCTCTAGATGATTATAGAGATATTTTCTGAGTGAAATTCGTATTATTTTCGGGAAGTAAAAGGAAAATAAAATTGAAATATTCAATAACGCTGAGTAATTTGGTTTCAGAAGGAAATAGAATTGTTGTATATAAGGGGGGGAAAAAAGGAGGTGCATAATATATTCCAATGGCTCGTGCCGGCTGTCATGTGTGTAGCAGCTGTGAGTATGCAATCCTCTTTCCTCTTTTTCCTCCCTCTCTCTCTCTCTCACTCTCTCTTTTTCTCTCCCTATTAAAAGTATTCCCCCCTACATCCTTTACTACTGTGCAGGAGTCTCATAATTCCCCATATCTTCTCTATCCTTTTTTTTCATCCCCCCTGTTCAAAACCTACTTTACACAGACATACTCACACACAGGTATTAAGGGCGAGTTTTACACAAGCCACGTTTATCGAGTGTATATAAAATGTGGAAGGATATTGTATCAAGGCATCAGGTTCCCTTATAGGACGAAAACTTTTTTTTTCAGGGGGGGATCTAACAAGCAGATCTCAAATGCATTTTTTCAGGGGTCTCGGTTCACTGTCCTTTTAAAATTATGTATTTTTTTTTCTCAACCAGCTGGTTCGTTTAAATGGAATATAATGCGGGAAAAATTTGACGAAAATCGTGGAAAATGGTGGTGGAAATGTTTATCAATTTCGAGGAGGAATTTTTCTTTTTTAGAAATTCGAATTATTCAGAAATTAATTCAAATTATTTAGATATTTAGATTTCGAAATTATTTTTTACAGCAAAAGGAGAGAATTAGATAATAAAATTAATTTTTAAAAAAAAGTAAAATTAGTAGGAAAATTGATTTTTAAAAAAGTAAAATTAGTAGGAAAATTGATTTTTAAAAAAGTAAAATTAGTAGGAAAATAGATTTTAAAAAAAGTAAAATTAGTAGGAAATTTCAATTTTGTGGAAAATTATCCTAATAATTTTTTTTTTTTGGAAATTGTGATGTTTTGTAAATATATTCACTTTATTATAGAGACAATTCTTGAATTTCTTCTCAATTTCTATTCAACGAAAACACTCTCTGGAAATAATTTCTTAGCAACGTTGGAGAGAAAAAAAAAGTTCTCTTGTGGCTTACTTTTGACATTAATTATACTGAGAATTTCAAGTGTACTTGTGTTTTGGCGACGAGTTTTTCTGATCCGCATTTGTCATTTATTTTTTTCCCTTTTAGCGTGAATTCTGTTATCAGAGTTCAATGACCTCTTTCAATCTCAGAAGTATACATATTATTTTGATGTATATGAGAGGAAAGAAGCGAATACAGAAGGTCAAATTTATTAATTATTGATTTATTTCAGAGAAATTATAATCTTTCCAAAAATGTTTTTAAATTATAACAAAAAAAATTTTTTTTTTAATTATTATTTTTCAAATTTATTTATTAACTAAATTATTATTTTTTGAATTAATTAATTTATTAATTAAATTATTATTTTTTGAATTAATTAATTTTATTTATTAAATTATTATTTTTTGAATTTATTAATTTACTAATTAATGAATTTATTAATTAATTAATTAATGAATTTATTTATTAATTTTAATTTATTTATTTATTACTCAGTTATTATGTTTATTATTATTATTTTTATTTTCATTTTTATATATTCGGAAGAATATTTTTCTAGCAAAGAAAAAATTATTAATTGTTTTGAATATTTTTTTTTTAAATGAAAATTGAAGTCTAATGTAAATAATCGTTTGCTTTCAGATTTCTTACGTAGTTAGGTGACGTATTAGAAGAGTGCAATGATGGCAAACGGAATGGATACAGTACAACAAAATGGGGGCTCGACCCTTGGCCAAACTTCACAGGAGGAATCCAAGACAAATTTGATTGTAAATTATTTGCCGCAGACAATGACCCAGGAGGAAATCCGGTCACTGTTCTCCAGTATCGGCGAAGTTGAGAGCTGCAAACTCATCAGAGATAAACTCACTGGTAACGCAAATTTCCTATTCTATCAAATTTTCCGTTTTCCTTTTTTTATTTTTCGTATTTATTTAAATCTATTTATATTTTTTTACATTTATTTATATTTATTTACATTTATTTACATTTATTTATATTTATTTGCATTTAATTACATTTATTTATATTTATTTATATTTATTAAATTTATATTTATTTATTCTTTTTTTTTTAATTGATAATAATTTAAGCGTTAAAATGCTTAAAGAACCCCGAAGAGTGTGTAACAACTGGATTTTATTTTTCAGATTTCGGTAAAAATATAAAAGATATTTTATTCCTATTCTCCTTTGGATTCAATTGGCAGTTTAGCAGTTTATTATCTTCAAGTACATTATTCTGAATAAATAAAGTATCTCACACCTGTTGGTGACACGTGGTCTATAAATATAGAACTACCAGTGATGTGTAGAGAATACGAAGAATAGGAAAGACTCACGCCAGTTTTCTCTCGATAGAAAAAAAAAAGGAAGCCTTCTACTATCAATATAGAAAAAAAAGCCTCACGAGATTTCTTGTTTTTATTATAAAAAAAAAAGAGAGAAATCCCTCAAAAATCATCGCCTGGGGGTGAAGAAAGGCTTCTTTCTTCCAAAAAAAAAAAATAAAGAAAAAAAAATTGTATTTAATCAGGTTGTGTTTGATGGAGGAAAAGGAAAATGAAGCGAAAACGTATTGTTGATAATTTTGATTTTCGAATGATTTTTTATTGTTTTATTGGAAAGTCAGGTATTTCATCTTTCATAAATGCAAAACTCACATTTACTGAAGGATTTTTTTTAAGAGTCGACAAATCTCAAAGGATTTGTCGTTTCTAATAAATTTTCTTGTAACTCGCATTTATTTGGCTCCGTATCAAATTTATGAAAATAGTCCGTTGCACTTTGTTATAAAATCAAATCGATGAGCTTTTCTTGGAAATTAATTTTTTTTGCTATACATAATTTTCACTTCTTTCATGAAATTTTATTGACAAAGTATAAGCCTTATGGTAAATTATTCTTTTTTTCTACTTTTTGTTTTTCAAAAATTTTTCTATTCAAAATAATTGAAATTTAAAATTAAAATTGTAAATTCACAATTCTAGTTTCAGTAGAGAAATGAAGTAAGTTACAAATTTTGAAAAATTTCGAAAGAAAAGCTAAAAATTGAAAAGTTTTTTTTTTTTTCTTCTTTTTTAGAGAGAAAATTTTGAAGAAATGAAAAAAGTGAAAATGCGTAATGCAGTGCGTAATTTTCGTCTGTGTATAAATTCTTGTGTGTTACAGTACGAGTGCGTCAGCACGTGGGTTAGACGTCGCGACGCTATTTTCAGGCACATTGGCGTGGGGGCGTCGTTTGGATCGAAGCTTTACCGCCTTTATGCTGGTCTTATACCACATCAAGCTTCAAAAGATTAAGTAATATTCAAAGCAGGTGTCACGCTAGTCAATTCACAATAGTTGAAAACTCTTCCTGATTTTCTCTCCAAACACAAAAAAAACAGGACCAAATATTTTTTATACAATTAGTTTAATTCTTTTTTTTTTGTTATTCATTTCAATTTCGTGTGTTATTTGATCAATTTTTCTTTCAATTAATAAATAATTTAACAACCTTTAGAAAAAAAACTCAAAAATTTAAATCTTATGAAATTCTTCCAAAAAAAAAAAGAAATAAAATTTCTTTTTTGTTTTTAGAAATTTTTTTAATCACACTTTTTCTAAGAATATTAAATTGAGGCAATGTATCGAAGCGTTTGCTTCGAAATAATTTTTCGAAAACGTCAATTTGATATCCTTAGAAAAGCTGTGAATATAAATCTCGTGTTTCAAATTTTGCTTTTCGAAATAATTCTATAGGAAATAAATTTTGAGTTTTTTGAAAATAGCTTTAAGATTCGAAACTTCTTTTCATTTATAACAAAAATTCCATTTTTTTTATCCATCATTCCTAATTAATAAATTAGAATTTTTGAATTTCTATAAAAAATTCTTTTCTGTATTATTTGAAGAAATGTCAAATAACTTTTTCTTTTACCGGAAATTTAGTCTTAGTTCTACATTATTTATTTTGTATTAAAATTTTAAAAAAATCCATTAATTGAGTTTTCAAAGAAATTTAGAGGAATTGATTTTTAATTCTTGAAGAACCTAAGAAATAATTAATTATTAATTACTTTTTGATATTTTTCGAGAGAATAAAAAGAAAATTTAATTTTTGTTCAGTTTTTTGCTGTTAAATTATTTATTAATTGAACTCGTTAATATTTTTAACTTTCCGTCTCGTTAATATTTTCTAAAATTTTAAAAACTTGTATATTTGTATATTTTGAATAGAAAAATTTTTCGTTTTCATAAAAATATTAATTTAATTTTGATAAAAAAAATATTTTTTTGCCAAAAAAAAAAAATTGTGCCATTCTTTTTCAATAAGAATGCATTTTGTGAAAATCAGCAATTAAAATCTTCAAATAAGCCCGAAGTTTGCAAATCTGCAGAATTGGCCTCTTGGAAATAGCTAGAATTTAAATTGCATTAAGAAAAAAAAATTAGAATTAGTTAATGAAAATTATCCAATTTACATTTTCGCTTCCATCCTGTAAAAAAAGTAAAAGAAAAAAAAAATTTTGTAAGGAAATATCCGTCATCAAAATTGTCACAAGCATTTTACACCTCTAGGGTGTAATTTGTCTCTGGAGCGTTTGTCATTCGCACTCATCACTCGTCTTTTAAGCTTTAGCCAAGTCGATGTTCTCGACATGAGTGCAAATTCCAATGATGTCTTAGGTGACATGATTCGAGAGCTTTTCAAGCCCCCGAATCAATGAAAAATCATCCTCAAAATATTTTCTTTGAAATTCTTCTCATTTTTAATAATATACATAATTTTCTTAAAATGTTTTTTATACTAATTCATGCTGCTTAAATTCAATGATTATTTATTATTATTTTTTTTCACAATTTTAGTTTTTAAAAAATAAATTTTTAATATACAAGTTTGATCTGTTTTTTTTTATTCTAGGTCAAAGCTTAGGCTATGGATTTGTTAATTACCATCGGCCGGAAGACGCTGATAAGGCCATCAACACATTGAATGGTCTTCGTCTGCAAAATAAAACGATCAAGGTTCGTGTAATTATGAAAAATAATTTATTAATTAACTTTTATTAATTATTTTGTCATTATTTAAAATTCAATTCAATTCAATTGATTTTGTCGAATCAATCAATTTACGGGGGAGGAACTTTTAGTATAAACACTAGTAATAATTAATTATTCAGTAATAATAAATAATTATTTAAGTGGATGAATTTAAAAAAATTTCGATTCTGAATTTAGAGGGATATTTTTCTTGTTTATCCATTTTAGGGATTGAATTTTGAAATTTATGGAAGTAATAATTGGTTTTTAAGTTTTTCGCGAAGGGAATGAGGAGAGAAAATGTGAAGGAATTTTGTGTTATTTGAATTTAAGACAAAATGCGTTTTGCTTGCCAAACGAGCGAATAAAAGACTTTTGCAACGGACGATATTTTAGCCAATTTAATGCGCCAACTTTTCCAAGGTGAAGATTTGGCGTAGTTTCCAGAGAACTTTAATTCTGGATTGTTTGATAAGACAATTTAACTGTCGAGCGATATTTGCTTTATAAATTTTCTCCTAGGAGGCATTTTTCTTTTTATAGAGTGAAGAATAGTTCTCTCCACTATTTAGATAATTATTTTTTTTAATTGAATTTTTCAAATTTCTTACTATAAATTCATTGTATTTCATTTTTTAATTTCTATTTTAATTGTCAAAACAATAAAAATAATAATGAAGTAAATTTCTAAATTTCAATAATAAAAATCCTAAACTCATTCAAATAAAACAAAAATAGATTAGTTCAAAATCCAAAATTCATAGATAAAAATATAATATAGAGAATAGAAAAGTATTTTTATAGAAAAGTATGTATAGATTAAGTATTTGTCAAAGGGCAACAAAAATTGATAAGCATTATTTTTCGCAGGTATCATATGCAAGACCGAGCAGCGAAGCGATAAAGGGAGCTAATTTATACGTGAGCGGCTTGCCAAAAAATATGGCACAACAAGATCTTGAGAATCTTTTCAGTCCTTATGGAAGAATCATTACGTCTCGAATCCTTTGTGACAACATCACTGGTAAGTCGTTTCTCAACTGTCAATCGTTTACCACTCAAAATGAATTTTCGATTTCATTTTTCAAGAAAAAAGGCTTGTCTTTGCGTCTGAAAAAATTAATCAAAAAAAAAAAAAAAGAAAAGAAAATAATTTTTTCTTCTATTATCGACAAAAAATTTTCCATACATTTTTTTTTAAGACTTCTTCCAAATTCAACTCAGAAGCCAAACATCGAAATAATTCGAATACGACCTTTGGGATAATATTAAATACGTAATTAATTAATACGTAATTAAATTAATTAAATACCGTTCTAGATTATTTTTTTCTCTCACTGAATAAAAATTATCGTAGGAATAATTTTGAAAAAGAATTCTTCGAAAATATTTTAATTAAAAAAAATTCTCCGCCAACTTTCGTTGTAATATTTAAATTCAGTGCTGAATTTCTTATAATTAATATCATGATAATGATATTGAAAGTACTTTAATGTACTTTATTATACTTTATTATTAATGACACTTTATTGAATACAATAAAATACATAAAAGAAAATAAAATATAATTTTGAATAATTAAAATTGAAAAGAGAAATTAACTACAACTTGTTGTAAAATAATATTCTCGACAGATTGAGAAATAATTCATATTTTGTTTAGAGGGGAAAAAAGAAATTTCTCAATCGGTAAAAAAAAAGAAAAAAAAGAAAAAGTGCCATTTAAGCTCTTGTTGGTACTGAGTTTTCAGTACTCGAGATTCTCCACTCGCTGTAAGAGAGAAGGTGACAAAAGGTGCGCTTTGTAGATAAGGGTAGGTGAGTAGGCCATGGGGTTGCTTGATAAGGGGGTGGGTCGGTGCGCCTCTTTTCTTTCCAATGAGTTTAAAGAGACCAAAAATAGTTTCTACTAAAGTGGAAACTTAAAGAAATAATCGATTCTTTTTTTTCACACCTTGGTTTTTGAAAAAAATTTTCTTGGTTTTCAACAAAAAAAAAAACCTACACGACCTTTAGCATTTTTTTTTCTTTGCTCACGTTTGAGGATGAATTCAGAATTTGATTTTTAATTTTGAGAGTGAAGAAAGAAAAGTTGAATTCTTTTAATATAATTATTAATTAATTTATTTATTCAATACAAAAAAATTAATTAATTTAATTGATTAATTAATTTATTCAATAAAGAAACAAATTAATTGATTAATTAATACAATACAAAAAATTAATTAATCATTACAATCATTAGTATAATAATTTATATTTAATTAATTACTATATATGTATAAACTTCAAAATACAAAAAGAAATATGAAAATTGAGCTGAATTCATCTTAACACTGAAAAACAATAATTTTGGTTATAAAATACAATTTTTTTTTATTATATACTTGTAATTATGGCGAATTTTCGGGGTAGGACGCGTAATTATCGCAATTAATAATTAAGAAAAGGAACCTTATTTTCGAAAATAAATTGAAATTTTAATTTCAATTTTTTTTCAAACAATTTTGTTTTTTATAAACACAGGCCTCGGGTAGTTTGACTTTTTTATCACTATTATCAGAAAAGGCGACTTTTTTCAAATTATTTAAAAAGAGAATGCGACTTTTTCGACTTTTCTTCCAAATATTACAACAAACCTCTACTTTCTTGATGCAAAATGAAAATTACTTCGATTTTTATAGTGGAAAAATAATTGTAGTTAAATATTTCAAAAATTTATTTTTGATAAATTTTTCGACACCTAATAAGATTAGATTTTCGAAATATATATTTACAAAGTGTTTAAATAATTTTGAAAGTCAAATTTTGTAAAATTTTCATTGTCAATTTTTAAAATAATTGAATTGTAATAATGTAATTGTAATTAAAATTCTTCATGAAATCGATAATTTTTTTTAAATAATAAAAAAATTCTTTTAAGTAATTAAATTATTTTTAAAAAATTATATTTTAGATAAATATAATTATCTACAAAGAGATTGAAAATTATTGAAAGTTATTGATTCAGAGATTTATGTGGAAAATAAATATTAAAATTTTCTTATTTAACAATAACAAAATTATTTAATTTTTGAATACCTAATTGAATTTAGGAAACAGCGAAAGTTCTAAAAAAAAATCAGGAAAATTTGAAATTAAATTTTTGTGACAGCACTAAATTAAAGAAACGATTTTTTAGATTTTTTTTTTTTTTTGAATCTTCAATCGACTGAAGCGAATTTTTTTGCGCCTTAAAGTCGAACCGAGGCCTGTAAACACAGCGACGTTTATCTAAAATTTAAATGATTTTTTAAATTATAATTTATTATTATAATTTCCAATGAAAGGCAAACAAAGTCACATGTTTATTGTTTCCTGGTATAAAATTCCGTTTTTTTTTCTATTTTTTATTTTCTCTTTTTTTAATTCCTTATGTGGCTTTTCAGTTGGCTCAAACGTGATAATTGCGTTTTAAATTTCCTCCCTTGCGTTTATGCAGTGCTTGTTTGGTTTTTGAGTTATACACAACCTCATGGTCTCCATCTTTACCGTTACTAATTATCCTTCAAAGTTCTCTCTCTCTATCTCTCTCTCTTTTTTCTCTTTCTCTCTATCTCTCTATCTCAATTCTCAGTTTCTCCTGATTTCGGTTGACAAAATTGTTCATCGTTTTTCTGCCTCATCGACAACAAAATTATTTTTAAGTTATTTACTACGTTCCTTCAACATTTACAAGACAATATTTTTAATTGAATAAAAATGAATGAGATATATTAACTTTTTTTTAGAATTTTTGAAATTTAAAAGTAAGGAGAAAATTTATTTTGATTTTTAATTATTAGAAATGCTTAAGGAGCGTAGATCGTAATTTTACAATTCAGAAAGACTCGCTTGCCTCTCATTCGTTGGTAGTTTTAGTTCTTTTTTCTTTTTTTTTTTTTTTTTAATTAGAGAAAAAAACGTTTATAATTGACACACAACAGTCGAAGAAAGTTTTAATTTTATTTTTCGTATTTTATTTTATTTTTTTTTAAATATATTTTTTAAAGCTTTTTTTTAACTATATTTTTTAAATTTAATTCTCGACGAATCAGGGGCGAGCAACTCGTGTTATTTGTATATTTTTAATCGAGATATGATTTTTTCGTTTCTGTTTAGTACGACAGTTTGTGACTGGCGGCGGAGACAATTTGCCCGGTACGTAAAAATAATTTTTTCTTTTCCTCCTTTTTGTTTTTAATCCTAGCTGAACACGAAATTTTAATTTTTTTTTGTATTGGTTGGTTAATATTATTATTATTATTATTATTTAGCACAATTCACGAAAATTATTGCTGTAAATATCTGTACAAATATTTCACGAAAAATTTGTTTTTTTCTTAATTACTTTGTTTTCAGTACATTTAATTGTTGGTTTATTTTCAGTATTTTTGATTATTTATTATTATAATTGATTTAGTAATAAATTTTCAGTAAATTCGAATATGTAGAATATATATTTTATTATTTTTCTTTTAATCGATTATTCGAATGCCATGGGATTTAATGATACACTATCATAATTTTGATTTATTTTCGCTTTGCTAAGGTAGATTTTTTTTTAATTGAATTTTTTTCGTTTTCACGCGAAAAGTACTTTTTTGAGAAAACGATTATGTGCGCACCGAGCCACTCGTTTTTTGTTCCACAAAACTAGCAGTTTGATAATTAGTCATCGATTGAACTTTTCGGTATTAAGATCTAAGTAAAAAAAAAATGAGTAAAAAGAAATTTTAGGAAATGGAGAAAAAACTTTTTTCGCACTTGTCTTATTTTTCATGGGAAAAAGAATTTGGAAATTAATTTAATAATTATTGAAATTTGGAGTAATTGTCAATTTTGGAGTTAAATTTGAAAATAAAAGAAAAATGAGATAAGTGACGAGAATGTTATTTTTTCTTCTTTGGTGAGATTAGAATTAAGTTATCAAGAATCAGTTGGTAAAGCCGGCAAAAATGAAGTAACGTTAAAGATATTTGTTTGTCGGATTTGGCAGGTCTGTCAAAAGGCGTTGGATTCATAAGATTCGATCAACGTGTGGAGGCTGAGCGCGCGATACAAGAGCTAAACGGGACCATTCCCAAGGGTTCGTCGGAACCAATCACGGTTAAATTTGCCAACAATCCGAGCAACAACAACAAGGCAATCCCGCCATTGGCAGCATATTTGACACCACAGGCGACTCGCCGTTTCGGCGGTCCAATTCACCATCCAACCGGCCGCTTCAGGTACATTCCACTGTCGCCACTATCCAGGTACCTACTCGCCTCTACTCGCTCTACCCAAAAAGAAAAAAAACAAAAACGAAAAGCAGGAAATCAAAGAAAAATTATTACGATAATGTTGATGCTGATGATGAAGATTTGATGATGATGTTTTGCAATCGATGGGACCGGCGCTCGATCGCTTATTTAAAATCAACGTCATCTCTCTCTCTTCGTTCCTACAAAAAAAAAATTCGCGTTTCTTGTTCTCGCCATTACATCACTGCCTATCCTCCTCGAGGCATTTTTTTCAATCTGACAATTTTTAAAGGCCATTTTTCTCCAGTATTCCTAATTATTGTACTCAGAGTTAATGGAGGATGTTTGTTTTTCTTTGTCATTTTTATTTTTATTTTTTAATTTCAATTTTATTCAAGAAATTACTTTTTCCTAATGTTTATTAATTAATAATACTTAATGTTAATTAATTAATTACTTAATGTTAATTAAATAATTACTTAATGTTAATTAAATAATTAATAATCCCCTAATGTTTCTTTCTAATAAGTCAAAAATCCTGGAAGCGTTGTAAAATTCCAAATTTTATTCTTGGAAAAAAAATGATATTGATGATAATTTGTTTGGTAGGTTCCCAATGGTGAAGAGGAGAACTCATTAGAAGCTGTCACTCAATTCTTGGGCTTCCAGGGAACATTTTTAATAATTATAAAGTTGATAAAAAAAAATATTAAGAGTTTAAAATGTATTTAAAAAAAAAATTTTTTATTGATGAAAAAGAAACAAAAAACCTTTTCTAAAAAGGCTTTTTACACTTTGTAAAATCGTTAATTTTGGTAATAAATATTTTCTTAGCTGTTTTTTAAAAGTAATTGTTCCTTATTTTCGATGCTTGTTGGATAAGGAAATTAATATTAATTAAAAAGAATGAAAAGAGAAATTTATGAAAAAATTGAAAAGAATATTCAAAATAATTTTTTTTTTAACGAAAAATATTGAAATTTGTTTACACGGAGAGAGAATTGTGTGTTAAATCCTGTAAAAGTATTTTACAATTTTGGGAAAAAGTGTAAGAAAATTTAGCAGAATTTTTAGATAAAAAATACTTTTTAAAAAAAAACTTGTGTTAATTAAGCAAAATTAGAATTTAATTTTTTAACTTTTAGTATTTTTTACATCAAAATTTCGAATTTTTCCAAATTTTGACAGAGATACTAAATTTCAGACAGGTTTTTTTCAATTTTAGTATTTTTTACATAAAAATTTCGAATTTTTTCCAAATTTTCACGTAATTACTAAATTTCATATAAGTTTTTTTAAACTTTAGTATTTTTTACATAAAAATTTCGCATTGTTTCGAAATTTTGTCAGAACTACTAAATTTTGGACAGGTTTTTTTTTTAATTTTAGTATTTTTTACATCAAAATTTCGCATTTTTTCGAAATTTTGACAAAAAATAATTTCATACAAATTTTTTTTTAACTTTTAGTATTTTTTTACATAAAAAGTTCGCATTTTTCCAAATTTTGACGTAACTACTAAATTTCAGACAAGTTTTTTAAAGTTTTAGTATTTTTTATATCAAAATTTCGCATTTTTTCGAAATTTTGGCAGAACATAATTTCACACAAGTTTCTTTAAACTTTTAGAGTTTTTTACACCAAAATTTCGCAGTTTTTCGAAATTTTGGCAGAACTACTAAATTTCAGACAAGTTTTTTTGAATTTTAGTATTTTTTACATCAAAATTTCGAATTTTTTCCTTAAATTCTAAAATATTTTACAAAATTTAATATGTTTCTCTTCGTGTAAAAAAGAGGGTAAGAAAATTAAAAAATGAATATATTTTCAAAAATATATTCATCTTTTAATATTGTCCCTCTCTTCGGTAATTTTTTACAACAATATCAATTTTTTCAACAATATAATTTCGAAAATGTGAGTAAGATTCTCAAAAATTAAAATTATCGTCACTTTTATATTTGCTTTTAATTTTATTCTTGGATAGCGACTTCCGTCTTTTAAATCAGTTCCAAGATAAAAGTTGGCAATATTGATAATGGAACACATTTTCCAACGCTTTTATTATTATTTGACGTAATTTTTTGTTTTGTATTTTTTTTGTATTTTTTTTTTTTTTACTTTTAATACAAAAAAAATGTTACTAACTTCCTATAATTGTAGTGAGTTCCAAAGTTTTCTTTTTCTTGAAATTTGTAAGTCTTCTTATTTTTTTTAAAAATCTGTTTTTGAAAGAGAAAGAAATTTAAAAAAATTAAACCTCGTTTTGAAAAAAGAAGTTCAAAAAAAGGTTTCCCTTTTTTAAATTCAATTTCGTTTATTCTTTCAAAAGAAAATTAAATTTCTTTTTTCAAAATTTAAAACTCGAGGCTTTATAACCAAATGTACAAAGAAAAACTAACAAAAAATCCTTTTTCCATTTTAATTCTATTTACTCGAAAAAAAAGAAAGGGAAATTCCGTGGAAAAATGTGGACCTTGATATCGAAATTCGGAGGAACAAGGCAATAATAAATAATAAAAGCTACTAAATATAAACTCGTCCTACACAAACACAAGCATTCAGTCCGTCTGTATGTCCTTGAAAAGTAATTTCAACTCTTTGGTAAATAATAAGACGAGAACAATCTTCCAAACAATTTATTTGAAGTAGAGCAAAAGTATGAGTGTGAGGAAATCCTGAAACCTGCTTGTTTTAATTGATTTTTTTTTTATTTATTTTTCACACCTTGACATCCAAAAAATTGTACAAAGCCTTCTCTATATTTTTTTTTGCAATTTTAGTTACTCTCTTTTTTAATTTATTGCTTTTATCACTTGTAACTTATTTCAGTTTTAAATCAAATTCAATTTTTATTTATTTAAAGTTGGATACGAATCTTTATCCATTTTTAAATAAATTAAGGGAAATTCTATTTTAAGGGTTCACCTTTTCAAAATTCAAAATTAATTAAAAAGTGTTTTTTTTTCATTTTTTTCCAATTTTTTTCAAGTGCGTTAAAAAAGGCACAATTTTTGGCTGAATATTTGGGAAAATCTTCTCTTATGTTGTTCTTTTTGTGTTTTGTTTTAGCACTGGCAAGGCCATTCTTGCCATTAACAAAGGCTTACAGAGGTCAGTATTTTTTTCTTTACTATTTTTCAAAAAAAAAAAAATTTCTTTTGCTTTTTTACCAATTTCTGGAGCAGCTTGTTTATTTTTTTGTTCGACTTTCTTTATTTCTTTCTATCATATACCTTTCTGTAAATTTCCATAAATATTTTTTTTAAAAAATATTCCTTTCACTCATTTAAAAAAAAAACATTTCACTTACTTTCTTCTAATTTCTTCATTTTCTATTTCTCGACTAATCTACATTGTCCTCGTACTCATCCGAAAGAATTTTGATTGAAAAATTATTTTTTTGAGTGGCAAATTTTTTAAGATCTTTTTTTTAAAAAATGTGAGACAATTTTCTCAGTGATTTGCGAATAAAAATATAGTTTGCAACTAATAAGACTAATGATAATTATTAAAATTTTTCTCTTATTGTAAAGTATTGATGAAAATAGTAATTTTTTAAAATTTATTTAGAAATAATTTTCTATTTTGAAGAAATTGAGATTTTCGATTATTTTTAATTATTTTTAAAAAATTTTTTTAAATTATTATTTAATTTAGGAATTAAATTAACTATTTAATATTAATTTACTTTTTTAATTTTTTTATTTGGAAAAGAATTAATTTTCTACCTATTTTGAAGAAATTAAGAATTTCAATTCTATTTTTAATTTTTTTTTTCGAATAGTTTCTTTAAATTATTTTTATTTCGATAAATTGTATGACCACAAAATGAAATAATTGGAAAAGCAAATGGATTGTACAGACGGACATTTTATTAGGTCGGATAGGCAGAGAAAAAAAAATAATTGAAGTCGGTTGGCGAATCGATTGGAGAACAATTAATTTGAAAGAGAAAATAATAATTTAATAATTCGCACTGTACCAACATTTTTTTTGTTGAAGCATGCGATTTTCTTCAAGATTGATTCTCTCGATCGATTAACTGCGATCGAGATCGTGTACCAATCATTCCCCTCTCTGTCTCATCGCAAAATCTTTTTCCTTTTTGAGAGCACTATTTACAATTTATTCCCAACACAAAGCAACTAAAAATTTATCTTTTCTCTTGTTGAGTAAAAATTTCTTTCCTTTTTTATTTCATTCGAAAATTAAAAAGAACAATTTTTTGGTAAACAAAAATTGATTTTCCTTCAATATTGAATTGAAGGAAAAAAAGTCATGAATTTGTGAGGGGAAAATAGTTTTTTTTTTGTATTAAAAATGTCCGATACACAAACTCAAGAAATTATAATTATGTATAAAAAAATATGTTAATGGCGATAACGCAGGAGCGAAGCAAAATTATTTCGAGAAAGCAAAATCGAAATGCTTTTTAATAGAAGAAAATAATTGTCGGTTGGTACGAATGAGTAGAAATTTAAATCGATTTTTTATTCTATGATTTAGCTACGCCCCTGTAAAAAAAGGACAACAAATATAAAATTGTTGTTTAATAAACAATGCGCTACTTATTGTGGCAAAAATTGGTGAACAATTAATGGTTTGGTGTAGAGCAGAGCGAGGCTAGGTGCACGATCTCTTCGACATTGTCAGACAATTTCGAAAAATTTGTCTTTCTATCTCTTTCTCTCTAATCATTAACACGTTGCACAACTTTTCTCATTTTCAAAATAAAAAAAAATTTTTTTTTAATAAATAAAACAAATTTTCTTTAATAAATTAAAAAAAATTTAAACCAAATAAATTGGAAGAAATAAATAATTTCAAATTGAATGAAATAAATCAAATTGGAAAAAAAATCAAATAAATTGAGAAAAAAAAATCAAATTGAAAAAAAAATAAATCAAATTGATAGAAAACAAAAATCAACTTTTAAACTTTAGAAAAAATGTCAAAAGAAATATTCTATTGAAATATTATTAATTGAATTTGAAAAAAGTTATTTTAATATTAATAAAAAATTAAATTAAATTTACGAATTTGTATATTATTATTCGTAATAATTGTTTCTTTTTGTAAAAGTTGTGCTTCGTGTTCTTCTCACATCTCTCAGTTCATTTTTCCAGAGAATCGTTTCTTGTTTACAGACTAAAAACCTATATTAATACTCTCTAAATCGGAATTAATCAATATTTCAAAAAAAATTATTCAGATTTAGAGCGTAAATTATTGTAAATAATAATAGAAAAATACGTAAAATATTTAGAAAAATTTTTATGGGTTTTTGTCTTGAAAGCAAAATTTGAAAGTTGACTGATATTCGTTCAAATATTCGCACATTAATTATTTCGTATCTCCTGTCGATAATTTTCATATTAAAAGAAAATAAATTTAAATAATTTCTAAAAATTCAAAAAAAAAATGTAAATAAAAATTATGTTTCAGGAAAAAATTCAATAATTTGATTTCGTAACTGTGTGATTATCAGTTGGCTCTTAAAATTTGTTTTTCTATTTCACAGAATTTGAAAAAAGGAGTAAATATTATCCAATCAGAAAGAAACGAATTAAAAATAATTTTGTTTAAAAATCAATTCTGATTTATTAATTAATTAATATTTATTAATTTCTTCTTTACTAAATAATATTTATTAATTTTTTATTTATTAATTGATTAATATTTGTTAATTTTTTGCTTAGAAGTTAATTAATATTTAAATAAAGGTGGAAGATGTTAACAATTTTTTCCACCTTTAATTAAACATTAATTACCGAATGATAAATTCACTTCCTTCAATTAATTAATATTTGTTAATTTATTAATAAATTAATAGATATAAATTTGTTATATACATTTTTGGTATAAATTTGTTAATTGTTAATTAATAAATATTTATTAATGACTAATAAATGAATATCAAAAAATATAAAAAATATATTTTTTATTATAAATCTATAAAAAAATATTTCGTACCACATTTTCTGTAGGACAATATTTTCTCCGCAATTCTTCATTCATTAAACGCGTTCGCAATCATTTACATTGGAAACATTTTTGCACAAAAAAAAAAAAAAAATAAGTCACATTGCGACGCGTCTGTTAAAATTATCAATAATTATTTAAAATATTGATAAATTAACAATTACCCTGAATCTATAAATTTAAAAATTTGAATTGAAAAAGATTCTCGGTTTCTTAAAAAATAAAATTAAAAAAAAATTAAAATAAAAACTAAGTACTCACCGAGATGTGCCCTATTTTAACGCGGCTTGTGACGTCAAGTAGGTACGTAGATTCCATACCTCTGTAAATATGTGTAAACACAAGTCTGTATTCTCAAATTAATTACTAACAGTATAAATTAAAGGGTGCAACTTTAGCCCTTTAATTAATCTAATTTTTTTTTCATTCTTCTTTTCTTAATCGCCTCTTCTCGAAACTCTACTATAATATATTATGTACATCTTTCTCTCGTTTCAAAGCATGTTTGTCAGTCTTATTCCCTGTGTGACTTTCTTTTTTATTTATTGATTGAAAAAGAAAAGTCGATTTTTACTTTATAAAATAAGAATTATAATTTTTTTTATAAAAAATTATATTTTTTTATAAAAAATTAAATTTTTTTATAAAAAATTATAATTTTTTACAAAAAAGATTAATTAATTGGCTAATTTTTGAATTAACTTACAGGCTTCGTACTCATCTACTAAAATATTTACTATTTAATTCCTTTTTTTACGATTTATTATTTAAATTGATTTTTCGAAAACTGCAATAATTCTTCAAGTTTAATTTTATTAAATTTCTTTTGAAAGAATTGAATTATTTTCAAAACCTTTTTTGAAAATCAATTATTTTCAATATCTAGGATTTTAATAAAAAGTTCACCAAAAGAATTTAATTATTTAAAAAAAAAAAAAAATGATAAAATTTTTTGCAAAAATTCAATTATTTTCATAAGTTATGAAATTCTTTGAAAAATGCATATTTTTTTTGAAAATTTAAATTAAATGCTTCGAAAGAATTCAATTTTAAGAAATATTCAATTATTCAATAAATTAAATTTATTTTTGTCTTTAAATTAAAATAATTGAATTCTCAAAGAACTTTCTACTAAGAATTGATTTAAAATTGAATTTCAGTTAAAATTTTAAGAAATATTTAATTATTCAATAAATTTAATTTATTTTTGTCTTTAAATTAAAATAATTTTAGAAATAATTTATAATTGTTGTAAAACTCGAATAATATTTAAATTCTTATTTTAAAATAAAATGAGTAAAGTTTTGAATAATTTTCTTCAAAAATTCTAAGAAATAATTGAATTTTCAAAGAATTACAGTTGTAATTTTTTAGAAATAGTTAAATTTCAAAACAGCTGTACAGTTAAATAATTTTAAATATTATAATTCCTGAGGAAAAAAGAATAGAAATTTAAATGTTTATTTAAAAAATAATTATTCTATTTTTGAATATAATTTGATTTAGAAATTTTTTTTAAAAATTAATTATCGAGTACAAAGCCTGTAACTATTAATAATTGAATATTTCGTCAGTATTCTCTTTAACTATTTTTAATTTGAATAAAAAAATAGTAAAAATCTATTTTTCTCTTCATATATTTGCTTGTAATTGAAGCGTTCTTTCTTTTACTTTTTTTTTTGCTACAATGACCTCTCTTGTACCTGAAACCTACACCAAATTCTTAAATTACAAATATAAATAATTGCCTGATCTGAAAAAAAATGTTTACAATCAATTTCCTTAAATTTACATTAAATAATCCGTAAATTCATTATTATCGTCGAATTTCAGAAAAAAGTCTTGAAAAGTAATTCAATATTGTCATTTTAACGAATTGTATAAATATTGAGAAAAAAATTAGCGCGAAATTTGAGAGTAAATTCACTTTTGTGTATCAAAAATTGTACACTTTCATTAATTTGTTGATTTTAATCTTCTCATCAAACATTTACATGTCAAATTTTCAAAACATTTTTTAGCAATTGTTTTTTGTTCAAAAGAGTAAGTATAAAAGAGAAAGGTGTATGGATTGGCAATGTGGCACTATTTTTATATTAATTTTATTTGTATCATTTTATTTCTGTGATGGAAAAGAATTTTTGTTGCTCGAAGAAATTTTTTTTTTTAATTTCAAAATGTGAAAAATATTTATTTTTTGCAAAATTTGAAGGGGCGCATTATTCATATTGACAATTTGGTCAAATAAAAATTATATTAAATGAAATTTCTAGCTTTTGAACATTTTGCCAAATAGAAATCGACTTTTCTTACAAATTTAGCGACAAAATTCCATATTTTTTAGTATAAAAAATGCAACTTATTTCGATTTTCATGATGTGAAAATTTATTTTTGAATAATTTTTCTAATTAAATTTTTGAAATATACAATTAAACATATTTTGAATAATTGAAATTTTGTCAAATTTAATTGGAAATAAATCATTTTTTTCAAGTATTTTATTACAATTTTAAAAAAAATTTTATTGAAAATTTTGGAAATAATTGAATTTTCAAAAATTTTAATGAAAAATCTTCAAGAGTAAATTTAATAAAAATGAAAATTAAGTTGTAAAAATAATATTAAAATATTTTTTAAAAAAAACTAATTTTCCGAATTTTTTCATTCTAATTTTTTAAAATTCAATTATTTTCAATATTTTCGATTACCTACATTTTTTGAAAATTCAAATAGAATACAAAATTCATATCATTAACATTTTTTAGAATCATTTTTAACATTTTGGAGAAAATAATCATATTCAAATTTTTTACTTAAAATTCTTGAAAAGATTTTACCAATTTAATAGTTTTTAGAAACTCAATTATTTTTCAAAGATTTTAACAAATTTCAATTATTTTTCAAAAATTTTACCAAATTTAAATTGTTTTTTTTAATGATTTGACCAAATTTCAATTATTTTAAAAAGATTTTACCAAATTTCAATTATTTTTTAAAGATTTTACCAAATATCAATTATTCTTCAAAAATTTTACCAAATTTTAATTATTTTTTTAAAAGATTTTATTAAATTTGAGTTATTTTTCAAAGATTTAAAAAAATTTTATTTATTCTTTAAAAATTTTACCAAATTTCAATTATTTTCCAAAGATTTAAAGAAATTTCAATTATTTTTCAAAGATTTAAAGAAATTTCAATTATTCTTTAAAAATTTTACCAAATTTTAATTATTTTTCAAAGATTTGACTAAATTTTAATTATTCTTAAAATATTTTACCAAATTTGAATTATTTTTGAAAGATTTAACCAAATTTAAATTACTTTTTAAAATATTTTATCAAATTTAAATTATTTTTTTAAAAGATTTTATTAAATTTGAGTTATTTTTCAAAGATTTAAAAAATTTTTAATTATTCTTCAAAAATTTTACCAAATTTCAATTATTTTTCAAAGATTTAAAGAAATTTCAATTATTCTTTAAAAATTTTACCAAATTTTAATTATTTTTCAAAGATTTGACTAAATTTTAATTATTCTTAAAATATTTTACCAAATTTAAATTATTTTTCAAAGATTTAACCAAATTTCAATTTTTTTTCAATTATTTTTAAAGGTTCTACCTAATTTAAATTATTTTGCGAATTTTTATTTACTATAGTAAATAAAAATTCGCAAAAGAGAAATTTCGGTTGAAGAAAACATGTAAAATTCTGTCTTTCGGAATTTCTGTAAAATAAGAGGAAAAATGCTAGTAGATAATAATGCGCACTAAAGAATTTACTTCAAAAAAATGACAAAGAAAAAAAGAGGAAAATTATAATGAGAAAAAAATACAAGAGCATAAAAAAATTCTTTCATTTCAGAAATAAAAGTAATTGAAAGATATTTTAATTACCAGGCAATGTGTTTGAATTTTTGAAGTTATCTGACAGAGTGCTCTAAATGATGTTACAGGTACAGTCCGCTGGCAGGAGACCTTCTTGCGAATTCAATGCTGCCCGGAAATGCGATGAACGGATCCGGCTGGTGCATCTTCGTCTACAATTTGGCGCCTGAGACCGAGGAGAATGTTCTTTGGCAATTGTTCGGCCCATTCGGTGCTGTCCAATCGGTGAAGGTGATTCGAGATTTGCAGACGAACAAATGCAAGGGCTTTGGCTTCGTGACGATGACCAATTACGAGGAGGCCGTTGTTGCAATTCAAAGTCTCAACGGTTACACTCTCGGCAATCGAGTACTTCAAGTCAGCTTCAAGACAAACAAGAGCAAAGCTGCGTAGGACGAGCAAGTAATAGCCTTCCATCAACAGCAGCAGCAGCAGCACTACCATCATCATCATCATCATCGACTCTTGCCAGCATCCCTGCAGTTGCCGCCAATTCCACCGCCAATGCCGCCGCCGATTCCACCAGCGGCCGCTCATCTATTCGCCAAAAGGAATAATCAAGTGAGCAGCATCAGCAACGTCATCCTCCAAACCGCCAAACAATTCAAATTGAGTCGCCAGCTCCTCCCGCAGCGGCTGCCACATCATCCTCCCCTACCTCCACCTCCTCCGTCTCATCACCATCATCATCATCCACATCATCATCCCACACCCTGGATCGCTGGCCATTCACTTCCCAGGTGGCCATTCCCAGATCGTTTCAAGCCAAAACAACAACAACAACAACAGCAGCCATCGTCCTTCATCAAGGACAAAACGGCCACGGCCACAACGAAAAAAATACAGAAAGACAAAGCGTAAATTCTAGAGCTTCTGCTGCTTGTTGGTTTAAATGTCCACTTGCACAGCTCCAAGATCTTCTCTTTGTCTCTACAAAAACCGTTTGGAGGAAAAAAAAAAAAGAAGAGTAGCGCACAGAGGGAGGATCCTGGCGTGTTTCGATTTTTAATTTTCGCGGTCCGAAATAACCAAAGTCACAATCTCGAAAGAAAAGCTAATTTCGAAGGAGAATCGATTTGAATCAAGATATTGTAACAGTATGAATGAGATGAATGAGAGAAAAATTCGAGTGCAAGAATAATGCTCTGTTTTAAGTATTATAAATGTGAGAGATGCGGTCTCCGATCTTCAGATCAAGACTTTTGAAAAAAAAACTTAGTTACGGGAGGTAAAGGGATGGGGAGAGCGAGATCGGGTCGTCCGATTCCGATTTTGTCGTCTACACAAAACAAAAAAAAAACACAGAGAGAGTCTTGTTTCTCAAATTTTTTTGGGGCTGTATCGATGCAGGTATTACTAAGTCAAGAAAAATCTAGATTGTAGGGGCACACGCGACGTTAGCTGAGACTCGGAGCAGGACTCGCACGGAAGACTTTCTTTTTTTTTTCTAGAAATTTATTAAGACAGGCAGCTCTTTACCAAAGTCAGAAGAAAAGAGAAAACTAGTTTCTAAAAATGTGTTAGGACTTAGAATTGAAAAGTAGGAAAAGGAAAAAAAAGTACAAGATTAAATTTGTGGCGTGTACTTAAATTGTATTTAGATACGCAATTTTCGAATTGTGTACGAGAACAGGGAAAATATTCCAATTTACGTAATTAGAAAACATTAGGAATTTCTTTTTTGCGTAATTGGGGAATTTTCAATTTAAATCGATTTCTACCCCCGAGGGATTATTGTAGAGGCCTCCCCCCACCTAGTCAGACAAATGAAACTTAACGGTTTTATTAATTATTACGAGTTTTAATTACTATGCGATAAATTATGATATAAACTATCATTATTAGAATTATAATCTCTTATGATCAATTTCCGTCATTTGTGCTGATTTTTTTTTTGTAACTGCGTGTTTCTTTTAGCGCGTAAAAAATGGACGTTTTTCAAAAAAGAATTTTTTTAAAAAGGAATTTTTAAACAAGAATTTTTTGAAAAAAAGGAATTTTTAAAAAAGAAATTTTTAAAGAAGGAATTTTTGAAAAAAAAATTTTTTGGAAAATTTCCATTTTTGACAGAAGTGTAGAAATTTTTTTCAAAGGAAAAAAAAAATTATGTAGCTAATTGTAGTGACTAGATTTATATATAGAGGCTTATGTTCTTTTCTTTCTTTCTTGTTTTTTTTTGTTTTTTTTTTTTTTTATTGAAAAAGTAAAAGCTCATCACCAGTCTCCGTCTAGTCCTCGTGCAGATGTGATGCACGACTGTGTATTCGATCTCTTGTCGCGTCGCAATTAACGACGATAGATTTTTAGGATATGCATCGATTAGATGCGCGATTAATTTTTTTTTTCGAGGTAGTATGTAGAAAGTAAATTTAAGGCGCGAGCCCAAAATGTCGTTGACAGTCTCTTCGTAGTTCAAATTTATGAACCTCAGGAAGAAAAAAAAAGTCTTAGAGTTTCTCTTTACATTTCATATTATATTATATATTTATCTATTTAAAAAAAAAATTCCGATCCGGAGTTTTTTCATTTACAAACAAATCAATTTTTACACGGCAGAAAATTAAAAATCAAAATTGATTAATTTGATAAATTGATAAATTTAAAAAATCGAAAAATTGATGAATTGATAAATTTAAAAATCAAAAAATCGAAAATCTTTTTTTTAAGGAGTTTAAGAATAATTTTTACAATTGACTTTATTTGAAAAAAAGATTTTAATCTTTCTAATATTATATTTCTTCCTTCAAAACTGAAAAAAGTTTTAAAGGAAAAAAAAAATTGTAAACTCCTTTTTTCTGTCCGTGAAAATGAATATTTTCTATAACAATTGTTTTTAAATGAAAATCGGATTTTTTATCAATTTCACACAGATCTCTCTCGGTGCAGTACTTTGGGATTTATTGCAAAAAAAAAGAAGTATATTTGCAATAAAAAAAAATCGATTTCCCGAATGCGAGTACTTTCCCAGATTTAAAAGAAAAATATATTTATTATATGCATATATAATTATGTATATGAATATAGTTTCAGTGCTTTCAAATAAACCGGGACAAAACTGTATTTGATTCATAACAATTTTGACAATAGGGCGACTTATTCTCTTATTATTATTATTATTATTCTTATTATTATTATTATTCATACATGTTTGATTACGCGATATACGATGTATTCTTAATTATTATGCGTACCTTGTGTCTAGTCCGGAAGGAGAAGAGAATTTTGTAACTCAAAATTGAAAGGAAAAACATTTTTTTTTCTAGAGAAAAAAGAGCTCTTCTCTTCGCCTTCCAATCCAATTCCAGTAATCGATTTTTCTAAGACTTGATTTTATTTATTTAACGCCTTTACACGTAGCTACTTTATTAATTATTATTATTATTATTATTATTATTGATGTCGTCGCGTGATCGTGTGTTAATTATTTTTTTTTTTCTTACTAAGTGACGATTTTCACTCGAAACCAAGTAGTGAAACGTATCGTCGAGCAAGAGCGATAGAAAAAAAAGAAAAAAAATTGAAAAAAAAGACTCAAGTGCAAATCAGAAATATTTATGTTGTGTTTGCGAAATTGGAAAAAAAATTCGTAAGCTCGAGTGCGTTACACAGTGGCGACTGATTATTGTCACTATTTGGATATTTTTACCGACTAGGAGAATTTACAATAATGATCAAATATCGCCTTCGAGTTGATATCCGGAAAAACAATTAATTTTATTAATTGGTAGAATATGCAGTTCTGACTCTACTTACTTCTATAACAATTTACAAATTTACTCATTTGATTCGAAAAAAAACTACCACTAATACTTTCTACTACTACTTACTACTTTACAACTACTACTACTACTACTGTCGCTACTACTACCAACTATTTATTTATTTATTTAATTATTATTATATAACATAACAGAAATTATGTTTTATTTAAGGATTAAACTGATTTGTGTTTGGTTCGAAAAATTGTTTGTTTTATTTCGATTATTTCAGTTGAGCCTCTCGCCCTATCCAAGTTCTTCCTCCTTGACTCCATCTACTAATTACATTTAATTTTTTTTTTTACATTTGTCTTTTTCTTTGGGGAATGTTTTTTCATTCCCGTTTTCTAGACTAATTGTTTTAGCTATTTAAATGTGACGTTTTTAACTAATATTTGAAAAAAAAATTATAAAAAGTTTCAAAGAAAAAACCAATTTTTTTCAAAAAACCAATTTCTTTGAAACTTTTTACATCAAATTTCAAGAAAACAGTTTTGTTCTCCTGAAAGCAAAAAATGGCACGTTAGTCCCTCGGAAGATTTGATCTGTCTTTGTTTTTCATTTTCAAGGATAAAAGGAAATCCAGTGAGGAAAATAAACGCACAGGAATGCAAGCAGCGCACAATTAAAAAAAAAAAGAGTGGAGTGAAAAAAGAAAAATACGTGCGAGTCCTATGCCACAAATAATAAAAATTTTGACCCAAACTCGCTCGCAGCAATGATCTCACGTATAAACCAATTACTAAGAAAAAAAAAATTTATAAATAAATAAAAAGGAGCCACGCTAGTCTATTAACCGTAATATATTCCATATTATTACGTTTAGATATACATTATTGTGTATTGTATTTATGTCTCAATAATCGTTCTTAGTTTAACAAAAAAAGAAAAACCGCGACGATGATGAAAAAAAGATTCTCAAAAAGTGGCGACTGATAAACTATAATTTCGGTCGTGGATATTTTTCCAATTTAATTAACTTATTGAAAAAAAGAAAACTACGTAGGGAATGGAATTTCGTGAGCCGCGTGCTTTTATCAAAAAAAGCTTATTTACATAAGAAAGTAGTACGATATTTATATTTAATTATCACGTATTATAATCACTAGTCGCATTATATTGTATTAAACTTAGGTACTCGTACTACTTGCAACTCGTCGCTAGAATTTCTTTCGCAAAAATGTGTTTTTGCGAAAATATTTTACTGTTGTCACCGCGTAATAAACTTCATTATTCTATTTATTATTATTATAATTATATTCAATTTATATATTATTACTATATATTTATTATTATCAATATAATTATTACCGATATTTAATTCATATTCTTCTTATCTTCTTATAAATTATTAAATTTATCATTCGTCGATTTGTCGCTAAATAATACCATCCAAAAGGTGGATAAATCGACAAATATATAAATCTACGGTTCACGGTTACGATAATGTTCATTATTTATTGAATTTATGACTGGCGCAGAGTGCAGGATACGAGAGCAATGATAAGCGAAATCATTTTTCTCCTTTTTTTGAACGAAAAAAATTCTCGGAACGGCGGAAAAAGTAAACAGTGTCGATCGCGATTTCTAGGTTATGTTATCTGTCAAACCGCGACTCGCGAGGCCGCGATCCGCAGCACTTATCGAACAAAATTCTCGTAAAACTTGTCATTTTCTGACAAAGTTCCAGGGATTTCGTGAAAAAAAGGGGAAAATTGTTCTCCTTTAAACTAAAGGAGCGAATTCGAAGGAAAATTTTTAGGATGAGAATAGTAAAAAAAAGTGAGATAGACACCGTATAGTGTTGTAGATAATAAAAAAAAAAATTGAAAAGTGAGTTCGATGCCGATTAATCGTTGGGTTTTCATTAAAAAAAAACTATAGCTTTACGTAAATCGCGGGAACTCAAAGTGGTGCTGTAGACAGAAATTATTTTTCCCCCGACTCACAAGAAAACAAGGAAAACCCAACGATCAACTTCGCCCCCTTTAAAAAGAAAGCAATTTATTTACTAATAATAATTGAACAATGACAAAAAATTTCCCTGCGGAAATAAATGAATCGGCATCGTAGCTCTCTCGAGAAAGAGATTTTTTTCGATACGGCCCCCATATCGTTGATTATTATAAATGCGTGCACAAAAAAAATAAATAATTAAAAAAACAAAGAACAAAATGAAAATTCGATAAAAAATGGAACAAGGAGACAAATAAAATAGAATTTAAAGAACTGCGGAACAAAAAAAAAGTCCGACAAAAAATAGGAACTGAAAAATAATAATTAGGTATAAAAAAAAAATTCTCTAAATCTGAATTAGCCGAAAGTTTTTGATAAAAAAAACAATTTGTTTGTTAATTTAAAACAATTTTCTTTCGTCTAATTCAGCGTTTAAAGAGTAAAAGAGCGAAAATTATTGTGAAATAGTGAAAGACGAAAAAAAACGAGAAATAGAAAATAAAAAAGAAAGCTGTGAACTAAATAAGATAAATGGGAACTTAAAAATAGAAATTAAGCGGAAAATTATTAAAAATTGAAAGAGATGAGTAGAAAAAGAATTCGAAAATAAAAGAAAAAGAAGAAGGAGTGAAAGAAAAGTCAGAAGATGTAAAATTTTAAAAAAGATTGAATAAAAAAAATTGAAAGGAAAAAAAATATCGAAAATCGTGGGAAAGAAACGAAATAAATGGAAAGGATACACTTGTACTCTAGCAAAAGACGTCCGGTCGTGGATTAATTAAGTAACAAAAAAAACAGCATAGCAGCTCTAGCTCACCGTAGGCCTAACTAAAAAGTATTTATGTACTATCTATTAACTAAAAAAAAAAGAAGCGTCACGGGGCATGGGCTTCGAAAAAAAAACAAGAAGAAAGCAAGAATGAATGAGTGAGGAGAGACTGCAAACGTGTCAATGATTAAGAGAGAATGTCTTCGAGAAAGTTAAATATTGAAAGAAATAATAATAATCCGGGGGGTCATTTAGGTACCAGAAAAATTACATACTCCGATGCGAGCCACAACGATCGACCGAAACCGATATTAAAAAAAAAAAAAGTAAACTAGTAATACTCCTTTTTGGATAAGAAAAAAATGGCCAGTGAAAAGTGAGTGCAAACAAAGAAAGGAAAATAAAAAAAAGAGCTTCGAGGAGAGATAATCTATAATCTTCTGTACATGTTTTCATTATATTCTAATGATTAATTATCATACGTATAATAACTATGGATTAATTAATGAATTAATTACTTAAATTGATATCTATGAAAAAAGTAACTTAAACGCGAAAAAAAAGTGGTAGCTAGTCTGTCAATGGGTGTATAAATATTTAATTAACAATATTCATAGGCGATACGTGATTACAGAGACGCGACACGATTATAAAAAAAAAAATACATATTTAAAACGAACGTGGGAGGGGTATTAGTATAGTTTCGGTGGTTTTTACCAAAATCAATTTCGGTTTCAGATTTTAGGAATGGTGGTGGCACGGCAGGATGCGGAACCGGGAAAAATTTCCTGGTAGAGAGAAAAAAGGAAAAATAATGAAAAATTTATAGAAATTCTTGAGATTTTTATTCTTGAGAAAGAAAGAGAGAATAGAGAATAAAAAGGTCTTGAGAATCTTAACGATTGGACCAAAAAGAATTTCTTTCAAAATGTTAGTCAACTGTAAATATCTGCCCTTTGTTCGAAAAAGTCGAATTGAGAGACAAATTTCAACAAATGGGATTTTTTTGCAAAAAAAATGAAGAAAAAACGAAAAAATACAAAAAACTTTAAAAGACTTAAACCACCGTTCTTTCACGGAGCTCACCGAGATCGTTAAGTATTATATTACATTTTTCAAAATTAATCACTTTTCCGAAGCTTAGAATTTTTTTCCAGTCTAGAAAATTAAATTAGACGAGAATAATTTCAAGAAGACAAGTGATTAATTTTGAACCAACAAAAAAAAAGGCCGTGCGTGTGGATCTTCTTCCACTTTTTTTTCTTTTGTGTAAAAAAAATACAAGAAGTGAAAGAAGTGCCCCAAGACAAATGTTTCGATACATTCCGTATTTAAGGACTTATGTCAAGTTGTCACATTTTTTACGCTGAAAAAAAGAAACTCGTCGCACTTATTCCCTTTTTCAATTATTAAACAAAAAAAAAAAGGAATTTTTTCGAAGAGTTTCCCAATGTTCAATGACACTTTGACAAAACAGAGGTTATAGAAAAAAAGGATCAAATTTAGATTCTATAAAAATAAAAAAAAATGGGGGTTTTTTTATAAACCACGGGCAAAAGAAAATTAAATAGAAATTATCAGGACCGAAGTTACAAAAAAGATTTTTTGTAAAAAGTCGTTAGAGAGAAAAAAAAACTGTCGTAATAATAACAATAATTAAAAAAAAAACAATATCGACTGAATTGCGTAAGGGACAAAGTACTGTGAAACAAAAAAAAGAAAACATATTATACGGTTGCAAAGAAGTAGTGTATTTTGTGATGGGTTTATAAAAGTAATAATAGGCGATATTGTAGAATAACGATAACGACTTAAATATGACCATTGTAGCGACTATGGTAAGTAAGAGGAACGAAATTACGAATGTAAAGATTTATATTTAAAAAAAGACAGGCTGAGGCGTTGGAAAAATTTCGAGGTTGTCTCACGAATTTTTCTATCGTCAGCGTCGTCAGCAAATCTCGATATCAAAAAAAAAGAAATTAGCCGGGGGAACGAGTTTTTTTTCCCGAAAATATACGTACCAGAGCTGCGTCTCTTTTTTCTTGAAAAAAAAATAGAATTCTTGACATTTTTATTTTTTGACAAGTCTTCAATTGCACTCTCTTGATACTTGATTTCTTTGATTTCGTAAACTAGGTAGTCAAACGTGCTTCCAGTACTTTTTTCTTTCAACAATTCCTCACTTGCACTTGAAAAATTTCAGTATATATATGAAGACCCTTCAAATTGGGTCCGTAATTTGCTTCCTTAATGTCGCTCTCATTTCTGCAAAAAGAAAAATATTTCATTTTTTGATAAAAACAGAGTAAAAAAGAAAAAAAGACAAAAGAGTTCAAAGCGAGAGAAAAAATCGAAAAAAAGGATTAAAAAATGAAAATAATTTCTCTTTTGAAAAATGGGAGTGAAGACCAGTCACTGGAATAAAAAAAAAAGTTCTTCCTCCATCCGATCTGCTACTTGGTCAGGTTTTGCACAAACTAATAAATATTGTACGACAAGTGTGATATATAAAATAACTTGTAACTGATTTTCCGTATTTCGCCAAGCGGAAAAAAATATAAGAGCGTATAGGAGCATATATCGAGGGTTTTTGGGAAGGGTAGCGAATGTACAGTATAATTACTAGAAAAAAAAAAACAATGAAAAGAAAAAAAAAGATCGTCCAAAATCCTTTTTTTTTTGCTATTGCAAAAAGAAATCTGCAAATTTGACGTTTTACGTCAGATTTATGTTTAAAAGAATAAAAAAAAAAAACTTATACCGACAATCCACCCCAAAAACTTCATTTTAAAAATGAAGTAAATTATTCTAATCGTTAAGGATTAGTGCTACCCACAGAGGAAATTTAAGAAATGAAAAAAAAAATTGAATTTTAGAGATAAATTTCCTATTAGGTTTTTGAAAAAAACAAATAAACATTTATTTGCCTCAAATAAATTTTATTTGATCCTAATAGATTTTTTTCTCGCGAATGTTGATAAATTTTGAAAATAAAAGGTTTCGCGTCCCGCCTATAGGAATTGTAAGGTTTTTTCAAGATCCTCGATTCAGAAAAGAAAAAAAATTGAGTTTCTGGATTTGCTTGGAATTAGAGGCCGAAACTATAAAATTAAAAAAAAAAAAAAACTCGTGCAATTTCATGATAATGAAAATAATTAATACCTATTTCACTGTAATCGTTGTTCGCTGAGCCGACGTCACACAAAACCAAAATTTCTCGACACAAATACACTTTAAAAACAAAAATTAAATAAATAAAAAAATACCAGACTGAATGGCGAACAAAATCCGTCTCTGAAAACGTTTCAGAAACTTTTTTTTTTCACTCTCCAGTTTTCTCGAAAACGTCCAGGGTTCCTCTCAATCTGCAAAAATAAAAATTATTATTATAATTCACACTTTTTTATGAATAAAAACAAATTTTTCTAAATTCGAGGAAAAAAAAAAATTGGAAATTCTCGCAGGAACTCTGAAATTTCATTGACGGACAGAAAACTGACAGACACGCACACACAAAAACACAGAAAAAAAAAATTCCACGCGCGCAGTAAAAAACACCAACAGAAGACAAAAAAAAAGATCTCTGTAAAAAATAAAAAAAAAACCGCAGAGGAAACAAACGTACCTACATTCTTACATAAAAAAAAACCCGTCATCACATTGTTGATATAAATTGCGATCCATGATTATTACTATTTACGAATAATTATTATCTTGCATTGTCTAGTCATATGTTATTATTGTATAACTAATATTAATTATTAATTAACCTGTACTACCTAGTCGCATTATGTGTTGCATAAAAACTATGAAAAATTCCAAACGCAAAAAAAAAAAAATAAATAAAATACGAGAGATAGTGCGAGAGAGAGCGAGAGAGAAAGAAAAGGAACATTTTTTTTTTGTATAACAACCACAAAAAAAAAAGTGAATTTCCGTTCCGGGAGAGAAAGAAACAAGCAGAGAGCGAAAGAGAGCGCGTAACTCCTTCTCTGCAGAAGTAAGACGCCCGTGTAGTCGAAATTTCATTTGAAAACTCGATAAAAAAATAATCAATATCAATTTTTCAAGCGAAATTTTCAAAAAATAAAAAAAGGGAAATTTCCCCTCTAGACGGCAATTCAATGTACAAATATACCGTCAAATTATCAAAAAAAAAAAAATCAGAATTCGTAAACAAATCCGAAAAATAAATTAAATTATTATTATTATTGTAAAAGAAAGAATAGAAAATCGACTCGGGCGTGCTACACCTGTTGGAGCACCGTAGTTAAATATTGTCACACTAAGCACGCGCGCATTGCGAAAACTAGAGTAAAAACAAAAAAAAAAAATCATCAAGCAATGTGCTCGTGCTGAGGGATTAATAAAAATATAAAAAAAACGAGTATTAAATATATGCGGGGGTCGTGGAGAGGAGGGATCCTTCCTTTTTGGTCAACAGAGACAATTTCTTCGCCCATAATATCCCCGCTGGATAAAAAAAAAATAAATAAACGAGTACAATCGTTCGGTTCGATCTCAATATTTCTGTTCTTTTTTTATTCTGAAAGTCTGTAAAATTTTTGCATTCCAGCGTTTTGAGGAGCCAGTCTCCTTGCTCATGCGCCGTCTCTCCTTCCTGTAACATTTATTCTGTTTTTAAGAAAAACAAGAAGATTAATAACAATTAAAGAAAGAAAAAAAACAAAGAAACCTTCCTTCATTCCCTCCCTCCCTCCCTCCCGAGGAGAGCTCGCGGGCCCTATATTGCAATATTTGTACTTTTCCATGTTGAAACCTCGATATACAATAAATTATATTAATAAACTTTATTTGAGACTGTCATTCCGTCGATGTGAGTTTACAACCCGATATTTCTATTTACATATACATAAAAAATATTACCTGAAATTATTCTAAACTGTTTAAATTCATTCAAGAATATATTAAAATATATGTGAAATATATTTCGTAAACTATATTTAACTTTGATAATTTAGAATATTTCCTTATTAGTTATTATAGGTATTCCTCAATTTATAATGAATTAGCAAATTCGCGCGGAAAACGGTATTCCATTTATTATTATTTTGTAAATTAAAAAAAATTTTTATTTTCAATTTTTGAATTATTAGAGATTCAAAATTTAAAGAATTCACTTAAGTACATAATTTAATATTCTTTATTATTTTTCAAAAATTTTTAATAAAATTTTTAGAAAGAATTTCATTATTCTCATAAAGAATAAAATTCTTTAGATCAATTCAATTATTTTCAAATTTTAAAAAATTTCTCGAAAGAATACTAAATATAATATATAATAAAGTAATAAAATTATTATTAAAAATATTAACTAAATCCCATTACTTTAAAAAACTTTAATATAAATTCAATTATTTTCATAAGTAATAAAATCCTTTAGAGCAATTCAATTATTTTCAGATACAATTTTAAAAAAATTTCTCAAAAGAATACAATTATTTTAAAAAATATTAATTAAATTCCATTTCGTTCAAGAATTTTAATATAAAATTTTTAATTAAATTATTTTCAACATCTTCAATAAAATTCGTTCAAAAAAATCAATTAATTTCAAAAATTTAGATAAAATTCTTCGAAACAATTGAATTATTTTTATGAATTGTAAAATCCGCCCCAAAAATTCAATTATCTTCATAAATAAGAAAATTCTTCGCAAGAATTAAAAGATTGTCATAAATAATAAAATTCTTCAAAGGAATTCAATTATTTTCATAAATAATAAAATGTTACGAAGAAATTCAATTATTTTTAATTCAATTTTAAAAAAATTTCTCGATAGAATACAATTAGGTATATTTTTAAAAATATTAATTAAAAAAAAAAAAATAAAAAATAAAAAAAAAATAAAATAAAAAAAAAAAAAAATAAATAAAATAAAAAAATAAAAAAAAAAAAAATAAAATATTAATTCTTTTTCAAAAATTATTATTTTCAAAATTTTTAATATAGTTCGTTCAAAAATTCAATTATTTTCAAAAATGTAGATAAAATTCTTCGGAACATTTCATTTTTTTTATTATTTGTAAAATCCTTTGCAAGAATTTAATTATTTTCATAAATAAGAAAATTCTTCGCAAGAATTAAAATATTTTTGTAAATAATAAAATTTTTCTAAGGAATTTAATTATTTTCATAAATAATAAAATGTTTCAGATGAATTCAATTATTTTAAATACAATTTTAATAATTCCTTGGCAAGAATTCAATTATATTTTTAAATAATAAAATTCTACTGAAAAATTCAATTCTTTATAATACAATTTTAATAAAATTTCTAGGAAAAAATTCAATTATATTCAAGATAATTTTAATAAAATTTCTCTAACAGGTTCAATTATTTTTAAAAATTGTAATAAAATTTTTCTATAATGAATTCAATTGTTCTTTTTAATTTTAACCAAAAATTTTAATTTTTAATTTTTTAATCAAAATTCTTTGTAAATTTTAATTATTTTCAAAATTTACAATTAAAATTACTTTAAAAAATGTAATTATTTTTACGAAATTTAATGAAATTCTTCAAAAAAAAGTGATTATTTACAAAAACTCTAATAAAATTGTTTAAAAGAATTTAATTTTCTATAAATAATTTTAATATAATTTAATTAGGAAAATCATTAATTACAAATATTAATAATAAACACGATTCTTTTAAAAACTTAAAAGTAATTCTTAAAATTCAATTATTTTCAAAATTTTCAGTAAAAATTATTTTTAAAAAACTCCTTTTTTTCCAATAAAATTGAAATTAAATTCTTCAAAACAATTCAATTATTTTAAAGAATTTTAATAAAAATCTTGCCAAGAATTAAATTATTTTCAAAAAAATTTTTAATTACAATTTCTTGAAAGAATTCAACTATTGAAAAAAAATTTGATAAAATTCTTTAAATGAATTAAATTATTTTCAAATTTTTTTATAATTATACTTTACAAGAATTCAATGATTTTCAGTAGTAAAATAATTTTAAAATTGAAAACTTTTGAAAAGGAAAATTATTTTAAAAGTTAGGAAACAAAAAAGCAAACAGCAACAAACTTCAATCTGCGAACAGATTACCGGAATACAACGATTATTAATTATAGAAGAAGATTTAATTTTTAATTTATAATTTAAAATTTAATTTAAATAATTTAATAAACTGCATGCGATTTTTAAATCAAACTATGATTTAAAAATTAAAAAGAAGAGCATTATAGAAGTGTTCTAAATATTTCTTAGAAACTCAATTTTGAATTCTTTTTTTTTTATTTCAATAAATAGTACAAGTTTAAATAAAAAAAATCTAAACTTGAAGGTAAAACTTTTCAAAAAATTAAAATTTGTAGACAATTTAAATAAAAATTGGTTAACATATTACAATTCGATTTTGTTTTGACTGTAGATATGTCAAAAATTAGTCCAATGTCATAATTTCGTATTTTTAAAGAAAAAGAGAGATTAAATTAGAAATTTTATTTACCTAGTGATGGAAATTTTAACTTTTTCCCTGAGCTTAAAGAATATTCTGCGATTCACTCTAAAAATGATTAAATAATCAAGAAAATGTTCTATTACATTTATTTACGAATTTCTTTAATTGTAAAATTATTCGAAAACATTCAATTATTATTTTCTAGAATTTTGAACTAAAATTCTTCTTTAAATCAGTTTATTATTTTTAACTTTTTCAAATAAAATAGGAACTTATGACAATCGACAGACTTTTGTTCAGATTCTATGTCGGATACTTCCTTAATTTAAAAAATTAAAAATCAACTTAAAATGTTCTCACTCACTCGCAATGAAGACTCATCAAATTCATTCCTTGAAACTGATTTCTGTAATTTTAAGCTCGAGAGAAAAATATTCACATGTAACTTTCGTTAAGGGCTAAAGTTCATCAACACTTGTCACTTTATACGATGGTCTTCTTTTTATTTCATTTTCAAAAACTCTGAGGATTTTAAATGTCACGTCGATTAACGATTTTCTAGTCCTTCTTTTTCATCGTAGTCAACAATTTCATTTCTTCTTTTTAGGTGCAAATTCCATTCCTTTTATGTAGTTTTTGTTAATTTGATATTTCTCTTTAAAAGATGAAAAGAAAACAAAATTAATTGATTTTATTTTACTTAATTTTCTTCTTTTTAAGCCAAATTGTTATACTGTTAAAAGTTTAACTCTTTTTTTTTATTTATTTACCTGTCAATAATTTGAAGACGTATAAAACCTGATTCCCTTGTACTAGAACACTTGGAGTCTTTTTTCCTGGGACGTCTGTTATTGTTGCGCTTGCTCCAATTCCTTGACATTCCTTGCTGAACTCTTCCATTTTTATGCCGAATATTTCTAAATTATTCACCAGAGTTACCTGCAATTTTTCAATAATTATTAATTAACTATATTAATCTAGGTATTCTTTCATTCATTCTGTCCGCAGAAATTTATTTACGAATATCTTTAATTGTTATCTTTAATTATTATTATTTTTCCGTAGGAATTCAAAATTCTTCAAAACATTCAAATTCAAACCTTTTTGAAATTAATCAACTTTAAAAATATTTTTACTGTAAATTTTTAAAAATTATTTTCATATTCTATTATTATCTAAAATTTAAACTAAAATTCATTTTCAAATCAATTTTTATTGGATAATTCTACGAGAATTCAATTATTGAAATACAAAAGTAATTAATGAATAAAAATGAATGTTTCTCAAAATTTAATTCTTATAAAGAATTTTATTAACAAATTTTTAAATTCGAAGAGTTTATTAAAAGTAGAGAAAATAATTGAATTTTTTCGAAAAATATTAAAATTTTTTTTAAATTCAAGTCTTTTATAAAATGTTATTAAAATTGTATTAAAAATAATTGAATTTTTGCAATTTATAAATTCTTATAAAGAATTTTATTAACAAATTTTTAAATAATTGAATTCTTTTGACGAATTTTAATAAAATTTTTTGGAATAGTAACATTTTTCAAGGAATTCGATTAAAAGTGTATTAAAAATAATTGAATTATTGCGAAGAATTTTATAAAAAAATTTAAATAATTGAATTGATTCGACGAATTTTAATAAAATTTTTAATAATTGCATTTTTCAAGAAATTCAATTATATTAAAAATAATTGAAATTCTGAGATAAGTTTTATTATTTCTCAAAAGAATTTTAATGTTTATAAATATAATTTAATTACTGCGAAAAATTTTATAAAAAAAATTTAAATAATTGAATTGTTTCAACAAATTTTAATGAAATTTTAAGAATAATTGTATTTTTCGTAAAATTCAAATAAAATTGTATTGAATTGAGAAAATTTTCTGAAAATAATTGAATTCCCAAAAAGAATTTTATTATTCAAAGTTTTTGAAAATAATTGAAATTTTGACAAGAATTCTATTAAAATTTTTGTAAATAATTGAATTTTGAAGAAGAATTTTTTTATTTATATAAAGATAATAATTGGAATTTTGTCGAGATTTTTTTGTAATTTTTAGAAATAATTGAGTTTTGTGATAAGAATTTATTACTTTTGAAAATAATTGAATTTCTGCAATTATTTCTAACTTCTTTAAAATTCAATTTTTTTTTAGTGTTTTTAACTAAAATTCTTCTATAAATTCATTATTTTTATAATAATATTAAAACTATATATTAAAATTAAAATTAAAATCGTTAGAAAAGGAAATAATATCTTTTTTTCTAACCTTTTTATTATTAGTTCGTGTAGTGACTGTAATTTCAATAGGTTCCAATTTTCCAGTAAAAAATGAAGTTGTCCCTCCCACAGTGACACCGTGCGTGTGAGTCATTTTTCCAATAAATTTATTAATTCCATCTTCCATTGTCAACGTTTCCTGACTCTCCTTGGTTTTCAATATTCCCGCTAACTGAGGATTTATTTTTATTATTCTGCAAGCATAGAAGAATTTTAGAAAAATTGAACACTAACTTTTTATTTCGTTTCTTTGTCGGATACTTTAAAATTGTATGTGATTTGTAAAATTTGTAAGTTCATTTTCAAAATTTATTTATGATTATTTTACTCACTTGCCATTTTGAAGATTTTCTTTTTTGACATAATCCGTAAAACATTTTCTAATATCCGCTCTTTTCATTATGTCGCCCTTTCTGCAATTTTTGTAAACAGATTTTAAAGCGATGTGTTAATATTAAAGTTCTGACAATCGGTTCAGTTAGAAATCATTTAAGAATCAAGAAGAAAAAGAAGAAGAAGAAGAAGAAGAATGTTAAATTCAGTAAAAATCAAATTAAATGTTAAATTATTATCGTAATTACTTACTCAAATCCAAATAGAGAAAGTAATGGTACGACATTGGCAGTGACTTTGTAGCATTCGGCAATAACTGGAGCAGTTGACAATTCCTGCTGTTTAATGGGTATTTCTTCATTTATCACGAGGTTTTGAAGTAAAGGATGATTAGTCTAAACAAAAGGTAATTTTAATTTTATTCCAATGAAAAAAAATAAATTTTTTTAAACTTTGATTAATCAAGAAAAATACCTTAATTGCAAGAAGAGACTCCACTCCCTTCAAAACAGACGTATCGACAAGTCCCTTTTCCTTCATTTTCGATAGAAAGACAGACACTTTTTTATAACTCGATTTTTTTATGTCTAAAGTCTGACCCGGTGGACAAACAGCCATTACGTGATTTTTAAAGAAATTCGACGTGAGCATCGGCAAATCGCCTTTCTTGATTGACATTTTACACCCTTTCAAGAAGCAATATTCTAACAATTTATCCATTTCCTGAACTGGATCCTTATTCTCTTCCATATTTGTGCTTTCATTTTCATCCACTATTTCATTCGAATTTTCCTTAAAAACAAAAAAAAAAACCACAAAATATAAAAATATAAAAATATATTCAATAAAAAATTATTTTTCCAAAAAATATTTCCAATAAAAAATTATTTTTCCAAAAGATATTTCCAATAAAAGATTATTTTTCCAAAAATAGTTCCAATAAAAAATTATTTTTCCAAAAAATTTACCTCTATGGGACTCTTTTCATTTGAGCAAGGAATCTCTATTTGTAAACTATCGTCATTTGATGGCGATAATTTTATTTCTAAATCATCATCGGAAAGTTTTCCACCATCTTTATTTGTTCCTTTCTCCGAAAGCGATTCCTTCTTCAATTCGTCTGTTATAGAATCCACTGAAGTATTAAAATCCTTGATAGATTTCCCCAATTCCGGCCTAATTACAGGTTTATCTAATAATTGGCAAAGACAATCTCCAATCACGTGGATAATTTCTACACATTTTCCACGACCACCCGACATGTACATATCTTCACTAGACAATGCAGTAATTCCAACTGCAAAAGGTGCCTGAAAACAAAAAATATTTTACAAATAGAGAAAAAGTTTGGAAAAAAAAATTAAAGAACACAAGCAAAAAGTAATGTGGGAAAAGAAACAAATTTTTGTTCACCTTATTGTCGTCAGTATTTATTGAAACAGGCGTTCCCTTTTGCATTTTTCCAAAAGAATGAAAAGTTGCCGGACCATCGAGAACGAGACCAGGAAGCATTAAATCTGCGCCACTTGATAATTTCGAAATTACCACCGAACGTGTTGTAAAATTGTACATTAATTCTGGATGTTGCCATAATGTGTAAATAGTGGGAAAATAGCCGTGTAAATTCGGAAGGTCAAAATGTAAAAACATCGGTATTTTGGCAGTGCAATAAACTTTCACGACACTACCACTGTGAGTGACAATTTTCATAACACTAATTGCATCCTTCTTTTTTAATAAATTCTGTACTTCCTCGTCTTTCAATTTTGGGAATGCTTGCAATATTTCTTCACATAGTCTCTTTCTGTCAAATTAAATGTTTTATGAATTAAAATAATTCAATTTAGGTATACACTCTTTTGCAATAATTCACAATTATTAACTTTACAATAATGGACCTTTATTGTCATTCAAATAATAAAGAAATAATAACTTAAAAAAAATCTCTTCAGTTTCTTGTATTTTTTCAATATATTATATGCAATTATAAAGAAATAATATCTAAAATATAAGTATTTGAGAATTTTCGTTTGTCGCAATTTTCTAAATATTTCTTTTAGAAATAATTATCTATTTAACGTCAACTTTTTGAGGTTATGTTTACATCTCTAATTTTCAATTTAAATCCTATTTTACAGACGAAAATTTACAAATATTAGAAGAAACTGTAATTAGATTACAAAACGATTATTTCTATTTAATTATAATCGTAAATTATAATAACAATATGTTTCAGTATGTGAAACAAATAATCAAAACATTGCAATTGTTTTGCACAGTAAATACTCAATGCTTACCTTTCAGTACCTTTCAATTGATTGTTTGATTTCACTTTAAATGGTTTTATAAACATTTTGAAATAAATTTTCGTTTCACTCACTGTCAGAATTTATTATAAACTAATTTCTCAATTATTCTAAAAATTTAATAAACTTTATCAACTTTATCATGTTCTGCTATATATATGCGCGTGTGATATATGTTTATTAAAGTCACGTGATGTGAGTTTTGCGCATGCGTCAGTCAATTTAAAATGTATGGAAATAAAATATTTTTACTTAATTAATTTTCCTATTTTTATCGTTTTAGTATCTATTTTCAAGTTTTTTGCAATTAAACATTGGGTTATGGTGATTTGTAAACAATTTTTCGAGTTGTAGAAGAATTTAAATTGACACGAGAGAGAAATTAATTGTAAAAAAATTTGTAGAGAAAAATTTCTTTTAAAAATGATCACGTGATTAATTTTATTCCAGAGTTATTTCCGGTATATTGTTTAGTAACGTATTTGTTCGTTAGCAATTAGACATGTCTATTTTTGTGCGAAGAAAAACTAATTTATATTTAATTAATTGTAGTGTTTATTATTTAAAACCTATTTTTTGAGCCAGAAAAAGTGTAATTCGTCGACTGCAGCAATAATATATTCTCGCAAACTTAAAAAAGAAGAGGAAAACTAATTGGATTCGCAGAAAGAATATTTTGGTCATAGTAACGAATACAGGCACAAAGAATTGAATATTTTCCGTTAAAAATCAGAAGTTTTCTTCAGTTTTCTTGCAAGAATAAAGGATGATGAAAAGCAGGTAAAAAAAAAGAATATAATTAATTAAATAAATTAACAAAGCATATTTTTAAAAGTTCCATGTATTTACAAAAAGCACTCTTCCGGTATAAATTCTACGAAAATCACGTTGCTGAATTATTTAGTTTACATTTTTTTTTTACATATAAAATTATTTATAGTTCTTGAAATTCTAGCTCAAATAGTTTCTTTATCACATCGTCCATCTGCAGTTCTTTCGACAAATCGACAATTAGTTCACTGACAAGTTGATCAGAAACCCTGGAGAATAAAAATATTTTTGACTAGCAATTTTTACAGATAAAACATTTTAAATAATTAATTTCTAATTAATAAACTAATTTCTTACCAAGCTACAATATCCCATGGTTTATTTTGCGTATGATTACAGTACATTTGACTAGATTCTGTTATGGATTGATACATTTGCTTATATTCTAATAGACGAAACTCCAAGTCATCTGATACTTCTAAATTAATGAGGCCATTCTGGAAAAGTGATAAACGTTCAAGGCAAATGAGAAATGAGAATTAAGGTAATTAAATTTGTCACTTACTTTTCTGACTGCTGTTTCTGTCAAACAATCATTTGCTTGACATGAGACGTTGATAAATTTAGAAGGTTCTTGATAATCTTGATAATCTTCATTTGATTCTACACAAAGTAATTGCATATTTTTCGAACCCGAGCATATTCCATTTTTTGGTTTAGAAATTTTTGCTGTACCTTCAGCAGTTTTCTTTGATTTTTCTTTCGAACCACTGACTTTTTGGTATTTTTCAATAATTTTCACGAGAGTTTCTATAGGTACAGATGAACTCGATTTATTTCCTTTATCCTTTGGCTGCAACAAAAGGTTTTTTTTAAAATTAAAAATAATTTGCGCTTCGAAGAAAGGCGAGAAAAGCAAACGAATAGGTTTGTGATAGATTTTTCCAATTTTTGAAATATCAGACTTCGCACTCGAATTAATTTTAAAAAAGTAGCTATCGAAAAATTAAACTTGACGACTAAAAAAACTCGATCTAGACACTTCAGAAAATTGAAAAAAATTCCATTTTATATTTTATTTCTCTGACTTTTTGCTAATTTTCATAAAAAATATTTACTTCTTTCTTATCCTGCTAATTTTGTTATTCATAAAAGAATTTAAATATTTATAAAAATTTATTTCTTTAGACAATTTTTATGTAAATTCTAATTTAAATAATTGAATTCCTGAGAAATTTGTATTATTCATGAAAATAATTAAATTCCTAAGAAGAATTTTATTATTTATGAAAATAATTGAATTATTGCGAAAAATTTTATTATAAAGTTTTAAAAAAATTGAATTTCTGTGTAAAATGTTGTTGTTTTCGAAAATAATTGAATTCTTGCAAAGAATTTTATTCAAATTTTTAATAAATAATTGAATTATTATTTATAGAAAAATTGTATTAAAATATTTGAAAATAATTGAATTCCTGTAAAAAAATTCTAATATTTTTGTAAGTAATTGAATTCGTCCAAAGAATTTACAAAATTTTTTTAAAATAATTAATTTTTTGCTAAGGAATTGAAATCAAATTTTAAAGAATACATAATTACATTTTTTAGCAATTCTTGTAAAATTGTAATAAAAATAATTAAATTCCTGAGTAGAATTTTATTATTTATGAAAATAATTAAATTATTGCAAAAAAATGTTATAAAAATTTTTTTTAAATTATTGAATTATTTATAGAAGAATTGTATTAAAATATTTGAAAATAACTGAATTCCTGTAAAAAATTCTAATATTTTTGTAAATAATTGAATTCTTTCAAAGAATTAAAAAAAACATACATAATTGATTTTTTGCTATAAGGAATTGAAATCAAATTTTAAAGAATAATTCCTTTTTTTAGCAATTCTTGTCAAATTGTAATAAAAATAATTGAATTCCTAAGAAGAATTTTGTTGTTTTCGAAAATAATTGAATTCTTGCAAAGAAGTTTATTCAAATTTTTAATAAATAATTGAATTATTATTTATAGAAGAATTGTATTAAAATATTTGAAAATAATTGAATTCCTGTAAAAAATTCTAATATTTTTGTAAATAATTGAATTCTTCCAAAAAATTGTAAAAAACATTTTTTTCAATAATTGATTTTTTGCTATAAGGAATTGAAATGAAATTTTAAAGAATAATTACATTTTTTTGAGCAATTCTTATAAAATTGTAATAAATATAATTAAATTCTTGTGATGAATATTTTTATTTATGAAAATAATTGAATTATTGCGAAAAATTTTATTAAAATGTTTAAAAAGAATTGAATTTCTGGGAAAAATTTTGTTTTTGTTTAAAATAATTGGATTCTTTATAAGATTTTTATAATTATTGTTTTAAATAATTAATTTTTTCGAAATATAATAAATATTATGAAAATTTTATTTTAAATAATTGCATTCTTGTGGAAAACTTTATTTGTGACGAAGTTGAAGTCCACAACGTTGATCAACGAAAAAAATTTGTTTAATGTATTCCAATATTATTTTTAATTCAATATTTAATTGTATAACAATTATTATCAGATCATAAACATCGCAGTCTATTTTTTTAAAATATTTTTGTGGCAATATTGCTGCGTTATCTTTTATTAATTTACTAAGTGCACAATTTTTTTCGTTGATAAACGTTGTGGACTTCAACGTCGTTATTTGTGAAAATAATTGAATTTTTCGATTAATCAATTTAAAATAGTATTAAAAATAATTAAAATTCTTTAATGAGTTTTATTACTTATGGAAATAATTGAATTCTTGCTTAGAATTCTATCAAAATTTTTTTAAAAATTGAATTTCCATGAAAAATCCTATTATCAGTGAAAATAATTGAATTATTGTGAAGAATTGTATAAAAATAATTGAATTTCGAATATTTTTAGAAAATAATTGAATCGTTTTAAAGAATTTGATTATAATTTTTGAGAATATTTTTTTTATTTTCAGTATTAGCGAATATAAAGTAGTGCAAATTCTCAAAAAAAAGAAATAGTAGCTTTTAGTGGCTGAAATCTAAAAAAAGTATCCAAATAGTAGCATAACAAAAAAAAAGTAGTAAATAGTAGATTTTAGTAGATGAGTGCGAAGCCTAAAATAAGTAATAAGTAACTTACGTTGTTTTTTATAATTGACATCAAATCGGCAATGACAGGTACCAGATTCGATAGATGATCTTCAGTTAGTTCCGAAATTTTTCTATGTAATTCTTCTTCGTTTGTTGCCTGATGAATTTTATGAAAATTTTGAAAATTGCTGGTCACTTTTTTCACTTGTGAATTTTCATCTGAATTGTCGACACTACTGCACTGAAATGAAGCGATTTTTGAGTTTTATTTATTTAGAAGAAAAGTAATTGTGTGATAGTATTTTTTTCTTCTAGTTCTTACAGCATCTGAATCTGTTGGTATAATTTCCATTATCGTCTGAATATCGTCTTCCTTAGGAGGATTAATTATTTTCGAAAATCCGTTTTTTGTCGTCGGTTCCTTAGATTTCGAATCAATCGGACTCGGATGGATGAATTCCGGTGTTGGTAGTCGATTATTCTTGACGACATTGACACTCCGCCTTTTTTCCTTCTGAGAAAATGATTCTGAAAAGAGTCCTTTATTAATAGCTGTTTAAATATAAACAAAGACATTGATTGATTTTGAATTTACATATGATTGAAAAGAAATAAATTGATGAATTACTTGGTCGTCTATTCGGCTGATTTTTCGGTAATCGTGGATCCATGTTGTACATACTAAAACGATTAGTCGTTTGCTTACGAAGATTTCGTCTTTTACTTCTCATTGTCGTCGCAGCCGTCGACCTGGTTGTGTGACTCACTAATTGCGACTCGTCGGAACTTAGTCGTAATTTCGACAGAATTGCACTGCATTTATTATCCGTTTCCTTCCCCTGTAATTTTTCAGTAAAATATAAAACAAATTTCCGATTATCAGAAAAAAGGAGTCGACACAGTCAGAATCAATTATTGAGAATTTTCAAATTCATTTGTTTTCAATTCAATTTTACGTGAAATTTAGATTATTCGGTAATTCTTCGATTTAAATACATTAGAAAATAAAAACTTGAAATAATTTCAAAAAATTTCCATTAAAGCTTTTTAAAAAAAATTAGTTCCATATAGAATTTTTTATTTAAAAGTATAAAAACTTCAGATTTTCAAAGATTTTAATTTGAATGCTTTACAAAATTCAATTATTTCTACAATTTGCAGTTATTAGTAAATTCTCCAAAATTCAATTATTATCAGAAACTTTAACTGAAATTAATTTTTAAATCAATTTTTATTTGAAATTGCTACGAGAATTCAATTATTTAAATACAAAAATAAATAATTTATTGAATAATTGAACGTCTCTTAAAATTGAATTATTATACACAATTTTATCAACAAATTTTTGAAATAATTGAATTCTTTCGACGAATTTTAATAAAAAATTTTAAAATAACATTTTTCGAGGAATTCGATTAAAATTGTATTAAAAATAATTGAAATTCTCCAATGAGTTTTGTTATTTATAAAAATAATTGAACTATTGCGAAGAATTTTATAAAAAAAAAGTTTCAAACAATTGATTTTTTTCAAAAAAAGTTGTGCAAATTCTATTTTTAATAATTGAATTTCTATTAAACTTTCATTATTTTAGAAAATAATTGAATATTCGTGTAGAATTTTGTCAAAATTGGTTTTAAATAATTTAATTCTTTAGAGAAAATTTTATTAAAATAATAGATATATACAAATTATCTATCGAATTAAGAAAAATTTTTGAAAATAATTGAATTCTTGTGATAAATTTTATTTAAATTTTTGAAAATAATTGAATTTCATTACTTTTGAAAATAATTGAATTCTTGTGATGAATATTTTTATCTATGAAAATAATTGACTTCCTCCGAATGATTTTATTATATTTATGAAAATAATTAAATCCCTGAAAAGAATTTAAAAATGTTTTTAAATAATTTAATTACTGCGAAGAATTTAGTGACAAATTTTAAAAAATTTGACTTTTTCGAAGAAATTTATGCATATTCTATTTAAAATAATTGAATTCCTGTGATGTTTTTATTTGATTGGAAAATAATTGAATGTTCGTGTAAAATATTATCAAAATTTTTGTTTTAGATTTGAATTCTTCTGGAAATTTTAATTAAAATACTAGAATATTGAATATCATTGAATTTTATTAAAATTTTCAAAAATAATTGAAATGTAACCATGATGTTATTAAAATTTTTGAAAATAATTGAAATATAGCCATGATTTTATTAAAATTTTTGAAAATAATTGTATTCTTCTCATGAATACTATTATTTATGAAATTAATTGAATGTTTCAATGAATTTTATTAAAATTCCTGAAAATAATTGAATTTTGTCCAAGAATTTTGCTATTCATTTATAAAGATAATTTAAATGTTGACAATTTTTTTTTAGATTTTTTGAAAGTAATTGAATCTCTGTAAAGAATTTGATTAATTTTGGAAATAATTTAATTTTTCTGACGAATAATGTTATTTTTGAAAATAATTGAATTTTGCAAAGAATTTTATAAAAATTTGATTGCAGAAATTCAATTATTTTCAAATTCTTCGCAGAAATTCAATTATGTTTAAAATTTTTTTATAAATTCTCGTCAAAATTTCAATTTGTTTTTAGAAATAATAAAATTATTTTCCAAAATTCAATTATTTTCAAAAATTTCAATAAAATTCTTGGCAACATTTCAATTATTTTCAAATATTTTCCTCAATTCAATGATTTTTAATATCTACTATTTTAATAAAACTTCCCAAAAGAATTAAATTTATTTAAAATAAATTTAATAAAATTTTAGGTAAACCTTTATTTATTTTCATAAAATAATAAAAATTTTACTGGAATTCAATTATTATTTACAAATTTTTTTTATAAATTTCTTTGCAATCATTCAATTATTTTCATAAATATTAACATTTTTACGGGGATTCAATTATTTTCGTAAATAATAAAATTCTTTTTAGGAATTCAATTATTTTTATAAATAATAAAACTAAATGCTAAATTTCAATTATTTTTAATACAATTTTAATGGAATTCCTCAAAAAGTGTAATTTTATTAAAATTCGTCGAAATAATTCAATTATTTAAAAATGAATTTCACTTAAAACATTAAAAGGATTATAGCTTGAATTGTTATAACAATCCTGTAAAAGAATTAATTTTTTTTTAAAAGTTTATTTCGATTTTACTTGAAATTATTTTTTTTAAGTTTTTATTTTCTAAAATATATATTTATTTGAAGAATTTACGAAGAATTGAAATTTCGTAAAATTGAATATTGTAAACAAATGGATTTGAAAAGTCTCAAAGAACTTTTTCGAAAATTAATTAATTTAAAGAAGAATTTTAGTTAAAAATTCTAGAAAATAATTGAAATGATGAAAATAATTTTGAAGAAGTACAATATTCTTATAATATAAAATAAAATAATAATTTTTTCAATTTTCCATCTTTAATTATTATGAAACATGAAGAAATTGATCACTCCGAGTGGAAGACTCGGAGTTATCGATATCTTCATGTTGTATAGTTATGAAAAATTTAATTTATAATTTTAAGTAAAATGTTTTCTTATGTGACTCGGACTGGTTAGATTTTTGTCAGTAATTGGTCCGTAATTTTTCTTTTTTGGTCCGTAAAGTCCGTATTTTTAAATAATTTCACTGGTTTGAGCCCTGAAAATATAATAATTATATATTTTAATTTTTTCTCACCAGGGGTAATCCTTCCATATCGCCAGAGCCAATACAATCCGGAACAAGATGAATTTTCTCGCAGAACTCCTTGAGATCGAGAACAACTTGGAGAATATCCTTCAATTTACCCGGATGTCCCTTGAGCACCGAGCTGGGAATATGTTTACAGTAAGCGCTCAATGCATGCAACAATAGCTGATGAGCAGTCGCTAATTTCTGCTCAATCACTTGTACATGAAATGTCACTGCTCTGCGGCCGATTTTTCTCCTTGCACCCGGTGCAATTGCATTGATGTGTCGTCGAATTTCCGCCACCTGCCGTCCAAGATCGTAGAGATAGTTTCTCGCGAATCGAATTGAAAATTCCATGACTCTCTGTTGACGTCGATAGAGATCACGATCACCGTCAGGCAGTGGAATTCTCCCAAGTCGAAAGGCAATCTCGTCGAGAATTTCGGATATTTTCTTCTGCGTTGCAACTATTTTTGCAACTATCGTTGGATCGGGTCTTACGTATATTATTTCGTCCTTATCACTCAGTCGATCTGGACTGAATTCCGGAGTAGAACTATAATCATTGTCGTGGTTCATTGCACTAATTAGTCGTTTTGAATTTTCCTTCTTTCGCCTCACTCCCGGTGCTGATGACGCTTTTCGCGTATTTGTTCGATTTCGATCTTTCATCACTTCTCGTGAACGATCACGAATCAGTAAATCCTCCTCGGGAATTGTTAGCAGGAAATTTGTACTTCCGCTACCATTGTCCTTCACTAGAGGACTTTTCTGGTCAGCAATTTCCTGAAATAATCATTCAATTTTATTTGTTTATTACGATTAAATAATAAACTACTAATAATAGTATTTTTATTAAAATTTTCGAAAATCAACTTTTTAAGAACTTCAATTGCAAATTTTTGCAAAAGTAATTGAATACTCAAAAATTTTAATGAAAAATATTCAAGCTTAAATTTCAATACATATAAAAATTAATGAAAATTAGCTTCTAAAAATTATATTAAAATATTTTCGAAAAATTGCATTACAATATTTTTCAAAAAGCAATTTTTAAAATTGTTTTAAAGTAATTTTTAAAAAATTCAATTATTTAAAAAAAATTTTACCAAATTTCAATTTTTGAAATAATTTATGAAAATTTAAATTATTTCTAAAAAATTTTACCAAATTTCAATTATTTGGCAAAAATTTTAGCAAATTTCAATTATTTTTCAAAGATTTTAACAAATTTGAATTATTTTTCAAAGATTTTTACAAATTTCAATTATTTTTCAAAGATTTGATCAAATTAGAAACATTTTTGAAATATTTTACCAAATTTAAATTATTTCTCTAAGATTTTAGCAAATTTAAATTATTTTTCAAAGATTTTACCAAATTTGAATTATTATTTAAAGATTTAACCAAATTTGAATTATTTTTCAAAGATTTTTACAAATTTCAATTATTTTTCTTAGAATTTAGCAAATTTGAATTATTTTTCAAAGATTTTAGCAAATTTCAATTATTATTTAAATATTTTACCAAATTTGAATTATTTTTCAATAATTTTTATAAATTTTGATTATTTTTCAAAGACTTTAGTAAATTTCAATTTGTTTATTTTTGTTTCTATAAGTTTAGTTGTTTATTTTTGTTCGTATAATTTTATTTGTCTATTTCTGTTTGTATAATTTTGTTTGAAATTTTATTAGAAATAAATTACTTCTGGAAATAAGTCATCCTCCCATCGAAAGTGATCTTGTTCAGCAACTAAACATTTTGAAGTGAAGCAATTGACATTTTGAAAATTTGAATCGATTTCATTGAGATGATGATATAATTGTTCGACATCTTGTTGTTCGACGAACGAGGCCCACGCGTTTTCTTCATCGACTTTTGTCTTTTGTCTCCTCACGTGCTTTATTACATTTTTCATCTGATTTTCCGGAATGTACTGCAATCGAGAAGAAATTAAATTAAAAATTAATTTAAAAATCCTCTTATTTTAACAATTCAGAAAAATAATTCCGTAAAACTGAAAAATTAGTTTACGTGCAAAATAAAGTTTTACATGTAAATTAATTTACGTAATTATTTTTTAAAAATAATTATTCAGGGTTGACACGGTCAGGGAATTCAGGGAAAAGTCAGGGAAAGCAGAATTGGTCAGGGAAAAGGCAAATTCAAAATTGTTTCCAAAAAATCAATTCTTTTCAAAAATTTAATAAAAAATTTTCTTCAACATTTCAATTATCTTTATAAGTGAATAGCAAAATTCCTGGACAAAATTCAATTATTTTCATAAATTTGAGTTTGAATAAAATTTATTGCAAAATTTTAATTATTTAAAAACAATTCTGACAAAGTTCTACACGAATATTTAATTATTTTCTAAAATAGATAATCAAAATTTTCAAGGAATTCAATTATTAAAAATAGAATTTGCATAAATATTTTCGAAAAATGTAATTATTTTAAAAATTTTTATTAAAATTTGTCGAAAGAACTCAATTATTTAAAAGTTTGTTGATAAATTTTTTTATCAAAATTCAATATTAAGAAACATTTAATTATTCAATATAAATTATTAATTTTTTTATTTAAATAATTGAATTTTCGTAAAATTGTTTAATAAAAATAGATTTAAAAATTAATTTCAGTTAAAGTTTTTGCCTAATAATTGAATTTTGTAAAGCTTTCAAATTAATTAAAATCTTTGAAAATCTCAGTTTTTCATACTTTTAAATATAAAATTCTATGGAACTAATTTTTTTCAAAAAGCTCAATCGAAATTTTTTGAAATTGTTCAAGTTTTTATTTTCTAATGTATATTTAATTAAAGAATTTCCGAAAAATCGAAATTTCACGTAAAATTGAATTGTAGTTGTCAAGTAAAACTTTTTTAAAAATGATTAAAAATAATTGATTTAAAGAAGAATTTTATTTCAAAATTTTTAAAAATAATAATTAAAAGAAAATGACGATTTGTTCATGTTTTACAATAATATTTTTATCAGTTATTGAATTTGAAATTTTTGAAAACCATAATTCCTATATGGAAAAATAGTGTAAATTTTGTCTGGAAATCCAGGGAAAAACAAAATTAAATTTTTGTGGCAACCCTGTTATTCCGAAATAAAATTTCTATAATTCCTGTCAATATTTTGACTCAATAAATTAAATTAAATGTGGAAGAAGTTAAGTTGAGTTGAAATTAAGTAGTTAATTAATTAAATTAAATTAAATTCTGAATAAATAAGACTAGAATTTAGAAATAGGGGGAAATACACAAAAAAAAGAATTTCACCAAACAAAATGACAGAGTGAATGGAAGAAAAATAAAAAATCAGCGAAATACCTTGAAATTAAAATCATCATTGTCGTCATCGGATATGAAAAAATTATCTCTTTCCTTATTTTTTAAATAGCCGAACTGTAGTGATTTCATAAAGTCTGACATTCTTCCTCTTTTTTTTTATTTTTTGGTTATGTTTCTACTCCAGAAGGATTGCCACCCTTGCTCATGAGTGTAAATACTCGTGTCCGTCGATTCTCATAATAAAATGAAATATAAAAAATTTTTGTAGACTGATAGTAAAATTAAACTTGGAAATATCCGGACATAATCAATTGAAATTAAGGGCCGACGGATGGCAAAGGGTTTGTCCCAAGGACCATTTAAAGCAGGACAGTGTAAACTATTTTTTATTGCAAAAAAAAAAAGAATAGGGATAAATGTCACCGGAAAACAACCGCACAGAATTTGTTCTTTATAGTTTCAGAACACAAAAATAAGGGGAGAGTTTCTAGGTGGCAAAGCAGGTTAACTTCTGTTGTTGTTGTCGGTTGCCGGTGAGCGAGACGATCGAGCGTCAGTTTGTGTTGATGACTAACATAATTATCGACTTGAAGTCGTTTCGCCCTCCACTTTTCCTTTTCATTTCCGTTAAAAGTTTACTTTATATCCCTTTAAATTATAGCATTGCCTTCTAGACTTTAAAAATTTGAAAAATCAATTATTTTTTTCTGTTTATTACGTACTTTTAATTTCACTTTATTATTAAGTATTTTTTTTTTTTAATAACTTTGTTTTATTTTATCGAGTAGGATATTTTTTTTAATAATTATTTTTTTTTATTTGTCAAATCTATTATTATATTGAAATTAGGCACAATTAAGCCTTTAATATGCATTTATTATTATTAATCATTGCAATTACGGAACAAATTTTAATTTATCTGTCTCAGTTTATTTTTCGTAGAATAAAAAATTAACAATATAGTTCAAACTTGAATTATTTTTCAAAGATTTTAACAAATTTCAATTCTTTTTGAAATATTTTATCAAATTTCAATTATTTGTCAAAGATTTTAGCAAATTTCAATTATTTCTCAAGAATTTGACCAAATTTGAATTATTTTAAAAATATTTTAGCAAATTTCGATTATTATAAAAAGATTTTAACAAATTTCAATAATTTTAAAAAAATTTACCAAGTTTCAATTATTATTTAAAGATTTTTCCAAATTTCAATGATTTGTCAAAGGTTTTAGCAAATTTCTATTATTTTTTAAAGATTTTATCAAATTTCAATTATTTTAAAAATATTTTATCAAATTTGAAATATTTTTGAAAGATTTTAGCAAATGTCAATTATTTTTCAAGAATTTGACCAAATTTGAATTATTTTTCAAAGATTTTTACAAATTTGAATTATTTTTAAAATGTTTTTGAAAGATTTTTACAAATTTCAATTATTTTTCAAAGATTCTACCAAATTTCAATTATTTGTGAAATATTTTGAACAAATTTTGAAATATTTTTGAAAGATTTTACCAAATTTCAATTAATTATCAAATATTTTACAAAATTTGAATTATTTTTGAAATATTTGATCAAATTTAAAATAAATATAAATTATTTTAATTTTTACAAATTTCAATTATTTTTCAAATATTTTATCAGATTTAAATTATTTTTCAAGAATTTGACAAAATTTTAATTATTTTTGAAATATTTTAGCAAATTTCAATTATTTTTCAAAGATTTTTACAAATTTGAATTATTTTAAAAATATTTTATCAAATTTGAAATATTTTTGAAAGATTTTTATAAATTTCAATTATTTTTGAAATATTTTTTCAATTTTAAATTATTTTAAAAAGATTTTATCAAATTTCAATTATTTTTGAAATATTTTACCAAGTTTAAATTATTCTTTAAAGATTTTACCAAATTTTATTGATTTGTCAAATATTTTAGCAAATTTCAATTATTTTTCAAAGATTCTACCAAATTTCAATTATTTTTGAATTATTTTGAACAAATTTTGAAATGTTTTTGAAAGATTTTACCAAATTTGAATTATTTTTCAAAGATTTTTACAAATTTCATTTAATTTTGAAATAAGTTTTTTTTATAAATTTTTTTTTTTCGTAGGTTAAAAATTTAACAAAAGTTCTGAACTTCTTCTTTCTTTTTCAAATTATGATTTTATTGCAATTTTACGTCACTATCAAAAAAAGTTAATTATAAAGTTGTTGAATTTAAAATTTAATTTTTTAATTTTACATTTAATTACTGCAAGTATTTTACTTTAGTATTTACATGAAAATATTTTTAATAAAAAAATATTTCGTTCACCTGATCGTTTAAAAAATCTTTGATTAAAGAAACTTTGGAAAATTTATTTTTTATTCGATAAAATCATTATTAGGAAGAAGGAATTAATTGATAAAAATGTTAACTGAATTTAATTTTAGCAAAAATTTCAAAAAGCTTCCGCTTTTAATTAAAAATATGCAATTTTTCCATTTTTGTTAATTTAATCGATTTAATCAATAAATTAAAAATAATTTTCACTTTAGCTCCCAAAATTTATAGGTTAGTAAATTTCCAATATATATAACTATTAAAAATAAATCAATACAATAACAAAAAAAAATAAAAGAAAGGAGTGAAAAAATAAAAAAATATTTAACTGATTCAAAAGAAAAAAAATAGCTTTCTCTCCCTTTCTCTCTCTCTCTCTCTCTGCTTCGAAAGAAGAGAATTATTTATTTTTTTCTATTCGTTACTTAATGGCAATTATTTTTAATGAGTGATGAATAAAAAAAAAAATTATAAAATTAAAACAAGTGGGTGCGGCCATCGAGAGGTAAGCACACTCCCCTGCCTCTCAATGTGCGATCAATACTAGCCGGCTTCTTCGCTTTTCTGCTCTGCAAAACCGACGACGGTGAGCTTTTAAAGTTTTCCTAAAAGCAGCATGATATAATATTTCAAATTGCAATTTTCATTTTGATCGTCAACCATTTTTTCCAAAATATTTTACATTTTATCATCGTTACATTAATAGAATTTCTATTCTTTTCAAGAAAGTGTTGATTTTTCCACCGAATAATAAAAAAATCTCCCATCATTTCACTCTCTGTTCGACATGATGTTGTCCCCGTTTTAATCTCAAAACGCAAAATGAAAATACTCATCTTGACAGTGGTGAAATTTTTCCGGAAAAGTGTCAATTGACTCCTAATTTGAAATTTGTAAATTGGAACTATCGAGAAAGAAATTTTCGAGGATATTAGATCGGGAAATAGGTATAGAGAAAACCGGCATGAATTATTTGTACATATTCTTGGAACATTAGATAATTATTCTTATTTCTTTCTTTTTTCTTATTTAATTACTGTTTTGTTTAATTTCACTATTTTAATTTCATTTTTATTCACTATTTCATTACATTACGAAATTATTTTCAATGCGGATTTATTTAATTTTCTATAATTATTTCAGAGAGCAATTTCCTGGAGAAGATCTAAAGAAGATCTAGAGAAGATTTAGAGAAGGGGAAATAAATTTGAAGAGAAGAATTATTGTTTTCAATTATTAGAAAATCATGGCTTCGAAAGTTCTGGTGAAACTTCCAACTGTACCCTTCTCGCAAGTAAGTTGTGTATAAAACTTTAACTTTCTTTCTGCAACTTTTAATAGATTCACACAAGTTTTATGTACTTTTGACTTTAGTTAATAAACAACTATCTAATTATGAAAAAAAAAGATAATTTCAATTTATAAATTCTTTTCTACTTTTTTAGGGCAAAAAAGCACCACCTGAACTTGTGAGTTTACCAGCGAGAAATGAAGGCAGTGTACAAACTCGGCAGCAGAGATTGAACGGAGACAGAACGGCTCAGTTAGAACAAAATATGAAATTTTTGCAAGAACAACATCAGGCAACTTTAGTTGCTTTGCATCAGGAAGTTGAAACATTGCGTCAACGAAATAGAGGTAAAAATCCTCTCGAAAGAAACACTAATTTTATTTATTACACAAATTACAATTTCTCTCAGTCTTTTTTTTGAAATTTTTTTCAGTTACTCGATTTTTAAATAAGGAATTTTGCTTTTCAGATTTGCAATTCCAACTTGTTTTTTCTAAAGGATCAAATGTGTCAAGTCCCGTGACATCTCCCGAAGATGGTGGAAACGGGTTCGTGAAACCAAAGGTAATTAAGAGAAAGAATATAGAAGAGAAATTAATTTACGGAAAATACAAATTTTAATGTCGAATTTCAGGGAAGCCCGTCGTGCGTTAACGTCACTCCCCTCCAGGTCGAACTTCTGGAAAAAGATCTTCAGGACATTAAGACATCTTTAAATGAGGCCAAGAGACACAATATTCATCTCGACGATATTATCGAGAAACAAAAAAAGTTTGTCAACTTTTCACCATTATGATAGGCCTCGGATATTATGACTTTTTTTTTTACTTCTCACCACTATTTTCAAAAAATGACATTTTTTTCGACTTTTCTTCCAAATATATTGCAACAAAATACCACAATTTTAGTATAAAATGCAACATATCTCAAATTTTTATTGGCATGGAAAATAACTAGAGATAAATCTTTAAACGTTTTTGAATAATTTTCCTAATTAAATTTTCGAACCAATTTAAAAAGAAAATATAAAAAGATTTTCAATAATTGAAATTTGGTAAAATTTAATTGAAAATAATTGATTTTTTTCAAGTATTGTTATTAAAATTTTTTAAAATCAACTTTTTAAGAACTTTAAATGCAAATTTTTTGCGAAAATAATTAAATTCTCAAAAACTGTAATGAAAAATAATCAAGCTTAAATTTTAATAGAAAAATTAATGAAAATTAGCTTATAAAAATTATATTAAAATATTTTTGATAAAAGTAATTCTTAGAATTTTTCATTTTATTTTTTTAAAAAATTAAACTTTCAATATTTTTAATTACTTAAATCTGAACATTCAAATACCTACATACAAAAAATAATAAAATTAAAATTTTTTAGAATTATTTTTAATATTTATCAGAAAGATGTCAAGTTCAAAATTTTTACTTTAAATTCTTCAAAAATTATACAGTTTTTTTTTAATTATATAAAAATTCTTTTAAGAAAGACAATTATTTTCAAAAAATTACATTACAATATTTTTCATAAACTAATTTTTAGAATTATTTTAACGTAATTTTTTTAAATTCAATTAATATCTTCGAAAAGAAGATTTTAGCAAATTTCAATTATTTTTGAAATATTTTATCAAATTTAAATTATTTTTCAAAGACATGAACAAATTACAATTATTCTTCAAACATTTTATCAAATTTCAATTATTTTTCAAAAATGTTAATAAATTTCAATTATTTTTGAAATATTTATCAAATTTCAAATATTTTTGAAATATTTTTAACTAATTTCAATTATTTTTGAAATATTTGATCAAATTTAAAATATTTTATATCAAATTGCAATTATTTTTCAAAGATTTCATAAAATTAAAATATTTTTCAAATATTTTAACTAATTTTCATTATTTTTTAAAAATTGTATTAAATTTCAATTATTTTTCAAAAATTTTAACAAATTTCAATTATTTTAAAAATATTTTATCAAATTTTAATTATTTTTTGAAGATTTTACCAAATTGCAATTATTTTTCAAAGATTTTACCGTGTTTCAATTATTTTAAAAAGATTTTAACGAATATGAAATATTTTATTAAACTACAATTATTTTTTAAAGATTTTACAAAATTTAAATTATTTTAAAATGATTTTACCAAAAAAAATGATAAAGTGACAGCTAGTACAAATATTCCAGAAAGTTGAAATATTATATTAAAATAATTAAATTCTCGAAGAACTTTAGGGAAATGATTAAAAATAATAACTGATTTTGAGAAGAAGTTTAATTAAAAATTGTAGAAAATAAATGAGTTTTAGAAGTTATTTTAAGAAATTATTAAATTTTAGAATTTTTTAAATTGAAACGATTTTTTTGTTACTTTTAAACATTTTTTTAATCGACTAAAACAAATTTTTTTGCGCCTTCATGTCGATCCGAGGCCCATTTTTAACAAAAGGAAATTCCATTTTTTCCAACAAAAAAAAAAATCAAAAGGAAAGAATTTTAATTACATCGGTAATAATTTTATTTTCAGAATGTTGGAACTCAAGGAGATTGAAGAGAAAAAGCTTGCCGTTAACGATATTGGTATTCAAGTGGGAGGTGGTCCAGATCCCTTGCAAATGGATTTGACAACGCGCTTAGAGGACGCCGAGGCAATGGTGAAGAGACTTCGTCGCGAAAATGAGGATCAACGAAGAGAAATTGCCACAATAAAAGCATCGCTCTACAATGGCAATGGATCTAATGGACGAAATCGTAGACCGAACAATTCCCATCACAATCGCGCCTCTCAATCTCAAGGCGAAGGTGACGAGCACACTTCACACAAATTCCCACCTCTTCAAACTCAAAGTTATTGGCATCGCGGTTCCAGAGGGAATCACAGGTTCGTATTCATATTTTAGAAATTATTTTTAATTAATACAGGCATCACAGTACCTTTTTTTCCTCAAAAAAAGGTGAAAAGGGGAATTTTTTTTCCTCAAAAAAGGGGATAAAAATTTATTTGTTTATACAATTTGCATATATAATTCAAATTTTTTATCATATAGCTTCCATACAATTTTTTAAAATTCTTCTTCTTCAAAATTATTTTCATCATTTCAATTCAATTATTATTTTCTAGAATTTTTAACTAAAATTCTTCTTTAAATCAATTATGTATTTACAATAATTTTTTTTAAAAATTCTGAGAATTTTCAAATGTATTTATTTACAATTCAATTTTACGAAATTCGATCAATTATTCGGAAATTCTTCAATTAAATATATATTTGAAAATAAAAACTTCGAATAATTTCAATTAAACTTTTTGAGAAAAATAATTCTACAGTATTGTTAGTTAAAAATATGAAAAATTCAGATTTTCAAAGATTTTAATTTGAAACTTTTTCAAAATTCAATTATTTCTAAAAATCCACGCTATAATGCTTTTAATATTCGAGTATTCTATAAAATTTTAACTGAAATTCACTTAAATCAATTTCTATTAGAAAATACTACGAGAATTCAATTATTTAAATACAAAAATTAATCATTTATATTGAATAATATTGAATGTTTCTGAATATTGAATTTTCATAAAAAATTTTATCAACAACCTTTTAAATAATTAAATTCTTTCAACAAATTTTAATTCAATTTTTTAAAAATAATTACATTTTTTTTAATAATTCAATTCTTTCCAACAATTTTAATAAAATATTTCAAAAAAATTGCATTTTTTTGAGAAAGTAATTTTAAATTGTATTTAAAAAATAATTAAAATCCTGGAATGAGTTTTATTATTTATGAAAATAATTGAATTCTTGCAACGAATTTTTTTAAAAATTTTAAAAATAATTGAAATCCTGAGAAGAATTTTAATATTTTTATAATAATAATTGAATTCTTGTGAAGAACTCTATTCATTTTTTTTTATTAATTCAATTCTTGCGCAGAATTTTATAAAAATCTTTTTAAATATAATTGATTTTTTTCAAAAATTTTATGAAAATTGTGTTTGAAACAATTGAATTCACACGAAAATTTTATTATTTATGAAAATAATGGAATGTTCGCAAAGAATATTTTTAAACATTTCTTTTAAATACTTCAATTCTTTTCGAAATTTTTTTAAAAATATTTTTGAAAATTCTTGCGAAGAATTTTATTTAAATATTTAAGAATAACTGCATTTTTTTCGAAGAATTTATTTAAAATTGTATTAAAAATAATTAAAATCCTGGGATAATTTATAATATTTATCAAAATAATTGAATTTTTTCGACGAATTTTATTAAAAAGTTTTAAAATAATTGAACTCCTGAAAAGAATTTTATTATTTATAAATAAAAATTGAATTCTTTCAAGAAATTTAATTAAAAATGTACTGAAATTAATTATTAATTTCTAATAAGCAAATTATGTCAAAATTTTTTTGAAATAATTCAATTCTTTCCAAGAATTTTAATAAAATATTTCAAATTAATTGCATTTTTTTCGAGGAATTAATTAAAAATTTTATTTTAAAAATAATTGAAATCCGGGGATAAGTTTTATTATTTATGAGAATAATTAAACGTTTGCGTAGAATTTTAATAAACATTTTTTTAAATAATTGAATTCTTTTGGAAAAATTTATTAAAATAGTAGATATTGAATATCATTGAATTTAGGAAAAATTTTGCAAATAATTGAAATTTTGCCGAGAATTTTATTAAAATTTTTGAAAATAATTTAATTTCGAAGAAGAATTTTATTATTTATAAGGAGAATTGAAATTTTGACAAGAATTTCTTTAAATTTTTTAATATAATTGAATTTCTGCGAGGAATTTTATTATTTTTAAAAATAATTGAATTTTTGCAATTATTTGAAATTTTTCCAAAAATCAAATTTTTTTTAGTGATTTGAACTAAAATTCCTCGATAAATTCATTATTTTTAATAATTAATTAAATGTATGTATTAAAAAATGTTACTAATTTTAGAATTATTCAAATAATTTCTAAGTTATAATTTTGTGATAGTTCTTCAAGAATTAAGTTATTTAAAAAGAAATTATTGTCAGAAATGGAAAAAATTGAAGGTTTTATATTAGAATTTTTGTTTTTTCTAGAAAAAACTGTTAATAATAATATTTTAATTATTTGAATGTTAATTAATTATTTTTCCAGAGGTCTGCATTCTGTTGAATGAACCACCTTATAATTTATAAAATTCTTTACGATATATATATTATTTAAATCATTAACATAAAGAAACATATTTATATTATGTTGTGGTGTTAATAATCTAAATCAGAAATAAAACGCACTGAATTCTATAACTTTGAGTCTAAATTTTATGATTACACTTTGAAACAGATTTCAAAAAAAGAAAAACTTGTTTATTTTTGATTAGAAAAAGGTGAAAAAGGGGACAAATCATCAAAAAAGGGGAAAAGGTGCCAAATCGTCAAAAAAGGTGAAAAAGGTGAAAAAGGTGATAAAATTGAAATAAGGAGACAAAAGGGGAAAAGGGGACCAAATGTGATGCCTGATAATATAATTTTTTCCATTAATAATTTCCATAAGAATTAATAATTAAAATATATCTTTTTAACTTTTTCCGTTTGCAGTTTTGATCATAATTCCGATTATCATCGAAATGGTAGAGGCCGCGGCGATAGACAGGACCGTGAATTGGAGGCGAATACAGTTTTGCCTCAATTGCGTCATGGCTCATCAGTGAAATCGGATAGTTCGTCGATTTATTCGTCATCTCATCGAAATAGATTTTATGCCGATGATGGGAGAAATTTTCACAGCGATGGACGAAATCGTAAATTTCGTGCTCCCAGATCGCAAAGGGATCGTCGAGACACTGAACCGCGTGATCATCGTCGTGAATATAAGGATCAAGAGTATCCCGAATCTTCCGCCGAGGGTTCAAGGGACACCAAAAATACTAGGCGACAATAAGAGCTTCAACTCCTTTCCTTTGACTCTTTTACGTGTCACAATCGTAAACAAATTATTACTCAACTTATTGCGCAATTCGCAAAAAAAAAGATCACATATTGATTTACATTTCCCAAAAAAAGAAAAACTGAATTTTGCGGGATCTGATTACTTTCAATTTTTTTGCCGAGGTATTTTTGATTTCTTTTAATTTCTATTTGAAAATTAATTTATTTATTGTCAAATTTATTTACTCATCTCAGTATTTTTTTTATCTTTTATTTTCTTTATTTTGCTAATTTTTTAATTTTCTATTTGATTTTCTATCGTTTTTTAATTGTTTTATTTTACATTTTTATTTGCAGAGAATATAAATCTGCGAAATCTTCATTTTTGCCTCGGTTCCAGACTTTAATGCAGGTAATGAATTTGTTTTTAATATTTCATACTTTTTTTGTCGATTATTACTATTCATTACTTGAAGTATTTATGCGTAGAGAACGTATAACACTTCTTAAAAAAAAGAAAATTCCTCAAAATACCACAGATCGCTCACTAGGAAGGGATCACGTTGTATTGCATTAACTCATACCTTTATTCTTAATAGATTACGGTGCGAAAAATTAAGCTTTATAGATCAATAGCTTTGTCGGACAAATAGCAGTTAGTCTGATTTACATCATTAAGTCATCTTTTGGTAAAAAATTGACTCAAATTTCTGACCTTTTTTTAAGTAATTTAATAATTATCATGACTAAGAAATATTTGTCTTTAAATAACAAGACCAAATTTTGACATTTTCTTCTTTTCATAATGTTTTAAATACAAATTTGTTTCACTGTAAATTAATTTTGATTACATTTTTAGCTAAAATCAGCTAATTATCTCAAGATAATTAAAACATTAACGGGGAATCTCAATATTTAAACTTAGTTTTTCAAATGAAATCAATTTGATATTTTAGGAATAAAAAAATAATATTTTAGTAATTTATAATATTAGGAATTTTATTTTTGATAATGTGTGAAAATTACATCTAAAACTCAATTATTTTCTACAATTTTTAACTAAACTTTTTCTATAAAGTATAAATCAATTATTTTTAATAATTTTCCGAAAGTTCTTCAAGAATTCTACTAACTGTAACTGTAAGTTTTTTTTGATAAAATCTTTTTAAAATAATTGAAATTTGGTAAAATCTTTAAAAAATATTTCTAATTTGTCCAAAATTTTTAAAAATAATTTAAATTTGATAAAATCTCTAAAAAATAATTGAAACTTGGTAAAATCTTCAAAAATAATTCAACTTTGGTGAAATCTTTGATAAATAATTGAAATTTGCTAAAAATTTTCAAAAATAATTGAAATTTGGTAAAATCTTTCAAAAATATTTCTAATTTTATCAAATATTTCAAAAATAATTGAAATTTGGTCAAATCTTTCAAAAATATTCCTAATTTAATCAAATATATAAAAAATAATTGAAATTTGCTAAAATCTTTTTAAAATAATTGAAAATTGGTAAATCTTTCAAAAAAAAAATTGAAATTTGGTAAAATCTTTAAACAATAATTCAAATTTGGTAAAATCTTTGACAAATAATTGAAACTTGGTAAAATCTTCAAAAATAATTTAAATTTGCTAAAAAATTTCAAAAATAATTGAAATTTAGTAAAATCTTTCAAAAATATTTCTAATTTGATCAAATATTTCAAAAATAATTGAAATTTCGTAAAATCTTTCAAAAATATTCCTAATTTAATCAAATATTAAAAAAATAATTGAAATTTGCTAAAACCTTTTTAAAATAATTGAAACTTGGTTAAATCTTTCAAAAAAAATTGAAATTTGGTAAAATCTTTGAAAAATAATTTAAATTTGATAAAATATTTCAAAAATAATTGAAATATTTTAAAATCTTTAAAAAATAATTGAAATTTTTTAATATCTTTGAAAAATAAAGGAAATTTCATAAAATATTTAAAAAATATTTAAAATTTTATCAAATATTTCAACAATAATTGAAATTTGTTAAAATTTTTGAAAAATAATTGAAAATTGATAAAAGTTTTGAAAAATAATTGTAATCTGTTCAAATATTTCTAAAATAATAATTAAAATTTTTAAAAAATTTTAATAAATGATTGATATTTGGTAAAATATTTCAAAAATAATTGAAATTTGTAAAAGTCTTTGCAAAATAAATTAAATTTTTTGTAACAAATTTAATTTATTTTGCAAAGATTTTAACAAATTTCAATTATTTTAAAAATATTTTTGAGTATAATAATCTTTGAAAAATAATTGAAATTTGGTAAAATATTTTAAAAATAATTGAATTTTTTTAAGATCTTTAAAAAATAATTGAAATTTGATAAAATTTTAAAAAAATAATTGAAATTTGGTAAAATCTTTGAAAAATAATTTAAATTTGATAAAATATTTCAAAAACAATTGAGATTTTTTTAGATCTTCGAAAAATAAAATTGGAATTTTGTTAAATCTTTCAAAAGTAATTTAAATTTGATCAAATATTTCAAAAATAATTGAAATTTGTTAAAAGTTTTAAAAAATGATTTAAATTTGATAAATTTTTCAAAAATAATTTAAATTTAAAAAAATTGTTTTGAAAATAATTGAAATTTGTTAAAATTTTCGAGAAAATAAAATATTTTCATTAGTAGACGTTAAATTATATTGTGACAAAAACTGAAAATAGAAAATTAATTTTCCAATTTTGTGATAATTTAATTATTTTCATAATTAAATGAATAAAAATAAGAATGTAATAATTAAAATTTATTTTTGTAATTGATAAAAAATAATTCGTAGTCTGTATTCGTTAATTTTATAACGTAATCAAAAATTAATGTGTCGCGTTTCGAAGAAAGATAATTCGATCGAGATTCCCCTTTAAAATAAAAAAAATAGTTTTTATTGTTTAAAAGAAAATTTAAACAAAAAAAAAATCGGACAAATTGAGAGCGTACCGTGCTGACTGAATGTATATTAAATTATTAAAGCTTATAATCGAATAAGCAAAATAAATTATGCAGATATGTTATTCGTATATTCAATCTACTATTCGATATCTTCTATAAAAAAAATGTAGATTGCAGATTTCAGATATTATGAGATACGAGACTTGTATGTTTAAATGGGTGATATATATATACGATATTAAAAATATATGATTATTATATGCACATTTTTTACCAATATTTAATTATCAACTCCTTTACGATTTGAATTTTTCAATTTTAGTTCTTTTTATCTCGTAATTGTTTAATTACAAAAATTCTTCTTTTTACGAAAACTATTTTTAATTTTTAAGCGGGAAATTTGAATTTAACAGTGCCATCTGGTGGCGAACAGTTTTGAAAATATAGAACTTGCTTGTTCCGTTCTATTGCCATTGCATTATTGTCAAATATGGCGGATTAAAAGACGTTGTAAATAATACATGGGACGTTTTTATATTTAAATAAAAACACTGTAAAGTGTTTAGTTAGTGATCAGTGTTTTACTTATTAGTTTAGATAAACAATGTGAGTGTGTGAAACTAATAAAACTTTGGTGTAATTCAGTGGAATGGTGTTTATTGAAAGGCAAAATTCATAACCATCTGTATCGAGCGTCTTTGATGTTTCGTCATCAGACGAATTTCTCGTTAATAAGTTTATTTTAAAATTGAATTTTGCAGTGCTGTTTTTTTAGAGAAATAAAATTACCCGTGAATCATGAGTACTTTATGTGTTTTAACGTGGTCTCGATATTTCGAGAGTGAGAAAACGGACAATTATTGTTGCCATTTGTAAATGGCAACAAAGACTGTTAATTTTAAATATAGTTTTGACTAATACTCGAGCTCGATATCGAGATTAAATTATTATAGTGACAGGTGAGATGAAGTAAAGAAGGAGGATGATGATGGGCGATCAGTTTCGTAGCAAAGTGGAGCAATACTCACCAAAGTCTTCACCGAGGGGTGCTCGTTCCCCTGTTGTTTCTCGTCAGGACTCGACTGGGACCCTCAAAACGACGATTTCCCTAGGCAAAAATCCCTCCATCGTCCACAGCGGGCCTTTCTATTTAATGAAAGAACCTCCTGGTGGGTATTTTTATTTATTTTTTGTCTATGTTTTTTTTATATTAAATAGAGGGTTATCGAACTCCCCAAAAGTTCAATATCCTAACCTCACTTTCTCTTTATGCGAAAACGGGAGCAGTGTTTCACTTTTACCCGTTCTTGTTTGAAATCAAAATTTATTTGATTTTTTATTTCTGTTTTTGTTTATTTTTTTTTTCATCTGGATTGAATATATCATGTGACAGGGAAATTGTATTTACAGGGGAGAGCGAACTCACAGGAGCTACGAATTTGATGGCCTATCATAGCCTCGAGCATACTTATAGTAAATTTAGCGGAAAAAAGCTCAAAGAACAGCTCTCTTCATTTCTTCCCAATTTACCTGGTATTATCGACACTCCTGGCCATCAAGATAATAGGTATCATCGAAGGACTAATATATTTTTAATTTCGAAAATTAATATAAGGCTTCGTACTCATCTACTAAAACCTACTACTTAGTTGGAATAAATAAATTATAAATTATTCTCAAAATATTTAACAAGATTCGTGAAATTCTTAGAAAAAATTCAAAAAAAAATTTAATACAATTCTTTCAAACAATTCAATTATTTAATTGAAATCGAATTTAATTTAATTTTTCGAAAGTCAATTATTTTAAATATTTACAATAATGAAAAATTTTCGAAAAGAATTTGAATTATTTAACTAAAAATTAAAATTTAATTAACTAAAAATTTTAATTATTTGCGAAACATTCAATTATTTTCAAAAATAATAAAATTTTCGTAAGAATTCAATTGTTTAAAACACAATTTTCATAAAATTTTTCGAAAAAAATCAATTATTTAAAAAGATTTTTATAAAATTATTCGCAAGAATTGAATTATTTAAAAAACATGAATGGAGTTCTTCATAAGTATCTATTCAATTATTTTTATAAATAATAAAATTCTTCTCAGGATTTCAATTATTTTTAAAATTTTTTAATAAAATTCGTTGTAAGAATTCAATTATTTGGATAAATATTATAACTCATCCCAGGATTTCAATTCTTTTTTAATACAATTTTAAGTGAATTCCTCGAAAAAAATTCAATTAATTTAAAATATTTTGTTAAAGGACTTGAAAAGAATTAAATTATTTAACAAAATTTTGACATAATTTGCTTATTAGAATTTAATAATTATTTTCAATACATTTTTAATTAAATTTTTTGAAAGAATTCAATTATTTTCAAAAATATTAATAAAAAAAACTTAGGAAAAGAATTGAATTATTTTAAATAAACTGTTTATCAAATTCTTTGCAAACATTCAATTATTTTCATAAATAAATAATAAGATTTTCACATGAATACAATTGTTTGAAACACGAATTTCATAACATTTTTTGAAAAATAATTATTTAATAAGATTTTTATAAAATTTTCAAAAAAAAAAATTAATTTTTTTGGTAAGAATTCAATTATTTTTAAAATTTTAAATAAAATTCGTTGCAAGAATTCAATTACTTTTTTAAATAATAAAACTCATCCCAGGATTTCAATTACTTTTAAATAACAATTTTAAATTAATTCCTCGAAAAAAATGCAATTAATTTGAAATATTTTATTAAAATTCATGGATAGAATTGAATTATTTAAAAAAAAAATTTTTATGAATATTTTTTGCGAACATTTAATTATTTTCATAAATAATAAAATTTTCGTTGGAATTCAATTGTTTTAAACACGATTTTTATAAAATTTTTCGAAAAAAATCAATTATTTAAAAAGATTTTTATAAAATTCTTCGCAAGAACTGAATTATTAAAAAAAATTAATAGAGTTCTTCACAAGAATTCAATTATATTTATAAATAATAAATTTCTCCTCAGGATTTCAATTATTTTAAAAAATTTTAATACAATTCTTTGTAAGAATTCATTTATTTTCATAAATAATAAAACTCATCCCCGGATTTCAATTATTTTTAAAATAAAATTTTAAATTAATTCCTCGAAAAAAATGCAATTAATTTGAAATATTGTATTAAAATTCTTGGAAAGAATTAAATTATTTAAAAAAAAAAATTGACATTATTTGCTTATTAGAATTTAATAATTCTTTTCAATACATTTTAAATTAAATTTCATGAAAGAATTTAATTATTTTGAAAAATATTAATAAAAAAATTTCGAAAAGAATTGAAGAATTTAAAAAAATGTTTATAAATATTCTTTGCGAACATTCAATTATTTTCATAAATATTAAAATTTTCATAGGAATTCAATTGTTTAAAACACAATATTCGTTAAAATTTAAAAAAAAAATCAATTATTTAAAAAGATTTTTATAAAATTATTCGCAAGAATTGAATTATTTTTAAAAAAATGAATAGAGTTCTTCACAAGTATTCAATTATTTTTATAAATAATAAATTTCTTTTTAGGAATTCAATTATTTTTAAAATCTTTAATAAATTTCTTTGCAAGAATTTGCGCAGAATTTCAATTATTCTTAAGACAATTTTAAATTAATTATTCAAAAAATGCAATTATTCTTTAAAATTCTGTTACATTTCTTCAAAAGAATTCAATTATTTTTAAAAAATTTGAAATAGTTTGTTTACTAGAATTTAATAATTATTTTCAATAAATTTTTAATAAAATTTCTTGAAAAAATTTAATTACTTTCACAAAATTTAAATACAATTATTCATAACAATTCAATTATTTAAAAAAAAAAATTAATAAAGCTCCTTATAAGAATTGAATTATTGAATAAATTATTTATTTTTGTATTTAAATAATAATTGAATTCTCGTAGAACTTTCTATTAGGAATTAAAAATTTCAAATTAAAATCTTAGAAAATTTTAATTGTTGTAAAACTGTAAAAATATTTTTACTTTGAAATAAAATGATTAAAGTTTTGAATAATTTTATTGAAAAATTATAAAAAATATCTGAACTTTGGAAGAATTGCAGTTGTAATTTTCTGAAATAGTTAAATTTCAAAAAGGCTTTACATTAAAATTATTTGAAATATTTTAATTCCCGTGGAAAAAGTAAATAGGTATTTAAATATTTATTTACAAAAAATTATTCTATTTTCGATTGTGATGTAATTTAGAAATTATGAAAAAATTCAGTTGTCAAATTTAATTTTTCGACAAATACTTTTTCATGCTACATTTTTTTTTTTAGTCTTAAAGCTACTTTTTGCTACGTTTTTAAAACTATTTAACGAGTACGAAAGCCTGTAATATCTTATTTTCAATGTGATTATTGTTTTATTGTCAATGTTTTAATGTTTTTAACTGAGAAATAATTTTTTTTTTTCAGTTCGCTTCGTTCTGTAATAGACAAACCCCCAATTTGTGGTAAAGAACTTTTACCATTAACGAGTGTGCAACTCGCTGGCTTTAGACTTCATCCTGGTCCAGTAAGTAAATTTATAAATTAATTTATTTAATTTATTATTTTTTCTGCAAAAAAATTAATATGAATACTTAATTATTATTTAATTTTTCGTTACTCAATTGAATATTAAATTATTGCAGCTTCCCGAACAATATCGATACATAAATCAAGCTCCCCAGAAGAAGCATAAAAATAAACATAAAAAGCACAAGCATAAACCTGGAGAGGTTCCTGGTGGACAGGAAACGGCTACCACCGACATTGGTGGTACGGATACACATGAAAAGAAACACAAAAAACAAAAGAGACACGACGAGGAGAAGGAGGCGCGAAAGAAGCGAAAAAAGGAGAAGAAAAGAAAAAAGCAGAAACACAGTCCCGAATATCCTGGCGGATTGACACCTTCTCAACATTCTAATTCGTGATCTCAATTTTCCGTTTCTTGGCTTATCGATATGGGCGCGACGATATTTTAGGATAAGTGAAAAAAAAGAAAGGATTCGTTAATAAAAAAATTTTTATTGAAAATCAATTAATTTTGTTTTCTCGTTTTGTCAAACTGTGAACATTGAATTTTTCTCTTCAATCGCTTCTCATTCCATTCGAAGATGAAAAGAAAAACTATTTCGATTTGCTTCCTTTTTTGTATAGTTTCGAATCATCGAAATCGCAAATTATTTAATTCGATTCTTATTAGACAGCGAAACAAGAACTTTTATAAGAGCTCTTATTTTTATACTAAGACAGAAATTACGCTGTTTAATTTCTCCAGCTAAATGTGATTCTACGTTTTTCTAAAATCATTTTTCAAACTATCGTCTCAGGTCAACAAAAAAAAAAAAACAGAATTCTTTTCTCCTTTCTTTTTCTTGTACAAAAAAAAATTTTGTTGAGGAAATGATACTTTCAATTTGGAAAATTGTTTTTTTTTTTTTTTTGAAATATGAAAGTATCTCCGAAGTATAAGTTTAGCATAATTTGAATTGTACACTTATTGTAATTATTTTTCTTCATTACGTGAATCCTGGATAATAAAATGGATCCACATTAGTGCAAATATATTGCATAACATAAAAGATAACTATCAAGAAATAACTTTGTTATCATGTATTTATATATGATGAGTGAGTGAATCGTAGCCATTTACTGCACGTAATCATATGCAAACAGGACTTTGTCATGTTACTTGTAGTATTTATATGGCGAAAATGTGAATAAAATAGTTTAATAGAATTTTTAATATTTTATCTCTAATTTCACGTATTTTTCTTTCGTTTTTCTTAAAGATCTTTTTTAAAGATCTTTTTTAAACATCTTTTTAAAAGACCTTTTTTAAACATCTTTTTAAAACACTTTTTTTTTAAACATCTTTTATTAGTTGAATAATTCTTTTCAAACCGACTGACAAATTATTATTCTAGATAATTAATTAAATTCAAAATGAACTTTTAGAATATTCTTTCAAAAAAAAAAAAATAATCATTGTATAATATATGAAAATATCTTGATACGCTTGAGACATTTTTGTAACAATTAAGTAACAGTTGATTAATTAATGATTTCCCCGAAACGGTTTTCATTGTTTATTAAGGAAAATAACGAGAAATTATGCTTTCAGTTCCTTTAAAATGCAAATTATCTAGTAAATTATTATCATAAGGAAAATTATTATTATTGATAATTCTACTTTGTAGAAGTTTTGCAAAATAAAATATATTTCCAATGACTGGAAATAATTACTGTTTAAAAAATTGATATTCTTTATTTCCGCTGTCGGAAATTGACACGTGGATTATTTTTTTACTCATTGAAAGAATGTGAATATTTTTCTTTGTTAAAAATTAAATTCGACTTTTTTTTGAGTATTGTTTGAAATATTGAGTAACAAAAAAATCACGATTTTTTAATTAACGTCACTAGATCGAAAAGAATTTGTTTATCCCTTTATCTGAAAGATAAGATACAAGATTAGATATTTTTTTTTTAATCAGAAAATCGGAATATTTTTTCGTGTTTTCTTTGTTTGAAAAAAAATACATATTTTTAACAATCAAAAAATTGCGATAAGAATGTGTTTTTTAATTATTTTTTGTTGACACGTTTTGCTTCCGTCATTAAATTGTTTTCGTTCGTGGAATTTGTATAGTCTGATAGTAATTATGTTTTATTGTACAGGACTTGCAATTTCTTAACAAATAACGCCAATTTTTGTTGTTCATATTGCATGACGAAGGAAATATTAAGCGAACCCAACGCTACTGCAGAGGGACTTCCCAACTGTTTGCCATACTTTTTTCGTCTTTAAAAGAGTATCGATGTAATCTTTTGCATTTAGTCGATTTCGTATTGCAAATACTATAAGTTAGAGAAAGTTTCCTCCAAAAAAAAAAAAAAAAAAAAGTATCATTCTTTTTTTTCTTTTAAATATGTCTTCGATATTTTTCGTCGTTTATTCAGTTTGTGTGGTGTTTATTTTCGATTGTGTAAATACAACATTTGGCAAACCGTTTGCGACAATTGAAGCGGAGCAAAATCTCAGTAAGAAATCTTTTTATTTTTTACTCTTCAGCATGAAGATTTTTTTTTTATTTTAATTTTAGTCAATAATTTAATTTTTCGTTTATTTGGAAACAAAATTTAATTTTTTAATAAAACAATAGATAAAATATATCAATTTTTAAAGTTTTAATGAAAAAAGTTAAAAATAAATATTTAATTTTGTAAATATTTTTTTACAAATTGGGGAAAAATTGACGAAATTTTGTGATAAAAAATACTAAAATTTAAAGGAAAGTATATGAAAATTAGGAAATTTGTACTAAAATGTAATTAATATTCTTGATTGACATAACTACTAAATTTTACAAAAGTTTTTTTTAAATTTTAGTATTTTTTGTATCAAAATTTCGCTTTGTCGCATTTTTTTCACCAAAATTGTAAAATACTTAATTTACAAAATTTAATATTCATTTTCTCTTCGTATACCAAATGAATTTTTGTGCTTCTGCGTAGAAATTTTTAACTCTTAAAAAAATTTGTTAAATTTAATTTAAACATTTTTTTTTTATTAAAAAATGTTTTTTATTTCTCTATATTATAATATTTTTTTAAGTGAAGAGAATATGGGGGAATTAAAGTGAAATATTTGAAAGTATGTCAAGGATTATTCACTTGACATCATTTTTAAACTGCACAGGAAAGTACAAATTTATTTTAAAATTCTATTTTTTAATTCACTTCTAGATCATCAGTGAGTAATAATCTTTTTTTTTTTATTTCAAAAAGTGTAAAAATTGTGCAACTTGTTTATATCATAAATTATGCAATAGTAAATATACTTACTTCTGTGGATTTTATCAGTAATCAAGGAAAGATTTATTTTTATTTTTTTTTCTTCTCCAATTTCGAGATTAGTATTGAACTATCTCGATAGTGAATTAATAGCAACGATTTTGATAATTGTTACAGTTTCTTGAAAGTTGTTAAAGTAATCATTTATCCCTGAACTCGTTAAATTTTCTGTCATTGAATAATGTCAACGGGCGTAACTTGTAACTTTGAAAAAAGGGAAATTCTTTTTTAATACATAGAATTACATTTTTTACTATTATAGTTTTGTTAGTTCGGAAAATATATAGCAAAATAATAATTTAGAAAAATAATAATTTGAAAAAAAATAATTTAGAAAAGAGAATAATTTATTAGGAAAGATAATAATTTTTTTTTGTTTATTTTCAGTTTGTCCTAAAATTGTGACTCGAGAAGAATGGAGGGCACGAGTTGTTACGAATTATAAATTATTGGATATTTCACCAACTCCTTATGTCGTGGTTCATCATGGAGGAATTAAACATTATTGTTTCAATGAAAATGCGTGTTCGGAAATTGTGCGGTCCTATCAAAATTTGCACATGGACGAACGGGGCTGGATTGATATTGGATATAATTTTGTCATTGGCGAAGATGGAAATGTATACGAAGGTCGAGGATGGAATTTTATCGGCGCACATGCACCTGGATTCAATACTCAAAGCATCGGCATCTCAATAATTGGCGATTTCACGAGTGAGAATTATTTATTTATTTTCTATTTCTATTTCTATTATTTTCTACTTCTATTTATTTTCTATTTCTATTTCTATTATTTTCTACTTCTATTTATTTTCTATTTTAATTTTTTTCTACTTCTATTTATTTTCTATTTCTATTTTTTTCTACTTCTATCTATTTTTTATTTCTATTTTTTTCTACTCCTATTTATTTTCTATTTATATTTTCTCAGGCCTCGGATATTATGACTTTTTCGATTATTTGCGAATAATGCGATTTTTATCGACTTATATTAAAAAATTGCGACTTTTTCGACTTTTCTTACAAATTTTGCAACAAAATACCACATTTTTAATATCAAATGCAACTTATTTTGATTTTTGTAGTGTGAAAAGTATAACAATAGACAAATCTTTGAAAAGTTATTTTTGAATAATTTTTCTAATTAAATTTTTGAAATATACAATTAAAAAAATTTTTAATAATTGAAATTTTAAACTTAATTGAAAACAAATCATTTTTTTCAAGTATTTTATTACAATTTTTAAAAATTAACTTTTAAAGAATTTTAATTGAATTTTTTGAAAATAATTAAATTTTTTGTGATTCTGAAATAATTGAATTCTCATAATAAATTTTATCAGAATTTTTAAAAGTAATAACTTTTAGTAATTGAATTGTTTAAAAGAGTTTTATTGAAATTTTTGGAAATAATAAAATTTTTGCCCAAAAATTTTAAAAATAATTGAATTCTTGAGAAAAATTTCATATAAATTTTTTGAAGTCAGAAATTGAATTGTTTCGAAGAATTTTATTGAAATTTTAGAAAATAATAATTAAATTTTTAACAGGAATTTTATTAGAAGTTTTTAAAATAATTGAATTTCTATGAAGAATTTTATTGTTTTTAAAAATAATTGAATTTCTATGAAGAATTTTAATGTTTATGAAAATAATTGAATTCTTGCATCAAATTTTATTAAAACTTTTTTAAATATCTAATCTAATTTTTTTGAATCATTTTACGAAAATTTAAAAGAATAATTTAATTCAATTATTTTATAGTGATTTAATTAAAACTGTGTTAAAAATTGATTTTTATTGTGTGAAAAGTATATAACTATAGACAAATCTTTGAAAAGTTATTTTCGAATAATTTTTCTAATTAAATTTTTGAAATATAAAATTAAAAATATTTTGAGTATAATTGAAATTTTGTAAAATTTCATGAAAAATAAATCATTTTATTACAATTTTTGAAAATTAACTTTTAAAAGAATTTTAATTGAAAATTTTGGAAATAAATGAATTCTCAAAAATTTTAAAGAAAAATCTTCAAGTGTAAATTTAATAAAAATTAAAATTAATAAAAAATAGTTTGTAAAAATAATATTAAAATATTTTTGAAAAAACTAATTCTCAGAATTTTGTCATTCTAATTTTCTAAAATTCAATTATTTTCAATATTTTTGATTATATATTTCCGAAAATTCAAATATATACCAAAAAGTAACATTAACATTTTTTAGAACCATTTTTAACAATTTGGAGAAAATAATCATATTCCGAATTTATAATTAAAATTCTTCAAAAATTTGATTATTTTTTTTTTATATTTTTAAAAAACTTAATTATTATTATTTACTTATTTAAGATTCTTACATTTTCAAAAGATTTGATCAAATTTCAATTATTTTTCAAAGATTTTACCAAATTTCAATTATTTTTTAAAAGATTTTACGAAATTTCAATTTTTTTTTAAATATTTTAATTTGCATGTAATTGTAAAAATATTGTCTTTCAAAAATTATTTAGAAATATTTTTAAAAAATTAATTTTAAGAATTTCTTTATTAAAATTTTTGAAAATATTCTACCTTAATAATCTTTAAAACGAAAAATGGACAGTTTCAATTATTATAAATATAAAAAATTGAATTTTTGTATTGAAATAATAATTGAATTCTCGAAGTACTTTCAGAAAATGATTAAAAATTAATATAGATAATTCATTTAGGGATAAAGTTTAGTTCAAACTTGTAGAAAATAATTGAATTTTGTATGGGTCATTAGTTGTAATGTTTAGAAATTAATAAATTTCAGAAGTCAAAATTTTAAAAATTTTATTTCCTGTGAAAAAAGAAATAAGATTGTATTTAAATATTTATTGAGCAAAATTATTCGAGTTTTGAATAATTGAATTTAGAAATCAGTGAAGAATCAGGGAAATACAAAATAAAATTTTTTTGTGACAAAACTGAATTAAATAAACAACTTTTTCGATTTTTTTTTGTATTTTTAATCGACTAAAGCGACTTTTTTTGCTCGTTAAATTCGATCCGAGGCTTGTTTTTTCTACTTCTATTTATTTTCTATTTCTATTTTTTTCTATTTCTTTTTTTACATTTCTTTTTTTCTATTCCTTGTTTTTTATTTCTTTTTCTCTACTTCTATTTTTTTTGTATTCATTTTCCAAAAGAAAATTTATTTCTTAAAAATAAATTTTACAAAAGAGAACCAATTTTTGTTTATTTGTTGGGAAAAATAAAATTTTAATATAAAAACTATTTGTTTATAGAGCGCTTGCCGAATAAAGCAGCACTGAAGGCTTTGAATTCTCTGATAAAGTGTGGAGTAACAATTGGAAAAATTCAGAGAGATTATAAATTAATTGGTCATCGACAGACGAGGGAGACTGAATGTCCGGGAACAAGTTTTTATGAGTACATTCAAAAATTACCAAACTGGACAAATAAAGTGACTCCGATCTATGACCGACAACAAATAAGTAATAATTCTACGAGCAATTAGTACCGCTGAGTTCTTATTAATTCAGAACAATGACAATTAGATGCTAATTAAAAATATCATACTCTTGAAAACATGAAGTCATTAATTTGCAATAATTATTCTTTTTTTTTACTTTAAACATTCCTCGCTTAAACTTTCGATTCAAAAATTCATTTTCAATTTCTATTCAATTGAAATAATTTATTTTAATTTTCAAATTTCAGTAGGATTTTATTTTCAAATATTAATTTTAAAATTTTATTTTCAAATATCACTTTTCAAATTTTATTTTCAAAGTGAATTAATTTAGAAGATAACAATTCAAACGTATTATATAGAAAAATTATAATTTAAAATTTTAAAAAAGTATTGTTGATTCAACTAGAAAAATACTATGTATATTTTTTTGACTGTTTTATCTAGTCTTCGATTTTACGAAATATTTATTTAAAGTCCTTTTTAAGTGTTTTATATTTATTTAATTTAATATTTCAGTATGTAATAATTGTAATATTAATAAATTTTTTATATTTATCTAAGCATTAAATTTAGATTATTGTGAAAAATTTGTTTAAATTGCATTTAAATTAGTTAAATAAATGATGAAAAAATACGGAATTCTATTGGTGTATTAGAGATAAGTAATAAAATTCTATATATATACACGATTTGATACATGAAAAGTTATTGACTTGATAGAAAGAGAAAGATATATATCACTCGCTGGGAACCCCAGTATTTAAATGAACTTTGATTATAAGTATCCGTGTGTTCAAAACTAAGTCGCAGAGCGTGAAACTTGTTTTAGCTGATATTACTCTTCAACATCAGATTAAAATATAGAGGGAAAATAAATTAGATATAAAGGAAGATATTGAATATTGAGAAATGTACAAAATTATTGGAGTAATTCTCTATTTTATTTATGTTGTTGAAAATAAGGAAACAACAGAAACTTCTTTATCTGCTGTCACTGATGCTGGTGAATATTCAAGTATGTATCTTTAAACATTTTTTTTTCTTTTTCTCTTTCCTTTTTTTCATTTTTTCTTTTTCTCTTTCATTTTTTTTCTCTTTCCTTTTTTTCCTATATTTCTAATAGAATGAAATGAACATTGTAAACAATATTATTAATATTATCATTACAGATGTCACAGAGGATAATTTGATGACGAAAGACACGAAAATTATAACCAGGGCAGAATGGGGTGCCAGACAACCACAAGGACCAGTTAATGATCTTCCTGAATATCCGCCACCTTTTGTTGTCGTGCATCATTCGGCGACCGTTGGCTGCACATCTCAAACGATATGTTCAGCGCGAGTTCGATCTTTCCAAGTAATAATATTAATAAAACCGTTTTTAATTCAAAATTCATCTAATATTTTATTTATTAATTTATTTCTCGTTATTACAGTTGCAGGCCTCGGATATTATAACTTTTTCGACTATTTTCAAAAAATGCGACTTTATTCGACTTATTTTTAAAAAATTACGACTTTTTCGACTTTTCTTCCAAATATTGCAATAATTTTTAATATAAAATGCAACTTATTTCGATTTTTATAGTGTAAAAAGCATAACTATAGACAAATTTTCAAAAAATATTTTTTAATAATTTTTCTAATTAAATTTTCGAAATTTACAATTAGAAAGAATTTCAATAATTGAAATTTTGTAAAATTGAATTGAAAATAATTGATTTTTTCAGTGTTTTATAAAAAATTGTTGAAAATCAATAACTTTTAAAGAATTTTAATTCCAAAAATTCAAATACATACAAAAAATTGTAAAATTAAATTTTTTTACAATTATTTTTAACATTTTGACAACATATAAATAATCATGTTCATAATTTTTAATCAAAATTTGTGGAAAAATTATTTTTTTTGAAATTATACAAATATTCTTTTAAGGAATTCAACTCTTTTCAAAAAATTACATTACAATATTTAAAAAAAAACTTTTCCTTGTAATTTTTTTATGTTAATTTTTTAAGATTCAATTAACTTCGAACAAAGTAAATTAAAATTTTTTTTGAATTTACTTTTTCAGATTTTAATTAAAATTTTGGAGAAATCACGTTTATATTAATAAATAAAATTCTTTGAAAATTCAATTATGTTTTTGAATAGAATTTATCAAATTTCAATTGTTTGAAAATTTTTCAATTGTATATAATTAAAAAACTATTATCTTTCATTTTATTTATCTTTATTATCTTTCTTTTTTATTTATCACGGATAAATTATTTTTAAAATAGTTTTGAAAAATTAATTCTATGAATTTCTTTATTATAATTTTTTGAAAATTAATTAATAACTTAAAAAACATGGACAGTTACTATCATTATAAAAAAAACTGAATTTTTGTATTTAAATAATTGAATTCTCGAAGAACTTTCGGAAAATTATTAAAAATAATTGATTTCAAGAAGAAGTTTGATTAAAAATTGTAGAAAATAATTGAATTTTAAGAGAATTAAAGTTGTAATTTTTAGAAGGTTTTAAATAGAATTTTTGAAAATTTTATTCTCGTATAAAAGCAAACAAGTAGTACCTATATTTAAATATTTATTTAACGAAATTATTCAAGTTTTGAATAATTAAATTTAGAAATCAGTGAAAGATTCGAAAATACAAAATAAAATTTTTGTGACGACACTGAATTAAATAAACGACTTTTTCGACTTTTTTTTCTATTTTATATCGACAAAAGCGACTTTTTTTGCACCTTAAAGTCGATCCGAGGCCTGCAGTTGTTACTTAAATTAATTTAATATTTAAGTTAAACAATTTTTAATACAAACGGAATAAATATTTTTTGCAGAACTATCATATGGATCACAATAAATGGAGTGACATTGGTTACAACTTTTTGGTTGGAGAGGACGGATTGGTTTACGAAGGTCGTGGTTGGGGCAAAAGGGGAGCACACTGCCCTAAATACAATCCCAAAAGTATTGGAATCTGCGTCATTGGAAATTTTACTAGTACGCTCATTAATATTAATTAATTAATTAATATTATTAATTAATATTCTACTATTTTTTTCTATTATTATTCATATGTGACGCGCTCCAAACAAATATCTTTCTTAAAAAAGAAAAAGGTATTTTTTGAGAAAAGAAAAAAAGTTAAGAAACAAAAAAGAAAGAAATTTTCGTCTCTCTGTTTCTTACGTTTCTTGGGAACGCGACACATTTTTTTAATTTAATAATTGATTTTAATTGTTTATAAATTTTTCTTAAAGGTCATGAGCCGAATTTAATTGCCATTGAGACATTGAAGGATTTAATAGAATTAGGAGTCTCGAAAGGTGAAATTCAAAGTAATTATAAATTAATTGGTCATCGTCAAGGTTCGGCTACTGATTGTCCCGGCAACAGTTTATACGATTTGATTAAAACCTTTCCACACTTTGACAGTAATCCATAATATTCGTCATTTTATGGATAATTACTACTTAATTGATAAGGTAACTAATATTTTAAGATTTTATCTTCGTTTAGAAAAATTAATTTTAGTTAAAAACAGTTTAAAAAAATTTAATTTTGAATTTTCAATATCTACGATTTTAATAAATTTTTTCAAAAGAATTCATTTATTAAAAAAAAATTTTATCAATATTCTACGCAAATATTTAATTGTTATTTAAAATTTCACAGGAATTTAATTATTTACAAGTTTTTTAAATAAATTTCTACGCCATAATTCCACTGTTTTCATAAATAATGAATTTTTTTTTACAGAGATTCAATTATTTTCATAAATAATAAATTATTTTATTAAAAAATAAAATTCTTTTTGGGAATTAAATTATTTTTGCAAATAACAAAAATTCTTTTTATGAATTCAATTATTTTCAAAAATAATAAAATCATTCGGAGGAAGTCAATTATTTTAAAAAATCACTCAATATTCATCACAAGACTTCAATTCTTTTCAAAAGTAATAAAATTCAATTGTTTTCAAAAATTTTAATAAAATTCATTGTAAAATTTCAATTATTCCAAAAGAATTTAAAAAAAAATTTGACAAAGTTCTACACGAATATTAATAAATATCAAAATTCTTTCCAGAAATTCAATTATTTTCAAAATTTTTTTTAAAAAATCTCGTCAACAATTCAATTATCTTTATAAATAGCAAAATTCCTCGCCAAATTTCATTTATATTCAGTAATATTTATAAAATTCATTGTAAAATTCAATTATTTTAAAAAATAACAATATTCATCACAAAAATTCAATTATTTTCAAAATTTATAAAATTCTTCGGAGAAATTCATTTTTTTTTCAAAACAATCGGAAAAAATTGTCGTTTCAAATTTAAGAATTTATTACAGAAAATAGAGATATTTTTGTTAATCAGAGTCAATATAATTAAGAATTTATTATTCCATTAATTATTTATTTTTATATTTAAATAATTGAATTCTCGTAGAAAATAATAATTGAATTGAAATATTGAAAGTAATTTTTAAGAAGTAACAATATTCTTATATAAAATAATGATTTTATCACTCGGTCATCTTTAATTGTCATAAAATATAAAGAAATCGATATCTTCTTGTTTCATAATAAATATTCTTCTAAGTTGTTGAATTTCAAAAACTTTAAATTTTAATTTTTATGGAAAAATAATAATGATTAAATATATTTATTTCAAAAAAAAAAGTTATTGACGTTTTCGAAAAATTTTCTTACTAAAGAAATTCGTAAATAAATGTAAAAGAATTTTTTTTTGAGAATCTAATAATTTTTCGAGTGAATCAGAATATTCTTTAGACTTCAGGAAAAAAGTCAAATTGTTGCCTGGAAATTAGGGAAAACAAATTTTTGTGGAAATCCTGAAGAAAATATATTATAGAAAAATTTGAAAAAAGTCGAATAATTAAAATGAAAAAAAAGGATAAAAGTATTGGAGAAATGTAAAAATATGAAATTTAAAAGCATTGAGAAAGTTAGAGAACAAAGTTAGAGCTTTTTAATTGATCTAAGACTTTATGACCTAAACCTACATTATAATTTATCAACTTTGGTTTTTTTTTACTTAGTATATATATACTGTAATTATTACAGAATACATAAAATTATTATCAAAATCAATAATGGTATTATTATTTGTAAATTTCAATAAGGTAAATTGTGTTTGTTCAGTAAAAAAGAGATATAATTAATAATCTTTTTTGGAACAAGTTTGTAATAAAACGTGCCATGACCCTAAGACAATTATTATTGTTCTTGTAGAGAGCCGGTGAATAATAGACGATGGACAGGAATAGGACACGTGGAAAACTTTTCAACGTCAGTCGATGGAAACAGTTCGCGTTCGGCAAACATCCAACGATGTTTGTTCACCGGACTTCCGCGTAAAACACGTGTGCACTTCAAAAATTGACAGCCGTTTTCACAGTGTTATGCAAATTTATTTGCTTTCATTTGCTAATGAAAAAAAATCGCCAAAAAAAAGTACTCTTTAATCAGTATTATTTAAAAGAAATTATGGTCGTTGCTTTTGAAAATAAAGAAGATATTTTGTGAGAATCATTTTCTAATTTTCGTGTAAGATATGGTTAAAAATAATTTTATTTTTTCGAATAACTTCGACTTATGTCAAAAATGATTTTTTATTTTAATTAAGTCTGATTTTTTTTCACTAAAAGAATGATTCTTACTCAAAGATAATTAAAAAAAAAATTTTTTTTTAAATCAGTTTCTTAATATTGACGTTAATTTTTTGTAAGAAGTAAATTATACTATTTATTGAAATAAAAAAAATATAAATTATTCAACGAATGTAAAAAATTGAAAATATTTCACTCTGTAAATTGTCTTATGGGGGTTTAAAAAAAAAATAACGAGAAGTCAACGTACCGCGAGTAGCGCAAAATATCGATTCTTAAATTGTTGGGCAAATGAATAAGTAAATTGTATCAACAAGCAGAGTGACTAGTCAACAGGAAGGATGAGTTTAAACTTCGTCTAAAGAAGTGAAAGATTCGTTAATTAATCAAGAGAACAATGTTTGCTTTTTGGATTGAGAAAACAAATGCTTAAAAATATTTCTAATTTCGCTAAAAATATTTCTAATTTTGCTAAAAATATTTCTAATTTTGTTAAAAATATTAACTTTCTTTAAAAAATTTTCTATTTTCGTTCAAAAATATTTTGTTAACAATTTTTGTCAAAAATTTTACTAAAGAAAGAAATGAGAAAAAAAATCCAATACAGAAAAAAATGTTACAAATTCACAGAAAATATTTTTTTTGTATTTTATGCTAATGTATGTTTATAGTTTATATAAATTGATAATATAATGTTTATAACGTATATCGATTAAAGAAAACCCGGCTTTCTTATAGACATTGACACAAATTTTCTGATGAGTCTATAATTCAACCTTCAAGTTTTCTAAATGTTTTTTCTTAATCTATAAACTTTCTTTTAAATAACTTGTAGTTTTTTTTGTAAATTATTAATTTATTGAATAATATTTTTTTTTTGTGTACAAAATGTTTTTCTTGCTTAATTGTTCTTAATAATAGGAGAGAAAAAAAAACACGAAGGTGGCGTTGCAAACAAAAACCCTCATTTGTCGTTGGACATTCACATGTGACACATGTGATATTCCACAGTGCTACAATAATATTCTTATTTTTTTTGTTTTTACTTGTTTCTAAAAAAAATTAATCAGTCAATGATTCAAAAATTGGACAATTGTTATTCAACTCATGAGGTAAAGCTTTTTTTCGTTTTTGCAATTTCACATTCTTGAATATTTTCTACGTAAAAAAAAATTTTTTACGTGGAAACAAAAATTTTATACGTAGAAAAATTAATTTTACAAAGTGTTATTATAATTTCTTAACTATTTTTAAAAACAAAATTAGTAACAAATTTTTTCTGTAACTGAACGGATATTTAATAAATAAATAAATAAAATAGAAAAAAAATAGAAAAATAGTAATAGAAATAAAATAAAGACAACAAAAAATAATAAAATAAATCAAATTAAAAATAGCAAAAATAAATAATATACAAATAATTGAAAAAGTAAATAAATAAAAAATAAAATAAACAAAAAATCGTCTTCGATTAAAATAGTTTTGTGAATAGAAAATAAATTGTATAGTTCAGTTTTTTTAGATTGAAGAAAATTGGCTAATAATTTAATTCAAAAGTAATTTCTAAAGTGAAAAAGGAAAAATTTTTTTTTACTTAAAAAATTGTGAATATCGATTGACACAGTTTCGATGGTATAGCTGTCATTTGTTCAATTACAAAATTGTAGTTCCTAAACCATGTATTTTCACCCCTCTTGTTTTCTTCAGGCACCGAAACTCTCGAATTTATGTGAAAGAAAAAGTTATTACTCAAAAATCCTAGTCATTATTAATATTGACAATTTCCTGAATTTCAACAAGAAACTCGATATTTTTAAATAACTTTCCTAATACGTAGATTTTGGTAATTTTTTATTTCTCCACTCGAGTGGAAATCTACTTTATATTTTTTTGAATTTTATTAACTGTTTATTAATTTATTTATTAATTAATAATTTTTATTAAATTTTTATTGAATTAATTTTTTTATTTTATTGAATAATTTTTTTTAATTGAATTATTTTTTTTTTTTGTTTTATTGAATAATTTTTTTTTAATTAAATTACTTTTTTTACTAATCGGACGGTGAAATTTATTTCCCTGGAAAGAATTAAAAAGTTGATTACATTGATGTCGACGATAAAAAGTTTTTTTTTGTTAAATGTCTCTATTATTGATTACAATAAAGTTATTTTATACGTTTAAAATTAAAATTTTGTTGTTTATGGAAACTTTAGAAACTATAAAAACTATAAATAAGGAAAATAAAAAAAAGTTTTTTTTTTTTTTTTTTTTTTTTTTTTGTGTAAAATTATATTTTTAACTGATTTTCTATTTTCAGATTCGCAGATGAACCCGAATACGTTGAAACATTGGCTCAATCGTGGGGAAATCGAAAAACTCGAACATGTCGTTTTGGAAGGCAGAGGAGCTCGTCTATTGGGAGAACGTTCACCGGATCTCAGGACTCGAGTTTTTCTCAAAGGATTGCCAAATTACTTAGTTAGTTGTCATTGTTTAAAAAATTATAATTTTAGTCACTTGGAAAATAATTGATTGACAATAATTATTATTTAAAATTATTTTAGTATAATTTTTTATTCCGCATAAAAATGTATTTAATTTATTTAATTTATTTATTTAACTAGCAGATTGTTAGTATTATTTTGTAAAGTAAACAATTTTTTATTTTCAAGTATAAACAAAACATCAATTTTTGAATGATTACAGATTATAATTTGATTATGATTACATTATAAGTGAATTTAAGGAATTCACTTATTAAGTATATAATTTAATATTATTGTTTATTATTTTTCAAAAATTTTAATAAAATTTTTAGCAAGAATTTTATTATTCTTATAAATAATAAAATTATTTAGAGCAATTCAATTATTTTCAATACAATTTTAAAAAAATTTTTAGATAGAATTTTATTATTCTCATAAATAATAAAATTATTTAGAGCAATTCAATTATTTTCAATACAGTTTTAATAAAATTCGTTTAAAAAATTTATTTATTTTTATGACCTGTAAAATTCTCAGCAAGAATTTCATAAATAAGAAAATTCTAGACACGAATTAAAATTGTTTCATAAATAATAAAATTCTTCAAAGGAATTCAATTATTTTCATAAATAATAAAATGTTACGAAGAAATTCAATTATTTTCAATACAATTTTTAGAAAAATTTCGTAAAAGATTACAATTATTTTTTAAAATATTAATTAAATTCCATTCCTTTCAAGAATTTTAATTTAAAATTTTTAATTCAATTATTTTCAACAATTTCAATTTTTTGAAAAATCGTTATTTTTAACATTTTTAATAGAATTCGTTCAAAAAATTCTATTATTTCCAAAAATTAAGATGAAATTCTTCGAAACGATTAAAATATTTTTATAAATATTGTAAAATTCTTGACAAGAATTCAATTTTGTTTGTAAATAATAAAATTCTATTGAGAAATTCAGTTATTTTCAATACAATTTTAATAAAATTTTTAGGAAAAAAAATTCAGTTATATTCAACATAATTTTAATAAAATTTCTCTAACAGTTTCAATTATTTTTAAAAATTTCAATAATATTTTTCTAAACAATTCAATTGTTCTTATTAATTTTAATCAAAAATTTTATTTTTTTAATCAAAATTCTTTGTAAATTTCAATTATTTTCAAAATTTCCAATTAAAATTACTTTAAAAAATGTAATTTTTTTTACGAAATTTAATGAAATTCTTAAAAAAAAGTGATTATTTACAAAAACTCTAATTAAATTGTTTAAAAAAAATTTAATTTTCTATGTATAATTTTTAATATTATTTAATTAGGAAAATCGTTAATTACAAATATTAATAATAAACACGATTATTTAAAAAACTTAAAGGATATTCTCCTTAAAATTCAATTATTTTCAAAATTTTCAGTAAAAATTATTTAAAAAACTCCACTATTTTCAAGAATATTGAAATAAATTCTTCATAACAATTCAATTATTTCAAAAAATTTTAATAATAATCCTTCCAAGAATTAAATTATTTTTAATACAATTTTAATCACATTTTCTCGAAAGAATTCAATTATTTGAAGAAAAAAGTTGATAAAATTCTTGAAATGAATTCAATTATTTTCAAATTTTTCGATAAATACTTTGCAAGAATTCAATTATTTTTAATACATTAATTTTAAAATTGAAACTTTTTGTTTATTTATTTAATTTATTTAATTTATTTAATTTATTTATGTATTTATTTATTTGTTTATTTATATTTACTTTATCAACATTTATTCGATTTCAGACGAAAATTTCTCAAATTCACGAAGCCGTTACCAGGGGATCATTACTAGAATGCCAAAAACTTATAGCCGAGGAGCCGAAGAAAAAATTTCCTCTAGCGAAGGATTCGACGGGGACGCCTTTATTACACAAAGCAGTTTATTACGATCACATCGATATCGTGGATTGGCTAATTCAACAATTTCCCGCTACTGTTCAGCAAAAAGACAGAGTAATGAATTTTCAAAATTTATTTTGTATCTGCTGTTGTGATTATTGAATTTTTCTCAGTGAATTTCCATCTCGAAGAAATTAATTACAAATCGGCAAATTTCTCTTCTTGAACAAAAATCCACTCTTAAAAATTAAAAATGATTATCAAATTTTTCTCAGTGAATTTCTATCTCGAAAAAATTAGGAAAATTTCTTTTTTTGAACTAAAATCCACTCTAAAAAAAATTAGAGATGATTATCGAATTTTTCTTAGTGAATTTACATCTCGAAGAAATTAATTAGTAACCGGAAAATTTTTTTTCTTGAACTAAAATTCACTCTAAACAATTAGAAATGAATATCGAATTTTTCTCAGTGGATTTCAATCTCGAAAAAATTAATTAGTAACCAAAAAAATTTATTGAAAAAAAATTAACTCTGATACAAAATTTTTAATGACAAATGCAAATTAAAAAACTTTGCGCTCAGTAATTAATTGGAAAAAAGTACACATAGTAAAAGATTCAAAAATCATTAAATATTTTTTATTTAAATACTTTAAGTATTTTCGATATTTGAAACTTTTAAGAAAGAAATTTTCTTTATTTGTTCAAAAATTAACTTTGAATATTATATTTGAAAAAAGTAATTTCTAAATTTATAATTTAATCTAACGAGCTATACTTATACAATTTCTACTTTGTTGAAACGCAATTATTCAACTTGTTTGGCAACATTCTAGGAATTATGTTATGAATAATTAAATTAAGATCGTCGTCGGTATTCTCTTCTTTATTTTAAATTTGCGTGACGGCAGTAATCGCAGTGAACAGTGTAAACCACCTGTTCTTTTCTCTATATATTCAGTATAGTAAAGCTTCGTGTTAAGATTTATAGAGAGAGAGAGAGAGGGAAAGAGGAAGTTCTTACCCTAAAGGCCGGAAATCCGTCGATAGTTATCAGTGTTAAACTCCAAGTCCTAAACACTTTGTCGCGGATAATTTAAGGGTGCGTTTCACAGAGATTATAATTTTTATTCTCCGATGATGATAAAATTCACTTTATTAAAAACTGAAAAAATTCACACTTTGACACAATTTTTTTTTACATATTTTTGTTCAATTTCTTTTCTATTAACAATTTAAAAAATTTTTTTTTTTACATATTTTTGTTCAATTTTTTTTCTATTTGATTATTAAAAAAAACACGTGTTCTGTGAATTATTATCTAATTTATACTTCTTTTTTGTTAATCAGAAAAATAATTGTTTGCTGAAATGGGAAATAATTTTTATTTCTGTCAAAATATACGTGAAAAATGAAAAAATGGAAATTTTTTCATTTTCACGTATATTTTGACAAAAACAAAAATTATTTCCCGTTTTTTAATTTTTTATTTTTACGTATATTTTAAAAAAACCAAAATTATTTCCTGTTCTTACAATAATTTAATTTATATTTATTTTATTAAATTTTAAATTTGATTAAATTTCATATATTATTAAAATTAATATTTTATTACATTTTTTATTTTATTAAATTTTATATTTTATTTATATTTCATTCATAATTTAGCTTCTAAAAATTTTATTTTCTTTTATTTATATTTATTTCATTAATATTTTATTTTATCTAAATTTTAAATTCTCTAGGTAGAATAGAAAAATTTCTGACGAAATTCGAAATTCTCCAAAGTCTGGGAATTTAACAAAAAAAGCAATGAAAACTTTATTATTAAAACTGTTTTCTTGAAATAAGAAAAAATATTTATATTTTCTTTTTTTCAACAGGAAGGAAGAACAGCTCTGCATTATTGTGCAGCCTGCAGGGACATTGATTCCGTTTGGGATGTGTTGATAGAGGCGGATTGCGACGCAAGTATTTGTGATAAAAGAGGAAATCCCGCTGCTTATTATTTAGAGCATCAGTCTGAACTCGAATTACCTGAAACCGAGAGAATGAGTGGCAGAAAAATAGCCAATAATAAAGAAAGTAAGTGATTTGTTTTTTTTTTTTTATTTTGAAAAAAAAATTTTTATTCATTAAAAATACATTCACTTTTCGCCGATGCCGAGAATCTTTGTCAATTAATTCTATTACTAAATTTTCGTTATTTTATTCATTTTTAAATTATTATTATTATTATTATTATTGTTATTAATTATTAAGTAATTTGTTTATTTAAAAAAATTAGTTTTTTTATTTCTTTAATTTATATTTAATTTTTGCCGATTCCGAAAATCTTTGTCAATTCAATTACCAAATTTTCGTTATTTTATTCATTTTTAAATTATTATTATTGTTGTTATTAACTATTAAGTAATTTGTTTCGTTAAAAAAAATTATTTTTTATTTATTTCTTAAATTTATATTTACTCTTCGCCTACTCAGAAAATCTTTGTCAATTCTATTACCAAATTTTCGTTAAATTATTAATTTTATAATTATTATTATTTTATTATTTTTTTTATTTTTTCTTTCTTTTCTTTGCTTTTCTTTTATTATTTTATTTTTATTTCATTTAGTTTTTATTTTTTATTACTTTACTATTATTTATTTTTTTATTTTTCTTTTATTTTTCGTTATTTCAATAAATAAATAAAAATAATATTTATTTTATAATTACAATTAATTAAAAAAAAAAATTAATATACTAAAATAATAAATTAAGATAAATAAATTTTATTTTTCTTGTCTTAATAAATAAATAAATTTAAAAATAAAGAAAATAATGAAAATAACGAAAATTGCCTCAAAACGGAGCCTCAAGAAAGTTTAATCTTGACTTACTTCTTCTTCTTCTTTCAATATTTGATAAATAATAAATACGCGACATAATTAAGTTTAATATATGACTCATTATAGTAAAAATTTAATTACATTGTATTTGAATCGAATATTAAAGTCTATTTTTATAATATTATTCTCCAATGGCAAAAAGTTTACGTCTATTAATGAATTCTATAATAGTTGAAAGACTTATGGTCAGTACTTAGGATTTTTGTGCCCCAGAAACATGCTTGCAATGAACCTTTGTAAATCAATAAGACATTAATTTATTATATATCTTGTAAATTGTGCTGCTCAATAACTTCTGAAATGAAGCCAGATGAATTATATTTAAATAATCGATGACTTATTTATAGAACGATTTAATTTTTTTTTATCATTTTACGCGATTTATTTTTGTGAAAAAAATCAAGAAACGTCGGAAACTATCAAAATCATCTATTTAAAGCAATTTTCCTTCTTTTGTCAGATTATTTTTATTAAAATAAATATTTTGCTATTTTTCCATTTTTTAATTTCTCATTTTTCGCTTAATTATTATTTTTATTATTTTTATTTGTTATTATTTATTATTATTTATTTTATTTATTTTTATTTCTTTTTATTTATTTCGTAATTTATTTTTTATTTTAATAAATTCTATTCTATTCTATTTATTTTTTCTTAATTATTATTATTTATTTATTTCTAAACGAGACACCTTTTGAATTTTTATTTTTATTTAAAAAATTAAAGTTTTGTTGGAGAATAAATTTTCTTCTGAAAACGTTTTAGAAAAGAAATATAAGAATTTTGTAAAAATAGAACAAAATTATAGCTGAGAAAATGAGAAATTTTATACTAAAAGGAATAAGTAATGAGGTAGAAGAAAATAAATATAATAATTGAACAAAGAGTTTCCATGAATTGTAGAAACAATTTTTTTTTTTGTAAATTATTGTAAAAATTGAAAGAAAAACTTTGTTTTTGGTCTGAACTGCTTCACATCACAATATTGAAATTATTATTTTCTAAAAAAAAACTGAAATTATAATATAAAAATGTTTAATTAACAATTTTAACTTTATTATAGTAACAAATTATAATTTTTTGTTACTAGGTATTTATTTAGTTAAAAATTTATTTTCTTATTTATTTAGTTTAAAATTTATTTTCGTATTTATTTAGTTAGTTATGAATTTATTTATTTATTTATTTATATACCAACAGATGAAGATAAATATCAAAAATAGAGAAACAAAGTAAAAATAAAGAAATAGAAATATTAATAATCTATAACGTCCTTTGATATTAAATTATTGAAAGTAAAATATAAATAAATTAAATAAATTGAATTAAATGAATAGAAATAAAATTTTAGTAAAAAAAAAAAATTTTTTTGTAAAAAACAGCATTTGTTATTATTTTAGGAATCAAAAATAACTACAACAGTCATGAACAACAAATAACTGATTTTCCAAAAAACAGTGAGTTTAGCAGTTCCGTCATTTGAAGAAAATTTAACGATTTTATTGAGTTTTGCTTTTTTGCATGTTTACTCTAATAACAATTATAAACAACATTTCTATTTCTTTCTTTGTAGTTTGTAATAGTTTTTTTAAACCTTTTTTAAAAATTTTTTTTAAATTTGTTTATTGTTGTTTTTTGATTGATTACATTTGAAATATGAGTTTTTTTTGCATTATGTTTTTAACATGTATTGAAAATATTGATCGTATATTTCTGATTTTATTCGGTGTTTTCAATATAATACACAGGAAATGTAAAGAAAAACTATACTGTTGACCATAGTTGAGCGCACGCTATGTTGTTTTAAATCACACGAGACAAATATAATTGGAAAAATCGCACAAACATATTGCATGCTTCTAAATTGCCTTAAGTACTCATAAATGTTTTGTTCTGAGAAACTTAACAATATAGACGAGTTTTCATCGATAAACTATCGAGTAAATCTTTTATTTTTAAATTTATTAAATGTTTCCTTCCTGAAAAAAGTCGAAATTAAAAAAAAATGTATATAAAAGGATTTTTTTTTCTTTTTTCTTTCGTTGATCGCTACTTTTTGTTATGTTTCAAAAAAATAGTAAATAATTTTAAAAATTTAGTAAATTTAGTATTTTTAGAAAATAGTAAATGTTTCAATTTTGAAAAACTTTTTGCTAAAAAAACAGTAGTAGAAAATGTTTTAATTTTAAAAAAATGTTATGAATAAAAATGTTGAATGTAAAAATACAGTTTTTTGGCTAAAAAATATTTGTAGGTGAAGGTTTTTGTTATCAGTCGGATAAATCGAGAACGAAAAGATTTCCGATACACGATACTTAAACATTATTTTTCTATATAAAGAGTCATCAATACCGAAAAATTTTTATAACCCGAATTTAGTGCTTTTTTATAAAAATTATCGTTTGCAATCGATTTTCACTTAGATCCACTGGTAGCGTATTAAAGTTACATTACTAGAATGAGAAATAAATGATTATTTGACAAATAGAAATTATATTATTTTTATACCATAATTTAGTAGTCGCTTGTAATGATATAATTACCTTAATAATTTAATAATTGGCCAATAATTTAAATAATTTAGACTATTTACCCTACAATTTAGTTCTGCTATTATAATTATTGATTATAATTTTTTATATTTTATATATTTTTAATATTTTTTATGATTATTTTTTAGATTTGGATTTGGATTTTAATTATTTGAATTTAATGTTTTTAGATTTAGATTTTAAGCCATCGAACATAAGGATATGGATTCACAACAAAGATATTGGAAAATTGCAACGAGTCTTGTGGGAGGGTCACGGTTCGAAGCTACGATGTGAAACGAGCAATAATCCACGTGTTAAGAAATTTTTGGAAGCGGTTCCATTTATAATGGTAAATATTATTTAAAAGACTAAAAAATAGACTGAAAATAAAAATTAATCCTCAGTCAACTATTTAAATTTAATTTAGTTATAACTAATTAGTTAACAATTTCTTCGAGATTGTTAACTTTTTCTTTCGCCTTTGAAATTTAAATTTAAATTTTTGTAGGGAACGATAAAGGAAATTCACGCCAGGACGATAAAAAATGATGTCGAAGGTTTCAAGAGAAAAATTGCCGAGCCAGTGTCACCGATTATTCTTTGTAGCAAAGATGGAAATGGACTTAATGTCCTGCATAAAGTAAATTTATTCCTTTAGTTCTAAATTTTTCTGGAACAAAAATAATTAATATATACTTGAAAAATAATTAATGTAATGAAAGGGCGTAAAAATCGTAAAACAAAAATAATTAATATTATAAATAATAATTAAATAATAATTAATTGAAGATTAGAATAAAAAAAAAATTTGATTTGAAAATTTTTACATACGAATTTAATTTTGGATTAAAGGCGGCAGGTTTGGGACACATCGAAATTGTTAAAGAAATTTTGGAGCTGTATCCAGCTGCAGTTTTAGCGGCAGACAATGATGGAAAAACACCATTACATTATGCGGCTGCTGCAAAGGACGAAGGATTAATGTACAATTTACTCGTTGAATTTGGAGCCGACGAGGGAAAAGTCGACCATGTGAGAATTTTTCAATTGTTTTAAAGTATTTTTATATTCCTTTAATTTAACTTTTCTTCAATTTTCAACTAAAATCGAATTTTATTGATAATTAAAGTATTTATTAGTATTTATTAGTATTTATTTATTTATTTATTTATTTATTGCTTTAAATTAAAATTAAAAAAATAATTTTTTGAAAATTTCTTATCACGTTTTATTTATTTATTTATCATACATTTCCCGCAGGCCATAAACGTTTGTTCTGATTTAGTTCAGAACTACTAATTAGTTCATTCTACCAAGTAAGATTAAGAGAATAATTTTTGCAAGAAGAATTTAGAAATTATTCTATTTTCCATTTTGCGTTAATAGTGAATTTATTTTTAATTTTGAAAGACAACATTCTTGTTTTATAAGAAATTTATTTTTTGTAACTTTTATAATTTTGAATCTGAAGTAATTCATTTCTTTCGAGAAATCTCTCCTGGAAAATTGTTTTAAAATTAATTGAATTCTTTTGGGAAATTTTATTAAAATTTTATTGAAAATAATTGAATTCTATTAAAGAATTTTATTATTTACGAAAATAATTGAATTCTTGCGAAGAATTTTTGAAAATAATTAGATTTTTGATGATATACTGAAATAATTTAATTCTTTCAAGAAATTTTTCTATTAAAATTGCATTGAAAATATTTCAATTATCATAAAAAATTTAATCAAAATTTTTCAAAATAATTAAATTTTTGGGAAAATTTTATTAAAATTGTATTGAAAATAATTGAATTTTGTAAATAATTGAATTCCAATGAAAATTTTTAAAAATAATGAAAATTTTGCCAAGAATTTTATTAAAGTTTTTGAAAATAATTTAATTTTAGAGAAGAATTTTTTTAAAATTCTTTAGAATAATTAAATTTCTGCCAAAAATCGTATAAATTATGAAAATAATTGAATTATTTCGAGGAATTTAATTTAAATTTTGTTAAAAATAATTCAACTTTGATGAAGAATTTAATCAAATTTTTTTCAAAATAATTGAATTTTTTCAAAAATTTTATCAAATTTAGATAAAATAATTGAATTTTTTTGAAAAATTGGATTGAAAATAATCAAATTAATTGTTATGAAATTAATTCAATTCTCATAAATAATTTTTTAACATTTTTCAATATAATTGAATTTCTATGACAAGAATTTTAATAAAATTCTTTAAAATAATTAAATTACTTCGAAAATTTTATAAATTATAAAAATAATTGAAATTTTTTAAAATAATAAAATTTTTGCCAAAAATTTTATTAATAGTTTTAAAAATAATTGAATTCTTGAGAAAAATTTTATATAAATTTTTAATATTAATAACTCTTAGTAATTGAATTGTTTTAAACGATTTTATAAAAAATTTTGAAAATAATTGAATTTTTTGGAGAAATTTCATTGAAATTGTATTGAAAATAAAATTCCTGAGGAGAATTTGATTATTTATAAAAATAATTTAACTTTTTGCGAAGAATTTTATTAAAATTTTTGAAAATAATTCAATTCTTTCGAGATATTTCATTGAAATTGTATTGAAAATAATTTAATTCTCCCGAGGAATTTTTTTAATATTTTGAAAATAATGTAGTTTTTTTTAACAATTTTTATTGAAAATTTTAAAAGTAGGTAATCGATTTTTAAGAAAAATTTCTTTCAAGCTTTTAAATAATCGGAATTGTTAATAATTCTAATTAATAATTTGGTTATTGAATTTCGTGAAATTTTTTTTTGTGAAATAATTGAATTTTTTTCCAGATTTTTATTACATCTCTTGAAAATAATTGAATTCTTAGGAGAAATTTTATTAAAATTGTATAAAAAATTAAATTCCTAAGAAAAATTTTATTATCTTTAAAAATAATTGAATTGTTTAGACAAATTTTCTTAAAATTTTATAAAAATAATTGAATCCTTTCGATAAATTTTCTAACAAATTTTTAAAAATAATAATTAAATCCTTTTGTGCTTATTAAAATTGTATTGAACAAAATTTAATTCAATAAGTAAACTTTTTAAATTTCGAATCAGAAATTATTGAAAAATTGAAAATGACTTTTAAGAATGAAAAATTTTTTAATTTGTTTATTACCGCGTTTCGCTCGTAAATATTTTCCATACTTTTAAATAAAAATCATGAGCAATATTTTTGTAAATTTATTCTAAAACAACTTTTGAATTTTTCTAGAAATTCAAGGCGCCTGCTTTTTATAAAAATCGACCATCCGATGTTGATATGTCGGCACTTTTGGTTGTTCCCGATGCCCCGCGTGTTTCTGGGACATATCCAAAAAATTGGGACTGGAGGATATTGGAAACTGATGACAATGTGATTCGTGACATGAGAAAATCAACGTCAAAAATTGCTGAGATCACTGAGATTGACGAGACTTTCGATGCACCGAATGGAGGAGAGTCACCAACAAAAATGAAAAATGGCACACATAAAGTACGTGTTACATATTGTTTGTAAGTGTGTTAGCACTTTGTGTGCCAGCTAAATAACCAAAAAAAAAAGGTGTACGTCTTTTGTGCTCGTCGTTATAACCATATTTGTGTGTAGTACATTAGATGATTTTTAGAATTTTTGCTCTTCCTGTCGTAAATGTTAGTCACAAATGCACAAAATATTTTTTTAACTCACAGCTCCATTATCAAGAAAAAATTTTTAAATATTTAAATTTTAATTAATTTATCAATAAATTAATAATATTCAAGTCTAGATATAAATTTTAATAAATTTATCAATAAATTAATAATATTCAAGTTTAGATATAAATTTAATTCAGAAAAGAATAGTTTTTCTAAAAAAGAATATTTTAATTAAAAAATAAATAATTATATAAATAAAATATAAATGAATATCAAATTTATATACAGTAATAAATCAAGTGGAGAAATTATTTTTTAGCTTTAGAAAATTTTCATGAGGACGTACAAAATAATGTAAATTTTGTTCACTATTTATTGATATGCAGAAAGTGGAAATTTTTATCTTAAAAATAAAAAATGCAAATTGACAATCTGAAATTTTCAATATTAAGTTTTTGAAAATTTTTTACTTTTTTATTTGAGTATTTACTATTGAATGTTTTATTTCAAAAGAAGAAAGAGAAGTTCTTTAGCGCATTTTCTAAATGTGTTATACAAAATACATTTATTTTTAGAAAAAAGTTTATCAAATTTTGTGCACGGAAAAATTTAGAATTGAAGTTACAAAAAAAAAGATTCGAAAGTATGATTAATACGACGGGCCTCGGATTATGACTTTTTCGACTTTTTTCCGACTATTCTCGAATAATGCGACTTTTATCGACTTATATTAAAAAATTGAGACTTTTTCGACTTTTCTTCCAAATTTTGCAACAAAATACCATATTTTTCATATAAAAATTCAACTTAAATTTCGATTTTTCTTTTGTGGAAAGTATAACTATAGACAAATCTTTGAAAAGTTATTTTTGAATAATTTTTCTAATTAAATTTTTGAAATATTTAATTAAAAATATTTCGAATAATTGAAATTTTGTAAACTTTAATTGAAAACAAATCATTTTTTTTTAAGTATTTTATTACAATTTTTGAAAATTAACTTTTAAAAAATTTTAATTATATTCTTATAAAGAATATTATCAAAATTTTTAAAAGTAATAACTCTCATTAATTGAATTCTTTTAAGCATTTTATTGATATTTTTGAAAATAATTAAATTTTTGGTGATTCTGAAATAATTGTATTTTTTCCAGAAATTTTATTAAAATTGTATTGAAAGTAATCGAATTCTCATAAAAAATTTAATCAGAATTTTTAAAAGTAATAACTTTCAGTAATTGAATTGGTTGAAAGAATTTTATTAAAATTTTCGAAAATAATAAAATTTTTGTCAAAAATTTTATGAAAAATTTTAAAAATAATTAAATTTCTGAAAAGAATTTCACGTAAATTTTTTAAAGTCAGAAATTTATGTTTCGAAGAATTTTATTGAAATTTTAGAAAATAATAATTAAATTCTTAACAGGAATATTATTAGAAGTTTAAAGAAAAATTGAATTTCTATAAAGAATTTTATTGTTTATAAAAATATATGAATTCTTGGGAAGAATTTTTATAAAACTTTAGAAAACTACATTTTTTAAGGAATTTAGTTAAAAGTTTATTAAAAGTAATAATTGAAATCCTGTGAAGAATTTTATTATTTATGAAGATTTTGAATAATTGAAATTTTGTAAAATTTAATTGAAGAGAAATCATTTTTTTCAAGTATTTTATTACAATTTTTAAAAATTAACTTTTAAAAGAATTTTAATTAAAAATTTTTGAAATAAATTGAATTCTTAAAAATTTTTGTAAAAATAATATTAAAATATCTTTGAAAAAACTGATTCTCAGAATTTTGTTATTCTAATTTTTTAAAATTCAATTATTTCCATAATTTTTTATTATATATTTCCGAAAATTCAAATACATACAAAAAATAACATTAACATTTTTTAGAATCATTTTTAACATTTTGGAGAAAATAATCACATTCAAAATTTCTAATTAAAATTCTTCAAAAAATTAATTAGTTTCTTTTTAAATTATACAAAAGTCTGTTCTTTTTAGAAATTCAATTATTTTCGAAAAATTACATTACAATAGATTCATAAGAAAAACAAATTCTTAAAATTGTTTTATCATAATTTTTTAACATTCAATTACCTTCGTACAAAATAAATTAAAATGTTTTAAAATTTACTTTTTTAGACTTATTAAAATTTTGAAAAAATCATTTCTAATTAAAATTCTTGAAAAATTTGATTATTTTTTATACTTTTTAAAAACTCAATTATTTTTATTTATTTATTTAAGATTCTTACATTTTCGAAAGATTTGATCAAATTTCAATTAGTTTTTAAAGATTTTACCAAATTTCAATTATTTTTTTAAAAGATTTTATCAAATTTCAATTTATTGGACATATTTTAATATTGTAGGTATGTAATTGTAAAAATATTGTCTTTAAAAAATTATTAAAAAATATTTTCAAAAAATTAATTTTAAGAATTTCTTTTTAAAAATTTTTGAAAATTAATGATCTTGAAAAATCGTGAAAAGTTTAATAATCTTTAAAAAGAAAAATGGACAGTTTCAATTATTCAAAAAAAAAAATTGAATTTTTGTATTAAAATAATTGAATTCTCGAAGAAATTTCAGAAAATAATTAAAAATTGATATAGATAATTGATTTAGAGATGAAGTTTAGTTCAAAATTATAAAAAATAATTAAATTTTTGAAGGTTTATAGTTGTAACTTTTAGAAATTAATAAATTTCCAAAGTCGAAATTTGTTCAATTTTATTTTATGTGAAAAAAGAAATAAAAAGTAGGTATTTAAATATTTATTTAGCAAAATTATTCGAATTTTGAATAATTGAATTTAGAAATCTGAAGAATCAGGGAAATGCAAAATAAAATCTTTTGTGACACCACTGAATTAATTAAATGACTTTTTTGACTTTTTTCTATTTTTAATCCACTAAAGTGACTTTTTTTGGCTCTTTAAGGTCGATCCGAGGCCTGACACGACAGTGAAAAATGTAAATGTAAAAAAGAAGTAATTTATTGTTTTATTTCATTTTTCAGGAGTAGTTTTACTTTTTCTTTTTATTGCACGTTTTATTCAGTAGAAATAGTTGAAATAGAATTTCTCTCTCTATTTTCTGTTTTGTGTGTTAATTTTTCTCTCGTGCCAAATTATTGTTGAATCAGGTCCAGTTTATTTTTTTCCAACAATAGGAACTTTTTTTGTCAACGATTTTCAAATCCTTTTTAAAAATTTGACTTTGATTCAACAATATTAGTGAAGTTTTGCTACAATACACAAAAGCTCTCTTTAATTTTCAAGTCAATCTTATTTTCCAAATTTTTTTTAATTTTCCTTATTCTTTATATTACTTTTTTTAACTTCTTTTTTCTTTATAACTTTTTTAAACTTCTTTTTTCTTTGATAACTTTTTTGTGTACCTACAATTATTTTTTATTCAATTTTTACACTAATTTTTTGTAAATTAATTATTAGAATCGATTAAAAGAAAATATATATGAAGTTTGATAAATAGTAGCACAGCGTTCAGAGTGAAGTGAAAAAAAAGTGCAGTGAATTTTTTTTTCCGTAAAAATTGATTTTAATAAGAGAGATTTGGTGAAACAGACTGAGCCCGAGACGAAGGAGGCTGAGGAAGAGGCTGCTCCAAATTCGCCAGCTGAAGATAAACAGGAGGAAGGATCTCCTGAATTTCAATCGCCTGAACAACAGTCACCGTTGCCGGAGGAAAATGCTGAAAATGAAGGCGAACCGAATGAAATTGATGAAAAAGGGGAAAATGAGGAAATTGGTGAAAATGATGAAAATGATGAAAACGAACTGGAGAAAAATGATGAAATTACCGAAGAGGAGAAAAATGAGGATAATGCTGAAGAGGAGAAAGTTGAGAATAATATTGAAGACGATTTGAATAATACAGAGAAAGATGTTAATGAAAATATAACTACCGAACAAGAAGAGAGAAACGATGCAAGTACCGGCGATTCCGGAGTTGATGATCCAACAAATGAGGATTTTCACGTGAGTTTATTTTTTATTCAATTTTGAAAATTACATTTTCATGTTTAGTTCAAAAACACAATTCATCAAAAAAGTGCTTTTTGTCCTAAATTTTAGTAGCTTTTTGCATTAGTTGAAAATTCGATTGCTTCTCAATTTATTTTTATTTGCAGTGCTTGGAAAGTAAATAGAATTTCAATTTGCCTGGAAAATGTGCTAAAGAAATGGGTTTTTATATTGAGCCGTTTTTTCTTTGACAAGAGAAAATTCTCAGGAATTTCGCAGCATTTTTTATTGCATGATTTTGTATCACACCAGCAATTATTTATTTAGATTTTGTAAAAGCTGAAAAAATTGAAAAAAATCTTCTTTTAGTTCGAATTTTAAATATTTATTTTTTTAATTTCTCTTTAAAAAAAAAATCTTTCACTTAACGAAATGGAATAAATTTATAAAATACTTTGTCACTCAATTTAGAAAAAATTTTATAGAAATTTGTTTCTAAAAACAAAAATTTTCGATTGTTCTTTTTTCAAGCTTTTCTATTATTATTATTATTATCAGCGAAACCAGAACGTTATTTTCATATTTTTACAGAATTATTCAAAAATAAAAAAAATCGAGACGAAAAATAATATTTTTTTTCAATAAAGAATAAAAAAAAGTTGAGAAGTCAATTAATTTTGATTTAAACTTTTTTAATTTCTGTTTAGAAAGAAAAATTAATTTTCGTCTCGATTTTTGAATTAATATTAATTTTATTTTCTTTATTTTGAAATACTTTGAAGACTATTGTAATTTGTGTAATTTATCATGGAATTCGATTCGGTATTCTATCTAATTTTTTTTTTTTTAAATTGATTGAGCAGTGCTCTTGAATAAAAGATAAGTTTTTTCGAACTTTCATTTATTCATTGTCAATATGTGAAACATCGTGAAAGTGAAAACGGTCGATATTATTATGGACTTATCAAGATTAAAGCCTAGGATTAATAGTTACTTTTTTATCGATTCCCCCGTTCATGCGCGTTTTATTTCAAAAAACGCGCAATTCATGTAGGTAATTCTCGATGAGCAAGAAGAGGAGGATCCTCAGGAATCGGATGTCAATGAAAATGGATTGGATTTGGATGAGGAGTCAGATGATCCGGAAATTGAAAAATTGACCCAAACGGGAAATATGGAGCAACTCGCTGAACTTGTACTCAATGGCGAGGGCCGAAGACTCGTTGGCCGACAGACAAGTAATCCTGAACTTCAATCGTTTATTGACAATGTTCCTGCATTCATGGTATGATTAAAATTTTTTTTTATTAATAATTGAAAAATAATTATTACTACTTGGAATTAAATTTTTTGATAAATAATTGAAAAATAATTATTACTACTTGGTATTAAATAATTATTACTATTTAGAATTAAATAATTATTACTACTTAAAATTAAATAATTATTACTACTTGGAATTAAAATAATAATTACTTTTAGAACTAAATAATTAAATTAATTCAGTGTTGCCACAGGTCAGAGAAATCAAGGAATTCAGGGAAAAGTCAGGGAAAGTAGAATTGGGCAGGGAATGGAAGTCAGGGAAAAATCAGAAATTTTTATAAAAAGCATTGGAAAAAATTTAATTTTTTAAATTCATAAAAATATTCAGAATTTTTAGTGTCTTTTTTGTTTGTCTCATAAACTATCAAACTACCACGAATTTTAATAAAAAAAAAGTCAAAATTTTTTTCTATTTCTCACCAGAATAAATTCTTTAATATTATTTAATTATTCATCGATTCTTCACAACTTTTACATTATTCTTTACACAACTTTAAATTCACTAATAGTTGAAATAAAAAAAAATTATTTTCAAAAATTTTAATAAAATTCTTTATAAACATTCAATTATTTTTATGAATAGTAAATTTTTTACAAGAATTCAATTTATTTAAAAGTTCTTTTTCAAAATTCTTCGTAGGAAATCAATTAATTTCAAAAATTCAATTATTCTCATAAATAATAAAATTTTTCGCGGGAATTCAATTATTTTCATAAAAAATAAAATTTTTACTTGAATTAAATTATTTAAACCAGAATTTTAATAAAATTCTTTGCAGAAATTAAATTATTTTCAAAATTTTTTTAAAATTCTCGTTAATAATTAAATTATTTATTTAAATAGGTAGCGAAATTCTTCTCAAGAATTAAATTATTGTCAATAATTTTAATAAACTTCTTGTCAAAATTTCAATTATTTAAACAAAATTTAATAAAATTCTACAAAAAGTTTTCAATTATTTTAAAAAATTGTTATAAAATGCAATTGTTAAATAAATTATTTATTTTTTTATTTAAATTTTAAATAATTGAATTCTCGTAGAATTTTCTAATAAAAATTGATTTAAATGAAATGAAAATGAATTTCGGTTAAAATTTTAGATAATAATTGAATATTAAAAGCTTTATAGCAAGGATTTTTAGAAATAATTGAATTTTGAAAAAAAATTGAAAATTTCCAAATTCTAATCTTTGGAAATCTAAATTTTTCGTTCTTTTAAATAATAATTGATTCAAAGAAAAATTTTAGTTGAAAATTCTGGAAAGTAATAATTGAATTTAAATGATGAAAATAATTTCGAAAAAGTAATTTTTTCGAGTTTCTAATCATTTTTAAAGTGAATCAGAATATTCTTTAGTGTCAGGGAAAAGGTCAAAATTCTAAAGAGAAAAGTCAGGGAAAAACAAAGTTAAATTTTTGTGACAACCCTGTAATTACTGAAACTAAATTAAACAAATAAATTCTAATTAATTGAAAAGTGCAGAATATTTTCTTTAACAAAATTTTGTTCTTTTTCAGGGGAAAATCCACGCGGTTCATATGGCGGCCAGAGAAGGAAATTTGAGAGATTTACAAAGTGCACTTGATCGTCGTAAATTTGCAATTGCACGGGATGAATCCTCCCCTAGGGGTGCAACTGCATTGCACGTTGCTGTTATTTTTGGACACACGACTATAATTAGGTTCATAAAATTTTAATTATTTTTGTCAATAGGGTGTTAAAATTTTGCTTTTCGTCTATATTTCCAAGTTCCGTTTCTTTTTTTCCTTTAATTTTATTTTTAATTATAATTTTTATTTTTTTGTAATTGCAGATATTTTGCTGGTCGATTTCCTGAGACTGCGAATGCAGTTGATCTCGATGGAAGAACGCCATTACATTATGCAGCGACACTCGCCGATAATGGGCATTATTTTAATCTTCTCGTACATTTGGGAGCAAATCCACAAATTCAAGATAAAGTAAGAATTTTTCGTTTTTAAGTTTATTTAAATTATTTTTCCTCCTCGAATTTCTCATGCATTGTGTTTTCTTATTTTTGTTTTAAAATTAAAATTAAAATTTTTAATGGTTTAAAATTTCATTTAAAATTTGAAAAATTAATTTAAGTTATTATCAGTATAAGAAAAAAAACTTTTTTCGGTAAAAAGGTTTTTTTTTCGATACTGTTTTTAAAAATTAATTATTGATTGCGAAGCCAGTAATTAAGAATTTATTCTTGTTTAAAATTTACCTACCAATATTTATATTTTTGAATTACTTTGAAATTCAGTTGGGCCATAAGGCTGAATATTATAAGCAAAATCAAGAAGAGCTGTCGCATAAAAAATTATTGCGCAGTTTTGGAGCTCAAGAAAGTCTTGCCGATGAAATGTTAAATGATAAAGGTATTGTTTTTTAAATTGAAAAAACACAAGTTCACCATAATTTTACAATTCCTTTGATATAGTTTACCAACTAAACAGTAAAATTCGACTTTATTTTTTTTTATTTGCCAAGTGTTATAGAATTTTTAAAACTTGCATGGAATTTTTGAAAATGAAATAAAATTCAAAAAGAAGGTGCACAAAGCATGATTTTAGTTTATTCACATTTGAAATTAATTTTTCGAAATTGCTTCACCTATATTAGAATAATATAATTTATAATAATTATTATAATGATTTAAAAATGGATATTAAGTATTCTCAAATTTAATAGTTTGAGAATACTTAACATTCATTTTTAGGATAATTAGAATTTAAAATTTAGAATTTAGAAATTTTGTAATTTCGAATTGAGAGATGGAAAAAATAAAACATTACGTTGCAGTGCTTATACTCAGAAAGTGGTTTCTTTGCTTATAGAAAAGAATTTCTTCTTTTTCTTATCTGAATATTTTGTCTTAACTTCTTTTTTGCTATTACAGGGTTGCCACAGGTCAGGGAAGTCAGGAAATTCAGGGAAAAGTCAGGGATTTTTATTAAAAATACTGGAAAAATTTAAATTTTTAGAATTTATAAGAAAATTCTGAATTTTTGAGTCTTTTTTGTTTGCCTCATAAACTATAAAAATGCCACGAATTCAAATACAAAACCTTCAATTTTTTCTATTTCTGACAATAATTTCTTTTTAATTAACTTAATTCTTCAAGAACTACCATAAAATTATTACTTATAAATTATTTAATGAATAATTTTACTTAAAAAATTCGAAATTAATTGGATTTCAAAAGAGTTGCGTTCACAATCTTCATAAATAGATGAACTTGACAGGTTTTAATTTGAAATTTTAGTAAAATATCAATTTTTAATGAATTTAAATAGAAATTTTAATAACAACTGATTACAGAAATTCAATTATTTTCAAAAGTGATAAACTTCTTCGCATAATTCAATTATGTTCAAAAATTTTTTCAAAATTCTCGTCAAAATTTAAATTATCTTTATAAATAATAAAATTCTTCTCCGAAATTCAGTTATTTTCAAAAAATTTAATAAAATTATTGGCAAAATTTCAATTATTTTAAAAAAATTTCCCCTTTTCAATTATTTTTAATATCTACGATTTTAATAAAATTTTCCAGAAGAATTCAATTATTTAAACGAAATTTTAATAAAAATTCCACAGGAATTCAATTATTTACCAATTTTTCATAAATTTCTTCGCACCAATTCAATTATTTTCAATTTTGTAATGAAGTTACTCCAAAGAATTCAAATATATTCAGAGAATTGAAAAAAATAGTTCTGAGAAATTTAATTATTTCGAAAAGTTTAAATAAAATTCTTTTAAAAATTCTATTATTTAAAAAAATGTTGACAAAATTCTTTACAAGTTTTAGTTACTAAAATTCTTCTCAAGAGTTTAATTTTTTTTTCAAAAATAAACTTTTTCACAGGAAATCAATTATTTAAAACAAATTTAATAAAATTCTCTGAAAGAATTTAATTATTTTTAAGAATTTTGATAAAATTCTTCACAAGAATTTAATTTTTTTCAAAAATAAACATTTTCACAAGAATTTAATCATATAAAAAAAATTTAATAAAATTCTTCGACAGATTTCAATTATTTTCAATTTTTTAATGAAATTTCTCGTTGGAATTTAATTTTTTTCAAAAAGTTTAAAAATAAAAAAAATTTGAATAACAATTTGAATTAAATTCTTTAAACAAATCTTTTAATAAAATTTGTTGCAAGAATTCAATTATTTTCATAAATAACAAAACTTATCGTAAAAATTGAATTTTTTTTTATACAATTTTAAATAAAATGGTAGAAAATTGCACATATTCTTAAATTTTTTTTTTAAATTCGCTGAAAAAATTCAATTATTTCAAAAAATTTGATAAAATTCTTCGAAGAAATTCAATTATTTAAGAAATTTTAATAAAATTTCTCCACAAGAGTTTAACTTTTTTTTTAAAATAAACTTTTTCACTGTAATTCAATTATTTGAAAAAAATTTTAAAAAATTCTTTGTCAGATTTCAATTATTTTCAATTTTTTAATGAAATTTCTCGCTGGTATTTAATTATTTTCAAAAAGTTTTAAAAAATTCTGAGAAATTCAATTATTTAAAAAAATTTGACAAAATTCTTCACAAAAAAATAATTATTTTCATAAATAAGAATATTTTTCGCCGTAATTCAATTATTTTCACAAATAAAATTTTTCAAAGGAATTAAATTCTCTAAAAAAATTTTTAATTAAATTCGTTGGAAGAATTCAATTATTTTCATAAATAACAAAACTTATCGTTGAATATCAATTATTTTTTATACAATCTAAAAAATAAAATGATAGAAAATTGCATTTATTCTTAATTTTTTTTTAATTTGTCGAAAGAATTCAATTATTTTTTAAAATTTTGATAAAATTCTTCATAGAAATTCAATTTTAAGAGATATTCAATTATTTAATAAATTTTTTATTTTTGTATTTAAATAATTGAATTCTCGTAAAATTTTCTATTAAAAATTTATTAAAAAATGAATTTCACTTAAAATTTAAAATTATAATTGAATATTAAAAGCATTATAACGTGAATTTTTAGAAATAATTTAAAATTTGTAGAAATAATTGAATTTGGAAAAGGGTTCAAATTAAAATCTTTGTAAATTTGAATTTATAGTTACAATATTCTTATGATATTTAAAATAATGTTTTTATTATACTCTGTTATATTAAATTTATCAAAATTTATTGAATTTCTGAAGGTTTGAATTTGAAAATCTTAATTTCTATAAAAAAAAAATAATTATTAAATATTTATTTAAAAAAGAAGTTACTGATGTTTTGGAATAATTTTACAATTAATAAAATTCGTAAATGAATGTAATAGAACATTTTTTTGTGTTTCTAATAATTTTTGGAATGAATCAGAATATTTTTCAGAGTGAGGGAAAAAGTCTAAATTTTTTCTGGAAATCAGGGAAAAGTCAGGGAATTTTTGGAGTGAATCAGAATATTCTTCAGAGTCAGGGAAAAAGTCTAAATTTTTTCTGGGAATCAGGGAAAAGTCAGGGAATTTTTGGAGTGAATCAGAATATTCTTCAGGGTCAGGGAAAAAGTCTAAATTTTTTCTGGAAATCAGGGAAAAGTCAGGGAAAAACAATTAAATTTTTGTATAGCAACTCTGTTTATTAGCAACTTATTTTGTTTAAAAAAACGTGTAATTCTGAAAAAAAATTTTTTTTTTTTTTTATCAAAAATTGAAAATTGAATATTTCTGAGTATAAGTAGCAATCTGATGACAAAAAAAATAAGTTTAAATATTGCGATTCTTGTGTCCTTTGAGTATATAAGCAAGTGGATAATAAAATTTTCCTAACGAGCACAGTTCCTGGCGGTGACAAATACTCAGCACGTCGTGATGTGACCGAACCTGAAACTCTGGCAACACTTGAACGATGCTTTCGAATATTGGCAGGTTCGAGACGTGGCTCATTACCAAATACACCCGCGAAAGCTGGCAAATTATTGAGTCGTTGCTTAAAGCGCCCTGTGTTCGAACGACTCAAGCACCGCGTGACATGCATGGATCACAATCTTTTAGACGTGATTTGGCCCGCTCTGAAAACACACGAAAAATTAAATCACAATGATTTGAATCATTTTAGCATTAATCGACCACAATCGACATTAATAAACGATGATGATTTGGCCGTGAACGTTGTCGCACCCGATTATGAGAGTTACATTGTCTTTCAAGAATTCTTCGATCCTCTATTGAGGGAAATTCATTGCCTCACAGCGAGTGGCGAACTTCCCGATCATCCGGCCTCGAATTTCTATGGAATGTCAGACAAGGAAGTCGTTCAAAATATTGAGGGGAGCGCAAAATTAATACAAAATTCAGATCTCGATTCATCGGGGAAATATATTATTTCGGGTGTGATTGAGTGTACGAGAAATTTGGCGAAGTATCCACTGCCGTTGAATTTGACGATTAATCAATTGGAGAATAGCGAGAGGGAAATTACGTCTGTTTTGATGAGGAAGGAATTATTGAGTGTTCTTGCCGATGGATCGAGTGATGATGAGCCTGGAACTTATTACACTTTGATAGAAGTTATCGAGAGGCCCAGTGATGTTCGGGTCCGATTGGCAGCTGCTGGCTTACTCGCTCCTATCACCGAGATCGAGGATCTTGACGAGAAGCGTCTACACGGAAAACACTGGCCCTACGGTCGTGGTGTCTACTTGGCAGCCGCTGGTAATCTCGCAATTTGGGTCAACGTTCAGGATCACATCAGAGTTATTTGCTCAACGAATGAATCAAAACCGGGAAAATTGGGCAAAATTTACGTCCGAATTGCAAAGCTGATGAGCGTTATGGATCAACGTTTGCTCTTCAAACGTGACACAAAACTCGGTTTTCTCAGTGCTCGGCCCAATTGTATTGGAAACACTCTGCGAATTCATTTGGGAGTGAAATTTCCCACACTGTCCAAGGATGCGGCGAATCTAAAGAATCTCGCCATCGTTCGTGGACTCGAGTGCAAGGAGACAATACGAAGAAGTATTTTTGTTCTCAACAATCAACAGTGTTTGTCAATAACGGAACTTCAAACTCTACAGGATTTTTGTCAAGCCGCGCTCAATGTACTTTCCGTCGAGAAGGAAATGACACTCAATAATAATTCAATGAAAATCGCCAATGTCATATCGAGCATTTTTCGTAAACGAAAATCAAGTGGTCAAAAAGTTATCACTGGATGATTCTTCATTTTGCTCAATATTTCTCTATTTCAGAATTTTTTTTTTTCTCGCTCAATAAATAGATCTCTTAGAAAAATAATTACACCAACTGCCATTAATTTAAAAATTAATAAATCTCAACGATTTTGTGTAATAATCTAAATAATGACAACTTTTATTCGTCGTTGAAATTTTGATAAAAAAAAAAAAAACTTATTTTGACTTGATAAAAAAAAGTAGAAATTTAATATTTGAGAAACAAATCTTCAAGTATCAATAATCGAAGACTGAACAAAAAAAATAATCGAATTTGAAAAAATAAATAATTGAATGAGAACTGAAACTGAAATCAATTTAAAAAAAAAGAAAAGATTAGAAATACTGGAAAAATGTATTAATAAGTTAATTGAACTGATTTTTAATTATAAAACTTTCTCTGCCATTAAATTTGAGTCGATTTTCGTTTAATTTAATAAACCAAAAAAAATCCGCAAAATGGAACATTTTCAGTTGGAAAGATGTGTGTAAAAACTCAGGATTCAATGTTACAACTCTTTTAAAATGGCTTATTTTTGGAATTATCTTCCGGGAGTCGTCTTTAAAACTATAGGTTAGTAGAGAAATATTTATAGATGTAAAAATGGTGGTTGGTCACTTTTTCTAAAAAATATTTTCTAATTCTTTTTTTCTAAAAAAGAAAGCGATTTCTAATGAAATTTGTTTTCTAAAAAAAGTATTTTTTCTAATAATTTTGATTTCTAAAAAAAATTTTTGTTCTAAAAAGTGATAATTTCTAATATTTGTTTCATTATTGTCATGCAAATTACAAAATTTTTTATTTTCAAATATATATTTTTAAATAATTTCAGAATCAAAATTTAAAAAATTCACTTATCAAGTACAAAATTAATTATTATTGTTTATATTTTCAAAAATTTCAATATAATTCTTCGCAAGAATTCAATTATTTTTATAAATAGTAAAACTATTTTCAGGAATTCAATTATTTTCAAAACACTTTTAATTAAATTCCTCGTAAGAATTCAATTTTAAAAAAAAATTTTAATTAACTTCGAAGAAATTGAATTATTTTCTAAAATCCTTAATAAATCCTTTGAAACAATTCAATTATTTTTATAAGTAGTAAAATTCTTCTCAAGAATTCAATTATTTTTATAAATAGTAAAATTCATTGCAGGAATTCAACAAAATTTTAATAAAATTTCACGAAAGAATTCAATTATTTTCTAAAATTTTTATAAATCCTTCAAAACAATTCAATTATTTTCAATAAAATTCCCAAAAGAATTCAATTATTTTCTGAAATTATAAGAAATACTTTTTGAAACAATTCCATTATTTTTATAAATAGTAAAATTCTTTGCACGAATTCAATTATTTTTAACAAAATTTTAATAAAATTTCATAAAAGAATTACATTTTTTTTAAATTTCAATATTTTTCGAAAAAATTAAAATATTTTCTAAAATTTTAATAAATCCTTCGAATTTTCTAAAAATTCAATTTCAACAAGAATTTTAAATTCTCTAAATAAATTTCAATTATTTTCAAAATATTTTTAAAAAATTCTATATGAAAATTAAATTACTTTCAATGCAATTTTTAAATATATTCGTCAAAAAAATTGAAAGAATTCAATTATTTTCAAAAAAATAATAAAATTCTTGTGATGAATTTTCGAAACAACTTGAATTAAATTTCTCGAAAGAATTTAATTATTTTTCAAATATTTCAATAAAATTCTTCAAAATAATTCAATTATTTCCTAAAATTTTAATAAATTCTTCGAAACATTTGAATTATTATTTTTATAAATAGTTTTCCTCGTAAGAATTTAATTATTTTCAAATATTTACATAAAATTTATTTATTTCCTAAAATTTTAATAAATTCTTTAGAACAATTCAATTATTTTTATAAATATAGTGAAATTCTTCGCAAGAATTAAATTCTTTTTATAAATATTAAAATTCTTCTCAGGAATTCAATTATTTTCAATATAATTTTAATAAAATTCTTCTTCATAAAATTCAATTGCTTTTAAAATTTTCAATTCAAATTATTAAAAAAAACTCGATTATTAAAAAAAAAAATTCAAAGAAATTCTTCAAAAGAATTTAAATACAATTGAAAAAATTTTAATAAAATTCTTTTTAAGAATTCAATTGTTTTCATAAAATAAAAAAATTCTTCACGAAATTACTTTTATTAGAAAAATTTTTTTTTAGAAAATTATCTTTATTAAGAGAAATTTTTTTTAGAAAATTACCTTTATTAGAAGAAAGAAAATTAGAAAATCACCTTCATTAGAAAAAAAAAGTTTTCGAAAATGAAAAATTAGAAAATATATTTTAGAAAAACAGTACCCCAACCGTAAAATTTTTTGCCGTCACGTTCTATTGATTTAAATTTCAATTTAATTTAATTCCAAAAATTATTTTTCAAAATATGAAGTTTTTACTTTAATAATATTTATTTATTAGGTAATTTTTGTCTATTATTTCATAAAATTTCCTCTTTCGTTGTTGGTTTTTTATAATTTGAAAATTTGAATTTATTTTGAACGTGTCAACAAAATATTACTTTATCACAAATAATAAAATCTCTATACTGTATATTATTTTTAAAAGTTTAATTTTTTTATTATTCGTCTCACGCATGTTTCTTTATGTCTTAACACAAGAAAAGGAGAAATGTCAACGAGCACATGTCTTTCCAATTTGATGTATGTATTTGCACAAAAATCAGTTTCAAGTAAAAAGCGTGAAAGAAAGTGATTTATTTTTGAAAAATTATTTTAAAATACAAACGAATATTGATAATTTTATAGAATTTTGAAATTTAATTTTTAATTAGATCAGACGAGCAATTGGTCGTGAAAAACGATAAATATTTTTTTTCGTTGAAATAATTGTGACGTTTACTTATAAATTCTATAATTTAGTAATAAATCTATAAAATAAGTCAAATATCTACGAAAATGCTTATTTTCATCGAAATTATGAATTTTAGCCAGCAAATAATTTTTGTGTAACACAAATTAAATTTTGTTTTTTTAAATACACTGCACACAAAGTTATTGTTCACTGGTTTTGTGAATTTTGCGCAAAAAGAGTGTATTAATTATTAATCTTGTGGCTTTATTGAATTTATATATTTTATGTAAAAAAAATGTATTTTTGGATAGAAATATTTCACATGTTTAATTGTAACTCTGTGTTTTAGGAAACAGTGAGAAAGATGGCCCTGTTTTTGATTCTGAAGATCAACGTTATTTAGCTGACTGTAAGTAATTATGATTATTATTTATATTATAGTATTTTTTATTCAATTATTCTATTATTTTTATTTTTTATTTTTTATTTTTCTATTTTCAATTTTAATTTCAAAAAATTTCAATTGTAAATTAAAAAATTATAACGAAATTGTTTACTTTAAAATTAAAAAGAAATTGTTTATTTTATTAATTGTTTTCAATTTTTGCAGCCCTCGGGAATCCGTTAATAAAAGGATTGACGGAAGTGGTTAAATCACGGCCAGAAGATCCGGTAAACTATCTTGCCTCCTACTTGTATAATTCTTCAAACAAGACTGAAACTCCAAAATCCACTCATGTAATTTCATCTTCTTACTCTCATTTCTTTTTCATTTTTTGTAAAAATATTTTTTCTAAAATATTTTTTCTTTTTGTCTAAATTTAATTAACAAAGAACAAGTTATTTTCTCTTTCCAGATATTATTAATTTTTCATACGATAGAATTCATATTCAGAAATCAAATATTCCTTAAAAAATAAAATAATAATTATTATTTTTTAAATCATTATACTTTAAAGTATCTTTGAAAAAAAATTGCCTCTAAAGAAAATTATCGAAAGAATAATTCAGCGCAAAGAAGAAATTTGAAAATGACGTTTTGGATCATAGTTCTGTGTGTTTGAGGAACAATAGTTGATATAGTATTTCATACAAATATTCATTAGGAAATCCTTGCACTGTGTCAATTTTGTTTTACATTTATAATCGTATTTTAATTAGAATTTTTTGTATTAATGTTAGTTGTGATTTTGTCACTTTGAGAAAATTTCGATTTCGATTTTTAATGAGATTTCATTTTTTTTCATACAGGAATCAAATGTCCTGATTATTGATGATCGTGATGAGGAAACGAATATTGAAGATGATGATCTTGGATATCCGCAAACTCCAGAAAACGAGCCTGATCCCTCTGACACACAAGAAATCAATCCCGGGAAATCGAATTTCAATGATATTAACAGGGTGAGAGTTTGATTGAAAGTTAAAAATAATTTTTTTCACACTACTATAAAATTTGGAGAATTTTATAGAAATTAAAAAATTAATGCAAAAATTCAATAATTTTCAAAAGTAATAAAATTCTTCGCAGAAATTCAATTACGTTCAAAAATTTTAAAAAATTCTCGTAAAAATTTCAATTATTTTTAGAAATAATAAAATTCTTCTTCGAAATTCAATTTTGGTAAATAATAAAACTCATTGTAGAATTTCAATTATTTTTAATACAATTTTAATCAAATTCCTCGAAAAATGTATAATTATTCTTAAAAATTGTATTAAAATTCGCCGAAAGAATTCACATATTTAAAAATTTATTTAATAAAATTCTTTACGAGGATTCAATTTTAAGAAATATTGAATTAATAAATTATTTATTTTTGTATTCAAATAATTGAATTCTAGTAGAATTTTCTAATAAAAATTGATTTAAAAATGAACTTTAGTTAAAATTTTACATAATAATTGAATATTAGGAGAATTTTAGGATAATTTTTTAGAAATAATTAAATTTAGAAAAGGTTTAATTTTAAAAATTGGCAAAATTTTAACTATTTTCTAAAATTTCCCTACAATTCAATGATTTTCAATATCTACTATTTTAATAAAATTTTCTAAAAGAATTCAATTATTTAAAATAAATTTAATTATTTTCATAAATAATAAAAATTTCACAGGAATTCAATTATTTACAAATTTTTTTAATAACTTTCATCGCAAAAATTCAATTATTTTTATAAATAATAAAACTCTTTTGAGAAATTCAATTATTTTCAATGCACTTTTAATAAAATTCCCCGAAACGATTCAATTACCTATCTTCTTGAATAATAAATTTTTTAGCATAAATTAAATTGTTTTCAGTAGAATTTTTATAAAATTTCTTCAAAGAATTCAATTATTTTCAAAAATTGCAATAAAATTCTGGACAAAATTCAATTATTTTCAAAAATTGCAATAAAATTCTGGAAAAAATTCAATTATTTTCAAAATATTCTCATAAAATTCTGGACAAAATTCAATTATTTTCAAAATATTCTCATAAAATTAAATAAACGAATTTTTCATTAAAATTATTAAGACACACAATTATTTTAAAAAACTGTAAAAAATTCTTCATAAGATTTAATTATTTTCATAATATGTAATTTAAATTATTAAAAAGAAACTATTGCATTCAAAAAACGTAAAGAAATTTTTCAAAAAGATTTAATTATTTACAAAAAGCCTGATAGAATAGATCAAAAAAATTTCGATTATTTTAAAAGTTTAGAAGAAATTTTTCATAAAATTCAATTACTTTTAAAATATTCAATTAAAATGATTTAAAAACAGATTCAAAGAAATATTTTGCTAGAATTAAATTATTTTCAATTCAATTTCAATGAAATTACTCGAAAGAATTGAATTAAATTATTTTTATGAAGAATAAAGCTATTTTAAGAAATTCAATTTCGATTATTTGCAGGAATTTAATTATTTTCAATACAATTTTAATAAATTCTTCAAAACAATTAAATTATTGTTACAAATTGATAAAAATTTTCGCAAGGATTAAATTATTTTTATAAATAATAAAACTCTTTTGAGAAATTTAATTTTGATTATTTTAAAAGTTTGAAAAAAATTTTTAATAAAATTCATTTACTTTCAAAATATTCAATTAAAATTATTTAAAAAAAACTCCATTATTTAAAAAAAAATTCAAAGAAATCCTTCTCGAGAATTCAATTGTTTTCAATTCAATTTCAATGAAATTTCTCAAAAGAATTGAATTACTTTAAAAAATTTTAATAAAATTCTTCGTAAGAATTTAATTATTTTCATAAAAAATAAAATTCTTCTCCGGAATTCAATTATTTTTAATAAAATTTTAATAAAATTCAATATTCAAAATTTTAGTCATTAACAGAGACGATTATTTTAATAAGTTGAAAAAAATTCTTTTTTCCATTCAATTATTTTCTAATTTTTCAATTAAAATTATTTAAAAAATTAGAATTATTTTCAATGATCTTAAATAAATTCTTCAAAAGATATTAATTATTTATAAGAACTCTAATAAAATTGTTTAAAAGAATTTTATGTTTATAAAAATTTATTTGAATAATAGTAAAATTACTAAATACAATTATCAAGAAACCTGATTATTTTAAAAGCTTGAAGGAAATTCGTCATAAAATTATAAATTAATTAAAAATTAAATTTATTGAAAACATTTTCTGTAATTTAATTGACTTGTTAAATTTCAGGATGAACACGGGCAGTCTATACTTCATTTTGCAGCTGTTCGATCGCATACACGCGATTCATTATTCAACCTTCTGCAGGAGTCGCAAATAAATATTGCTTATAGAGATGAAACTTATAGAACGGGTAGAGACGTTGCAGAAACATCGCATGTACCGGACAATGCGATGGAAATTGATCGTTGGGTGGTTTTTTTAGCTGCTCGAGGTATTTTCTTTTTTTTTTTGCTTATACTCGAAATTTTTTCTTAATTTCTTTTTATTTTTTTCTATTGTACGGAAAAAAATTTCCTATTATTTAGTTTTTAAATAAACAATTATTTTTAAAGGAGAAACAGAAAAATTAGTCGAACTTTTATTGGAGGGATACGATCACATTTTGGATACTTCGGATGATGGAGAGAATATAGTGGATGTTGCTAAAAAGCAAGGTCACGAATCTACTGTACAATTTTTGCAGTCAATTCCAAATTTTGAGGTAAGAAGAAAAAAATAATTCCTTTTTCCTTGTTTATTTTCTGAAATTTCAAAATTACTGGGATTATAATTTTTTTTTTTGTTTTTACAGTCAAGAAGAGAAGAGTTACACAGTGCGATTAGAGCAAATAATGCAGAAATGACGAGAGAATTGTTTATACAAAATGGAGATGGAGCGAAATTAATTGCATTCGCGAAAAATGTCTATGGACGATGTGCAATTCACATTGCAGTTTTAAGAGAAAATGCCGAAATTGTTGAGTTTATTGCTGAGAATTATCCAGAAACATTGGCAATTGGCGATAATGTACGTATTTAAAAAAAATCATCCCTTTTAAAATTTAATTAATTAATTAATTAAATTTATAATTAAATATTGAATTTAATTCATAATAATAAATAATTTCGCTTTAGCTTGAAAGAACAGCGCTTCATTATGCAATGGCCTTACCATCTATCGAAGTTTTAAGTACTATTTTAATAAAAGCAGGAGCTAAGCGTATAAGAAAAGACTTGGTAAGAAACTGCCCTTAATTATCTAGATTTCTTTTTTTTTAATTTTGAAAAATCTAGTAAAAGCTATATTAATAATCGTTGTATTCCAGTTATCTGTTCGCAGTTTGACATTAGTTGTTGTTTGCTTTTATTTTTGTTTCCTGACTTTTTAAATAATTTTTATTTTACATATTTTCCTTCAAAAAATTCAAATATTTTCAAAAATTCAAATAATATTCTTCAAAACAATTCAATTATTTTTATGAATTGTAAAATTCTCGGAAAGAATTCAATTATTTTCATAAATAATACAATTCTTCAAAGGAATTCAATTATTTTCATAAATAATAAAATTCTTCAAAGGAATTCAATTATTTTTATAAATAATAAAATTCTACTGAGAAATTTAATTATTTCCAATACAATTATAATAAAATTTCTCGAAAGAATACAATTATTATTTTTAAAAATATTATTTAAATTCAATTATTTTCAACAATTCTGATAAAAAATTCAATTATTTTTAAAAATAGTAATAAAATTTTTCTAAACAATTCAATTGTTCTCAATAGTTTTAAATAAAATTCTTTGTAAATTTCAATTATTTTCAAAATTTTCAATTTATTAAAATTACTTTCGAAAATTACATTATTTTTACAAAATTTAATGAAATACTTGAAAAAAATGTATTGATTTACAAAATCTCTAATAAAATTGTTTAAAATAATTTAATTTTCTATGAATAATTTTAATATAATTTAATTGGAAAATCGTTAATTACAATTAATAATAAACACGATTATTTAAAATATTTAAAAGAAATTCTTCTTAAAATTCAATTATTTTAAAAAATTACAGTAAAAATTATTAAGAAAAAATTCATTATTTTAAAGAATTTTAATAAAAATCTTTCGAAAACTTAAATTATTTTAAATACAAATTTAATTACATTTTCTCTAAAGAGTTCAATTATTTTCAAATTTTTTGATAAATTCTTTGCAAGAATTGAAATTAAACATTTAATTATTGAATTTTATTAAAATTTTCAAAAAATAATTCAATTTTTCTGAGAATTTTATTACAAATTTTTGTAAAATAATTTAATTCATTCAAAAAATGTTATTAAAATATTGAAAAAAATTAATTTGATTATTGAATTTTATTAAAATTATATTGAAAATAATTAAATTCACGAAAAGAATTTTAATATTTATAAATAATAATTAAATTCTTGCGATAAATTTTATTCCTTAGAAAAATAATTGAATTGTTTTGAAGGAATTTATAAAAATTTTAGAAAATAATTGAATTATTTCGTGAAATTTTATTAAAAATAATTGAATTTTTGCAAAAAATTTTATTATTTTTAAAAATAATTGAATTCTTGAGAAGAATGTTATTATTTATGAAAATAATTGAATTCTTGAGAAGAAATTAAAATTTTTGATGATATAAACAATAATAATTAATTATGTACTTAATAAATGAATTTTTTAAATTCTAATTTACTAGTTTATAAATAAATTTCGATTTAAATTGATAACTGACAATATTTAAATTTAATAGAGATCAAGACAGCCGAGTTATTATTACATGAACAAGACAGAAATTCAAAAACTCCAGGAAGAAGAAGATGAAATTATAAAAATGTAATAAAATCTACCAGATAGTTTTTCCATTAATGAAAAGAAGATAAAAATAACACACTTATAAATAAAGTAAGAAATTCTCTTTTTCTTTTAAAAAATAATTTCATTTTTAAATAAAAATTAGTTTTCTAGATTTATTAAATATTTCAAAAAAACCTGATAATATTGCAGTCATTAAACAGTTAAGACTAAGAAAAGAAAAAAATTTTATTATTTATATATATTGAGATAAGCAACGATATAAATTAATAACTATCTGTATATCTGTTATTGTCTTTCTATTATTAATTATATTATAATATTAATAAATAATAAATTATAATAATTATAATCCTACGATATAAAATTTGTATTTTTATTTTTGCGGAAATTTATTTCTATTTGCTGAAGTAATTTTTAATGGAGAAAAAATTTGTCACTTTAATTTTAATTCGGCACTTTTCTTTTCATTTTTGATAATTCCGAATTTTGTCAGATTAAATCAAAGAGATTTGAAAAATTAAATTTTCTTTTAATCAAAACGTTTAGAGAAGGCTAAGATCTAAAATAATCTAAAACCAAAGAAAAAAGTGTTTGTCATTACTTTAGTTTTTCGTTTCTTTCACGTTTTCATTTAATTCTATTTTTTCTCGATTAATTCCTTATTTATCTCATCGATTTCAATTATATCCTGCCAAGGATTTGGATTTACAAATGCAGGTCTCGCTTTTTGATGGGCTGTAAAAGGAAAAATTGAATTAATCACTTTCTTTCTTTTTTTGTTGTTGTAAATTTAAATTTTTTTACTATTTATTATATACTATTTATATACTATTATAATTATTATAAATAATAATAATATTATAATTATTATATTATTAATTATTATAATTTAATTATTATTACTATTATAATTATTATTATTATAATTTAGACTACAAAATAGCTTTTATACTTTTCACTATAAAATAATTTAGACTATAAAATTACTTTTATAGTTTTTACTATAAAATAATTTAGACTATAAAATAACTTTTATAGTTTTTACTATTAAATAATGTTTCAATTTTATTCAACTAACGTAATAAACCTTGAGTGGCTGGTTTCGGTTTTATTTTCGATTTTTCTCGCCACTCGCCATAGGCTTTGTTACTTTCTTCGACTCTCTTCTTTTTTTCCTCATCTTTCTGTTGTTCTTTTAAATGCTGTTTTTTCTGTTGTTCTAAAAGGAGAAGAGATGAGAAGAAATTTACTTAAGATTTTCAATTAGAAATTAGAATTGAATTAGAAAAGAAAGTAGGAAAACATTTACTCTTGTGATCATCTTCTTTTTTCCTTGCCCACTGTCGAAGATAAATTGTTTTTGCCACAACTGCCTTATCCTCAATATCTTTGAGTCTTTTCTGAAGTTCCAATTCTCTTCTCAAAATTTGCTGCTTAACGATTTGTTCATGCTTTTTTCTCTCGATCCATCTGACAAATGTTTCCTGATCCCTACGCTCCTTTTCCTCTTTTTCACTCTTGATTTTCTCCTCCTCCTCCTGTTTCATCTTCTCTGCTTGACGCTTTTTTTCCTTTAATTTCAAAATTCTTTGCTCCTTTTCCAGCATCCATTTCTCGTGGGCAATTTTTCGTGAACTCAACATTCCATTTGGAGTTTGTCTTCCAGATAAAGTGCACGACGTAAATGTCGAATTTGTCGAATTTTCAAAATCGCTTATCGAACATCTAAATTCAAAATTTTATTCATTGGGATTTTTAATTTTAATTTAATTTTAGAATCGATAGAAAAAAAACCTTTGTTCTGTTTTCATTTTGTATTCACTCGATGATAGTGGAAGATGGAGAGAGTTACTCTCAGAACTCGAGAAATCGCTGGTAATTTTACAACGTCTTTCGATTTGCTTCGATGGTCTCAATTGTTGATCGATGGAAGAATTCGTTGTCGATGAAATTGAAGGAAAGCAACGATATGTTCCGGGAGTATAATCGCCAGAAATGTGCGATTCTTCACCATTTGACTTTTCAATTGTTCAATTTAATTATTAGTCGACAGGAAAAATTTTCGAAAATAAAAGAAAATAAAACGAAAATATTCGAACATTAAAATAAATAATAAAAATAAAAAAAATAAATAAACAATAAATAAATTAAACATTAAAATAAATAAAAATTGAATTAATAAACTATAAGGTTAATTTTCCAATAAATTGAATTTGAGAATAGAAATAAAATTCGAAAAATAGAAAAAAATCAATTACATACAATGGAGAGAACAGAAATTCCATCGGTGAGAGTATTTGTTCCCTGTTTCGATTCCAAACGAGATGAATGACAAAATTGATGCTTGCAATATTTTCCCGAATGATCGCCGCAATTTTCATGACTTTCAAAATTTTCGGGACAAATCATTGAATTTGTGTAACGAATTTCCGATCCGGATTTCGAACTCGTTGATAGAAGATCATAATTGTTTGTCTTGTTCCTTGGAAAAATAAATTTCTTCCTTCCCTCGCATAATGACGATGAATCTTCAGTGGAAAATTGTGTTAAACCATTTTCAGATTGAAAACGACGCATTATTTTCTTCTCGAAAATTTGCAACTGTCAAAATTGCTGTCCAAAAAAAAAAAAAAATTCTTAACCAAATTATTATTTGTCAAAAAAAATTTTTGTTTCCTTTACAAAGAAAATCGTAGTAGAAAAATAGAAATCATTTTTAAATTATGTATTTTCTAATTAGATTTGCTGATTATTTTGAAAATATTTTCCGTATTGTGAATTATTAAATTCTAAATGTTCTAAATCCGACTTCATTTCTTTTTTTTTTATTTTTCATCTACAAATAATAACCTATTTAATGTCACTTTCCACGTTCATTCGTTAATTTTTTAAAATGTAAGAATTTTTTTACTATTCATTTAAGCGATGTAAACGATTCAAACGATAAACTGTATTTGGTAAATTTCACATATTTTGAATTAAATTTAAATAATTTTCCTTTAATTACAAGGATTACAAGTATTTGAATATGTTTTAAATTTCAATTTAAAAAAAATTGACAATTCGATTGAACATCGATTTACTACTTTTCATCGAAAGCAAAAGTAGATAAGTTCTAAAAATTAAAATTTAATTATGAGATTTTTCAATTTTTGTATTTATTTCAAAGTATCACTTAAATGTTATAAATTGGGAATTATGAGATCAGATCAATGTTCAGTGTACATCCCCCCTCTTTCGGTAATATTACTTTGTTTTACAATTGATAAATATTCCTCACTGACTTCCTCGGGTTCCATTTTAAAAAAGTACTCCCCGTCTCGATGAATATAATAAGTATCAACGAAATTAAAATATAATCCAAGTACGATATTCAAAGCAGCAGTGTCGTATGCATGACAACCAGAATATCGATATTGTGGCTTTTTATTGAAACGACATCCGGCTGATTGAGCTCCTGTGAAAATTATTTTAATTAAAATAGAAATAATTAAATATATAAAAAATTTAACTAATGTCAAGAGGAATTGAATTAATTTTTTTTTTTTTAAAAAAAACTAACTTTTTTTAAAAATGTCCAATTAAATTCATTCAAAATTTAAATTTTCCAAAATTTCAAATTGAAACCTTTTGAAATAAAAATTATTTATGAAAATTGTAATTATGCAACTCATAAAAATCAATTATTGTTGAAATTTTAAAGTTTAAAATTATTTATTAAATAATTTAGAAGTCATCATTTTTTGATAGCTCTTCAACAAAATAAATTATTTTCAAAAATAGAAAAATGTAAAAGTTTTTTTAATAAAATTCTTGGTAATTTCAAAGTTTTAATTTAAGACACCAAAATTCAGAATTTTGTTATGAATTCAATAAAAATTTAATTTTTTTTTTCAGTTCAATTAAAAATGTTGATTGAATGAAATTAAATAAAATTGAAATACAAACCTATAGGACAGATGCAATCTCGAGTTAAAGCACACTGCACCCAAGGGAGCATTATTTTTTCCCTTATTTCATTGGTGTTTCTAATAATAATTCGTGATGCCCTTATTAATGGAAGAAATAAGAAACTTTCACTAGTTGTGTGAAAATATTCATACATTTTTGGATGTGTGAGGGAACTAATAGCGTGACTCGATGGCCATGTAAGAATTCCTGATTTAGGTAAAAGATATTTTGAAACTTTCGAAGAATTCAATCTCACATTTGAATCCATATATAATACGTTTTCTAAAGTATTTAAAGCAGTCTGTAATTTAAAAATAAAAAATCATTATTCATTTAAATATTAACAGCCCTCGCCTCGGATCGACTTTAAAACTGTCCATTTTTCTTTTTAAAGATTATTAAGGTAGAATATTTTCAAAAATTTGAATAAAGAAATTCTTAAAATTAAGTTTTTAGAAATATTTCTAAAAAATTTTTAAAAGACAATATTTTTATAATTACATACAATGAAAATATGTCCAAAATATTTTAATTTGATAAAATCTTTTAAAAAATAATTGAAATTTATTAAAATCTTGGAAAAATAATTTAAATGTGATAAAATCTTTTCAAAATGTAAGAATCTTAAATAAATAAATAAAAATAATTGAGTTTTTAAAAAATATAAAAATATAATCACAAAAATTTTATTTTGTTTTTCCCTGAGTTTTTCCTGATTTAGACTTTTTCCCCGGCCCTGACGAATATTCTGATTCACTACAAAAATTATTAGATACTCAAAAAAATGTTCTACTACATTTATTTGCGAATTTCTTCAAAAGTAAAATTATTCCAAAACATCAGTAACATCTTTTTCAAATAAATATTTAATAATTATTATAATTTAAAATTTTAAGTGAAATTCATTTTTTAATCAATTTTTATTAGAAAATTTTACGAGATTTCAATTATTTAAATACAAAAATAAATAATTTATTAAATAATTGAATATTTCTTAAAATTGAAATTTTTATGAAGAATTTTATCAAAATTTTTTTAAATAATTTAATTCTTTTAGCGAATTTAAAAAAAAATGTTAAGAATAAATGCAATTTCCTATCATTTTATTTAAAATTGTATAAAAAATAATTGAAATTCTGCGAGAAGTTTTGTTATTTTTATAAAAATAATTGAATTCTTGCAACGAATTTTATTAAAAAATTTTCTAAAGAATTTAATTCCGTTGAAGAATTTAATTTCTGAAAATAATTGAATTCCAAAGAAAAATATTATTATTTGTGAAAATAATTATTTCCTTGTGATGAATTTTATTCAAATTTTTTTTAAATAATTGAATTTTTCAGAATTTTTTAAAACTTTTTGAAAACAATTAAATTCTATCGAGAAATTACATTAAATAATTGAAAATAATTGGAATCTGAGAAAGAATTTTATTAAAATTTTTTTAAATAATTTAATTCCTATGAAAATGTTCTTTTTTGAAAAAAAAAATTAAATTCTTGTGAAGAATTTTATTAAAATCTTTTAAATAATTAAATTGTTTCGAAGAATTTTATTTTTTACGAAAATAATTGAATTATTTCGAAGATTTTAATAAACATTTTAAACAATAATTGTATTCCTAGGAAAAATTTTATATTGTATTAAAATAATTGTATTCTATGATCAATTTTATAATTTTTCAAATTTATAAAGCATTTTAACAAAATTTTTTTAAATAATTGAATTCTCGAGAAAAATTTTATTATTTATGAAAATAATTGATTTCTTGAGAAGAATTTTATTAACTAAATCTTGTAACAAATTTTGTCAACATTTTTTTAAATAATAGAATTTTTAAAAGAATTTTATTTAAATTTTTCGAAATATTTGAATTTCTCAGAACTATTTTTTTCAATTCTCTAAATATATGTGAATTCTTTCGAGAAACTTCATTAAAAAATGAAAAATAATTGAATTGGTGCGAAGAAATTAATAAAAAATTGGTAAGTAATTGAATTCCTGTGGAATTTTTATTAAAATTTTGTTTAAATAATTGCATTCTTTTGGAAAATTTTATTAAAATCGTAGATATTAAAAATAATTGAAAAGAGAAAAATTTTTGAAAATAATTGAAATTTTGCCAAGAATTTTATTAAATTTTTTGAAAATAACTGAATTTCGGAGAAGAATTTTATTATTTATAATGATAATTTAAATTTTGACGAGAATTTTAAAAGATTTTTGAACATAATTGTATTTATGCGAAGAAGTTTATCACTCTTGAAAATAATTGAATTTCTTGTAATCAGTTGTTCTTAAAATTTTTATTTAAATTCATTAAAAATTGATATTTTACTAAAATTTCAAATTGAAACCTGTCAAGTTCTTCTATTTATGAAGATTGTAAACGCAACTCTTTTGAAATTTAATTAATTTTGAAATTTTTAAGTAAAATTATTCATTAAATAATTTCTAAGTAATAAATTTATGGTAGTTCTTGAAGAATTAAGTTAATTAAAAAGAAATTATTGTCAGAATATAGAAAAAATTGAAGGTTTTGTATTAGAATTCGTGACATTTTCATAGTTTATGAGGCAAACAAAAAAGAGTCCAAAATTGAGAATTTTCTTATAAATTCTAAAAATTTAATTTTTTTCAGTACTTTTAATAAAAATCTCTGACTTTTCCCTGATCAATTCTAATTTCCCTAAATTCCCTGACCTGTGGCAACCCTGTTTGTATTAAAAATTTGGTATTTTGTTGCAAAATTTGGAAGAAAAGTCGAAAAAGTCGCAATTTTTTAATATAAGTCGATAAAAGTCGCATTATTCGAAAATAGTCGAGAAAGTCATAATATCCGAGGCCTGTTAATTAAGGAGTAAATATTATTCATTAAGAGTAAATACTATTTATTAAGAGTAAATATTAATTAATAAGTAAATATTATTTACCTGAATAACAAGAGGCCTATACACGTGCAATCTATCGTCTTCAGCGTGAGCAGGAAAAAAACTTAAATCAAATTGTACGACATTACATTTACTCGAATTACAAGCCGATCTCACAGTTTGTAATACATCTTCATTTAGTCCAACACTATACACAACAATACTGTTATTTGGCAAAAAATGACTGACATTTTTAACAAAACCATAAATATTTTGCTCGCTTCCAGGCCTGATTAGAGATACAACAGTGACATTTTGTGATTTTGATGGAGTATTTGTTCCATCAAGACCTAGTAGAGCGAGGTATCTGGAGTCTGTAACTAAACGTTTTTCTTCGACATCTTTTAAGTTCTCCTATAAACAGAAATTCCAAAACATTAATACATTCTTCATTTCCATCAATTCATATTTCTACATTTTCTCTTTCATTTGTCTACAATATTCCACAATAATCCCAGTTTTTTTAATTTTTAAAAAATTCATTTGCTTATTTTGTTTGAAACTACGTTTTTTTTAAAAAAATTTAAATTGTATAAATAAACTCACCTGGAAACTCCGCAATTGTTTTGTTACTAATGTTTGAAAAGGCCTTTGGCTGCTGAAAGCAATAAAAACAATAGTCGTCCCGACAACACAAATAAGGAACAACAGAAAGTTTCTGGCACGCATTTTTCATCCTTTATTATTAAAAAAATAGTCAATCATAATACTGATAAATGTTTATAAATTTCGAAATTGTTAGAGAGGTTATAAACTGTGTACACGCGCTGTTATCATTATAAAAAATAGAGATTTTTTGTAAAAACTTTCTTGAATATTTCAATTTTCTTCTCTTTTTGTTCCTATATTTGTAAACCTTGTAAACTTTTTAAAAACTGTACACGGGTATGAATAAAAAATTTATTTAGACATTTCTTTTTAAATTTTTTGTACAAAACAGTACAAAAGTGACAAACAGCTGTAGCAGACGACAAAAGTAATTTGGTTTTTTAACGCTAGAGGGATTTTTTCGCTGAGAATTTAAAAAAGAGAAAATTTTTTGATTTTTCTATAATATATTATTTTTGTTGACTCTGTCGACTCTGTCGATGAAGTGCAAAAGAAGTGTAATTTCTTTATTTCTTGTGACATACTAATTTTTTTTACCCAGAATAATAATAAAGTAATAAATATATACTATGCGGTCGACGCCATTTTTAAATGTAAATAAATAAAGTTTCTAACCTCACTTTTATTAGACGGGACGGTAACGCGCACTTTTGACTTTGACATGTTCTGTGATATAATTCATATACAATTCATATAATTTGATTATTTGATAAAATTAATAAAATTTAAGAAGAATTTTTATTTTAACGTTTATATCATGATGGACGATACATTTTTGGATGATGGAATTGGAGTGCATTTTGATAAAGCAACATTAGAAATGAAAAAGGAGAACGAAAATTCAGGTAAATGTAGAATTTAATTTCATGTATCTTTTGTATGCAAAATATTAATTGAAATTTATGTAAAATTCATTTTTTTCACAACTAAAAGAAGGAGAAATGATTCGGAATTCTTGTTTTTGAAGTTTAAACAGTTTTTTTTTGTTTTGGACAATTTAACGTTTAATTTTATCAACAGGTACCACAAGTACCACAGGCACTACAAATACAAAACAAAGTACAGAAACGACAAGTGGATTAACAAATTCATCAGAATCGAAACACGTTTCAAATATTCCTTTCAGAATAATTGATGTTCACAATTATTTCTCAGACAGAGAGCAAGTTATAGAAAGAGCTTTAAAAGATTGTCAAAAGGAACTCGTGAACAGTGAAGAGACACTTTTGGGAAGTTGGCTATTAACCGAGTAAGATTATAATTATTTATCTCATTTCATCTTTAATTAGTATTTTATTTATTTATTTCTTATTATTACTTACTTTTTATTATTATTTCACTGTTTTTTGAAGGATATCAAATTGAGACAAAAAACGTAGCAAAATTGTTGCGAAGCAACATTTTGATATGTTTTTTGTCTCAATTTGATATCATTATTATTACTTATTAATAAATTATTCTTATTATGCTAATTAAAAAATTTGTTATTTTCAAATATAAATTTTTGAATAATTTCCTAATCAAAATTAAAAAATCCACTTATTAAGTACATAATTAATTATTATTGTTTATATTTTCAAAAATTTAAATATAATTTTTCGCAAGAATTCAATTATTTTAAAAAATAATAACATTCTTCGAAAGAATTCAATTATTTTCAACAAAGTTTTAATCCAATTTCACGAAAGAATTCAATTATTTTCTGAAATTTTAATAAATCCATTCAAAAACAATTCAATTATTTTTTTAAATTTTAATGAATCTTTCACAATTCAATTATACTTTTAAATAGTAAAATCTTTGCAAAAATTTAATTATTTTCAATAGAATTTCACGAAAGAATTCAATTTTTTTCTAAATTTGTTTATAAATTTTTTCAAAGTGTTATAAAAATTTTAATAAAATTCAATAATTCAGTTTTTTAATTTCAATTATTAAGAAACACGATTATTTTTAAAACTTGAAAGAAATTGTTTATAAAATTGAGTTAACTGTAAAAATTTTCAAATAAAATTATTAAAGCATTTAAAAACAAAATTAAAAGAAATTCTTTTCAAGAATTCAATTATTTTCATAAATAATACAATTCTTCGAAGAAATTCAATTATTCTCAAATTTTTTGATAAAATTCGTTGCAAGAATTCAATTACTTTCATAATTTTCATAAATAATAAAATTCTTCGAACAAATTCAACTATTCTCAAATTTTTTGATAAAATTCATTGCAAGAATTTAATTATTTTCATGAATAATAAAATTCTTCGAAAAAATTCAATTATTTTCAAATTTTTTGATAAAATTCGTTGCAAGAATTCAATTATTTTTAAAAATAATAAAATTCTTGGAATAAATTCAATTATTCTGAAATTTTTTTATAAAATTCGTTGCGAGATTTCAATTATTTTCATAAATAATAAAATTCTTCGAAGAAATTCAATTATTCTCAAATTTAAAAAAAAATCAAATCTATTGCTTCAAGATTAATCTAAATAAATTTTTCCCTTTAGAATAAGTCTGTGGGACACTGAGAAGGAAAGGCTGATTTTACTGACAAAAGATTTTCTCTTCTCTGTAAAATACGATCTCATTTCGTTGAAAATTTTGGAATTCAACAAAGTACCAGTAATGGAGATTGACACACTTCTCTACGGGGATTTAATTTATCCCTCGAAATCACTTTTACCGTAAGTTATCAAAATACAAATTGAATTTTCAATTAGAGACTTTTTTCTCGAAAATACAGGAAATTGTTTATCGAATTTAAAACATGAAATTCAAGTGTGAATTGAAATGATTTTATAGAAGATTGAATGGATTGGCCGAAGGATTTTCTTCCTTAATTAATTGCGCTATCCGTCAAGAATGGTCGTCCTCTTTATCTGGCTTGACTCATTTCGAGTCTAGGTATCGTGACAAACTTCAAAATCAAATGTTTAAATTTTAGTTCTATTCAAATATTTTCCGTTCAGTCGGTTTTTGCAATATTGTGTTTTTTTCGCTTAGTTAATTTTTTACGCTAGTTTTTTTTTAATTTTTCATTAGGAATTATGATCCCCACGTTCTGAGAGTTCAAATGAAGGAAATATTTGTTATTAATTTTCAAAAAAATAACTAATCACAATTAGATATTGAAAACCGAAATTTTACATTTGGAAACTCAGTAATTAATTTTCTTGCTAGTGACGCAAATCTATTGGAATAAAAATTTAATTTGTTGAAATAAATAAACTTTATTATTTGAACGATCAAAACTTTAGTATCTAGGAATTTTCAGCACGAATTTCGATTTTCTTTTTTGGTTCTTTTCTAGTAGATTGAAAATTACATATATTCTTTTCCTGATAGTAGACAATTTTTTACATTTTTCCCCTGAATATAGATTTTTGTTATTGATTTAATGAGAGAATTAAAATTTGTTTGAATACAGAAATCGAAATATGATCGGTATGAGAATAATGTGGAATAAAGGACAACCTCTTCATTTGAACAAAAAGTGGAATCCTTTCGCAAAAAATATCCCCTGGCTCACTTATACAAGTCATCCGCTTTATTGGCATAAAGGTATTTAGACAAGAAATAATATTAAATAAATTTTTAAAAAAACAATCTGCAGGGTGCTACGCAACCTGGAAATGAAAGGGAATTTTATGCGTTTACAATTTTCATAAGTAGTTAAACTTTAGAAGATTTTGATTTTAAATTTTGTACAATTTCAATTTTAAATGAATTTAATTAGAAATATAAAAAACTTAGATTTAGAAAAAAATTTTTAAACTAAAATTCTTCTGAAATTAGTTAAATTTTTAAATATATATTTTACTAGTTTTATTAAAAATAATGGATTTATAAAGGAATTTTAGTTAAAAACACTAAAACAAATTGAATTTTGAAGCAATTACAAATGATTGCAGAAATTCAATTATTTTCAAAAATTTTAATTATTTTCAAAAACTTTCCTCAATTCAATGATTTTTAATATCTACTACTTTAATAAAAGTTCCTAAAAGAATTCAATTAGTTAAAAAAATTTTTATTAAAATGCTACGAAAACATTTAATTATTTTCATAAATAATAAAACTCAATGCTGAATTTCAATTATTTTTAATAAAATTTTAATGGAATTCCTAGAAAAAAGTTATTATATTCTTAAAAATTTCATTCAAATTCAGCAAAGAAATTTAATTATTTTAATAACCTCTGTTAAAATTTATTTTTTACAATTTAAATATTATTTTCAATACATTTTTAATTAAATTTCTTTAAAGAATAAAATTATTATCCAAAATTTTAATGAAATTCTTTGCGTAACAATTCAATTTTTTTCAAAATAATGTTAATAAAATTCTTCGTAGAAATCCAATTATTTTTAATAATTTACAACAATTCTCGTCAAAATTTCAATTATCTTTATAAATAATAACATTTTTCTCCGAAATTCAATTATTTTCAAAACTTTTAATAAAATTCATTGCAAGAATTGAATTATTTTCATAAATAATATAATTCTTCGAAGAAATTCAATTATTCTTAAATTTTTTTATAAAATTCGTTGCAAGAATTCAATTATTTTAAAAAATAATAAAATTCTTCGAAGAAATTCAATTATTCTCAAATTTTTTTGATAAATTTTTTTTCCAAGAATTCAATTATTTTCATTATTTTTATAAATAATAAAATTCTTCGAAGAAATTTAATTATTCTCAAATTTTTTTTATAAAATTCTTTGAAAGAATTCAATTATTTTCATTATTTTCATAAATAATAAAATTCTTCGAAGAAATTCAATTATTCTCAAATTTTTTGATAAAATTCGTTGCAAGAATTCAATTATTTTCATAAATAATAAAATTCTTCGAAGAAATTCAATTATTTTCAATTTTTTTTACAAAATTCTTTGAAAGAATTCAGTTATTTTAATTTTTTTTCAAAAATAATAAAATTCTTCGAAGAAATTCAGTTATTCTCAAATATTTTGATAAAATTCGTAGCAAGAATTCAATTATTCTCAAAAATAATAGAATTCTTCGAAGAAATTCAATTATTCTTCAACTTTTTGATAAAATTCGTTGCAAGAATTCAATTATTTTCATAAATAATAAAATTCTTCAAAAAATTCAATTATTGAAAAATTGTTTGATTAAATTCTTTATGAAAATTTAACTTTAAGAAACATTCAATTATTGTTTAATAAAATATTTATTTTTATATTTAAATAATTGAATTTTCGCAGAATTTTCTAATAAATATTGATTTAAAAATGAATTTCAAATTAAAATCTTTGAAAATTGGAACTTTTCATACTTTTAATTAAGAATTCTATAGAATTAATTTTTCTCAATAAATTTAATGGAATTTTTTAAAATTGTTTGAAGTTTTTAATTTCTAATGAATTTAATTGAAGAATGTCAGAATATTCGAAATTTCGTAAAATTAAATTGTAAACAAAAGAATTTGAAAATTCACAATGAACTTTTTTGAAAATTATTTTTAAAAACTTGACATAAAGAAGAATTTTAGTTGAAAATTCTAGAATTGAATAATTGTAATGATGAAAATAATTTTTGAAGAAGTTACAGTAACAAAGTAGCAAGTTTTAATTATATTTATTTAAAAATGAATTAATTGATGTTTTCGAATAATTTTCTTTTTTAAAAACCTCAAAAAGTCAGAGACTTTGAAAAGAGCGAAAGCTTGGTGGCCATCCTGAATCTAAAAAAAATAATAATTTCAGGTTCGGAAACCGATAAAACGAAGTACGACGTTAAAGGCCTGGAAGAAGCTCTACAATCCATAATTCCAGAACACAGCAGTAAATTAAATAGACCGATTATCATTGAAAATTATATAGGTATTTGCTCTCTAATTCACAATAGAAATTCCCTGGGATTCTTTAAAATAAGAGGAAAAGTCAGTTTCTGATTTGTAAATTTAGGTAATTACAATCCTAACATTTTCTATGTGACTTTTAATCGATTTCCAAGTTACGAAAATATTTACAAAATTTACAATTTATATACAAATATTTAGTACATATATATTTGTCTACATTTAATTATTAACAATCTAACTATCTTTCTGCATGAATTGTAAATAATTTATTAGTGAACTGTTAACAACCGGTTTTTGTTCATCTCGAGAAAGATTTAAATGGATAAAGTCATCTCTTGCATAATCAAGGAAATCTAGTCGTTAAATATTAATCTTTTTCTATGAGAGAAGAATATAGCAAAAAAAACAATATTATATGTGAATAGACTTTTCCATCGGAAAATATTTTATTTAATATAGACAAATTTTTAAGAAACTGATAAAGTTCTTCCTTTCCAATATACAAATTATAAAAATCAAGTTGTAGAAAAAATATTTCTGTAAGATACAAAATATTCCAATTTTTATGATAATCGAATTTCAAATTTCTCTAAAGAGTAGATATAATAATCGATTTTTAATATTAAAATACGAAAAATTGAAAAATTATACTGTACGTAGTTTCATGAATAATATTTACTATATCTAATTATTAATTTTTTAAGAACGTTAGTTTTAGAGAATATTTTAATTTTCCATTTTACAAATTCAATTTTCAATTCAATTTCGATTAAATTTTTTGGATTCTAAATAAGTATTTGAATTTAAAGTTTTTAAACTGAAAAAAATATTTACATTATTAAGTCGGCCTAAAAACACACATTTCGTCGATTGAGAATTTATATATATTTTCAGAATTATTATAATAAATGTTAGTAAAATTATATGAATAAATTAATATATATTATCGAGATTTATTATATTTTATTAATAATAATAATAATAATAAATAATTACATTATAATAAATAAAATAAAATTATACTAAACTGTTAGTAATTTACTGGTTTTCATTCATTGCAAACCATTTTTTTTCTAAATCTAGAGAATTTTCTTTCTACTTTATTTTTATTAAGTTCAATTAAGGTTTAATTAGTTGAAATTAATTATATTCTTCCTATGTGTTAATAATAATTTTTATTCGGTTCTCGGAAGAAACCACAAAATTTTCATTTTGAGTTTCATTTAATTCTTTCTTTCGAGAATCGAATAAAAATTATTAAGTTTTATTTAGTTTTATTAAATTTATTAACATAAATTTCTTTTTAATTAAAATTTTCTTATTAATTTAATTTTTATTCACAGGTTTTAATTGAAATGCGTGTAGAAAATTTGACTAACCGCAGGCATCACAGTTGGTCCCCTTTTCCACTTTTGTCCTTATTTGACCTTATTTCAATTTTATCACCTTTTTCACCTTTTTGACGATTAGTTTACAATTTACAATTTTATCGTTTACAAATTCCATAAATAGATGAACTTGAAAAGATTTTAATTTCAAATTTTAGTATAAAACTTCAATTTTGAATGAATTTTATTAGAAATTCTAAAGAACTTAAATTTTTGCCAAAATTTTCAAAATTTAAATAATTCTGAAATTAGTTAAATTTTTTAATATATATATATTTAATTAATTATTAAATATAATGAATTTATCGAGGAATTTTAGTTGAAAATACTAAGAAAAATTTGAATTTTGGAGAAGTTTCAAATAATTGCAAGAATTCAATTATTTTCAAAAATAATAAAATTCTTCGCAGAAATTCAATTATATTCCAAAATTTAAAGAAATTCTCGTCAACATTTCAATTCTCTTTATAAATAATAAAATTCTTCTTCAAAATTCAATTATTTTCAAAAATTTTAATAAAATTCTTGGCAAAATTTAAATTAATTGCAAATATTTTACTAAATTCCATTATTTAAAACACAATTTTCACAAAAAAATTTGAAAAAAATCAATTATTTAAAAAAATTTTTATAAAATTATTCGCAAGAATTAAATTATTTTAAAAAAATGAATAGAGTTCTTCACAAGAATTCAATTATTTTCATAAATATTAACATTTTTACGGGGATTCAATTATTTTCGTAAATAATAAAATTCTTTTTAGGAATTCAATAATTTTCATAAATAATAAAACTTATCCCAAGATTTCAATTATTTTTAATACAATTTTAAATGAATTTCTCGAAAAAATGCAATTAATCTTAATTATTTTATTAAAATTTTTGTAAAGAATTGAATTATTTAAAAAAAGATTTTGACATAATTTGTTTATTAGAATTTAATAATTATTTTTAGTACATTTTTAATTAAATTTCTTGAAAGAATTCAATTATTTTCAAAAATATTAATAAAAAAACTTAGGAAAAAATGTTTTTAAATTATTCTTCGAAATTCAATTATTTTCAAAGATTTTAATAAAATTCTTGGCAAAATTTCAATTATTTGCAAAAATATTCCTAAATTCAATTGTTTAAAACACAATTTTTCAAAAAAATTTCATAAAATTATTCGCAAGAATTAAATTATTTTAAGAAAATGAATAGAGTTCTTCACAAGAATTTAATTATTATTATAAATAATAAAATTCTTCTCAGAATTTTAATTATTTAAAAATTTTTTAATAAAATTCGTTGCAAGTATTCAATTATTTTCATAAATAATAAAACTCATAGCTTAGTATTTTTCATAGTATTTTTAATACAATTTTAAATATTAATAAAAATACTTTGGAAAAGAATTGAATTATTTAAAAATTTTTTTTTAAATTCTTCTTCGAAATTCAATTATTTTCAAAAATTTTAATAAAATTGAAATTATTTACAAAAATTTTTCTAAATTCAATAATATTCAATATCTACTATTTTAAATAAATAATATAAATAAATAAATAATTAAATTCATAAATAAATGTGATAGAACATTTTTTTGAGTATCTAATCAATTTTAGACTGAATCGCAGAATATTCTTTAGGGAAAAAGTCGAAATTTTGTCTTAAAATCAGGGAAAAGTCAAGAAAAAACAAAATTAAATTTTCGTGTCAACTCTGATTAAAATCGAATCATTTTTAAAAAATTTTCTGAAAGCTATAATAAAAAATTTGAATTATATATATGCAAGTTGTATAAACAAATAAATTTTTATTCCCTTTTTGAGAAAAAAAAATTCCCCTTTTCACCTTTTTTTGAGGAAAAATAGTACTGTGATACCTGCTGACGTATAAAAATAAGTTTTGAAACTGTTTCAGAATTTCAAAGGAGGAAAAATGAATAATATTGTGTTTTAATGGATATCGAAATTTTTTTAGTTTTGTCACTTTATAAAGGAACTCTGAATGGTACGTCACTGCTGAATGAATGAATTGACCAGGGACTGAAAAAGTTGGATTCTCTTTGAACTTTCACTTCCCAAGTTTGTTCCCCTCTGAATCATATTCCGACAACCTGTTATATACGCAATATGTATGTGCTCCGAATGTTTTAAAATGCCAGTGTGAAAAAAAAATATAACAAATGAGCAGACATGTGAAAATGAAGAAACAAAATTGTTGACAATATATTTTTGTCACTGTTTTCAAAAATAAAGGAGAAAGAAATGAAAAGCGAATACAAATAATGCGAAAAATGGGAAATTTATAATATTTAAAAATATACACAAAATTATAAAATACGTAAGTTTTTCTCATTTTTGAATATTTTTTATTAAACAAGGCAGTTTTTTTACTAGACAGTTTTTTAAATCAATTTTTTTTTGTTAAATCTCTGCACGTACGGTTTTAATTAATATATTTTGCACGATTAAAAATAGCACTCGGTTCACGTTGATTTAATAACAATGTAAATTCAAAGTTAACAACTGGATAAGTTGTAAACTTGTTGTAAACTTGTTATAAACTTGTTATTACTTTTTAATTATTCTACGCAATTTAAAAATTAATTTTTATTTCCTTAACCTCTCTCTCTCTCTCTCTCTCTCTCTCTCTCTCTCTCTCTCTCTCTCTCTCTCTCTCTCTCTCTCGAAAAATATTTGTTTTTATTTTATTTGTTTAATTCTTCTTAGTCTTATTATTTGTGAGTATACAAGGACACAATTTTATGTTTTCCTCAATTTTTTTATTATACAATAATAAATTTTATTTTTATTTTAAGTGTCTAATAATAAGTTTATCAAGTTCTATTGTGATGAAAATCTTATTTTATCTTTATTTGTCCAAGAATTATTTAAATCTTTCAGTTTCTTCTTTTTTTTGTTTCTCGAAGTATTTTTAAATTTTGTTTAAAATTCCGACGTAATTCTTTTGCAGTAAGTTATGTGTTTTGATAAGAGTTTGATTTTGTAAAAAATAAATTTTAAAGTCTTCTTAGTGCAATAAGCCAAGTTTTATAGAAAACAGTGAATAGAATTTAGTTGAAAGTGTAAATTAATTTTGAAATCTAGTAATTTTCTTTTTGATAACAATTTGTTGGAAAAAAAGCATAAATTTAATGTGATAACGAACTTTTATCAGACATTTCAAAACACTAACAAGTAATTGTTTTTTTTCAGATTAGAGACGATGAGAAAATTTTCTTTACAAATTTCCAAAGTACTACTGCGAAATTGAGAATTTTGAAAAATTTCTTGAAAAATGACGACAAATATTGTGATTAAAGAGAGAATAGTATTTCTTCTGGGATTTGGGGCCGGATTCTGCGTTACACTCTTAATATATTTAATGAAATACTCGATAATTCCAGACTGTGATAATGTAAAATCGACAATTACAAATGAAGAGAATAATTTCGATTATAATAAACTCGTTGGATTGTCTAGAGAGAGTGTAAAATTTGCTGTTTGGTTGAAGGAGACAACGGAAAATCTCGAGGAAAATGTTTCCTATGAAAAATGGCTCGAGAGGCAAAATACAAAAATTGGAGAAATTCATGTGGATAAAGATGATATAAATTCTGACAAAAAAATAGAATCAAAATGGTTAAGGAACAAGGTACACGTGACTTGTGTTATTTTCGTCGAAAAATTAAAATTGGCTCAAACTATAGTCGACACTTGGGGCAAGCATTGTAATAAATTATTATTTTTTGGAAAAGATTTACAAGATTCCAAAGTACCTGTGATAAAATTTGATGTAAAACTTACATCCTCCTGGCAGCTTTTGTGCGAATCGATGAATTACGTATTTAATGAAACGAAAAATGTTGAAAATGATTTGGAATGGATTATATTTGTAAGAGATGATACGATGGTGATTCCGGAAAATTTACGATATCTCGTGGCTCCTTTGAATTTCAAACAGGATTATTATCTTGGTCATGCAGTTTCGTTGTGGGGTCAGGATTATAATGTAGCCGAGGCCGGCTACGTACTCAGTAAATCGGCTTTTGGTAAAATTGTCAAAAAATTCGATAATTCTCAAAAGTGCGCGTCAAGTGGAAAATTTTGGAAAAAAGAAGATTTCTATCTAGGTAACGTGTTAATGAATCATTATTTCAAAAATTAATTTTTCAATTAAATCAAAATAATGAAAAAAAAAATTAAATTTTTATTGAATTCATAACAAAATTCTGAATTTTAGTGTCTTAAAACTTTGAAATTACCAAGAATTTTATTTAAAAAATCTTAACATTTTTCTATTTTTGCCAATAATTTATATTAAATAATTTAATTTTTAAAGAACTATCAAAAAATTATTAATTATAAATTATTTATTGAATAATTTTAACTTCGAAATTTCAAAAATAATTGAATTTTAAAATATTATGCTGTAAATGAATAAAAAAAAAATAGTTTCAATTAAAAATTTTAGAAAATTTGTATTTTTCATGAATTTATAATTAGAAATTTTAGAAGTTGGATTTTTGTAAAATTTTAATTCAAATTCTTTTGAAATTAGTTGAATTTTTTAATATATTTAATTATTAATTAATTATTGAATTATTTACAATAATTGATATAGAGATGAATTTAGTAAAAAAATCTACAAAAATAATTCAATTTTGGAAAAGTATAAATACTTGCAATCTTTGAAAATTATTATTATTATTATATTGTTTTGAAAAACTTTAGTAAAATTCTTCGAAAAGAATTAAATTATTTTAAATTTAATTTCAATAATCTTTATTACAAAAATTAAATTATTTTAAAAATTTAGAAAAATTTAGAATTCATTATTAAAAAAAAAATAAAATATAAAAATGAAATATCAAATACAAATATTTACAATACAATTTTAATTGCATTCCTTGAAAAAATTCAATTATTTTCGAAAATTTTAATAAAATTCTTAGCAAGGTTTCAATTATTTTCATAATTTATAAAATTTTTCAACAGGAATTTAATTATTTTAAAGAATTTTAATAAAGTTCTTCACAGATATTCAATTATTTTGAAAGATGTTGATAAAATTATTTATGAGAATTGAATTATTTTCATTATTAATAACATTCTTCTCAGGAATTTAATTATTTCAATGAATTTTATTAAAATTCTTTGTAAGAAAAAGATTTAATTATTTTTATAAACAATACAATTCTTTTTAGGAATTTAATTATTTTTATGAATAATAAAACTCATCGCAGAATTTCAATTATTTTTAATACAATTTTAATCGAATTTCTCGAAAAATGTAATTATTCTTAAAAATTCTATTAAAATTCGTCGAAAGAATTCAGTTTTAAGAAACATTTGATTATTCAATAAATTATTTATTATTCGTCGCAGAAATACAATTATTTTGAAAAATTTTGGTTTAAATTCTTTATTGAGAATTCATTTATTTTTAATACAATTTTTATAAAATTCTTTCCTAAATTTCTATTATTTTTATAATAAATAAGATTTTTCGAAAGAATTCAATTAATTTAAAAGTATTGTCAATTATAATATTCTTCGCAGAAATTTAATTACATATTTTCAAAATTTTTGATAAAACTCTTTATTAGAAGTTAAATATTTTTTTGAATACATATTATTTTAATTCAATTTCTTGTAAAAATTAACTTATTTTTAAAGATTTTAATTAAATTTTTCGCAAGAAATTTAATTATTTATATTTAATAATTTTTAATTTAGAATAGAATTCCTTCGAAGATTTTTATTATTTAGAAATAAATTTGAATTCTCGCGAAGAATTTTGTTAAAAATTTTAATAAAATTCTTTTTAAAGAATTTTTTTGAATTTTTTTTTTAAATAATGTAGTTTTTTCAATTTTTTAAAATAATCGTGTTTAATAATAATTGAACATTTAATTATTGAATTTTATTCAAACTTTAGAAAATAATAAAAGTTTTCGAAAAATATTGTTAAAAATTTTTTCAAAATTGAATTCTTTCATGAAATGCTATTAAAATTGAATTAAAAATAATTGAATTTTGGCGAAGAATTTATTAAAATTGTAGAAAATAATTGAATTCTATTGAAAAAATGTTATAACGAATTAAGAAAAAAATTGAATTCTTTTGTAAAATTTTTTTGAAATTTTCATAAAAAATAATTGAATTTTTGCAAAAAAATTTACTATTTATAAAAAGAATTGAATTCTTACGAAGAATGTTATTTATTTAGAAAAATAATTGAATTCCTATGAAGAATTTTATTGAAATTTTTGAAATTAATAAACAAGAATAATTAATTAGTAAATTAGTTAATAATTGAATTTTTTTAAAGTTTGAATCTGAAATTATTCAAAAATTCATAGTTGAAAATAAAAAATTTTGTAATTCAATTATTTACAGATCCATAATTATAAAGGAATTAAGAATTCTAGAAAATAATAATTGAATTGAAATGAGGAAAGTTATTTTGAAGAAGTTACAGTAACAAATATTTTTATAAGTTATTGAATTTGAATTTTTTGAAGAATTTTAATTCGTACGGAAAAATAATAATGATTAAATATATTTATTTAAAAAAAAAAGTTATTGATGTTTTGGAATAATTTTACAAGTAAAGAAATTCTTAAATAAATGTAATAGAACATTTTTTTGAGTATTTAATTATTATTTTTAGAGTGAATCAGAATATTCTTCAGGGTCAGGAAAAATGTCTAAATTTTTTCTGGAAATCAGGGAAAAGTCAGGGAAAGACAAAATTAAATTTTTGTGGCAACTATGATTAAATTGATTATTTATTTCATGAAATTAATTTAAGAATTATCAATTAGTAATGATTAATTATTAATTATTATTTATTGAATGCAGGTAAACATTTACGCACAATGGGAATTCATCCTTCAGACACAAGGGACACATTGAAAAGAGGAACTTTTCATGGATATTCATTGCAAATTTTATTTTGGGGAATTGCAAAACCAGGTCAATATTGGACCAGAGCTCTTTATCCGCCAGGAGTTGATTGTTGTTCCACGAGATCAGTGACTTTTAATGCAGTTGATTCCAGTAAAATGTACACTCTAAATTATCTTCTTTATTATTTAAACAGTATTTTGAAACCTGCAATACATGAAAGTAAATCAATTACATCGGATGACAAGGTAAATCAAAGAAATGCAAAATGAGAAAAGATTTTTTAAAAACTAAATTGATAATTCTTTTTCTTATTTTCAGGTGTGGCAAAAAGTTTTAAAAGATGAATTTGGCATTGAAAACGTCACAGAAATTACCAACGATCAGTATTATCAATTATGGAGAAGAAAATATTCAGAACCAGAAACATTCATGCAATCTAAAATTTACAATCCATTCTCGTCTTCATTGAATAATATTCAACAGGATGAACTCTTTTTTGATGAGAGAAAAAATGTCTAACACTGTTTTTTTTTATTTATTAGACTATATTTATTTAAGTACAAATTGTACATTAAGTACAAATCAGAATCTAAATATTTACAAAGAAAGACTGCAAGATTTTTTTTTTTTTTTTTTTTTTTTTTTTTTTTTTTTTTTTCTGCATTAATAGAAATTGAAACTGATACGTCCATTTTATGAAGTTTTATAACTTTTAATATTTTTTTTATAATAATTGTCCAAGTTGGCAAATGAATTTTAATTCTTTTATCATTAATCGTTAACAGTTATAATTGTTAACAATTAGTAACTTTTTTATTAACTTGTTGTTAATTAACTGATATATTTTATTAATCAAATTCAGTCATCTTTAATATTTTATTAAAATTAGTTATAATAATAAGTTATAATTATAGATAAGAAAAAGTGCTTTATTAGAAAATATTAGTCTTGAAATAATTTTTATAAGTGCCTTATAATAAAGTTTATAATCTTTCTACAATATTTTTTAATTAACTAAAAATAAAAATGCAATTTGTCGTTAATGATTGTTAATTTTTTAGTGATTTCTCCTTTTCTTAGTGCGTGCAGTTTTTATCTAATCTCAAATGAGCTGGCTGTGACACAATTAATTTTTGACAGGAAATTTAAAAAAAATACAAATAATATCCAGACGGAATGAAAGGAATTTAGATTCTTCTATATAAATAATTGATTTATTATAATTGAAATTTAGAAAATATTTTCTTTTATCATCATTGGAGATTATTCTAGAAAAAAAGTTTCGTTTCGCTAATTATTTAATTAATTGGCGATAACAGGGTGACCTGTTTTTTTTTTATTATCAAAACCGACCTACATTTATCAATTTCCCTTTTCCGTTTGTGACTTGTTATAAAATGGGGTGGAAAAATTATGTAAATCTCATTTTAATTTTGGCGTTGAATGACTTATTTGAGAAATACTGAGAAGATGACTTAAACAGCTAATAAGTTTTTTAAACATGAATTTCAAGTTTATCTTTTGCTTTTTTATTTCGATCATTGTATTTACAACCTCATCTCTTGGGGACGATAATCACTTTGATGAAGAAAGGTGATTTTTTTTGTATTTTTATTCAGAAGTTTCTAAAATTTTCTAATTATTTGACAAAGTGTTTGATAAAAAAATATTGATTGAAAATTGATTTGTTCCAGAGATGATGACACAATTAACGATGCTCCTTATTCAAAAGGGGTGAAAGGTGGAGTAAAAGGCGGAGTAAAGGGTTCCAGAAAAATTCCTTACAAAAAGAAGATTAAAATTGGTTGCACTCCGACACCTGATGCACCAATTAATGGCGATATTAATTGTTCCACCAATGGATCTTCCGTCCGGTGAGTAATAAATAATTTTCTTTATTTTTATTTCAATTTTTTAATATAAATCAAAAAACTTAAATTAAAAAGAAGAAGAAATAAATTTTTTTAAATAAATACATTTTTTCATTAAAAATTTAAAAGAGGAATAAATACATTTTTTCATTAAAAAATTAAAAAGAGGAAGAAATAAAATTTTTAAATAAATAAATTTTTTCTTTAAAAATTTAAAAATTAAAAAAGGAAGAAATAAATTTTTTTTCTTTTAAAATCATAATTTTTTATTTTATTTTAGTGATTGTCGAGCAACGTGCAAGACAAATTATCAATTTCCGAATGGAAAAACGGAACTTTTGTTAATTTGTCAAGAAGAAGAATGGCAAGTTGAGGCAAATGAATGGAAATCATTACCACATTGCGAACGTAATTTTATTATTTTTCTTTACATAAATTTATTATTTTTATTTAAAGTATAAAGAAAATTTCTAACTAATTTTTTTTTCTTTTCAGCAATTTGTGTGCCTCAGTGTCAAAATAATGGAATGTGTATTGCTCCAAATCAGTGCGATTGTCCGGATAATTTTTCTGGACCTCAGTGTCAGTATGAAAATAAACCTTGTTTGAATTTGCCACCAGCGATATTGAATTCCAAAAAACAATGCAATACCAAGTGAGTTTAAAATAATAATTAGTGAATTCGAAGAATTTTATTATGTATTTACGAAAATAATTAAAACTGCAAAGAATAAAATTTAGAAAGTTAATTGAATTTTATGAAGAATTTCTTACAAGTATTTAAAATAATCGTGTTTATCAATAAATGTAATTAAACACTTACTTTTTGAATTTTATTAAAATCATTGAAGATATTAAAATTATTATTAAAAAAAATATTAAAATATTATCTTTGAAAATAATTGAATTTTTTCTTAGAATTCGATTACAATTTTTTTTTAAATAATTTAATTATTTCAAGGAATTTTATTAAAATATTGAAAATAATTGAATTCTTTAGAAGAATAGACACTGTTAAAGGGTTTTGACAATAATTGAATTCTTCTAAACAATTTTATTGGAGTTTTTGTAAATAATTAAATTCTTTGGAAGAAATTAAGTTTTTTAAAAATAATGCACTTTTTTAATCATTTTAATTGGAAATTTTGAAAATAATTAAATTCCTGAGAAGAATTTTATTATTTATAAAAATAATTTAATTCTTTTGAGAAATTTTACTATTTATAAAAATAATTGAATTGTTTCGAAAAAATAATTAAAATTTTTAAAAATAGTTGAATTCATTTGAGAAATTTCATTGAAATTTTTGAAAATAATAATATTTTTGGGAATAATATTATTATTTATGAAAATAATTGAATTGTTATAAAGAATTTTATCAAATTTTTTTAATCTAATAAGTCTCAGAAATTTAATTGTTTCCAAGAATATTACTCAAAATTTTTGTCAAGAATTTTATTAAGTTTTAAAAATAATTTAATTTCTGCGAAGAATTTTATTATTTATGAAAATAATTGAATTCTTTCGAAGAAATTTTACCAGTTTTTGGAAAATAATTGAATTCTTCCGAAGGATTTATTAAAATTTAAAGAAAATAATTTAATTCTTTCGAAAAACGGTATTTATTTATAAAAATAGTTCAATTCTCATAAATTATTTTATTAACATTTTTCAAAGGAATTAAATTTTTGCAAAGAATTTTATTAAAATTCTTTAAAATAATTAAATTCCTGCTAAAAATTTGATATAAATTATGAAAATAATTGAAATCTTGCTAAGAATTTTATAAAAATTTTCCAAAATAATTGAATTTTTTGGAGGAATTCAATTAAAATTGTACTGAGAATATTTCAATTCTCATAAAAAAATTCATCAAAATTTTTCAAAATAATTGAATTTTTTCAGAAATTTTATTAAAATTTTTAAAAGTAATTGAATTCTTTTTTAAGGATTCATTGAAATTTTAGAAAATAATTCAATTCTTTCAATGAATTTTAATAAAATTTTTAAGAATAATTACATTTTTGGAGGAATTCGATTATAATTAATTAAATTAGGGATTTATTAAAATTCTAGAAAATAATTGGAGTCTTTCGAAATATTTTATTAAAAATTTTTATAAAATTGAATTTTTTTTGAGGAATTCAATTAAAATTGTATTGAAAATATATCAATTTTTCTAAAGAAATTCATCAAAATTTTTCAAAATAATTGAATTTTTTCAGAAATTTTATTAAAATTTTTGAAAGTATAATTAAATTCTTTTCTAAGGATTTATTAGAATTTTAGAAAATAATTCAATTCTTTCAATGAATTTGAATAAAATTAATTAATTATTATTAAAATTAATTAAATTAAGGATTTATTAAAATTTTAGAAAATAATTGGATTCTTTCGAAATATTTTATTAATAATTTTTAAAAAATTGAATTTTTTCGAGTAATTCAATTACAATTGTATTGAAAATATTTCAATTATCATAAAGAATGTAATCCAAATTTTTCAAAATAATTGAATTTCCGCAAAGAACTTTATTAAAATTCTTTAAATTAATTAAATTCCTGCAAAAAATTTGATAAATCATGAAAATAATTGAAATCTTGCTAAGAATTTTATAAAAATTTTCAAAAATAATTGAATTTTTTAGAGGAATTCAATTAAAATTGTATTGAGAATATTTCAATTCTCCTAAAGAATTTTATCAAAATTTTTCAAAATAATTGGGTTTTTTGCAAAGAATTTTATCAAATTTTTAAAAATAATTGAATTTTGTTGATTAAAATTTATTGAAATTATTAAAAATAATTGAATTCTTTTCGAACGATTTATTAAAATTCTTCGCAAAATAATTGAATTCTTTCGAAGAATGTTATTATTTATGAAAATAATTAAAATGTTGCGAGGAATTTTTATTTAATACATTATAATAATCGTAAGTTTCCTTTCCGTTAGCAAATTATCTGCATTCATTTGTTTGTTTTGAAAATTTAATTTTGTGGGTCAAGTATTGGCATTTTTTATATACTTTTTAATGTCAAACTTTTTAATGTGGAAAATACTTTACTTATTAAATTGTCTCGACTCTTTAGTAGAAAATCTAAAATTATCAAAAATTCGAAAAAATTCAAAAATTCGATTTTCTTAAAATTCAACATTTTTTCCTCTCTTTTATGGGATTTAGCTTCATTATTTTTGTGCTTTTGGAAAATACTTTACTTATTTAATAGTCTCGACTCTTTGGTAAAAAATCTAAAATTATCGAAAATTATCAAAAATTCAAAAATCCGAATTTCTTAAAATTCAACATTTTTTCCTCTCTTTTATGGGATTTAGTTTTATTATTTTTGTGCTTTTGGAAAATACTTTACTTATTAAATTGTCTCGACTCTTTGGTAAAAAATCAAAAATTATTAAAAATTATCAAAAATCCGAAAATCAGATTTTCTTAAAATTCAACATTTTTTCCTCTCTTTTATGGGATTCAGCTTCATTATTTTTGTGCTTTGGGAAAATACTTTACTTATTAAATTGTCTCGACTCTTTAGTAGAAAATCTAAAATTATCAAAAATTCGAAAAAATTCAAAAATTCGATTTTCTTAAAATTCAACATTTTTTCCTCTCTTTTATGGGATTTAGCTTCATTATTTTTGTGCTTTTGGAAAATACTTTACTTATTTAATAGTCTCGACTCTTTGGTAAAAAATCTAAAATTATCAAAAATTCGAAAAATTTCAAAAATCCGTTTTTCTTAAAATTCAACATTTTTTCCTCTTTTTTATAGGATTTAGCTTCATTATTTTTGTGCTTTGGGAAAATACTTTACTTATTAAATTGTCTCGACTCTTTGGTAAAAAATCCAAAATTAATGAAAATTATCAAAAATTCAAAAATCCGAATTTCTTAAAATTCAACATTTTTTCCTCTCTTTTATGGGATTTAGCTTCATTATTTTTGTGCTTTTGGAAAATACTTTACTTATTTAATAGTCTCGACTCTTTGGTAAAAAATCTAAAATTATCGAAAATTATCAAAAATTCAAAAATCCGAATTTCTTAAAATTCAACATTTTTTCCTCTCTTTTATGGGATTTAGCTTTATTATTTTTGTGCTTTTGGAAAATACTTTACTTATTAAATTGTCTCGACTCTTTGGTAAAAAATCAAAAATTATTAAAAATTATCAAAAATCCGAAAAATCGAATTGCCTAAAATTCAACATTTTTTTTTGTCTTTTATGCCATTTAGCTTTATTATTATTTGAATTTTTATTCAAGAGAAAAAATGGAAAACTGAAAAAATTTAGAAACTTTTAAAAATTCCAGGCCTTTTCCATGATTGCCCTGATTTCCAGAAGCCTTTTAAAAATTCCATACCATTTTCATGATTTTCCAGATTCTGTGGGAACCCTGCTTTTGTCTGACTTTCTTCTAAATTATCGAATTCAGTGATTTCTGTGGTGAATTTGGTTAAGTTGTAAAATGATTAATTTCTATTTGAATTCGTTTTTTTTTTTTTTGAATGTAGAAAATCTGATGTTAATTTAATTCTTTTTTCGTTATGCACGGCAAAAAATATTTAGCTGGATGAACTACAGATTTCACTTTAGTAGCGAAATTTTTCAGTGCTTCAATTAATACTTTCGTTATTCTAGAGAAACTTATCGCTATTTCAAGTAAAACTTTTTTCATTGTGTAATAATTATTATTTCTTTGAAAAGTATTTATTTTTAAATGGCTTTATAAAATAAGCAATGCAAAAGATGACCCAGATACTAATTGTAATTGTTCTAGCCATAGTTTAAGTCTAGTAATGTAAATTCTATTTAAATTGAGACCATTGAGTGAAATTATTTGAATTTTAGTTAGTTAAATCTCTTTGTTAGGTTATAATAATTATTTCTTTAAAATTTTTTAAATTGTTTAAAATAAGCAGCCCCATACAACATTCCCGCGCGCTTGCGCGCGGATAGTTTGGCTAGTTCATCTAATAAAAATCAAATTCAAAAATATCAATTCTAACATATTGTTTGAGACAGAAAAGTAATTTCCTTTTTTTCCAAATTAAAAATGTTAATGAAACCAATTTAAATATTCAAAAGAATATTTAATTTGACAATTTTTTTTTTAAGTAAAACCGCAAATATAATTCTTTTTATAGACGATGCACCATCGAATGCTTGAAAAATCACACTTTTCCGGACGGATCTTCAATTACGAATCTCGTTTGTAAAGATGGAAATTGGCAGCCAACACGAGCCGATTGGGTTTCTATTCCTGATTGTATTCGTAAGTTTAAAAGAATTTCTTATAATTAAATATGTAGTAATAAAAATAATAAATTGTCAAAAATTAAAAAAAAATACTTTTCCTATATTGAAAAAGAATTTCTATTTCTATAACAGTAATTCTAATGAATTTTTCAGCCGTTTGTTCTCCGCCTTGCAAAAACGGAGGTATTTGTCTTTCAATGAACACATGTCAGTGTCCACAAAATTTTCGAGGCTCTCAATGCCAATATCGTAAGGAAATAAATTTAAAAAGTACTCTATTATAATTTACAAAATAAATAATTGTGGTAAATTTTCTCTACAGTTGAAGATACGTGCACTGCTGACAAATTGGGCTTCAATGGTGGTTACCAGTGCAGTAGCGAGGAAGATTCATATTCATGTGTAATTCACTGTTCACCAGGAGTTGATTTTGAATTTCCACCGGCTGTGAAGTACACTTGTATGTATGATAAAGGAATTTTCGAGCCACATCCAATTCCTCAGTGTCTAGAAGAAAATGGAATGAAATTATTGCCAATGGACAAAGAAAAAACTCCCGCCTACGATTTATTCAATAAGGGAAATTCTTCTGGAGTTCAAAAAGGAGCCTATCAAAATATTTACCCTTCAACTTTACATCATGACTTTGACAATACGTTCAAAGGACAAAAGGTGAGTATTTTTTCCTGTTTTTTACATTATTAGTTATGATAATGTAAAATTATTATATATTTTTATATATTTTATTTTGTTTCGTGAAAAATTCTGAGAAAATTCAAAAATATATTTTTTTTACTTTAGACAGAAAAATAACATAATTTTTGTTTTCTAGAAACCTCACCACATTTACGACACGACGGAAAATAAAGTGACTTTCATAGAAAATAAAAGACCAGAGCCAAGAATGTGCATCACGTGGAGTGGTATTCACTATAAAACGTTTGACGACGAGATTTTTAGCTTCGAAAGCGAATGCGCTTATACATTAGTGCAAGAGTCGCAAAATGGACTTTTCACCATAACAATGAGAAATAATCCTGAATGTAAAACATCGTCAGGATTATGTCATCGAATAATAAGTATCTTCATTCAAGGCAAGGAATACACAATTTCACGGAATAATCACGGAATTCCGGAACTTCAAAGTGCGAGGAAAGTACTTCCGATACCAATTCAATTGCCAAATATTCGTGCTGACTGGTCGGCTCATTTTGTCGTCGTTAATTTAGATACAATGGGAATTAGTCTAAAATGGGACGGTGATTTATTGGTGCAAATTGAAGCGTCCGAGTCACTTTGGAATAAAACTGTTGGACTCTGTGGTAATATGAATGGAAATATTGACGATGATTTGATAACGAAAGAGGGGACGAGACCGAAAAGTATCGCCACATTTGCCAGCAGTTGGAAAATACAAAATATTGGAGGTAAATCTGAAAAATTCATAGTTATAGAAATTGTGACTCGCTCTCGAGAAATGTACAATTATTTTGCAAATTATAGATTTCAGGCTTTGCATTCTACTACTTAAACCGTATTTAGTACTTTTTTTATGTTATGCTACTATTTGAGTACTTTTTTTAGATTTCAGCCACTAACAGCTACTACTTCTGTTTTTTTTTGAGAATTTCCACTAACTTACATTCGCTAATACTAGAAATCAAAAAAATATTCTCAAAAATTATAAACAAATTCTTTAAAACGATTCAATTATTTTCAATATCTAGTACTTTTAAAAAAAAAAAAAAAAAAATTTCGCAAAAGAATTCAATTATTTAAAAAAAAGAATTGGTAAAATTCATCCAAAATTCAATTATTTTCAAAAATAACAAAATTTTTCACAGAAATTAAATTATTTAAAAAAATTTTAAAAAAACTTTCTTGCAATAATTCAATTATTTTCGAATAAATAGTAAATTTCTTCTCAGTAATTCAATTATTTCCGAAAATTTTAATAAAATTCTTTGCAACTATTCAATTATTTTCGTAAATAATAAAATTCATTGCAAGATTTCAATTATTTTTAATACAATTTTACAGGAATTGCTCAAAAAATGTAATTATTCTTCAAAATTTTATTAAAATTCGTCGAAAAAATTCAATTCTAAGAAACATTTAATTATTCAATAAATTATTTACTATTATTTGTCACAGAAATAAAACAATTTTGAAAAATTTTGGTAAAATTCTTTATAAGAATACATTTAGTTTTAATACAATTTTAATAAAATTCAATTCAATTATTTTGAAAAATTTCACAAAATTCTTCGCAAAAATTCAATTATTTTGAAAAATTTTGATTAAATTCTTTATGGTAATTGAAATATTTTCAATACAATTTTAATCAAATTACTCGAAACAATTCAATTATTTTCGAAAAATTTTAATAAGATTCTCAACAAGATTTCAATTATTTTCTTAATTAATAAAATTCTTCGCAGGAATTTAATTTATTTAATTAATTTTAATGAAGTTCCTCGAAAAGTGTAGGTAATCTTAAAAATTTTATTAAAATTCGTTAAAAAAATTCAATTATTTTCTAAAATTTTAATAAGTCTTTAGAAAAGAATTCAATTACTTTCAAAAATTTCAATAAAATTTCTAAAAAAAAATTCAATTATTTGAAAAAATTTGATAAAATTTTTCCCACGAATTCAATTATTTGGAAAAATTTTGATTAAATTCTTTATGAGAATTGAAATTTCAATACAATTTCAATTATTTTCATAATTTTTATATGAATTATAACAAATTTTTCGCAGGAATTTAATTAATTTAAAGAATTTTAATAAAGTTTTTTGCAGAAATTCAATTATTCTGAAAAACTTTGATTAAATTCTTTGTGATAGTTGAAATATTTTCAATACAATTTTAATTGAATTCCTCGAAAAAAAATTCAGTTTTTTAAAAATTTTTCGAAAGAATCCAATTATTTTTTTAAAATTTTAATAAATCTTTCTAAACCATTCAATTATAAGGAGTCAAATTTATCGCAAGAATTAAATTATTTTTTATAAATATTAAAATCCCTCCTAGGAATTTAATTATTTTCAATACAATTTTAATAAACTTCAATATTCAAATTAATATTAATATATTATATTAATATTTTAATAAAATTTCTTAAATGAATTAAAATATTTGAGAAAATTGTAATAAAATTCTTCTCAGGAATTCAATTATTTTTGAAAATTTTCATTTAATTCTTTGTAAATATTCCATTATTTTCATAAATAATAAAATTCTTTGCAGAATATCAAATATTTGTAATACAATTTTAATCGAATTTCTCGAAAAATCTAATTATTCTTAAAAAGTTTATTAAAATTCTTCGAAAAAATAAATTATTTAAGAAAAAATGTTTTTTAAATTCTTTGGAAGAATTCAACTATATTTACAAAAATATTAGAATTTTTCACAGGAATTCAATTATTTCTAAATGTTTTAATAAAATTGTTCGAAAGAAATAAATTATTTGAAATACAATGTTAATTAAATTTCTTTTAAATAATTCAATTATTCTTTTAGATTTTAATAAAATTCTTGCCAAGAATTCAATTATTTACATAAATAATTTAATTATTTTTAAAAGTAATAAATTTTTTCTTGTAAATTCAATTATTTTAAAAAATTCTAAGAAAATTCTTCACAAGATTTTATTTTTTTTTAAAGATTCTAATAAAATTCTTCGCAAGAATTCAATTATTTTCAAAAAAGTTTATTAAAATGCTACACAGACATTCAATTATTATTGGCAAAAATTTTAATAGAATTCTTTGTAAAATTTAATTATTTTTAACAACTTTTCGCAATTCAATAATTTTCAATATTTACTGTTTTCATAAAATTTCCAAACAGAATTCAATTATTTAAAAAATTTTTTGTAAATATCTTCGTAAGAATTCAATTCTTTTCATGAACAATAACAATTTTTCAGGTATTCAAGTATTTAAATTTGAATTTGCATTAAATTAGTCAAAAGAAATCAATTATTTTTAAATTTGTATAAAATTCTTCGCTAGAATTAAATTATTTTTTTAAACATTTAAATTCTTTCGCATGAAAAATATAATTCGTTGCAGCAATTCAATTTGTTATCAGGATAAGAAAGAAGTAAATATTTTTGATGAAAATTAGGAAAAAGTCAGGAAATTAAAAAGTATGGAATGGAATTTTTGTCAGTTTTGTGAAGTTTCTAAAACTAGTTTTTTTGGTCGTCAAGTTTAATTTTTTGATAGCTATTTTTTTACTACTTTTTTTTAGTTTAAAAGCTACTTTTTTAAAATTAATTGAGTGCGAAGTCTGAGATTTCATAATTATAGATTAAATTAATAGTTTAAAGCGTACTTTTTTCCTTTGTATTTTTCTCGTATAAAACAATTGTTTCTTTTTTGCAGAAATTTGCGACGAATATCCAAATATCGATCACTCGTGTGTGTCGAATGTGAAATACGATCAGGAAGCTACGGAATTCTGCACAAAATTGTTATCTGATCCAAAATATCAGGCTTGCTCGAAGGAAATTGATTTAAAGGTATTGCACGTGACGTGTCGTTGGGATTATTGTGCTTGCAAAAATTCTGACAGACGAAAATGTGCTTGCGATACAATGAGCGTTTACGTTCGACATTGTGCTCATCGGGGAATTGTCACTTTACCCGGATGGAGAAATAATGATACATGTCGTAAGTAAAAAACCGATTTTTAAATTCAACCGACCAGAAACAAAATATATAAAATCGTTTTTTAGTCACTAAGAAATTTGAAAAAAAAAATTTAAAAATCACGATTTTTAGAATAGAAAAAATTTTGAAACAATGGAGTAATAATTTTAGATGTCAATTTCAGCTCTGAATTGTTCAAACGGAAAAGTGTACATGTCCTGCGGTCCAAAGACACATCCATCGTGTGGCACCGAGTTGACTTCGAAAACAGACGGCGATTCGGATTGCGAGGAAGGATGTTTTTGTCCGAGCGGTTCAGTGTTACATGATGGAAAGTGCATCTCGCCGGAGGAATGTCCCTGTCGATTGAAGGGAAAATTTTTTAAACCCGGTACAAGTATGGCGAAGGATTGTAACACTTGTACGTGTTCGTCGGGAAAATGGATTTGCACTGAAACGCGATGCAAAGCGAGATGTTCGATAGTTGGCGATCCGCATTACACGACTTTCGATGGAAAGCGATTTGACTTTATGGGACATTGCTCGTATTATTTGATGAAAGGTGCAAATTACAGTATCGAAGTGGAAAATGCAGCTTGTTCCGGCGCTATTTCCGAAGTAAGTAAAATAGCAATTTGTGACTCGCTCCGAAACGAAAATTGATTATCCAGGGTTGTCACAGGTCAAGGAAAAGTCAGGGAAAGTAGAATTGGCGAGGGAAAAAATTTTTTGATACAATTCTACGAAAACATTCAATTATTTTCATAAATAATCAAATTTTTCGAAGAAATTCAATTATTTTAAAAAGTTTCTATAAAATTCTTGACTAGAATTCAATTATTTTCATAAATAATCAAATTTTTCAAAGGAATTCAATTATTTTAAAAAATTTCTATAAATTTCTTGGCAAGAATTCAATTATTTTCAAAAGTAATAAAATTCTATGAAGGAATTCAATTTTTTTTTAAATTTTAACGAATATCTCGTCAAGAATTCAATTATCTTTATAAATAGCATAATCTTTCGCCAAAAATTCAATTATTTTAAAAAATTTTAATGAAATTCTTTGCAAAATTTCAATTAGTTTCAATATTTTTTTGCAATTCAATAATTTTCAGTATATACTATTTTTCTAAAATTTATTAAAAAATTTAATTATTGAAAAAAAATTTTTGATACAATTCTACGAAAACATTCAATTATTTTCATAAATAATAAAATTTCATTTAGGAATTCAATTATTTTCATGACAGAATTTTAAATATTTTTAATACAATTTTTAATAAATTCCTCGAAAAATGCAATTATTCTTAAAAATTTTTTTAAACTTGACAAAGGAAATCAATTTTAAGAAACATTTAATTATTCAATAAAATAATAAAATTCCTTGCAAAAATTCAAATATTTTCATAAAAAACTTTTAATTCGTCGTAGAAAATCAATTATTTTCAAAAATTTTAAGTAATTCTGCAAAAGAATTCAATTATTTTCATAAATAATCAAATTTTTCGAAGGAATTCAATTATTTTAAAAAATTTCTGTAAAATTCTTAAGAATTCAATTATTTTCATAAATAATCAATTTTCTCGAAGGAATTCAATTATTTAAAAAATTTCTATAAAATTCTTGGCAAGAATTCAATTATTTTCATAAATAATAAATTTCTGCAAAAGAATTCAATTATTTTCATAAATAATAAAATTCTGCAAAAGAATTCAATTATCTTGATAAACAACAAAATTCTTCCCAAAAAATCAATTATTGTAAGGAATTTTAATAAAATTCTTTTCCAAAATTCAATTATTTTGATAAATAACAAAATTTATCACGAGAATTCAATTCTTTAGAAAAGTAATAATCTACTTTGCTGAAATTAAATTATTTTCGAAATTTTTGAAAAATTCTCATTAAGAATTAATTAAGTTATTTTTATAAATAGGTTCCGAAATTATGCTAAAAAATTGTCAATTATTTTCAAATGTTTTAATATAATTCTTGTCAAAATTTCAATTATTTAAGCAAAATTAAAAAAAATTATTTGCATGAATTCAATTATTTTCATAAATTATTAATTTAAATTCTTCTCATGAATTCAATTAATTTTTAAAAATTTTAATAAAATTCTTCAAGAGTTTACAATTATTTTGAAAAATTGTTATAAAATTCTCTAATTTAATAAATTTCTGTAAAATTTTAATTAAATTAATTGCATAAATTAAATTAATTGCATAAAAATTCAATTTTAAGAAACATTCAACTATTCAATAAATTATTTAGTGTTGTGTAATTGAATTCTCGTAAGAATTTTTAAATAAAAATTTATTTCATAATGAATTTCGGTTAAAATTAGTTTGGATAATAATTTTAATGATAAAAGCATTAAAGCATGAATTTTTAGAAATAATTGATTTTTGAAATGATTTCAAATTTAAATCTTTGGAATTAAAAATTTTTCGTACTTTTAGCTAATAACTTTTTCTTTTGAGAAAAATTGTAGTTAAAAATTCTAGAAAATATTAATTAAATTTAAATGATGAAATAATTTCGAAGAAGTAAGAATTGCAATATTTTTATATAAAATAATAATTTTATCACTGGGTAATCTTAAATATTTAATTATTATAAAAACATGAAGAAGTCAATCACTTCGAGTCGAAGACTCAAAGACTCGGAGTGATTCACTTCTTCATGTTTTATAATAATATTCTTAAAAGTTATTGAATTTCAAAAAGATTTAAATTTTGATATTTTTGAAAATATAGTTCTCAAGAAAAAATAATAAGAATATGAAAATGTCGAAATTCTCTCTAGAAATCAAGGAAAAACAAAATTAAATTTTTGTGGCAACCCTGTTATCATACAAGTGAATATTAATTTCGTGTTTAAGAGCATGGGATTTTCATCGCCAACTTCTGATTCGCCTGCATGCACGAAAACAGTGACAATTCGCATCAAGAATAGAGCGATAAAACTAAAGCAAAATCGACAAATTTTAATCGATGGGGAGGATGTGACGAAATTTCCCACTACAATAGCCAATGTGAGGCTTCAAATTGCCAGCAGTATTTTTATAGTTGCACGATTGCCGAACAAATTGGAAATTTGGTGGGATGGTGTCTCTCGAGTTTATATAAATGCTCCGCCAGAATTTCACGGTGAGACTAGAAATTGAATCAATTCGAACATAGAGAACGTAAAATTTAAATAATATACTTTCAAAAAGTACTTAAAATAATTAAATTTTATTTAAATTTTTATTTAAATTTTTTCTTTAGGACAAACGAAAGGTTTGTGTGGAACATTCAACTTGAATCAAAAAGACGATTTTCTCACTCCTGACGGGGATGTGGAGCAAACGGTGATTCCATTCGGTAATAAATGGAAAACAAGTGAAGAATGTCCGACTGTTAAAAAAGAATCCAATCATCCGTGTGATGTTAATCCACAAAAAAGAAGTTCTGCAGAAGCGCATTGTTCGCAATTATTGAAGAATACCTTCAAAGGTGATTATAATTATTGATAAATAATTTTAGTCCTTTTCGATTAAGCTGACGAATTCGTAGAATATAATTAATTTAAACAAAAAATAAAATAAATAATATTAATTTTATTCCTTTCGTCTTCGAAGAATATAGTTAATTAAAAGAAAAAATTTTCTTTATCTTTAGACTGTCACTGGAGTGTCGATCCAGAGCCATTTTACAAGGACTGTTTGTACGATATGTGTGCTTGTGAAACGAATATCGAATTGTGCCTTTGTCCGACATTCTCGGCTTACGCCAAAGAATGTGCCCACGAAGGAGTGAAAATTCTATGGCGCCACGATATTGAAGAATGCCGAATTCATTGCTCAGGTGGACAAGAGTATCAGATCTGTGGTAACAGCTGCGCCAGGTATTAATTTATCCATCGAGTTAGTAATTTTTTTCGTAACAGTAGTGATAATTTTTTTAATTCGTGATTTTTATCTTACAGGACTTGCGAGGATATTTCTTTTAATCACGAATGCCGACAAGAGTGCGTGGAAGGTTGCAATTGTCCCGTTGGTCAAACTTTGGACAACAACGGTGAGTGTATTCCAATTGGAGAGTGTCCCTGTTTTCACATGGGTCTTGAATTTTCCGCTGGATATCGTGAAGTAAGACCTGGAGTCAAGGGTCAGGATTTATGCACTTGTGCAGGTTTGTCACTCACGCTAAAAGTAAAAGGAATCACTAAAAGTATCACTAAAACTGAAGAAATTTTCGTAAAAAATTTAATTATTTTTATTTAAATAATAAAATTCTTTTCAGGATTTCACTCATTTTCAATACAATTTTAATTAATTTCTTCAAAAATTTCAATTATTTTTCAAAAATCTTGTAAAAATTCTCCGAGAAAATCCAATTATTTTAAAAAATAATTGAATTTTTCACAGGAGTTCAATTATTTAAAAAACATTTAATAAAATCCAATTCATGAATTCAATTATTTTTAAAAATACTTAATGAAATTTTCGCTGGAATTCAATTATTTTAAAGACAATTTTAATTGCATTCTAGGGAAAATTAAATTATTTTTAAATATTTTTTTTTTAAATTCTTCGAAAGAATTCAATAATATCAATAAATAAAAAATTTTTCCAAAGGAATTCAATTATTTTAAATACAATTTTAATAAAATTCTTCTCAAAAATTCACTTATTTTTTTTTTAAATTTTGCTAAAATTCAATTATTTGTAGAAATAATAAATTTTTTTTCGCAGGGATTCAATTATATGAATAAGTTTTAATACAATTCTATTCAAGAATTCAATTATTTTCAGAAATAATTAAATTGTCGATTTACTGAAAATCATTGAATTCTTGCAAAGAATTTATCAAAAATTTTTGAAAATAATTGAATTCATTTCAAGAATTTTATCAACATTTTTTCAAATAATTTAATTCTTTTGAGAAAGTTTAATTAAAATTGTATTGAAAATAATTTAATTCTTGGAAAGATTTTTATTAAAATTCTTTAATAAATAATGAATTTTTTCTTAACAATTTTTGCTTTAAATTTTGAAAATCATTGAATTATTTTCTTCTTTTTAAGAAGAAATACTTTTAAGTTTTTAAAATAATCGTGTTTATTATTAATTGTAATTAACAATTTTCCTATTAAATTATATAATAAAACTATTTATAGAAAATTAAATTCTTTTAAACAATTTTCTTAGAGTTTTTGTAAATAATAAATTTGTTTTTGAAGAATTTGATTAAATTTCGTAAAAATAATCTAATTTTTTAAAGTAATTTCAATTGAAAGTTTTGAAAATAATTGAAATTTACAAAGAATTTAATTAAAAACTTTTAAGAATAATTGAATTGTTTAGAAAAATTTTATTACCATGTTTAAAAATAATTTAACCTGTTAGAGACATTTTATTACAATTATCTTGAATGTAATTAAATTTTTTCCCAGAATTTAATTAAAATTGTATTGGAAATAATTAAATTTCTCAGAAGAATTTTATTATTTAGAAAATTAATTGAATTCTTGCCAAGAATTTTACAATTTATAAAAATAATTGAAATTTTTTATCAGAATTGTTGAAAATAATTGAATTATTTTCTTCTTCTTAACAAGAATTTCTTTTAAGTTTTTAAAATAGCCGTGTTTATTATTAATTGTTATTAACGATTTTTCTATTAAATAATATTAAAATTATTCAGAAATTTTTTTTTTGCGACGAACATTTTTGTTTATTGAAATTTTCGACAATAATTTAATTTTTGCCAAAAATTTCATTAAAAATTTCGAAAATAATTGAATTCCTAAGGAAATTTTCATTATTCATAAAAATAATTGAATTCTTGTGATGAATTTCACAATTTATAAAAATAATTAAATTTTTTCGAATAATTTGAGCAAATACTTAGAAAATAATTTGAATTCGTTGGAAAATTTTATTTAAATTCAGAAGAATTTTATCAGAATTGTTGAAAATAATTGAATTTTTACTCAAAATAATTGTATTGAAAATAATTTTACATTTTATTAAATTTTGTATTAAATTTATTTTTTTAAACACAGGTGGTGTATGGAACTGTCAATTGGCGACTAAGGAAGAAATCGACGAATTTCCGGCAGTTGCGGACATTAAATTCTCCTGCAGTTCGAAATTAAATTTGGAAGTGACGAGTTGTAAACCATTTGAGTTGAGGACGTGTCGAAATATGCACGAATTCATTGCGGAAAATCCAACTATTTGTAAACCTGGTTGTGTTTGTAAGTCGGGATACGTTTTAGACGCACCGAGTGGAGTTTGCGTCAAGGAAGAAGATTGTCCTTGCTATCACGGAGGACAGAGTTACAGTGAAGGTTCAACAATGCAAGAAGAGTGCAATACTTGTAAATGTGAAACTGGCAAGTGGACATGTACCGAACGCCTTTGTCCAGGTAACTCTTCTTCCAATGTTTTACTAACGAATTTTTTTAATTTACAAAACAACCAGCAAATCATCATTTTCATTGAATTAATTGTAAAATTAAATTTCAGGAATATGTTCCGTCTGGGGTGACTCGCACTATAAAACTTTTGACGGAAAATTATTCGACTTCCAAGGTGTTTGCGATTATGTTCTAGTCAAAGGAAGTTTGAGTAGAGAGGAAGGATTTGACATTACAGTTCGTAATGTTCCTTGCGGAACAACCGGAGTCTCGTGTTCGAAATCGATAACTTTAACCGTTGGTCAGGAGTCCGTTACTTTGACGAGAGGAAAGAAATTACCGAAGACAAATTCAAAGAGAATTGCATTTAGACAAGCGGGTCTTTTTGTATTTTTGGACGTTCCAGATTTGGACTTGGTACTTCAGTGGGATCTAGGTACATTCCAAATTTACAATTTTATATAATTTTATTTTTAATATTAGTGATAATTTTATTTTTAACATTTGTCATAATTTTATTTTTAATATTAGTGATAATTTTATTTTTAACATTTGTCATAATTTTATTTTTAACATTATTTATTATTTTAATTTATTTAATTAATTTTTCTATTTATTGAGATCAAGTCTTATTATTTATTCGATGATTCAGGAACTCGAGTGTACGTGAGATTGGATCCAAAGTGGAAGTCGCGTACAAAAGGTCTGTGTGGCGATTTCAACGACAATAGCGAAGACGATTTTAAAACGCCTTCGGGAGGAGTGTCGGAGGTGTCTGCCAATCTTTTCGCCGATTCATGGAAGAAAAATAACTATTGTCCCGAGCCAAAGGACATTCATGATCCTTGTAAAAAAAATCCCGAGCGACGAGTTTGGGCCATTCAAAAATGTGGAGTTTTAAAGTCATCTCTCTTTAAAAAGTGTCACTCGGAGGTGGATGTTAATTCTTATATTGAAAATTGCATCTACGATACTTGCGGTTGTGATTCAGGTGGGAAATTTTTATTTTACCATAGTTCGATTGAAAATTTCTTTTTGTAATTGCAATTTATTTTAATTAAAATTGTACCTTTTTTTTGTTTTTTTTGAGTGAATTTTTTTCCTTTCAGGCGGTGATTGCGAATGTCTTTGCACTGCTTTGTCGGCCTACGCTCAAGAATGTAATTCGAGAGGAGTTGCTATAAAATGGCGATCACAAAGTTTGTGTCCCATTCAATGTGACAAGACTTGCAGTTCTTATTCGCCGTGTATTTCAACTTGTCCTCAAGAAACTTGTGATAATTTATTTACACTGAAAGATTCGTCACATTTGTGCGGTCAGGATAATTGCGTCGAGGGTTGTTTAACGAAACCGTGTGAAAAGGGACACGTTTACGCAAATGCTAGTTATTTAGAGTGTGTTCCCAAGGAAGTTTGCAATCCTATTTGCTTGGAAATCGATGGGGTTAGAATTTTATTGATTTTATTGATTTTAATAATTTTAAATTTGTTTAAAAATTTTTTAAAAATTTTTTTAAAATTGTTAAATTTCTTAAATTTTTAAAAAATTGAGATTAATTTAATTTAACTTGGACTTAATTTGGATTATTTAAGATTGATTATTTTTACAGGTAACTTATAAAGAAGGAGATAAGGTGAAAGGAGACGAGTGTCACACTTGCTTTTGCAGTCGGGGAAATGTAATTTGCAAGGGCGAACCTTGCACGACAGTTGCGCCAAAACCAACAATTCCAAACGAGGAGTCACGAAAATGTACTGACGGATGGACACCGTGGCTAAATAGAGATGTTCCTATCAAGGGGAGAAAAGTTTTTGACATTGAACCATTGCCATCGTCAATTGAACTGGTAAATAATTTTCTTCTATTAATTCTTTTCTTTTTAGACATGACGCTTCTTCTAATTCCTTTCTTTTAGCTCCAGTTGTCTTCAGTCGTCTGTTCTCCGGAGGAAATGGTCGATATTAAGTGTCGAACTGTTGGATCGCACAAAACTCCAAAAGAAACAGGATTAGACGTCGAGTGCAGTTTGGAAAGGGGACTTTACTGTCGGTCCAAGCCAACTGAACCTCCTTGTGCAGATTTTGAAATTAGCGTTTTGTGCCGTTGTAATCAAGGTATTTTTTTTTTGTATTAATTTTAGAAAGGCATCACAGTACCTTTTTTCCTCAAAAAAGGCAAAAAGGGGAATTTTTTTCCCAAACAGGGAACAAAAAGGGGATAAAAATTTATTAGTTTATACAACTTGCAATAATTCAAAATTTTTATTATATATAGCTTTCAGAAAATTTTTTAAAAATGATTCGATTTTAATCAGAGTTGCTACAAAAATTTAATTTTGTTTTTCTCTGACTTTTCCCTGATTTCAAGACAAAATTTTGACTTTTTCGCTAAAGAATATTCTGCGATTTAGTCTAAAAACTTTTTGAAAAGAAAATAATTCTACAGAATTGTTAGTTAAAAATATGAAAAATTCAGATTTTCAAAGATTTTAATTTGAAACTTTTTTAAAATTCAATTTTTTATAAGAATTCATGTTTTGCTTTTAACATTCAATTATTATCTAAAATTTAAACTGAAATTTATTTTTAAATCAATTTTTATTAGAAAATTCTCAGAGAATTCAATTATTTAATTATTTAAATACAAATATAAATAATTTATTGATTGAATAGTTAAATGTTTCTTAGTATTGAATTTTCGTAAAGAATTTTATCAACAAACTTTTATATAATTAAATTCTTTCAAAAAATTTAAAAAAAATTTTTAAGAATAATTACAGATTTTTCGAAAAATTCGATTAAAATTGTATTAAAAATAATTGAAATTCTGCGATGAGTTTCATTATTTGTGAAAATAATTATATGCCTGTAAAAATATTATTATTCATGAAAATAATTGAATTACTGTGGAATTTTTATTATTTATGAAAATAATTAAATTTATTTTAAATATTTGAATTCTTTTAGAAAATTTTATTAAAATAGTAGATATTGAAAATCATTTAATTGTAGAAAATTTTTGAAAATAGTTAAAATTTTGCGAATTTTGCGAATTTTGCGAAATTTTAACTAAAATTCATTTTTAAATCAATTTTTATTAGAATATTCTACTAGAATTCAATTATTTAAATACAAAAATAAATAATCTATTAATTGAATGTTTCTTAAAATTAAATGCTCTTAAAGAATTTTATCAAATAAATTTTTAAATAAGTGAATTCTCTCGACAAATTTCAACAAAATTTTTGAAAATAATTATATTTTTCAAAAAATTTATTTAAAATTGTATTAAAAATAATTGAAATTCTGCGAAAAATTTTATTATTTGTGAAAATAATTGAATGTCTAAGAAGAATTTTATTATTTTTTAACATAATTAAATTTTTGCAATAATTTGTAATGCAAAACAATAATTCAATGAATAATTGAATGTTTCTTAATATTGAATTCTCGTAAAGCATTTTATCAACAAACTTTTAAATAATTAAATTCTTTCGACGAATTTTAATAAAATTTTTAAAAATAATTACATTTTTCGAGGTATTTGATTAAAATTGTTATAAAAATAATTGAAATTCTGCGATGATTTTGATTATATGTGAAAATAATAGAATTATTGCAAAGTACTAAAAATAATTGAAATTTTACGATGATTTTGATTATTTATGAAAATAATTAAACGTTTAAGTAGAAAATTTTTGCAAATAATTGAAATTTTGCCAAGAATTTTATTAAAATTTTTGTAAATAATTGAATTTCGAAGAAGAATTTTATTATTTATAAAGAGAATTGAAATTTTGATGAGAATTTCTTTAAATTTTTTAATATAATTGAATTTTTGCGAAGAATTTTATTATTTTTGAAAATAATTGAATTTCTGCAATCATTTGTAATTGCTTTAAAATTCAATTTGTTTTTGGGTTTTTAACTAAAATTCCCCGATAAATTCATTATTTTTAATAAATTATTAAATATATATATAATATATTAAAAAATTTAACTAATTTCAGAATTATTTAAATTTTGAAAATTTTTGCACAAATTTAAGTTCTTTAGAATTTCTAATGAAATTCATTCAATATTGAAATTAAATCTAAATTTTATGATTACAATTTGAAAAATATTTCAAAAAAAGAGAAACTTGTTTATTTTTGATTGGAAAAAGGTGAAAAAGGGGACAAATCAGCAAAAAAAGGGAAAAAGGTGTAAAAATTGAAATAAGGGGAAAAAGGGGACCAACTGTGATGCCTGCTTAGACCATTTGCATTTTTTACTAATTTTTTATGATAATTTTACTATTTTACTCATTTTTGTGATAAAACGAAAAAAGGTAATAACAAATTTTTTTCTCCTGTTAGAAACGACGCAATTTGTAACGACGACGACGACGACTCAGATATCAACAACGTGTGATGTTAATCGACCAAATCAAATACATCCAACCGATTGTCATTTATTCTACCAGTGCGTTCCTCAAGTAGATGGAACGAAATTAGTAGAAAAAACTTGTGGTCCCAATATGTTTTACAATCCTCAAACTCAAATTTGCGATTGGCCAAAGAGTGTTCTTCTAATAAGACCCGAATGCTCCTTTAACGTAACAACGGAAAAGATTTTCGTTAAAGAAACTATTGCAACTGTCGGTTATGGTAAGGAAATTTTTAATTTCACTTATTTAGTAAATTTAATTTAATTTTTTTTTTTATTTAGTAAATTTGTTTTTATTTTATTAATTTAATATTTAGTAAATGCTCCCAAAAAAAGGTACTTGACAGCGCGTCGTAAATAATTTTTTTTCCAAAAATAAACTTGTTTTTTTAATTAAACGAATTTTCTTTTACAGAAATATGTAAACCAGGTGAATTTTGGAATAAATGCGCTGTACAGTGTTCGAAGACTTGCGATTATTATAGACATTCTCTGGAAAAGGATGGAATTTGTAATGATGTTTCCGATTGTATACCAGGTGAGTAATTTTTTATTTAAATTTTTTTAGTTATTTTATTTAGTTATTTTTTAAGTTTATCTAAAAAATGTATTAATTTGGAAATTAAATCGATTTCAGGTTGCACACCGATTGATGAACCGCTGTGTCCAGCAAATAAATTCTGGCGTGATAAAACTACTTGTGTGAGTATTTCCGATTGTCCGTGTATCTCGCATAGAGAGGAACTCGTCAAACCTGGAATGGTCGTTCATGAATCGAACTGTGAAAAATGTCAATGTATAAATAATTATTATACTTGTGACAAATCCTCGTGTGTGGAGAATGTAACGGAAATTCCAATGCACTGCGATGAGGCGCATTTTATTCCTCTCGTTAATGGTAGAAATCCTTTACCCAGTGGAGCATTTAAGTCCAGCAGCATTTTGAGCGAAAAGTACAAACCATCGTTTGCGATATTGAATAATAAAGTTTCTGATCATTCCGCTGGTAAATAATTTTAATTTTAATTTTTTTATTACTTAATAGATTAATAATTAATTGTCATTTTTTCTTTTTCTTTCAATTTAATTGAAAGAAATTGAATTTTTGATTACTAGATTAATAATTAATTATTAGTCATTTTTTTCTTATTCTTTCAATTTAATTGTTGAATTTATTCTGTATTTTCAACAGGAAGTTGGTCTCCGAGGGAAATGAACAGAAATCAATGGATTTCGGTGGAATTTCCTAAAGCGACAGCAATTTATGGAATAATTACTCAAGGAAGTCCGTTTTATAAAGAATTTGTCGAATCGTTCTATATTTTCTATTCGCCGGACGGAGATATTGAAAATTTTAAACCATTGAAGACGAGTCTAAATACTCCTAAGCTATTTAAAGGAACTCACAGTCCAATTGTTACCAGTAAATTTGTCTTTGATGATGCGATTCTGGCAAAAATTGTCAAAATTAAACCTGAAAGTTGGTCAAATGCAATTTCGATTCGATTTGAACTTTTGGGTTGCCTCAATCTTAGTGAATCCACGTAAGAAATTTTTCTATAAAAAATATGACGTGATGTACTTTTTTGGGTACTTTTTATGAGCTCGTCACATTTTTAAACAAATTTTTTATTAAATTAAAAGATTAAAAGATTTTATTTACAGGTCACCGACCACTGAGAGAGAAACGACTTTAATTGTAACGAGTACAGTCTCTCCGCCGAAAGTCTGTGAAAAGGAAAATTATATTTGGTTGACGAAACTAGTGCCGAAAGATTTTCTATCATACGCTGCGAGTAGTTCCAAAGGTTTATCTCACAAACCTGAAAATTCGGTTTTAATGGACAAATCGACGAAGGATCCGTTAAATCTAAAGAATTGGCAACCACAATATCTTGACAAGAAACAATGGTCCGTGAGACAATTTTTATTATTCTTTTCCTTCAATTTTTATTATACTTTTGAGGTTTTTGAATTATAAATACTTTTCCATTTTCAGTTAAAAAATTTACGAATTATGATTTTATTATGAATTTATTATTTTTAGGCTGGAAATTAAATTAGCGAAACCAGAGGCACTTTATGGAATTATTTTACAAGGAAGCTCGTCAGATGATAAATACGTGACAAGCTATCATTTAATGTACTCTGAAAATGGTTTAGTGTTCTCGTATATAATCGATAAAAACGGAGATCCATTTGTTTTTCAAGGACCGATTGATAAAGTAAAACAGGTTCAGCAGATTTTCAATCAACCGATTGAGGCTTCATTTGTTCGGATAGTTCCGCAAACGTGGCACAAAGGAATCGCTATCCGAGCACAATTACTCGGCTGTAATCACAATAAAGAAATATCCGAGCCGACAAACATAATGGCAACTACCACTGATACTATTTTCATTGGAACGGAAATTCCTCCAGGTTATTTTCAATTTTTTCGATAATATTTATAATCTTTTCGCTTTTGATTCTTATTTCTTTGTTCTATTTAGATAATTAATTTTCTATTTTGAAGAGCTCGAACTGGGTCCGTAAAAATTTTAAAAATTCTCGTCAAAATTTCAATTATTTTTAGAAATAATTAAATTCATCTCCGAAATTCAATTATTTTAAAAAATTTTAATAAAATTCTAGGCAAATATTTAATTATTTTCATAAAATAATAAAAATTTCTCAGGAATTCAATTATTTACAAATTTTCTGTAAATTTCTTTGCTATAATTCAATTATTTTCATAAACAATAAAACTCATTGCAGAATTTCAATTATTTTCAAAATACAATTTTAATCAAATCCCTCGAAAAATGTAATTTATTCTTGAAAAGTTTATTAAAATTCGTCGAAACATTTCAATTATTTAAAAATTTGTTGATATAATTATTTATAAGATTATACTTTTAAGAAACATTCAATTATTCAATAATTTAATTTTTTGCATTACAAATTATTGCAGAAATTTAATTATGTTCAAAAATAATAGAATTCTTCTTAGGAATTCAATTATTTTCACAAATAATAAAAGCTTTCGGAGAATTTCAATTATTTTTAATACAATATTAAATTTTGTTAAAATTCGTCGAAAGAATTCAATTATTTAAAAATTTGTTGATTTAATTATTATTTATGAGATTTGAATTTTAAAAAACATTCAATTTTCAATAAATTATTTTTCGCATTACAAATTACTGCAGAAATTTAATTATGTTAAAAAATAATAAAATTCTTCTTAGGAATTCAATTATTTTAACAAATAATAAAACTTTTCGCAGAATTTCAATTATTTTTAATTCAATTCTAAATAAATTTTCTGAAAAATTTAATTATTTTTAATTTAATTTTAAATAAATTTTCTGAAAAATTTCATTATTTTTAAAAATTTTGTTAAAATTCGTTGAAAGAATTTAATTATTTAAAAATTTATTTGATAAAATTCTTTACGAAGATTCAATTTGAAGAAACATTCAATCAATAAATTATTTATTTTTGTATTTAAATAAATGAATTCTAGTAGAATTTTCTAATAACAATTGATTTATAAATGAATTTTAGTTATAATTTTACATAATAATTTGAATATTATTATTTTTAGAAATAATTGAATTTAGAAAAGGTTTAATTTAAAAATTAGCAAAATTTTAACTATTTTTAAAAATTTGAAGTTTTTATTTTCTAATGTTATTTTTAATTGAAGAATTTACGAATAATTGAAATTCGTAAAATTGAATATTGTAAAAAAATGGATTTCAAAATTGTCAAAGAACTTTTTCGAAAATTATTAAATATAATCGATTTAGAGAAGAATTTTAGTTAAAAATTCTTGAAAATAATAATTGAATTTAAATTATAAAAATAATTTTGAAGAATTACAATATTCTCATAATATAAAATAATAATTTTATTAATTTGCATCTTTAATTATTATAAAATATGAAGAAATCGAACACTCAATGTTCGAGTGGTCAATTTCTTCATGTTTTATAGTTATGATAAAATTTAATTTATAGTTTAAAGTAAAATTTTCTCTTATTTGACTCGGACTAAATTTTTGGTTAAATTTTGGTCAGAAATTGGTCCGGAATTTTCAATTTTTGGTCCGTAAAGTCTGTATTTTGAAATACTTTCACTGGTTCGAGTCCTGATTTAGAAATAAGTAGTTTGAAATAAATTTTCTGTTTTGAATTGAATAGTTTTGGAATACTATGATTGGAAAAAATATTAATTTTGTAAAATATACTTTTCAGTCTGTAACGATACAATGGGTTTGGATAATGGAATGATGTCGGATGAACAAATAACTTCGTCGTCGTCTTACGAGAAATTATTGCCAAATTTAAAATTATCAACTGTGGGAATATGGCGAGCAAAATTGGACAATTTGGAACAATTTGTTCAATTTGATTTCTTGGAAGCGAAAAATATAACTGGTGTCGATACTAAAGGAGCTGATAATATTTGGACAACTGCCTATAAAATATTCTACAGTATCGATGGTAAACAATGGAATCCAGTTGTTGACGATTTTTCCAATGAAAAACTATTCTTGGCGAATATCGACGATATTTCTGTGAAAACAAATTATTTCACTCGTCCTTTAAATGCGAGATTCCTCAGAATACATCCCGTCAAGTGGCACAATCACATTGGTCTCAAAGCTGAAATTCGAGGATGTTTCGTACCATATGGTAATTATATTATTTTGGTTTACTTTTTGTTTACTAGAATATAAAAACCATTGAATATGACAACAATTTTCTTTGGGATTTCAGCTATAGTGACAACTTCAAAACCACTCGAGAAATTAGTGTCAAAACCGCCGGATGTAAATTGCAATGTCTGTTCTGGAATTAATGTTTCAACGAAGGAAAATTGTAATTGTTCAAATTCACTTTGGTGGGACGGAGAGAATTGCGTTGTAAATGACGAATGTCCTTGTGTTGTTGGACACATGCCGTAAGTTTAAGAAAATAATTACAATATAGTGAAAATTAACGAATAGATTTAGTAAATTAATTCGTGATTAATTTACGATTTTAAATAATTTTGAATATTAAAATGTTTTAATTTTAATTGTAGATACGCAGTTGGTTCGGTTTATGAAACGGAAGATTGTCAGGAGTGTCTGTGCACGATGGGAGGCATTCCAACTTGTCGTGAGAAAATTTGTGAACCTTGCAAGGAACCACATTTCCAATCAATCGTCACAGAATTATGTGGATGTGTCTGTAAACCCTGTCCACCTGGCACTCGACTTTGTCCCACAAGTAATGTTTGTATCAATGAAACATCCTGGTGCAACGGAATTCAAGATTGTCCAGACGATGAGAAAAATTGTGCAGTTTCCACAACTTTGACGCCGTTGGCGACGACAATTGCAGTGAAAACAACAATTGGTAATTGTATTTCGTAAATATAATAGTAATTCTAAAAAAAATTTCTTAATATATAAATTTATTTCAATTTTTTTGTATATAGCTCCTCAGGGTGAGTGTGAAAAACCAACGTGCCCACCGGGTTACAAAGTGGTTCAGAAAAAAATAAGAAGACCCAATAAATATACAAGCAGATATGCGGAATATCGATATGGACAAAGAGGCGGAAATTCCGGAGTGAAGGGCACGAAGGGAGGAAATTACGGAGTCAAGGGAGGAATTAAAGGCGTTAAAGGGGGCAATCGAGGAGTAAAAGACGATAATCGAGGAGTAAAAGGCGGAAATAGCAATTATAGAGAGGAGAAAGATAAAGAGTAATAATTTTCTATTTTTTGAAATTAGACAGAAATTTCTTTTTCTGCTTCTTATATACCGTTCTTTAGAGCGCGTAATTTGGAAATTACAAATTTCAGATTAGAACAAGACATCGAGTGTCCTCAATTCTCCTGCATTTCCAATCGACCGCCACCCGATTTCGAAGGACAAAAGCCGAAGACGTGTCCAAAAATTGAATGTCCGCCGAGTTATGAAATAATTTTCGAAAAAATGAGTATGTACAAATTTGAGGATTGTCCACGATATACTTGTCGACCACCACCGCCAACCGAAGTCGACTGTAAAGTTAATGGCCGAACTTTCAATACTTTCGACAATATGGAATACAAATTTGATATCTGCAATCATATTTTAGCGCGAGATCGTTACGCCAATCGTTGGTATATTTCAGGTAAGAATTCTCTTTTTACCGAATTTTTCCAAAGTCATTGTTGTTTTCTAAAGTTATTGTGTTTATTATTGAAATCTAATTTGACTTAAATATTCCAAAATTATTTCAATTTTAAAAGAATTGCGTTTACAATTTTCATAAGTAGTTGAACTTTAAAAGATTTTGATTTAAAATTTTGTAAAATTTAAATTTTAAATGATTTTTATTAGAAATATAAAAAAACGTAGATTTAAAAAAAATTAAAAACTAAAATTCTTCTGAAATTAGTTAAATTTTTTAATAGTATATTTGACTACTTTTATTAAAAATAATGGATTTATAAAGGAATTTTAGTTAAAAACACTAAAACAAATTGAATTTTAAAGCAATTACAAATGATTGGAGAAATTCAATTATTTTCAAAAATTTTAATAAAATTCTTGGCAAAATTTTAATTATTTTCAAAAATAATAAAATTCTTTAAAGAAATTCAACAATTTTTATTTATTTATTAAATTTTTAACAGGTTTAAAGCCCTTTCGTAAAATTTTAACAAAATTTTACCCAAAAATTTAATTATTTTTTTATAAAAAAACAAATTCATCACAGGAATTCAATTATTTTCAAAAATAATAAATTTCTTGTCGGAAATTCAATTATTTTTAAAAACTTTGAACATTGACGATAATAAAATTATCTTTAAAAAAAAAAATTCATCGTAGAAATTGAGTTATTGCCAAAAATTTAAAAAAAAATTCTTTAAAATAATTCAATTACTTTCATAAATAAAAAAATTCTTTGCAGAAATTTAATTATTTTCAAAAACTTTAAACAAATAATTGACAAAAATGAAATTATCTTTGTAAAAATAAAATTCATCGTAAAATTTGAATTCTTTACAAAAATTTTAATAAAATTCTCCTAAAAATTCAAATTCATCACTAATAAAATTCTGCGCAAGAATTCAATTATTTTTATAAATGAGAAAATTCTTCGAAACAATTCAATTATTTAATAAATAACAAAATTCTTTGGTAAAAATTCAATTATTTCCAAAAATTTTTCCCAAGAATTTAATTATTTTAATAAAAAACACAATTCTTTGCAGAAATTGAATTATTTACAAAAAATTTTAATAAAATTCTATTAAGGAATTCAATTATTTTCATAAATAATAAAATTCATCTCAGAATTTCAATTATTTTTAATGTAATTTTCATCAAATTTCTCGAAAAATAAAATTATTTTTTAAAATTTGTCAAGAGAATTCAATTATTTAAAAATTTGTTGATAAAATTCTTTATGAAAATTCAATTTTAAGAAACATTTAATTGTTCAATAAAATATTTGTTTTTCTAGTTAAATAATTGAATTCTCGTAGAATTTTCTAATACATATTGATTTGAAAATGAATTTCAAATTAAAATCTTTGAAAATTTGAACTTTTCATACTTTTAATTAAGAATTCTAGAGAATTAATTTTTCTCAATAAATTTAATGTAATTTTTTTTAATTATTTAAAGTTTTTAATTATCCATTACATATTTCCGAAAATTCAACTACACACAAAAAATAATATTTTAGAATCATTTTTAATATTTTGGAGAAAAAAATTATGTTAAAAATTTTTCATTAAAATTCATCAAAAAATTAATTAGTTTTTTTAAATAAATACAAAAATTCTTTTAAGAAATTCATTTATCTTCGAAAAATTACTTTAAAATATTTTTAAAAACTAATTCTTAGAATTGTTTCATCAAAATTTTTTGATTCAATTATCTTCGATCAAAGTGAATAGAAATTTATAAAAATGTACTTTTTTAGACTTATTAAAAATTTATAATTAAAATTCTTAAAAAATTTTGATTATTTTTATTTATATTTTTTAAAAATTCAATTATTTTTAAAAGATTTTACCAAATTTCAATTGTTTGGAAATTTTTCAATTGTACATAATTATAATTAGAAAACCAAATATAATTAAATTAAATCTTTCAAAAATTATTGTAAAATACTTTTAAAAAAATTAATTGTAAGAATTTCATTATTATAATTCTTTGAAAATATATTTTACCTTAAGAGAAAAACACGGACAGTTACAATTTATTATAAAAAATTGAGTTTTTGTATTTAAATAATTGAATTCTAAAAGAATTTTCGGAAAATTATTAAAAATTAATATAGATAATTTATTTAGAGATGAAGTTTAGTTGAAAATTATAGAAAATAATTGAATTCACAAATAATTATAATTTCTAGAAATTATTAAAATTCATAAATTTTACTCATTTTCCATAAACTTTTATATTTTTCTGTAAAATAAATTTTGACAGGAAAAATAATTTTAATGTCAATAAAAATTAATAAATAAAATAAAAGTTCATTGTCAGGGAAATAAACTGAAAATTGTGATCACACTGATATTTAATGAACGTTGTTTTCAGTGGAGAAGAAGTGTTCAGGAAATCATCGACCTTGCGAAAGGGATTTAGTAATCGTTATGGACAACGATTTATTTATACTCTATCCCGACATGCATACAATGATAAATGATTTTGCATTCACTCCAACTCAGATGAAACAATTTAACGATAAAAATAGTGGAATTTACCGAATATCGAGAGTTGGTGATGTGTTGTACTTTATATCCTATCGCTATGGTTTCTGGGTGATATTCGATTCAAACTCGAATGTGAAAATTGGAATTTCTGTGAAATTATTCGGACAAGTTGACGGTTTGTGTGGATTCTTCGATGGAAATTTAAATAATGATAGACAAAAGCCAGATGGAACGGAGGCTAAAGGAGCTTTGGATTTTGGTAACAGTTGGATTATTGACGGTACACCGGAATGTGAACTGCAGGTGATTTAAAAAAAAAAAAATTTTTTTTTTGCTTTAAAAAACGTCTCTTTTTTTTGCCTCAAACATTTTTTTTAACGCCATTTATTATAAATTCTTTGCCTATATTTGAAATTGCTGAATAGATATTGAATTTCTACTTTCAGGTGTGTTCCAAAGACGTTCAGGAGAAAGCTTGGAAGATGTGTAATGCGGTGAAGGACCGTTCAATGGCTGTTTGTTTCGGAGTTGTGAATTTGGATCAATTTGTTTCTCGCTGTTTGGAAACTGCTTGCACTTGTTTGCAGAGTAATTCGACTTTCGACGATTGCCGATGTCGAATAATGACCTCATTTGTCACGGAGTGCCAAGCCAGTGATCAGGACATTGATCTCTCCAATTGGCGAAATATTCATAATTGCCAAATTGATTGCAGAGCTCCACTTGTTCACCATGATTGTTTCAGGTAAATTTATGAAATTGAAAGAAGAAACAATTTCTGAAGATTAGATTCAGAAAAAAAGTAAAAAATAGATTAAGAAATAAATGAAAACAATAGATTTGTACGTAAAATTTTCTTTTTTTAGACACAAGTGCGAGATTTGTTGTAATACTTTACAAGAAGTAGATCCGTGTCCAAAAATGAAGGGCGTTTGTTTCTCCGGTTGCTTTTGCCCTGCGGGAATGGTTCGAAATGGTGAGGACTGTGTGCATCCAACCGAATGCAGAGATTGCATTTGTGACGGATTTGGTAACACAAAATTCGTCACTTTCGACAGAAAGAATTTTGTTTTCGATGGCAATTGTACTTTTGTTCTGTCACGCGACGCTGTTAATAGTGTTAAAAAAGAACCTAGTAGCCACACTTATCAGGTGAGAAAATTCTTACTAAGAAATCTTCTATATTAATAATCGTTGTATTCCGATAATCTCTTCACAGTTTGAAGTTATTCTCTGCTTTTTTTGTTTCCTAACTTTTTAAATAACTTTTCATTTTCAATGTTTAAAATTTTTTAATTAATGTACTGATACTTCATCATTGAATTATTGTAAAGTATTTATAAAAAAATTAGAAAATAATTGAATTTTATGATGAATTTAATTATTTTCAATAATTCTAATTAAATTCTTTAGTCAATTTATAAATAATGAAAATCTTCGTAAAAAATTTAATTATTTTTATAAAGATAATAAAATTCTTATCAGGATTTCACTTATTTTCAATACAATTTTAATTAATTTCTTCGAAAATTTCAATTATTCTTAAAAATCTTGTAAAAATTCTCCGAGAAAATTCAATTATTTTAAAAAATAATTGAATTTTTCACAGGAATTCAATTATTTAAAAAACTTTTAATAAAATCCAATTCAAGAATTCCATTATTTTCATAAATAATAAAATTTTCGCAGCAATTCAATTATTTTAAATACAATTTTAATTTAATTCTAGAGAAAATTAAATTATTCTTAAATTCTTCATAAGAATTCAATTATATCAATAAATAGTAAATTTTTTTACAGGAATTCAATTATTTTAAATACAATTTTAATAAAATTTGACTCAAAAATTCACATATTTTTTTAAATTTCGCAAAAATTCAATTATTTGCAGAAAAAATAACTTTTTTTGTCAGGGTTTCAATTATTTAAAAAAGTTTTAATAAAATTCTGTTCAAGAATTCAATTAGTTTTAGAAATAATTAAATTTTTGATGTACACTGAAAATTATTGAATTCTTGTAAAGTATTAATAAAAAAATTTGAATCTAATTGAATTTATTTCAATAATTTTATTAAACTTTTTACAAATAAGTGAATTCTTTCGAGAAAATGTAATTAAAATTATATTGATAATAATTTAATTCTTAGAAAGATTTTTATTAAAATTCTTTGAAGTAATGAATTTTTTCTTCATAATTTTTACTGTAAATTTTTGAAATAATTGAATTTTAAGAAGAATTTCTTTTAAGTTTTTAAAATAATCGTGTTTATTATTAATTGTAATTAACAATTTTCCAATTAAATTATATTAAAATTATTCATAGAAAATTAAATTCTTTTAAACAATTTTATTAGAGTTTTTGTAAATAATTACATTTTTTTTTTGAAGAATTTTATTAAATTTCGTAAAAATAATGTAATTTTTTATAGTAATTTTAATTGAAAGTTTTGAAAATAATTGAAATTTTCCAAAGAATTTTATTAAAAACTTTTGAGAACAATTGAATTGTTTAGAAAAATGTTTTTACAATTTTTAAAAATAATTGAACCTGTTAGAGAAATTTCATTAAAATTATCTTGAATATAATTGAATTTTTTCTCTGAAATTTATTTAAAATTGTATTAAAAATAATTGAATTTCTCAAAAGAATTTTATTATTCAGAAAAATAATTGAATTCTTGCCAAGAATTTTACAATTATTTATAAAAATAATTGAATTGTTTCGAAGAATTTTTTATTAGAATTGTTGAAAATAATTGAATTTGTATTAAAATTCTTGAAAATAATTGAATTCCTCCGAAATATTTTATTATCTATGAAAATAATTGAATTTCTTTGTAGAATTTTATTATTTATAAAAATTATTTTAATTCTTGCGAAGAATTTTTTTATTTATGAAAATAATTTAATTCTAGCAGAGGATTTTTCAATTGATAAAAATAATTAAATTGTTTCGAAGGATTTAATCTGAATTTTTGAAAATAATTGAATTTTTTTAAAGGAATTTTATTACAAATTTTGAAAATAATAATTTTTTTAGAAGAATTTCATGAAAATTGTTGAAAATAATTGAATTTATATTCAAGTACTTGAAAATAATCGAATTTATAGTCAAATTTTTGAAAATAATTGAATTTAATTAATATTTTTAAAAATAATTGTATTCTTTCGAGAAATTTTATTAAAATTGTAGTGAAAATAATTGAATTGGTTTAAAGAATTTTATTATTCATGAGAATAATGAAATTCTTGCGGCAAATTTTATTCAAAATTTTTGAGTAATAATTTAAAAATTGATGGTTATTTTTGAAAATATAAAATTTTTTAATTTACTAAATAATAATACATGGAATACCGCGTAGCATTTGCTAATTGTATAATAATCAAGAAATAATAAGAAATTGTAATAATTAAAATATGAATATTTTTCAGATTCTTGTCACGAAACAGCCTTGCGATTCTGGTGTTTGTACAGAATCAATTACCGTTCTGTACCAATCTCACGTGATACAGATTAAAAAGGATCTGAACCTGAAGCAGGTACTTAATTTGAAATTAAATAAAATTGAAACAAATATTATATTATAAATATAATAAAATAATAAGTAATCATATTTTCTCTTTCAGTTCCTAATTTTTATTGACGAAACACTGATTAATGATTTACCTTACAATGCACTGGGACTGAATTTGAAGAAATCGCTGGCAAACGACGTGACTTTGTTAATTCCAGCAATTCAGTTGGAAGTCGTTTGCATCGAGCACGATTTTGCTTTTACAATCAGACTGCCGTCGCAAACTTTTGGAGGTGCAATGGAGGGTCTCTGTGGTGATTGCAATGGAAATCAGGACGACGATTTCAAACAGCAAAATGGAAATGTAATTAGTTTTCCATTTCTTAATATTGTATTTACGCTCTACTCTATGTCGTAGAATAAAAACTTAATTTTCAAAATTTTCAAAACGAAAGTTAGAGCAACAAAAACAATAGCAAAATTAGAAAAATCAATAAAATGGATTTTTTATTTTGTTTAGATAACAGAAGACGTCACGGAATTTGGATTAAGTTGGAAGGCAACGAATTTGCCACCGAGTTTGAAGATCAATGACGATCATTGTATAAGTAAACAGAAGAAATGTTCGCAATCTCCCGAGAACAGTTCGTGTAAAAAACTTTTAGATTCATTGGAATTTGGACAGTGTCATCGCCTCGTGGATCCAGAACCATTTTTAATATCTTGTGAGGAGACTTTCTGTAATAACGGAGATATTTGTAATGATCTCGAAGCTTACGCAAGAACTTGTAATCATGCCGGGGTTTGTCCGAAATGGAGAAGTAAAGATTTGTGTCCATATTCGTGTCCTTCTGGTAAGAATACTCAATTTTTTAATTTCTATTCTATTCATAGTTAAAAATAAAAAATTTTGTAATTTGCATAATAATAATAAATTGAATAATAAATAATAATAAATAAATCAATAAATTAATAATATTTCTGAATTTTCGTAGACTTGGAGTACAGACCGTGTGGGAACTTATGTGTCGAGACTTGCGAAAGTATAAGCTCGTTGGAACCGAAAAAATGCCCCAATGAATTATCTGAAGGTTGTTACTGTCCGGAGAATGAGGTGATGCACAATGGAACCTGTATTTCGAGACGAAAATGTCTAAGTTGCGATGACGAGGGACATGTTGAGGGTGATGTCTGGTATCCGGATAAATGCACTAAATGCACTTGCAATAAGAAAGCTGTCACCTGCCAGAAAACCGAATGCGTTACAACAGTTTGTCAAGAGAATTACGTGTCCACTTTAGTTCCAGGATCACAAAATGAATGTTGCTCGAAATATATTTGCGGTATTTTTCACTATGTTTCTTAAATTCAACTAAATGATTTAATTAAATCATTTAATCATGAATTAAAATAGTTACTAAATTTCTTTTCTTCTCTCATCAGTTCCAAACAAAGGTTCTAATTTGTGTGAAGAACCACAAAAACCAACCTGTGGCTTTGGACAGATTTTAAAAACGAGCGTAACTCCTGCTGGATGTCAGAAATTTATTTGCGGTAATTGACTTTTATTTGCATTTCGTATTTTATTTATTTCACGTTTACTTTTATTTATTTAGACGCGGTACATTTATTTAATCTCGTAATTTATTTTTATTTAATCTGGTGTATTTTACTTTTTTTCAGAATGTCAACCAAAGGAGCAGTGTCCAGATTTGAGTGATATAATTTTATTCGACGATGAATTAGAAGTTGGTTTTGTGCGTATTTTAGACGACTCTGGTTGTTGTCCGCAACCGTCTAAAATGTGCAAACCGGAAACATGTCCACAATTTAAGGAGTGTCCAAAATATTTTAAATCCGTTGAACAAAAAGGGTCTTGCTGTAATTTACACCAATGTGGTAAGAATATTAGAGAATTTTACACAAAAAGAACTTTTTTGAAAATTATTTTAAAAATTTGACTTAAAGAAGAATTTTAGTTGAAAATTCTAGAAAAATTTCGTTTTTCAATCTAGAATTATTTTCTGTAAAGAAAATAATTTAGAAGCAAACGAATTAAAGCACATTTATTATAATTAATCGATAACTATTTTATTTTGATTTTTAGTACCGCCTGAGGACTTATGTTTGGTTTTCGATTCAAATGCAAATTCATCTGTGGAAAGCATTACGCCAAAGAAAATTGGAGAGAAATGGAGAGATGGAAAATGTACGACATGTTCGTGTGATATTGTAAATTACAAGCCCATGCCACAATGCATGACGAAGGAATGTCCGAAAATTCAGGATCACCCAGACGTCAATGAATTCGTCCTTGAGGAAGTTATTCTTCCATACGAATGTTGTCCTGTCTATCAAAAAACTGCATGTAAAGATAATAATCAAGTTTACAAAGTGAGTAAATAACTGATAATTTTATTTATTTTTTACCCTTTTTGTTTAATTACATAAAATATATTTAAGAAAATTCAAGAAAATATATTCAAGAAAATTAAATCAAAATTCTAAAAAGGAAAATTAATTGTGAGTTAATGATGAATTTTTCAGGATGGAGAAAAATGGACACCAAATCCACAGGATGTTTGCGTCCTGAAAAAATGTTCCAATGGAATAAATGGACTGCAGAAGGAAATCGTGAAGCAAGAATGTAATACAGTTTGTGACAAAGGATATGAATATCGACCATCATCGAATACCAGTATTTCCTGTTGTGGCGAATGTGTCGGAATTGCGTGTGTCATTAATGACGATCTAAAAAATATTGGAGACAATTGGCAATCCGATGATCATTGTGTTAATTACACTTGTCATTTGGAAAATGGTTCTGTAAGTATTTTCTTCTTATTTATAAATTTTTGGAGTAAAAATACAAAAATAGAATCAATTACTACCACAAATTATTGGTTCAATTTTTCTTAACATCCAAAATATAACTCAAAAACTGTTTTCAAATTTACATCAGCACAAAAAGTAACTTTTTACCCAAGAAAAAAATCTAACACTAACTTTTCGTGGGAGTTTATCTATATTTTAGTAAATTTAGTAAATTTATTAAATTTATTAAATTTACATTTAATTTTTAATTATATTTATAATTATTGCCCGATTGCAGCCTCAATTGAAAGCATTCACTGAAAGCTGTAAAGACATAGATCCCTTCGATGAGGAGAATTTCGTTTTGGAAAGACAACCGATTCCTGGAAAATGTTGTCCAGAAATAATAAAAACAGCATGTAGATACGAAGGAAAAATTTATAAACCCGGAGAAAAATGGAAATCGCTAAATGACAATTGCACAAATTTCGAGTGTGTTAGTCAACATAATCAGGTATTAAATTATTTTTTCTTTTAGAAATTATATCGCATTTTCATAAATTAAAAACAAAAATTATTTCAGTTCTTAGTCACCAACAGTCCGATGGTTTGTCCAGAATTAATAAATTGTCCTAAAGAATTTATTTACATTGATGGATGTTGCAATAAATGTAACACTTCTTCTCTTAATATTGAAAGTAAGTTTTTTTTTTAAACATTTAGTATTTTTTAAAATTTAATTTAATAATATTTATTAGTAACTAACAAATGTTACGCGCGGAACGTAATATTCGGATTATTATTCTCATACAAATTACAAAATTTTATATTTTCAAAAATATGAATTTTTGAATAATTTCAGATTCAAACTTTAAAAAAAATTCAACTATTGACTAATTGACAACTATTACTAATTAATTATTCTTTTTTATTAATTTTTAAGATTTTAATAAAATTCTTCGTTAGAATTCAATTATTTTTTATAAATAATAACATTCTTCGAAAGAATTCAATTAATTTTTATAAATAGAACAATTTTTTGCAAAAATTCAATTACATTCAACAAAATTTTAATAACATTTCTCGAAAGAATTCAATTTTTTTTTTCATTTGTTATAAAATATTTCCACTGAATTCAATTATTTTCTAAAATTTTAATAAATTCTTCGAAAAAATTCAATTATATATATAAATACCTATTAAATAGTAAAATTCTTTTCAAAAATTCAATTATTTTTAATACAATTTTGAAAACATTTCATGAAAAAATTTAATTATTTTCTAAAGTCTTAATAAATTTAATAAATTAATCCTTCGAAACAATTTAATTGTTTTTCAAATAGTAAAATCTTTGCAAAAATTCAATTATTTTCCAAAGAAAGTTCACGAAAGAATTCAATTTTTTTGTTGAATTCAAAATCATTGCAAAAATCCAATTATTTTCCAAAAAAATTTAACAAAAGAATTCAATTTTCTTCTTCATTTGTTATAAAATATTTCATGAAAAAATTCAATTATTTTCTAAAATTTTAATAAATCCTTCGAAACAATTAATTTTATGTATAAATAGTAAAATTATTTGCAAAAATTCAATTATTTTTAATACAATTTTAATAAAATTTTGTGAAAAAATTCCTTTTTTTTTAAATTTTTAATAATTTTTTTCTAAAAAAATTCAATTATTTTCTAAAACTTTAATAAATCTTTCGAAACAATTTAATTATATTTATAAATAGTAAAATTCCTTGCAAAAATTCAATTATTTTAAAAAAAAATTCACGAAAAAATTTTTTTCTTAAATTGTTATCAAATTATTCAAAAATATTCAACTATTTTCTAAAATATTAAAAAATCCTTTGAAACAATTTAATTGTTTTTCAAACAGTAAAATTTTTGCAAAAATTCAATTATTTTTAATACAATTTTAATAAAATTTCATGAAAAAATTCAATTATTGTTAAGACAATTTTAATCAAACTTTATGAAAAAATTCAATTTTTTTCTAAAAATTTAATAAATTCTTCTGATCAATTCAATTTTATTCATAAATAGTAAAATTCTTTGCAAAAATTCAATTATTTAAAAAAAAAATCCAGGAAAAATTTTTTTTCTTAAATCGTTATAAAATTTTTAAAAAGAATTCAATATTAGGTATTTTCTAAAATTTTATTGAAATTCAATAATTAAATGTTTAATTTCAATTATTAACAAACACGATTATTTTAAAAACTTGAAAGAAATTATTCTTAAAATTCAATTATTTTCATAATTTTTAATTAAAATTATTAAAGAAACTCCATAATTTAAAAAAAATATAAAGAAATTCTTCAAAAAGAATTTAATAAAAATTTTCAAAAAGTTTAACAAAATTCTTTGCAAGAATTTAATTATTTTCTTAAATAATAAAATAAATTTTCGAAGGAATTCTATTATAAATTTTTTTTTTTTTTGATAAAATTCTTGGCAACAATTTGATGATTTTAAATAAATTAATTTTAAAATTGGAAATATTTAAAAAGAAATTATAATTATAATTTATTATTCAATAGTTTATTATTTATATAATTCTAATTTATTATTTATAGTTTATTGTCTATAATTCTAATTTATTATTTAAAATTTAATTTATAAATATAATAATTTGATTTTTACAATAAATATTGATAAAAAAAATTTGTCCCTTTACAGAAATGTGTATGGTGGATGTAATAGATTTAAATGCAACAATTGGAATCGTTGTCGAAAAACGAGGCTTTCAATACTGCAAAAATCTGAAACCACTTAAAGGCCTTACAGAATGTCGTGGTTCCTGTTCATCGTCAACGCGTTTTGATCAAGGTAATTAATTTTTGATCGAGGTAATAAATTTATTATTGTTTTATTCCTATTATTCACGGAATTCCTACTTTGAAAATATTTCTTTAATTTCTTGACGAATTAAATTTTAATTTATATTAATTAAAAACGATTTTTTTTTCTATTTAACATAGTGACTTGGGGTCAAGAAATCAATTGTCGATGTTGTTTGCCAACAAATTACCAGCCACTTATTGTCGAATTATCATGTGAGGACGGAAAAACTTTTAGAAAGCAAATAATGACTCCCACAACCTGTTCTTGTGACAGTGCAAAAACACAAACTAAAAATCGTAAGATTGGAACCAAAGGATAATGTGATTTAACAGAGTATAAACTAGTTATTTAATACTTAAAGTAAAATAATAAATATTAATATAAAAGTATAAACATACTGTGGATATTTAAAACAAAATATTAATAAAACGGACAAAAATTTAGTTACCTTAATTGTAATTACTTTTCTTCTTCTTTGTTTTGTGGCTTCGAATACCTATTTTCAGGCTAATTCTTGATTATTGGCATTATTCCATTATTAATTAAATTATGAACATTTTATTAATCCTATCTGTATGTTCGTGGCGATCTTTTTATTTTGTTGATTGTTTGCGGCGATCGTTTGACAATTGAGTAATTGACAGATTTAAACTTATTCTCAGAGTTGGGAAAGTAAAATATTTGTATGCGCGAGAGCATTTTGAGATATGAACAGAGCTTAAGGAAAATGGCGCCCTGCGCTTCTCTCGCTTTTCTCTTATCAAAGTTTTCAACGTTTTAACAATTGAGTGATATTAACTTCCCTTAAATTTCTTTTTGTTAAAAATTAATTTTTTATTAAACATATTTTATTTTGAGAAATAATATAAATAATATTAAAAGAAACATAATTTACACAAAAAGAATTCAAAAATTCCGCCATTATTCGATATATCGAAGGATCGAAGTAATCGATAACTAAACAGGTTAGTTTTTTTAGAGACAATCCAATGAGTGATGAATCTTGATGTTTACTTTTAAGATACTATTTTTAACATTAATCATCTAAAATCACCTCTCAAGAAACTTGATTTGAAAATATTTGTGAAATTTACTTTTTTTTGGATGAATTATAAAGTTATTTTACCAATGGCGTGTATCGCTTTCTTATTGCTACTTGCTGCCACATCAATCGATATCAAAAGTGTTAGTAGTAGTAGTCAGTAGAATTTTGTGATTTGTGTGCTAATTATAACAATAGCGAACAGTACGCTATCAGTCTTCCAAAAAAACGAGTGAGTTTCTTTGTCATTCTATTCAATATTCTCAAGATGAAAATACAGAAGATGCGGACAATAGTTATGTTCACTACATAAATTTGTGCGATCAAAATGATGATCCCTAAATCGACGCGACCGGCTCGAAGAAAATGATTTCATTTATGCTTCATTTTTTTTGCACTGACTGACAATTATTTATTGTGCTTACGTCAAGCAATTAATTGTTTCTTCTGTTAATCAATGACCAATCAACATTCTTGGAAGGAAAGCATTTTTAAACTTGTTTAGGGTGAGTTTTTTTTTTTTGAATTTTTAAAAATTATGTTCTATTGTAAAAAGTAATAATCCTGGTAATAATTAATGAAAATAGTACAGGAACCATAAAGGCTGATAAAAAAAATCCAGTTTAATGTGAAATGGGTAGTTCTTGGTGGCAATGCGCTGCATGCTTAAGAGCACAAGAAGAAGATATTTGTGAATTGCAATTGAATCATTGCAATCTTTACGATGTTCCGCCCGATGTGTTCATCTATGAAAGAACATTGGAAATATTATACCTCGATGCCAATAGAGTACGTTTAATTCTTTAATTTTTATTACACAATATTACACAAGTGATTTAAAATGTAATTAGGTTAATTTATCATACGCATTACAAAGAAATATTAATCGATAAACTATATTTTATTTATAGTTCTTTACTTTTCTTTATAGTTCTTTTCTTTTGATACTTTTAATAATACGAATTCGTTAATAATAATTACAGACATCACAGTTGGTTCCCTTTTCCCCTTTTGTCCCCTTATTTCAATTTTATCATTTTTTTCACCTTTTTTGACGATTTGTCACCTTTTTCCCTTTTTCCGCTGATTTGTCCCCTTTTTCACATTTTTCTAATAAAAAATAAAATTTTTTTTTTTGAAATCTTTTTCAAAATGTAATCATAAAACTTAGAGTCAATGTTATTGAATTCAGTGCGTTTTATTTCTGATTTAGATTTTTAACACCACAACATAATATAAATGTTTTTTTATGTTTATGATTTAAATAATATAGATTTCGTAAAGAATTTTATAAATTATAAGGTGGTTCATTCAACAGAATGCAGACCTCTAGAAAAATAATTAATTAACATTCAAATAGTTAAAATATTATTATTAATTGTTTTTTCTAGAAAAAACCAAAATTCTAATATAAAACCTTCCATTTTTTCCATTTCTGACAATAATTTCTTTTTAAATAACTTAATTCTTGAAGAATTATCATAAAATTATATTTAGAAATTATTTAATTAATTTTATTTATACATTTCAAAATTAATTGAATTTTAAATTAGTTTCGTTTACAATTTTCATAAATAGATGAACTTGAAAAGATTTTAATTTCAAATTTTATAAAATTTCAATTTTGAATGAATTTTATTAAAAATTCTAAAGAACTTAAATTTTTGCAAAAATTTTCAAAATTTAAATAATTCTGAAATTAGTTAAATTTTTTAATATATCTATTTAATTAATTATTAAAAATAATGAATTTATCGAGAAATTTTAGTTAAAAACACTAAAAAATTTGAATTTTTGAGAAGTTTCAAATAATTGCAAAAATTCAATAATTTTCAAAAATAATAAAATTCTTTGCAGAAATTTAATTATATTAAAAAATTTAAAGAAATTCTCGTCAAAATTTAAATTCTCCTTATAAATAAGTAATAAAATTCTTCTTCGAAATTAAATTATTTTCAAAAATTTTAATAAAATTCTCGGCAAAATTTCAATTTATGTATTATTTGCAAAAATTTTTCTAAATCCAATGATATTCAATATCTAGTTTAATAAAATTTTCCAAAAGAATTCAATTATTTAAAAAATTTTTTATTAAAATTCTACGCAAACGTTTAATTATTTTCATAAATAATAAAACTCATCCCCGGATTTCAATTATTTTTAATACAATTTTAAATTAATTCCTCGAAAAAAATGTAATTAATTTCAAATATTTTATTAAAATTCTTGGAAAGAATTGAATTATTTAAAACAAAATTTACATAATTTGCTTATTAGAATTTAATAATTATTTTCAATACATTTTTAATTAAATTTCTTGAAAGAATTCAATTTTTATAAATAATAAAATTCTTTTTAGAAATTCAATTATTTTAAAACTTTTTAATAAAATTCGTTGAAAGAATTTAATTATTTTGATAAATATTATAAATTCTCCCAGGATTTCAATTATTTTTAATACAGTTTTAAATAAATTCTTCGAAAAAAATGCAATTATTCCTAAATATTTCAATAAAATCCTTCGTAAGAATTGAATTATTTAAAAAAGATGTTTAGAAATATTCTTTGCGAACATTCCATTATTTTCATAAATAATACTATTTTCGTGTGAATTCAATTGTTTAAAACAAAATTTTCATAAAATTTTGCGAAAAAAATCAATTATTTAAAAAGATTTTTATAAAATTCTGCGCAAGAATTGAATTAATAAAAAAAAAATGAATAGAGTTCTTCACAAGAATTCAATTATTATTATAAATATTAAAATTCTTCTCAAGATTTCAATTATTTTTAAAATTTTTAATAAAATTCGTTGCAAGAATTCAATTATTTTCATAAATAATAAAACTCATCCGGTAGGATTTAAATTTTTTTTAAATACAATTTTAAATTAATTCTTCGAAAAAATGCAATTAATTTGAAATATTTTATTAAAATTCTTGGAAAAAATTGAATTATTAAAAAAAATATTATTTTTAAAAATTGTATTAAAATTCGTCGAAAGAATTTAATTATTTAAAATTTTGTTTAAAAAATTCTTTATGAGATTTCAATATTAAGAAACATTCAATTATTCAATAAAAATTATTTATTTTTGTATTTAAATAATTGAATTCTCGTAGAATTTTCTAATAGAAATTGATTTAAATGAATTACAATTAAAATTTTACATAATAATTGAATATTAAAAGTATTATAGCGTGAACTTTTAGAAATAATTGAATTTTGAAAAAGTTTCAAATTAAAATCTTTGAAAATCTGAATTTTTTATATTTTTAAGTAACAATTTTGTAGAATTAATTTTTTTTCAAAAAGTTTAATTGTAATTATTCGAAGTTTTTATTTTCAAATATATATATTTTATTGAAGAATTTCCGAATAATTGATGAAATTTCGTAAAATTGAATTTATCCCCTTTTTGAGGAAAAAAAAATTCCCCTTTTCACCTTTTTTGAGAAAAAAAGGTACTGTGATGCCTGTAATTAGAATAATAATTATAATAAATTAATAATTATATATTAATAAAATTATCCTAATGTTTATTGAATTTTAAATATTATTTTGTACTTTTTAACAGATAAAAGATTTACCGAGACCATTATTTCAATGCCATGAATTACGAGTACTCTCCCTCAGTGATAATGAAGTTACTACATTACCACCCGCCATAGCGTCGCTGATTAATCTGGAATTACTAGATCTCAGTAAAAATAGTAAGGAAATTGAATTTTGTATATCTAGATAAAAGGAGAATTCGAAAGAAGATGTTTATTTATTGAATTATTGTTATTTTGTTTTCTCTTAGGTATAAAAGAGTTACCTGACAGTATAAAGGAATGTAAAAATTTACGTTCAATCGATATCAGTGTCAATCCATTTGAACGGTTTCCAGATGCAATCACGCACATTGTAGGTCTACAGGAATTGTACATCAACGATGCTTATATAGAGTATTTGCCAGCGAATTTCGGGAGACTCTCAGCTTTAAGGACACTTGAGCTTCGCGAGAACAACATGATGACTCTTCCAAAAAGCATGAGTCGTCTTGTTAATTTACAGAGACTTGACATTGGCAACAACGATTTTACAGAACTGGTAACTTTTTTTTTTACTTTAAAAATTTAATATTTTTTACCAGGGTTGTCACAGACTAGGAAAGTCAAAAATTAAAATAAATTCTCGTCAACATTTTAATGATCTTTAAAATTTATAAAATTCTTCTTACAAATTCAAATATTTTAAAAAAATTTTAATAAATTTGACTTTAAGTTCAGGAAAAAAGACAAAATTTTCTCTGTAAATCAGAAAAAAGTCGGAAAAAAATAAAATTAAATTTTTGACAACCCTATTTTTTTAATCTCATAAAAAGAAATAAAAATAAAAATATTTTCTTTACAGCCGGAGGTCGTTGGCGATTTAATAAATCTAACAGAATTGTGGATAGACGGTAATGATATACGTCGTATACCAGGAAATATTGAGCAGCTTTATCATTTGAATCATTTTGATTGTACAATGAACTCGGTGAATATAATACCGTCCGAAATTCAAGGCTGGCGAGATATATCAATAATGAATTTTTCTTCCAACGAAATTTACGAGTTGCCCGATTCGTTATGTTATTTGCGCACAATAGTGACACTCAAAATTGATGACAATCAATTGAATTCACTGCCAAATGATATTGGTCAAATGTCAAGTTTAGAGGAACTTATAGTGACGAAAAATTTCCTCGAATATTTACCGCCATCAATTGGACTTTTACGTAAACTTCATTGTCTCAATGCGGACAATAATTATTTACGTTGCTTACCACCGGAAATTGGAAGTTGCACTGCACTCTCATTACTTTCGTTGCGTTCGAATAATTTGACGAAAATTCCCCCCGAATTGGGTCATTTGTCATCATTACGAGTTTTTAATCTCGTCAACAATTGTATAAAATATCTTCCAGTTTCGCTTCTTAATTTAACAAATCTCAAGGCTTTATGGCTGAGCGATAATCAAAGTCAACCTCTGGTGCCACTACAACAGGAATTTAATTACGAGGAGGATATGACTGTGCTCTCGTGTTTTATGCTTCCACAAAAACCGCGACAGGACCTCGAACGTAAGTTGATTTTTTTTCTTTTTAAATATTTGAAATATTTTCAATACAATTCACAGGGCTCGAACTAGGTCCGTAAATCCTGTAAATGTCCGTTAATTTGCTTCAAGTCCGTAAAAGTCAATTTTTAAAAAAGAAAAAGGTTCGTAAAGTCCGTAATTTGATTGAGAAAAGGACGAAAAGTTCGTAAATTCTACGATATAATTTTAAGAATTTTAGAGAAATTACAAATGATTAAAAAAATTCAATAATTTTCAAAAGTAATAAAATTTTACGCAAAAATTCAATTATGTTCAAAAATTAAAAAAAAATTCTCGTCAAAATTTCAATTATTTTTAGAAATAATAAAATTCTTCTACGAAATTCAATTATTTTCAAAAATTTTAATAAAATTCTAGGCAAAACATTTAATTATTTTCATAAAATAATAAAAATTTCACAGGAATTCAATTATTTACAAAAATTTAAATAAAATTCTTCTCAGGAATTCAATTATTTTTATAAACAGTAAAATTCTTTAAAGGAAATCAATTATTTTCAATATAATTTTAATTCACGAAAGGATTCAATTATTTTTTTTTAACTTTTAGTAAAATTTTTTAAAAGAAATCAATTATTTGCAAAAATTTAAATAAAATTCTTCGAAAGAATTTAATTATTTTCATAAATAATAAAATTATTCTCAGGAATTCAATTATTTTTATAAACGGTAAAATTCTTTGCAGGAGATAAATTATTTTATATAATTTGAATTAAACTTCACGAAAGGATTCAATTATTTTTTTAAAATTTTTAGTAAAATTTTTCTAAAGAATTCAATTATTTTCTAAAATTTTAATAAATTCTTTGAAACAATTCAATTATTTGTACAAATAGAAAATTCTTCGCAAGAATTCAATTATTTTGATAAATAGGCAAATTCTTCGCAAGAATCCAATTATTTTTATAAATAATAATATTCTTCTCAGAAATTCAATTATTTTCAATACAATTTTCATAAATTCTTTGAAACAATTCAATTATTTTTGTATATTAATAAAAATTATAAAAATTTCTTTATAAAGAATTCAATTATTTGCAAAATCTTTAATAGTATTTATTCTTGGAAGGAATTCAGTTACTTTCAATATTTTAATAAAATTCCTCGAAAAATGTAATTATTCTTAAAAATTTTATTAAAATTCCTCGAAAAATGTAATTATTCTTAAAATTTTTATTAAAATTCGTCGAAAGAATTCAATTATTTAAAAATTTGTTGATATAATTTATTATTTATGAGATTTGAATTTTAAGAAACATTCAATTATTCAATTAATTATTTTTTTGCATTACAAATTATTGCAGAAATTTAATTATGTTAAAAAATAATAAAATTTTTCATAGGGATTTAATTATTTTCACAAATAATAAAACTTTTCGCAGAATTTCAATTATTTTTAATATAATTTTAAATAAATTTCTTGCAAAATGTAATTATTTTTAGAAAGTTTGTTAAAATTTGTCGAGAGAATTCACTTATTTAAAAATTTATTTGATAAAATTCTTTATGAGAATTCAATTTACTGAAACATTCAATTATTCAATTATTCAATAAGTTATTAATTTTTGTATTTAAATAATTGAATTCAAGTTGAATTTTCTAATAAAAATTGTTTTAAAAATGAATTTTAGTTAAAATTTTACATAATAATTGAATATTAAGAGCATTTTAGAATAAATTTTAAGAAATAATTGAATTTAGAAAAGGTTTAATTTTAAAAGTTGGCAAATTTTGAACTATTTTTAAAAATTTTCTACAATTCAATGATTTTCAATATCTAGTATTTTAATAACATTTTCTAAAAGAATTGAATTATTTAAAATAAATTTAATTATTTTCATAAATAATGAAAATTTCACAGGAATTCAATTATTTACAAATTTTTTATAAATTTCTTCGCAATGATTTAATTATTTTCATGAATAATAACATTTTTACAGGGATTCAATTATTTTTACAAATAATGAAACTCATCGCAGAATTTCAATTCTTTTTAATACAATTTTAATCGAATTTATCGAAAAATCTAATTATTCCTAAATATTTTATTAAAATTCGTCAAAAGAATTTAATTATTTCAAAATTTGTTGATAAAATTCTTTACGAGTATTCAATTTTAAGAAACATTCAATTTTAGTTTCAATTCTTTTTAATACAATTTTAATCGAATTTCTCGAAAAATCTAATTATACTTAAAAATTTTATTAAAATTTGTAGAAAAAATTTAATTATTTAAAAATTTGTTGATAAAATTCTTGATTAGAAAATTATGATAAAATTTAATTTGTAGTTTTAAGTAAAATGTTCTCTTATTTGACTAAAATTTTTGTCAAAAATTGGTCCGTAATTTTTCATTTTTGTTCCGTAAAGTTTGTATTTTTAAATACTTTCACTGGTTCGAGCCCTGAATTCAAGAAAGATGAAACTGTAAAAGTAAAATCCGAAATTTGTTAATTTTCAACGATTACATTTTCGCTGCTAGTGGAAAACACTCAGGAAGTTGAGGATTGAAGGGGTAAGACAATCAAGGGATAAATGTAATATTTTTGTTATTCTCCATTCTTGGGTTTTGAAATTTCTTTTTCCTTTTATGGAATGTACTTTTCTCGAAATTCAATTCTTCTTTTATATTCTAATATTGAACTTTATTCTTTTCTATACGAAAAGGTGTAATTTGCAATAAAATGGACCAAACCTTGGGAACAATTTCTGGATCTGTTTTTGGATCCGGAAGAAAAATATGTTTTGCTGCTGATGTCGATTCGGAATTACCGAGACAACGTCTACATCGTGCACCAACGCCTTATCCAAAGGAATTGCGTAATCTAGCCAGGCATGCACGTAACTTGCACCATCAGACCACACACGATCAAAAGGTTAGATTTTTTTTTCAAAATCATATTCAAATAATAATAATAATGAATAAAAATAATTTTCTTTTGAAGATTTTTACATTTTCTTTTTTCTTTTATTTTAAAGGAAGCTATCGTTGTAAATCCTATGGTTTCAGTAGGCAACACTTCAGTTTCAGGAGCAGATGGTCCACCACAAGATGTGAGTGTGTAATGGATTTAAAATTTAATAAAATTTGTTACAAGAATTACAATACAACGATTATTAATATAAGTTTATTTTAATATTTATTTTAATGCTTTATTTTAATAAGATTTTCTATTTACACTAGACTATTGTTTATTTTTCAGAATGTTGCACACGTGCCTCCACCTTTTGTCGAATACTATTCCCCGAAATATCTTATCGTTAATAGCAATCTAGGATTAGAAGTAGAGCGCAACAATTCAGAAGAATCTAATGACGAGACAATTAAAACTGTCCTCGCTACGGAAACGAATCCTGAAATTCGTGAGGCAAAATGCATTCGCAATCCCATGTCAGAGTATCATGCAAAACCAACAACAGTCCCACCACCTTATCACATTGCCGCGGCGTTCTCCAAGAAAGCCGCTTTTTTTCAACAACTAAATCAAGGTATTTTTTACAATTCTCAATTTCATTTATTTTCAAAATAAGAGTTTCTATTAATTTTCAATTCCTTTTTTTTTAGCGTCGGTATCTGAAACGTATCCAACATTTTCATCACTGAAATTCTCCCCATTAAAGGAAAGTGATTCAAAAAATGAAAACAACGAGGAATCATCATCATTCGATAATATCAATTTAAACAACGATAACGAGAATTTGAATGGAACAAAAAATGTGAATTTCAATGGAAATGGAATGGATAGCAGTATTGATATTTGTGATGGAGTGAATTCATTCACTCACAACAATCTCAATCAATCAATGAAAGAGGATAAAATTCCTGTTTTAAAATTGAAAAATGTTAAAATACCGAATACGTTTGATGAACGTGAGAACAATTTCGAGTGTTCAAGTACCAACGAGAAAGTCAAACAGATCAATATTACTTCATTAAAAGAATCGCCAATTTCACTACCAATTACCAATGAACTCAAACAATTGGATCAATTAAAGAATTCCGTTAATGAAATCACGTCAAACGATAATGGAATTACGGTGAATTTAAATCAATCGGAAAATATGAATTTTGTAAATAGCGAACATTTATCGATGAATGTTAATGACTCACAGAATGAAACGAATTCTGGTAGAAGTACACCCTCTTCCTTAAATATCAAATCAAGTAATATAAGCACTTACAGTTCTGATGGAAAATCAAAATTTAAATGGATGTTTGGAACTCATAAGAATGCGAATGTTGTGAGTATAATAATTCGTTGATAAATTCTTATTTTTGTAAATAATAATTATTTTCAGTTTATAAGAATTTTTCTTCTTTTTTCTAGTTGCCGGTTCGGTTGAAAAAAAATCCTGGCTTAGGATTCAGTATAGCCGGAGGAATTGCAGGAGCGGAAACGGTAAAAATTTTTCAAACTTTTATTTTTATATTTAATATTTGTGACGCGCTCCAAAGAAATTAAGACATTAATTTTATTCTAGAATCCTTTCAAATTTAATTATTTATACAAATTAAAACTACAATTTTTTAAAAATTCAATTTTTTTCACTGAATTTTTGAATAAAAATTATTCCTTGAAAATAATTAATCTTTAAAAGAAAAAAAGTATTCTACTAATTTCTTATAATAAACATTTAAATATTATTATAGCTTTACAGCGATTCAAATTTTTAAAAATTTTAATTTAAAAACATTTTAAGATTTAATGACTTGTTAAAATTTCTCTTATAATGCTTTTAATGTTCAATTATTTACAAAAAATTAAATAAAATTCTTTGGAGGAAGTCAATTATTTTCAATATAATTTTAATTAAATTTCACCAAAGGATTCAATTATTTTTTTTTAAATAATTAAAATTTTTCGAAAGAAATCAATTATTTGCAAAAATTTTTAAAAGATTCTTCGAAAGAATTTAATTATTTTTATAAACAGTAAAATTCTTTGCAGGAGATAAATTATTTTATATAATTTGAATTAAATTTCACGAAAGGATTCAATTATTTCTTTAAAATTTTTAGTAAAATTTTTCTAAAGAATTCAATTATTTTCTAAAATTTTAATAAATTCTTTGAAACAATTGAGGCCTTGGATCCAATAACTCGCCCGACGCTCGAAGGCACGCGCTAATACCAGTCGAGTAGCAGTGAGTGGCCCAGAGGCGCTCACTGCTCACTGACTGGCAGTTGCGCGTTCCTCCGAGCGTCGGGCGAGTTATTGGATCCAAAGCCTCAATTCAATTATTTGTACAAATAGAAAATTCTTCGCAAGAATTCAATTATTTTTATTAATAACAAAATTCCTGTCAGGAATTCAATTATTTTCAATACAATTTTCATAAATTCCTTGAAACAATTCAATTATTTTGTATAAATAGTACAATTCTTCACAAGACTTAAATTATTTTGATAAATAGGAAAATTCTTCGGAAGAATTAAATTATTTTTATAAATAAAAAAATTCTTCCTTAGAATTAAAATTATTTTCAATTCAATTTTAATAAAATTCAATAACAAATTTTTAATTAGAATTTTTAATAGACACGATTATTTAAAAATGTTAAAGAAAATTCTTTGTTGAATTCAATTATTTTCAAAATTTTCAATTAAAAGTATTAAAACTCGAAAAAAATTGTTTAAAAGAATTTAATTTTCTGTAAATAATTTTAATAAGATTGAATAGTGCAATTGTTAATTTCATTTATTAACAAAATCGATTATATATTCCAAAAATTATAGAAATATTTTGAAAGTATTTAATTATTTTCAAAATCTTTAATTTATTCTTTGAAAGAATTCAATTACTTTTAATATTTTAATAAAATTCCTTGAATGAGTTACCTAAATTATTTTAAAAAAATTGTAATAAAATTTTGAAAAGCATCAATAATTTAATTATTTTCTAAAAATTGTAATAAAACTGAATATTTGAATGTTTAATTTCAATTATTTTAAAAACTTGAAAGAAATTATTGAAAAAATTCAATTTCTTTAAAAATTTTTAATTCAAATTATTTAAAAAAACTCCATTTTAAAAAAATTGAAAGAAATTCTTAAAAAGAATTTAATTAGGATTTTCCAAAGTTTTAATAAAATTCTTCAATAAAATTCAATTATTTTCAAATTTTCTGATAAAATTCTTTGCAATAATTCTATTACATTAATTTTAAAATTGAAAACACATTTAAAGAGAAAAATGGTTTAAAAATTTGGGAAACAAAGAAGCAAATTAAAATTCTGAAATGCTTTATTAAAACTGAAATTTTTTTATTATTTGCAGGGAATTGTTGTGACAAAGGTAAATCCAGATGGTCCAGCACAGGGAACATTACGTCCAGGGGATAAAATTTTAGAAGTCGACGGAATAGATTTCACGAAATCGGATCACGAGACTGCTGTGGCTGTTTTGCGAGCAACCGGTGCCATTGTTTCCATGATGATAAGTCGACACCAATAGATTCCCAAGTAACAAAAAAAATATATACTATACATAAAAAACCATCCAACAAAATGACAAAATTTAATTAAAAAATTAATGTCATTTTGCAAAAAAAAAAAAAAATTCAGTTCATGACAAAAAGATCTGAATTTATTTTTAAGATTTATAAATCTTACCTCTATGTTTCTCATCTGTGTTTTTTTCTTCAAAAAAAAAAACCAATTTTTTGAAGAATTCAATTTGATAAATTATTTAAAAAAAAGAACTCGCATATATCAATGCAGATTGAAGAATATTTTTTGAAACGGAAACAAAAAAAAATGAAGAGAAAAGTATTTTTATAATTTAAAAATAACTTGATAATGTTGTGTAAACAATTTTTTTATTAATTGTACTGTACTAATTAACCAGTGTTGGAAAATTCAATTATTCGTCCAAAAATCACAAAATCTTGTTGACATTCTCTCTGTGAGAGAATCTTTAAAAAAAAAAAAAAAATAAGTGTGAAGAATGAATGAAAAACGCACATTCATATAAATAACGCATATTGTTTGTGAGTAAACGAAACATTTTTGCTGAACTACGGTTAGTTGAAAATTGAAAGAGAATATTCTTCTACTGATATATCGTAATTTTAAAAAAATAACGTTAAAGAGTAGTTACTGTTATAAATCTATTTAAAAGTCCTCTATAGATGATCTTTAAGACATAATGGTTTTTATTTTCAATTTCATTGCTCAATAATTTTTAAGTTTTATTTATTTTTACTTTTATTTACTTAAGATTAGATTTTTTAAATACTTTTTTATTCATCCTGACTACCAGTGACACAATATTTAAAATATTTAAAATCAAAAGAATCAACTTTTTCGATTCAATATTTTTTATTCTTTAAGAACTTCATTAAAAAGTAATGATTAATTTTGAAAAATTAATTTTGAAAACTAGTAAAAATTTTACTTATTAATTCAAAGAGGAATTAGTTAGAAACTCCGAGAAACCTATATTTTCGATTTTTAATGAGTAAAATATTGGAAATTAATTACAGAAATTTCCTTTTGAAAATGAAGTTGTTGAAATATTTATTTAGTTGGTTTAATTGCAAGTCAGCTAAATTTCAATTTGCATTCAATGCTTATACAGTTAATTATTATGTAAATAAATTAAAGACATTGGTTTGTTTTATATTTGAATTTCATATAGAGTACAAATATTTACATATTTCAAATTGAATTTGATTCGTGTATTTTCCACAAATTTAACACAAATTTAATTTTCATACTAGAAAATCAATCCGAAATAATTTATTATTGAAAAATAAGATTTATTAGATTCTGCCCAATTGTAAGCTTTAGAATTTTTACTTAATTTTTAAAATAGGTAAATATTTTAATTTGGAAATTTTATTTTTCTAATTTTAAGAGTCAATTATTTTTATTTACAAGAAAAAATTTATTTTTTGCAATGAGTGTAAAATTTAAAAAATAAGAATATTTTCAAAATGAGAATGTAATTAAAGAAAGATTCAATATTTTTACTTTTTTATATTTTCTACTTTCTTAACATTCAGTTTTTCCATTCCCCCCCTCCCCAGAAAGAAACTTGATAAAATATTTAAGGATAATTAAAAATGCAGTAGCCTTTAATTAAAGCGAAAAAAAGGTAGAAGAGCTTTTATTATTTTTTTATAAATGTACAAGTACATCGTCGTCACAAAAAAGTAAATCCGTTTGCTTTATGTATTTTGCATTTTCAAATGCATAATTTACAAAAAAAAAAAATAGAGAAAATATCGAGTGTTTCATTTTTAGATGGAAATTGTTACTCCTAGTCATATTAAATGAGCTGTAACATGAATGAGAGAATTATTTTCGTAATCACGATTTCAACTTTCAAAACATTTAATGTTTTATTGAATTAACCACCAATATCGATGTCTATCAATTATTATTTTATTTTGAGGAAAAAGTATCTTTCGAAAATTTAATTATATAATTATAAATAATTATTTCAAATTTAATATTTTGAAAAGCCTTTCTCTATATAGAAAAAAAAGTACCAAAAGAAAGTTTTACATTTTGAAAAACTAGAAATCAAAACAACATCGAGTAAAAACGAATAAATTATACAATTATATACAAAAAGAGAATAATTGAAAATTTTTGAATAGAAACAGTAAGAAAAAAAATAATTAAAGAAATTTAAAGTAAAATTACGATAATAGTAATTTTCGAAATTTACTGTTCACGAAGTGTAAGGACTATTGATGTGACTTTTAAAATAGTCTTCCACGTCCTAATATTTGAAAAAATTTGTAGATGTTCCTAGGTAATGAAAAATTGTCAAAATTCCTCATATAACAAATTTTAAATGAGGAATTAATAAAAAAAAAGTCAAAATATGACTTAAATTGTAAATATTTTTCAATTGCATGCACAATTGTATGTATGCACTATTTCTAATATTCTAAACAGACTGACTACATCATATATTTTGTATTTATCTAGTAAAAATTTTGTTAAAAAAAATTAACACCTGTGTAAATAAAAAAAAAAAAACTAAAAATCCGGAAATTCAGTCTCTTTCCCTTTTAGTCTTTAAAAGTATTTAAAAAATTTTAGTTTTTTTTTTGTAAAAACAATTTTTACAGTTTTCAGAGTTGCCACAGGTCAGAGAATTGAAAGAAAATTCAGGAAAAGTAAAATTAGTCAGGGAAATCAGGGCAAAGTCAGGGATTTTTAGTAAAAGTACTGGAAAAAATTGAATTTTTAAAATTCATGAGAAAACTCTGAATTTTAATGTTTTTTGTTTGCCTCGTAAACTATGAAATTACCACGAATTTTAATACAAAAACATTCAATTTTTTCTATTTCTGACAATAATTTCTTTTTAAATAACTTAATTTTTCAAAAAGTATCCTAAAATTATGACTTATAAATTATTTAATGAATAACTTTTACAATTTTCATAAAAACTAGATTGATAGAAGAATTTTAGTTAAAAATATTTTTAAAAAAATTGAATTTTGGAAAAGTTACAAACGATTCCAGAAATTCAAATTATTTTCAAAAATTATAAAAATTCTTCGCAAAATTTCAATTATGTTCAAAAATTTAAAAAAAAAATTCTCGTCAAAATTTCAATTATCTTTAAAAATAATAGAATTCTTCATCGAAATTCCATTATTTTTAAAAATTTTAATAAAATTCTTCGCAACATTTGACAAGAATTCACTTATTTTTTTTATTAATAAAATTTTGCACAGAAATTCAGTTATTTTTATAAACTTGAATAAAATTCGTTGAAAGAATTAAATTATTTTCAAAAGTAAAAAAAATCTTCGCAGAAATTGAATTATGTTTAAAAATTTTTTTTAAATTCTCATCAAAATTTCAATTATCTTTATAAACAATAAAATTCTTCATCAAAATTAAATTATTTTTAAAAATTTTAATCAAATTCTTTGCAAAATTTCACAGGAATTCAATTTTTAATAAATTTCTTTGAAATAATTCAATTATTTTCATAAGTAAATAAATTTTCACAGGAATTCAATTATTTGAAATATAAAATTTCATAAAATTTTTTCGAAAAATATCAATTATTTAAAAAAATTTAACAAAGTTCTTTTCAAGAATTCAATTATTTTTATAAATAATAAAATTCTTCACTGAAATTCAATTATTTTTATAAACTTGAATAAAATTCATTGCAAGAATTCAATTATTTTTTTTAATAATAAAATTCTTCACAAAAATTCAGTTATTTTTATAAACTTGAATAAAATTCGTTGGAAGAATTAAATTATTTTCAAAAGTAATAAAATTCTTCACAGAAATAATTCAATTATGTTCAAAAATTAAAAAAAAAATTCTTGTCAAAATTTCAAGTATCTTTATAAATAATAAAATTCTTCATCGAAATTCAATCATTTTGGAAAAATTTTAATAAAATTCTTGGCAAAATTTTAATTATTTTCATTAATCATTAATAATAAAACGCATCGCAGGATTTTAATTATTTTTGATACAATATTTTAATTAAATTCCCCGCAAAATGTAATTATTCTTAAAAATTTGATTAAAATTTGTCAAAAGAATTCAATTATTTAAAAATTTATTGACAATTTTAATGAACATTTAATCATTCAATAAATTATTTTTTTTTCAATTTAAATAATTGAATTTTTCCAGAATTTTCTAATAAAAAGTTATTTAAAAATGAATTACCAAATAATCGATTTATTATTTATGAAAATAATTGAAATACTGCAACGAATTTTATTACATTTTTTTTTAAATAAATGAATTTTTTTGAGAAATTTTACTATTTGTAAAAATAATTGAATTCTTGCAAAGGATTTTATTAGGATTTTTGTAAATAATTAATTTATTTTTGAAAAATTTTGTGATAATTTAAATTATTACAAAATATTTTTATAAGGCGTTGAATTTCAAAAAGGTTTGAATTTGAATGTTTTGAAGAATTTGAATTCCTACAGAAAAATAATAATGATTAAATAATATTTATTTAAAAAAAGAAGTTATTGATGTTTTTGAATAATTTTACAATTAAAGAAATTTGTAAATAAATGTAATAACACATTTTTTTTGAGTATCTAATAATTTTTAGAGTGAAACAGAATATTCTTTAGGGTCGCAGGGAAAAATTGAAAATTTTGTCCGGAAATCAGGGAAAATAATATTAAATATTTGTGGCAACTCTGGTTTTGCCTCTATTTTTTTTATTTGGAGAATGAAAGATTGATTTATGAGAGATAGAACTACAGAATCTAGACGTAAAAAATGTAACTAATTAAAAATATTACTTTCCTAAAGTAAGAAGTAGTGGATTTTCCACGTAATGTTTCCATTGATTGGAAAACTTTGCCATTGTTACACCATCCACAACTCGATGATCGGCAGACCAGCTAACTGACAGGAGATTGACAGCTATCACAGAATTCCCTTCGTCAAATCTCGGTAACTTTTGAATTTTTCCGACAGCTCCTATTACCAGCTGAGGCGATAAAACAACTGGCTTCATATATGTGCCACCAATCTGAAATTGAAAAATACAGTTTCATTTTTTAAATATTATGCATTTAGACAATATTTTCGTCCGTAATTCAAATTTTTAATAATTATTCAGAATATTTTCATTTTATTTATTCCAAAAATTGTTTTTTGAAAAGACCATTTTTTTTTTTTTTTGTTCAATTTATGATTGTGAAAAAAGTAAAGAGTTTCCCAATTTTTTTTTCTCTATACGTATTTAAATATTTCCTTCGTGGAAAAATATTTTTTTACAATTGGAAAAAAATGCTAGTGAAAAAAACTGTGCTTATCAAAACAAATCAATGTTTCGGTTGGAAAAAAAAAGAAAAAAAAACAGGAACAAATCGATTTAACGTGCGTGTAGAAAAAAAATCGTGTTGTATTAAATAACAATTTTAAGTCATTAGTAGAGGTAAGCCTTGGACATCGTTTATAGATCTAGAACTTGAATTTTATCGATTTTCCTTACTTTTCTTTCACGTTTTTTCAACGTAAAAAGAAACAAGACTTTTAATTTTGTCTTGTTCTTAATTTCTATAATTAAAAAAGATTAAAAATAAATAATGAATATAGTAATATTAATAATCATTTCGGTAATCTGTTCGTAGTTTGAAGTCAGTTATTTGCTTTTTAGTTTCATAACTTTTTTTAATAATTTTTTCTATTTAAATGTTTTAAATTTAAAAATTAATATTTTGAGAATCAGTCAATTATTAAGAACAATTTAATCAAAAAAATTTGAAAATAATTGAATTCTTTAAAAATTTTTACTTAAATCCTATTGAAAGTAATTGAATTTTCGAGAAGAATTTTTTTATTTATGAAAATATTTAAATGAATTTTTTTTAAATAATAGTCTTTTTAATAATTTTAATTGAAAATTTTGAAAAAAAATTGAACTTCACGAAGAATTTTACTAAGATTTTTAGAAAATAAATAATAAATTCATATCAGAATTTTATAACAATCTTTTAAAATAATTTAATTCAAGGAATTCATTTAAATACATTTGAAGGAATTGTATTAAACTATTTAGAATAATTGAATTCTTTTAAAAAATGTTTTTAATTTTTTGAATATCATCGATTTTTATTAATAATCGTAAATAATAATTTTATTATTAAATTTTATTCAAATTACTAGCATAAGATACGCGCGCAAGCGCGCGTGCATGTTCTAAATGCATTGTTGAATAATACACTTTTTTAATTATTTATATTTTTAACAATAAATGAACTTTACAGATTTAAAATTGAATTTTTTTTGAATAATTTAATTTTTGAAAAGCTATAAGGAACCGCAGAACTGCGATACACCATCTGGTGACAAAATATTTAACTAACGCAACGGGGTCGAATTTGACATTTTATATGGAATAATAGCAAAAAAGGACGCGCGCGAGCGCGCGTGCATTTTTATTTCAACGTTTTATTTAAAATAATTAAAATTTTATTTTTTTAAATGAATTTTAATTATTATGACATCATAATGTTTCAAATACATTTAAATAGTAATTTATTCAATTAAATGTAAACTCTTAATTATTTATTAACTGAATTGACGAAAATCAAAGTCAATTTTTGTTAAGGCATTAATAAGGAAGAATTACAAATTTTAGTTTGATTTTTTAATTTATTTTTATGCAAATGCGAGAAAAAAAAAACTGAAACAGTAAAACTTTGATTTTTAATCGTTTTTTCATTAAAAGATAACATAAAAATAAATTAAAAAATCTAACAAAAATATGTAATTCTTCCTTATTAATGCCCTATCAAAAATTGACTTTGATTTTTGATTTTCGTCAATTTAATTAATAAATAATTAAGTGTTTACATTTACCCCGAGAATTCGAAAACTCGAATTCTTATTCAGAAAAATAAAAAAAACTTTTTACCAAGTTGAATGAAAATCTATTAAAATTTGTTTAAGTTATTCAAGTTTTTACATTACTAATTTCGTAATGGTTGATTGTTTTTTATAAGATACATTATCAGTCAACTGGTTGATTTACTATACGTCTACGAATAATTTGTTTTCAGTTTTTCCATCCCTTAAGACAGTAGTACACTGTAAAAAATTTCGGAAATTTTTCCAAACTTTTGCATGGGAATTTTCCTAAAACGTGTTTAGAAAAAATTTTTTCCCAAAAAAATGGTAATTTTTCTGAGTGTTTGGAAATTTTTCGATACGAATTGAAATTTTTCTAAATTCTGTTGGGAAAGGGATTTTTCTAAACGTTTTAAGGAATATTTACAAATTTTTAGGAATTTTCCTAAATCTTTAAAGGAATTTTTCCAAATTGTGGGAAATTTTTATACTTTTTATGTGAATTTGCTTCCTCAATTTTTTTGGGAAAATTTCCAAAATTTTTTTTACAGTGTATGCTTGAAATAACTTGTTTCTTAAACCTCGCTTAACTACAGAGGTGTTTACATTTGCCCCGAATTTTAGGAAAATTTCAACATCTCGGGGTAAATGTAAACATTCAGTTTTAGGCGATTCAGGTGCATCAATATTTTTTTGTACCTCATAAAATTTTTCTAGGGAAGTAAAGTAACAAGTTCATGCAAAAGAAATCCGTCCGTTTTACCTTTTAACAAAAAAAAACTAACGTTTTTTGTGAAAAATAGATATTCCGTTTACATTATTACCCCAAATGACCCTATTCCTTTAAAGAATTTTATTAATATTTGAAAATAATTAAATTTACGTAAATAATTTTATTGATTTTCAAAGTTTATTGAATTCCTGGAAAGAATTTTATTAATATTTGAAAATAATTGAATTCCTGTGAAGAATTTTATTAATTTTAGAAAATAATTGTATTTTTGTGAGGAATTTTATTAATTGTTGAAAATAATTGAATTCTTTCCAGGAAATTTATTATATTTGTGAAAATGTAATTGAATTCTTGAATAAAAAAAATTAGTAAAATCTTCACAGAAATTCAATTAATTGTAAAAATAAAAAAATGAATAAATAAATAATTATAGAAATTTTTTCGAAATATTTCAATTATTTTCTAAAATTAGTAAAATTATTCGTAAGAATTAAATTATTTGCTCAAAATTCAATTATTTTTCTAAAATCTGTAAAATTATTCTAAAATATTTGCAAGAATTCAATGATTTTGAATACATTAATTTTAAAATTATAAAAATATTGAAAAAGAAAAATGAATTGTTTTATGTTTTCATACAATTTTTCGAAATAATCAAATTTTTTTCTAAAATTTTAAAGTAATTTTTTTTTGCAAAAGTTCGCAATATTTTTTAATAAAATTTTAATATAATTTCATGAATGAATTCAATTTTTTTAAAAACTTTTATAATATTTCTCGAAAGAAATAGAATTATTTTTTACAATTTCAATAAATCCTTCAAAACAATTCAATTTTTTAAAATTTTTAATAAAATTCATTCAAATAACTCAATTACTTTCGAAAATTAATAAAATTCTTCTCAGGAATTCAGTTATTTTCAAAATACAGTTTTAGTAAACTTGTGAATGATCAAATATTTAATTATAATTATTACCTGACACAATAATTTTAAAAAGTTGAAAAAAATTGTTTCTTTAATTCATTTATTTTGAAAATTTTCATTTAAAATTATTTTAGAAAAATTACATTTTTTTTATAAAAGATTTTATAGAGATTCTCCAAAAAAATGTAATTATTTAGAAAAATTCTAATAAAATTATATAAAAGAATTTAATTTTCAATGAATAATTTTAATAAAAGTTTAATTGTAAATTGATTATACTCAATAAATAAAGGAATTTTTTGTTAGAATTCAATTACTTTAATTGTTTTCCAATTATTTTAATGAAATTCCTTGAAAGAAATTGTTAATAAATTTTAATCACTTTAAAAAATTCCAATTAAAATTATTAAAGAAATTCAATTATTCAAAAAAAAAAAAAAAAAAAAAAAAAAATTGAAAATAATTCTTCAAAGAAATTTAATTAGGGTTTTAAACATTTTTTTAATTTTAATTTAATAATTCTTTGCGAGAATTTAATTACTGAATAATAAAATTTTTTGAAGGAATTGAATTATTCTGAAATTTTTTGCAAGAATTCAATGATTTTCAATACATTAATTTTAATGGAAATAATAAAAAATATTGAAAAAGAAAATAATTAAAAAAGTTGGGAAACAAAAAAGTAACTAACAACCAACTTCATACTGCGAACAGAACGAATGAAAAACCACAGAGATTAATATAGTTAATAATTGATAGAAAATTAAATTTTTCTCAACAATTTTATTAGAGTTTTCGTAAATAATTAAAATTATTTGAAAAGTTTCTTTAAATTTCTTGAAAATATAATGTAGTTTTTTGAAATAATTTTAATTGAAAATTATGAAAATAATTTAATTTTTATAACTCAAAAGTTTTATCAAAACTTTTGAGAATAATTGAATTTCTGAGGAAAATTTTATTTCATTTTTTAAAAATAATTGAATCGGTTGGAGAAATTTTATTGAAATCCTATTGAAAGTAATTGAATTCCTGTGAAGAATTTTATTATATTTATAATAAATAATTGAATTCATGCAAAGAATTTTACTATTTATACAAATAATTGAATTGTTTTGAAAAATTTATTAAAAATTTTAGAAAATAATTGAATTTTTTCGAAAAAATTGATGAAAAATTTTATTGAAAATAATTGAATTTTATTATTTATAAAAATAATTGAATTCTTGAGAAGAATTTTACTATTTATACAAATAATTTAATTGTTTTGAAGAATTTATTAAAATTTTAGAAAATAATTAAATTTTTCGAAAAATTGTATTAAAAATAATTGAATTCCTAACAAAAATTTTATTATTTATGAAAATAATTAAATTTTTTTAAAAATAATCGTTTCTGTTAATAATTATAATTAAAAACATTTGATTATAATTTTTATCAAAATTATATTGAAAATAATTTTATTAAAACTTTTTTTTTTATTTATTCTATGAATTCAAGGAATTCAATTATAAAATTTTATTAAAATTATTGAAACTAAATTAAATTCTTTTGAAAAATTTTGCTAGAATTTTCGTAAATATAAATTAAATTTTTTGAAGAATTCGTTAAATTTTTTCAAAAATAATGTAGTTTTAAAAATAATTTTGATTGAAGGTTTTGAAAATAATTGAATTTTATGAAGAATTTTACTTTTTACAAAAATAATTGAATTATTCCAAAGATTTTTATTATTTACAAAAATAATGGAATTTTTGCGAAGAATTTTAGTGTTTATAAAAATAATTGAATAATTCCTGAGACGAATTTTATTATTTATGAAAATAATTGAATTCTTGTGAAGAATTTTATTAACATTTTTGAAACTAATTGAATTTTTTTCGAAAAATTTGATAAAAAATTGTATTAAAAATAATTTAAATTCTAAGAAGAATTTTATTATTTTTGAAAATAATTAAAAAATTTTTTAAATAATCGTTTTTGTTAACAATTATAATTAAACATTTGTTTATAATTTTTATTAAAAATTGTATTGAAAATAATGTTATTGCAATTTTTTTTAATAATTTAATTCAAGGAATTCAATTATATAATTTTATTAGAATTATTGGTAGTAAATTAAATTCTTTTGAAGAATTTTGTTAGAATTTTCATAAATTAATTACATTTTTTGAAGAATTCCTTTAATTTTTTTTTAAATAATTAAGTTTTTTAAAATAATTTTGATTGGATATTTTAAAAATAATTTGAATTTTATAAAGAATTTTACTATTTATAAAAATAATTGAATTATTTTTGTGAAGAATTTTATTATTTTTAAAAATAATTGAATTTTTGCAAAGAATTTTACTATTTATAAAAATAATTGAATTATTCTTGTGAAAAATTTTATTGTTTATAAAAATAATTGAATTCTTGTGAAGAATTTTATTAAAATTTTTAAAAATAATAGACAATAATAATTAATTAGCAAATTTTAATAATTGTTATTTTCTTAATAAGAAAGAAAAACGATGACATTCAGACAAAGAATTTCTTAAAAATTTAATATAATTGTTATTTTTTTTAATATTGTATTTGAAATAATTCAAAAATTGATATTTGAGAATAAATTTTGTAAATTTGCATAATAATAATAAATTGAATACCAAATTTCGTAAACGTAACATTGAGCTGCGAAATATATTATTTTTCCATGAAATGAAAAATTTTAATTTCATAAAGTGGAATATTTAAGTAATTAGAATTTTTTTTTTTTTTGAGACTTTTTTTTAGCTTACTGTTCCAATATTAGACAAACAGAATGTCCCGGCAGATATGTCATTGAGAGGGATTGAGGATTTTTTGCCGAGCTCTTGTAGTCGATTCAATTCTTTGGCAATATCCACAATACTGAGATTCTGGACATTCTTTATATTTGGCACAACCAAGCCTTGAGGCGTATCCATTGCGATGCTTATATTGTGATGTTCGACCATTTTTACGGACTCTGACTCCTCGTCGAGCCAACCATTTAGATGAGGAAACTGCTTCAGGGCTTCTGATGCTGCTTTCACAAAAAAGGGCATGTAAGTTAAAGAGATTCCTTCTTTTTTCAAAGCATCTTTCACTTCCTCACGACAGCGGATCAGCTTTGTCACTTCACAATCGTCACTGTACGTAAAATGTGGAATGGTCTGCAAAAAAGAAAAAGGGTTTATCAAAGAGAATTTTTTTCCATTATCAAGAAACACAAAAAGCCTTTTCTCCCTTAGAATTTACTATTAAATAAATATGCAATATGCAAATTTCAATAATTTCTAAATTCAAAATTCAAAATTTCAATATTCAATTTAATATTTTGTTAAATATTAAATATTTTATTTATTTTATTTATTTTATTCATTTTATTCATTTTATTCATTTTATTCATTTTATTATAAATATTGACTACGTATTTTATTAAATTACCAAAGCTTTGGTCATTGTTTTCCACATGTGCTTGGCGTATCCCTTGATGGGAGCGACATTTCCCAAGAGTTTTTTCTCGCTGTCGGAAGAATTTTCTTGACGACATTTGATGTGAGCGAGAATGTCTTCTTTTAAAACACGTCCGTCTCTCCCAGTGGATGTTACGTCCTTTAAATTAATTTTATTTTCTAGAGCAATTCGCCTTACTGCTGGTGTGGCCAGTATCTTTCCAAAAAGACTTTCAGCACTACTCGTAATATCGTCTTCACTTGTGACAATCGAACTTTCTTCTATTTCCTGCTTTTTCTTGGACTCTTGGGTATTTTCCTCTTGGCTGAATTCATTGTCAAATTCCTCGACGAGTTCAATGTCTACCAGAGGATTTCCAACGAGAGCAATTTCGTCAATTTTATAATGCACAGCTTTAACTAGACCATCGTAACGACTCGTTATCGTTACAGATGCCTTGTCACTTTGTACCTCACAAATGTTATCGAATTGGGCCACCTTGTCACCAGCTTTCACGAACCTAAATAAAAACCATTATTTTAATCATTTGGATATTTTAAATGTATTATATTGAACTTTCAATTCTTTGAATTTGGTTTAATTATGTAGACAATTTAGTCAATTAAAAATTAAATTATTGCATTTGGCATTTAATTTAGTATTTCAATTACGTATTTAATTTAGAATTTCAATTACGTATTTAATTTCGTATTTACTTTAGTATTTTAATTACGTATTTAATTTCGTATTTACTTTAGTATTTAATTTCGAATTTAATTTAATTTTTAATTTCGAATTTAATTTACTATTTAATTTAGTATTTTAATTACGTATTTAATTTACTACTTAATTTACAGGCCTCGGATTGACTTTAACTTTAGCCAAAAAAATCGCTTTATTCGATTAAAAATAGAAAAAAAAGTCGAAAATGTCGTTTATTTAATTCATTGTTGTCACAAAAACTGTTATTTTGTATTTCCCTGATTCTTCACTGATTTCTAAATTCAATTATTCAAAACTCGAATAATTTTGCTAAATAAATATTTAAATACCTACTTCTTATTTCTTTTTTTACGGGAAATAAAATTTTAAAAATTTCAACTTTTGAAATTTATTAGTTTCTAAAAATTACAACTATTTTACGATTTGGATAAAATATTCCAAAAAAATTCAATTATTTAAACAAAATTTAATAAAATTCTACGCAAACCTTTAATTATTTTCATAAAATAATAAAAATTTCACTGGAATTCAATTATTTACGAAATTTTTTATTTTCTTTGCAATCATTCAACTATTTTCATGAATAATAAAATTTTTACAGAGAATTCAATTATTTTCGTAAATAATAAAATTCTTTTTAGAAATTCAATTATTTTCATAAACAAATAAAACTCGAATTGCAGAATTTCAATTATTTTTATTACAATTTTAATCGAATTCCTCGAAAAATGTAATTATTCGTAATTTTTTTAATATATATTATTAATTATTTTATTATTAAAAATATTTGTTTTAAGAAGAATTTTAGTTAAATACTCATAAACCTTCCAAAATTCAATTATTTTTTACAATTTTGAACTAAACTTCGTCTCTAAATAAATTATCTATATTAATTTTTAATAATTTTCTGAAAGTTCTTCAAGAATTCAATTATTTTAATACAAAAATTCAATTTTTTATAATAATTGAAATCGTCCATTTTTCTTTTTAAAGATGATTAACGTAGAATATTTTCAAAAATTTGAATAAAGAAATTCTTAAAATTAATTTTTGAAAAATATTTCTAAATAATTTTTGAAAGACAATATTTTTGCAATTATATACAAATTAAAATATATCCAAAAAATTGAAATTTAGTCAAATATTTTAAAAAGTAATTGAAATTTGGTAAAATCTTTGAAAAATAATTGAAATTTGTTAAAATCTTTTCAAAATGTAAGAATCATAAATAAATGAATATAAATAATTGAGTTTTTAAAAAATATAAAAAAAAATAATCAAATTTTTGAAGAACTTTAATAATAAATGGTTTCTCCAAAATTTTAATAAGTCTAAAAAAATAAATTTTTTTAAATTTTAATTTATTTTGTACGAAGGTAATTGAATCTTAAAAAATTATGATAAAACAAATCGAAGAATTAGTTTCTTATAAATATTGTAATGTAATTTTTCGAAAATAATTGAATTTCTAAAAAGAATTTTTGTATAATTTAAAAACAAACTAATTTTTTTTTGAAGAATTTTAATTACAAATTTTGAATATGATTATTTTCTCCAAAATGTTGAAAATAATTCTAAAAAATGTTAATGTTATTTTTTGTATGTATTTGAATTTTCGGAAATATATAATCAAAAATATTGAAAATAATTGAATTTTAAAAAATTAGACTGAAAAAATTCTGAGAATTAGTTTTTTCAAAAATATTATAATGTATTATTTTTACAACCTAATTTTCATTAACTTTCATTTTTATTAAATTTACACTTGAAGATTTTTCATTAAAATTTTTGAGAATTTAATAATTATTTACAAAAATTTTCAATTAAAATTCTTTAAAAGTTAATTTTCAAAAATTGTAATAAAATACTAAAAAAAAAATGATTTGTTTTTAATTAAATTTTACAAAAATTTCAATTATTCAAAATCTTTTTAATTGTACTATATTTTAAAAATTTAATTAGAAAAATTATTCAAAAATAACTTTTCAAAGATTTGTCTAACTTTTCACACTATAAAAATCGAAATAAGTTGCTTTTTATATTAAAAATGTGGTATTTTATTGCAAAATTTGAAAGAAAAGTAGAAAAGGTTGCATTATTCGAAAATAGTCGAAAAAAGACATAATATCCAAGGCCTGAATTTAGTATTTAATTTCGTATTTAATTTACTATTCAATTTAGTATTTAATTTCGTATTTAATTTACTTTTCAATTTAGTATTTAGTTTAAGTAGTACTTAATTTTGAATTTAATTTTCGTATTTAATTTACAATTTAATTTAGTATATTTTAATTACGTATTTAATTTAGTATTTAATTTAGTATTTAATTTCCAATTTAATTTCGAATTTAATTTAGTATTTAATTTAGTTCTTAATTTCAAATTTCATACTAAACGTAAGCTATACTAAAATTTGTTATTGCAAACCATAAAAAACGGAAAAAAGAAAATTTTATTCTGCTTTACCTGGGTCTCGAAAGGTATTGTATTTGTATTTGGAATTGTATCTTTATTTACCATTCTTTTACGGTAACCTCGCGGATTCCCTCGCCGATATCCGTTAATTTATATGGTACTATTTTTCCTTGTCTCAACGAAGACAAAACAATGAAACGGGAGCTTTTTGCAAAAGTGCTTTGAAGGCAACCGTAACGAGCTGCTCTGTGCCTGCAATAAAAAAAAGGAAAATGTCACAAATTTTCTTTTTCAAAGGAAATCCTCAACTTTATAAATTTTAATAAAACTATTTTAATCCACAATTTGAATTCACAATTGTGTTTTCAGGTTTTCTCTCCTGAGATACACAATTATTTTACATTCGAAAATTTTATACTTTCCCCAATAATGACAAGATAACCTTTAAATTTTTAAATATAAGTTTGTTAACTATTTCCTAGTCAATTTTAATTTCAATTTTATTTTTCATATTTTCATTTTATTTTCTATTTTCCATCAAATAAAGAGTTTTTGAATTTCAATTAATAGTAATTAATTAAATTTATTTAGGGGTAAATACTTAATACAACTTTGAGGGGGGTCAATTTATTGTTTACATTTCTATAGAAAAAAATGGCGCTAATACATGCAAAATATCTTAAAGGGGGGCAGGGGGGTCAAAAAACCTTATAAAAATAACCCCCCCCCCCTATTCGTATTGAACTTAATTATTTAATTTTCTAAATCTTTTTTATATCTTACCTGACATTTAATATAATTCTAAGATTGACTAATGTTTATTTAAAGAATTAGAATTTTATTTACCGAATTGTTTCTTTTAAACTTCTGAATTAATTTTAAATTCCCCGCGGTAAAAATTACGTATATAGAAAATTTTTATTTTGTCACATTGGCAACACTGTAAAAATCAGTTGATTCGAAAATACTTTTAAATCCAGTCGTGTTTTGGGAATTTCTCAAATTTTTATCATTTGTAGTCTAATAAAAGACTTATTCTTTCAATTTATTTCAAGTAAAATGGTTCAATGGAATATTTAATGTTTCTTTTCTAATTATAATAGTGTCTAAATAGTGGATTTCGGTTTGCAAAAAGTGTTTCATTGAAAAGTGATTTATTTGTAGGTTATGTTGACTAATTTGCAAAGTCGGCGCCCGGTTTAGTTAAATACGTTAAATACTAATGACTAAAGGTAAAATTTGAGTAAATTATTCAATATTTGTCTAAAATATGATATAGAGTGTAAGAATACGTCAATATTTATAGAAATAATTCTAATTCTTTGGATAAATGATAGGTGTAAATATTATGCAAATATGACGCCATTTTTGTTCGGAGTTTTAAACAATTGGCAAACTTTTTTAATAATTGTTCCAACAAACATTAACAGTTGAATATCACCACCACCCATTCTTTATCGTATTTTAGACTTTTTTAATTGTTTAAATTCAATTCATGAAATAGACGAAAATTTCGATCGGAAGATTAATGATCACGTGACTATTCACATGGTGTTCAAAATTTACTTGTCAATAAAATAATTTTATTTCTATTCTATTTTTTTCTAATTGTTTTCTTTTTATTTATTTTTTATTACATTAATTTTCATTCGAACGAAAGTCACGTAAAACAATAACAATAAAGAATTATTTCCCTTCGGTAGAAATAATTTTTTTCCTTTTTTGACATATAGTGTTGGAACAGTGAAGTGTATATAGTGCGGAAGATATATAGTGAAGCTTGAAGAGCAACAAACAACAATTCCTCTTGGGACAAGGATCTAGCCAGAAATAACATTGCATCTATGGATATTGGTAAAATATTATATTTTTTTATTGCTGAAATAAGCCATTGTTCTACAAATCTCGATTTATAAATCACAAAATATTTTTTGCCAAAAAGTATTATTGAATTTCGCGCAGAGATAGAAAGTATTTTTTCTGATTTTAATAGAAAAATATCAATTAAAATAAAGTCGAATTTTCAATACAGTATAAAATAAAAATCGCTCATGGAAAGAAATAATTTGACTAGATGCGTTAACATGGAATAATAGGTTGAATTTCATTGCGACAGGAAGTGGCAATGCGAATAAAGTAATCAAAAGTTTTTTTTTTTTTTGTCTTGTTGAAAAAGTTTGCAAATATCCATTAGGGCTCAAAACTATAGTTTCTCTCGTAAATTTAGATGAGTAACGAGTTCTTGCAAGAAAACTTTGTCATGTCACTTAGCAGGCTTGTGAAATTCGTATTTTATGAATAATTTCCCATTTCGTGAAATATGCAGATCTCTTGCAAATCAATAACTGTCATCCAATACGTACGTAGATGTGAGTACACGGGCAGTCATCAACAAAAAATTTTATTAAATTTTCTGTATAAAAATCGTCCATATATCTAACATTCTAGTTTCGTATTGTATATATATACACACGTTTATACTGAGTGAGTGAGAGAGGAGAGAATAAAAACAGTAGCGAGGAAAAAGAAAAGTATAAAAATAAAATACATACCAGCATAAAAACCTTGTTCTACAAGTAATATATTTTTTTAATTTCAAACACAAACAACATTTCATTTGATTTACATATAAAATGTTTGCATTATTTTACTGGAAAAAGTAATTTATTTTAATCCTCTAATTTTACGCTCGAACAAATTATTATTCGCAGTTGTTATATAAACGAAAAGTAGTTAAATTAAAAATAATTCACGATTTATTTTTAATTTTCAGCAAAGGCATTCTAGAAACGCAATTTAATAAATTCAGATTTTAATGCGTGAAAGCTGAGGTTTTAAATACTTTTACTAATTAAAATATACGAATTCATTTTAGGAAAAAAATAGAAAAAAATCTTTATAAATTCGATTTTTGCTAGAACAGGGTTACCAGGAAAATAAATTTTCAATTTACTGAATAATTGAATGTTTCTTAAAGTTAACTTCTCATAGAGAATTTTATAAATAGGTATTTAAATAATTAAATTCTTTTGACGAATTTTAATCCAATTTTTAAAAATAATAATCACATTTTTCGAGGAATTCGAATAAAATTGTAAGTAATTGAATTTTTGCAATGATTTTTATTATTTTTGTAAAATAATTGAATTCCCAAAAGGAATTTTGTTTATTTATAAAAATAATTAAATCCCTGTAAAAAATTTTATTTCCTTATGAAACTAAATTGAATTATTGCAAAGAAATTTATAAAAAAAAGTTGTAAATAATTAAATTCCTGTAGAGTTTTTCTTTTTGAAAATTTTATTCAAATAGTTGATAAGAAAAATCATTAAATTGAGGAAATTTTTTGAAAATAATTGAAATTTTGCCAAGAATTTTATTTTTGAAAATAATTAAATTCTTATAAATAATTGTACAAAAATTTTTTAAAATAATTTAATTTCTACGAAGAATTTTATTATTTAGAAAAGAGATACATTTTTTAATCAAAGTATTTAATTACATTTTTTTCTTACAAAAATTTTTATTGAAATTTTTCAAAATAATAAAATTTTTGCAAAGTATTTTATTAAAATTCATTAAAATAATATTAAATTTCTGCGCAGAATTTTATTATTTATTAAAATAATTCAGTTCTCATAAATAATTTTATAAAATTTTTTTTTAAATTGAATTTTTGCTAAGCATTTTTTTTAAATTTTTTGAAATAGTTAAATACCTGCAAAAAATTTTTATAAATTATGAAGATAATTGAAATTTTGACAAGAATTTTATTATAATTTTTGAAAATAATTAAATTTTGAAGAAGAAATTTTTCAAAATAATCAAATTTCGGCAAAGTATTTTTTTAAAATTCATTAAAATAATTAAATTTCTGCGTTGAATTTTATATTAATTATTAAATTAATTTAGTTCTCATAAATAATTTTATAAAAATTTTCCAAAGTAATTGAATTTCTACGATAAGAATTTTGGTAAAATTCTTTAAAATAATTAAATTCTTGCAACAAATATTTTAAATTATGAAAATAATTGAAATCGTGTCAGGAATTTTATTAAAATTTTTGAAAATTATTGAATTTTGAAGAATTGTGCCAGAATTTTTCAAAAATAATTTAATTTCTACGAATAATTTTATTATTTAAAAAAAGAGATACATTTTTTCATCGTAGTATTTAATTAAATTTCTTTCTTACAAAAATTTTTATTAAAAAATTTTTCAAAATAATAAAATTTTTGCAAAGTATTTTATTAAAATTGAATAAAAATATTAAAATTCCTGCGTAGAATTTTATTAATTATTAAAATAATTCAGTTTTTATAAATAATTTTATAAAAATTTTTCAAAATAATTGAATTTCTGCGATAAGAATTTTTTTTTTAATTCTTTAAAATTAAATTCCATCAAAAAATTTGATAAATTATGAAAATAATTGAAATCTTGACAAGAATTTTATTAAAATTTTTGAAAATAATCGAATTTTGAAGAAGAATTTATTGTTCCAGAATTTTTCAATGTAATAAAATTTTTGCAAAGTATTTTATTAAAATTCAATAAAAATAATTAAATTCCTGCGCAGAATTTTATTAATTATTAAAATAATTCAATTCTCATAAATAATTTTAAAAAAAATTTTCAAAAGTATAACTGAATTTCTGTGAAGAATTTTTTTTTAAATTCTTTATACCTAATAATTAAATTCCTGCAAAAATTTTTATAAATTATGAAAATAATTATGAAATCTTGACAAGAATTTTATTAAAATTTTTTTAAATAATTGAATTTCGGAGATGAATTTAATTTTTATTAAAGATAATTGGAATTTTGAGGAAAATTTAAAAAAAAAATTTGAACATAATTGGATTTTTGCGATGAATTTTATTACTTTAAATAATTGTTTTTTTGCAATCATTTGTAACTTTTCCAAAATTCAATTTTTTTGGGGGGGTTTTTAAAAAAAATTCTACTATTAATTTATTATTTTGAATAATTAAATAAATATTTTTTAAAAAAAAATTTGACTAGTTTCCGAAGAATTTTAATTATTAAAATTTTAAATAGGAGAATTTTCTTTTGAATTCTAATAATTTAATTTCTACTTTTAATAAAAATTCCTGACTTTTCCTGACCTGTGGCAACCTTGTATAGAATTTATGTGACGCGCTTCGATAAAAAGTGGCTAAGAAGCAACAAATTTTAGGTTATGTTTGAAATTTTTCAAATAAAAATACACAAAGTGGATCAACTCTCAATATAAATCACCAGTTTAATTTTTCATTAGATCCAAAATATTCTCGATAAAAACTGATTTTATTTTTAAAAAGTGTATCAGAAAAACTCTTAATTAAGATAAAAATAACACAAACATAACCTTTAAAGTACTTTATACTTCGTTTACTTCCTAGGTACCTTTCTTCCGAGTGCGTGTCACATATGTACATAAATTAATGCTCTCAATTTACATGAAATGAAACTTGAATTAAATTAAATTAAACTTACATTTTTATTCTGTTTTTTTCGATTGCGTTAAAAGTTTCTTTAGAAAAATAATCCTATTTGAATATTATTAAATGTTTCATTTCACAAAATTCACTGCCATAATCAATCAATGTGAGTAGGTTTTAGTGACGAACACAGCGAATGGTCTCGAGTATTATACAAACTCCATTTGGGTGATGAATTTCTTATCATCTATAGAATATGAATGATGATTAAATGCCCGTACCAAGATTATAGAATATAGACACTAGAGTGCATTATTATATTGAACATAATGTGATTTTCACTTTCAGAAAAAACAAGAATTTATCACAAATTCACTTATAAATAACTAAAAAAAACTGTTAGACTTAATTTTTATTTGTTTCCTTTTCACGCGCGTGGTACATCGATATACTTATTAAGCGAGAATGTTTATTCAAAGAGAGACAACGACGACGTGTTTCAATCGAAATTACGCAATCGAGTCTGTAACCACACATATATAAGAAAGTTCCACATGGAATATTGAAAAAGAGTCGAAATCTACATTTCTTTATAAAACTGGTTTCCTTATATCGATTTTAGTCTCGAGAAAACTTTCAAAAATATTTTCCCGAAACAATAATAATATTATTATTATTATTATTATTAAAAGGGCTCGAAACAGTGAAAGTATTTAAAAATACGGTCTTTACGGACCAAAAAAGAAAAATTGCGGACCAATTACTGACAAAAATAAAACCAGTCCGAGTTCAATAAAAGAATATTTTACTTTTGAAACTATAAATTAAATTTTATCATAATTCTATAAAACATGAAGATGACCGAGTGATAAAAATCATTTACAATTCAATTATTATATACAAGAAATTTTTAACTAAAATTCTTCTTTAAATCGATTATTTTAAATAATTTTCGAAAAAGTTCTTTGACAATTTACAAATCCATTTCTTTACAATATTCAATTTTACGAAATTTCAATTATTCGTTAATTCTCTAATTAAATATATATTAGAAAATAAAAACTTAAAATAATAAAAAATTCAATTAAACTTTTTCAAAAAATTTAATTTCAAAATTCAAATATTTCTAAAAATTCACGCTATATTGATTTTAATATTCTATTATCTAAAAGTTGAACTGAAATTCATTCGGAAATCAAAATTTTTATTAGAAAGTTCTACAAGAATTCAATTATTTAAATACAAATAAAATGCAAATAAATAATTTATTTAATAATTGAATGTTTCTTAATATTGAATTCCCATTAAAAATTTTGTAAACAAATTTTTAAATAATTGAATTCTTTCGACGAATTTTAATAAAATTTTTAAGAATACAAATTACATTTTTCGAGGAATTCGATTAAAATTGTAATAAAAATAATTGAAATTCTAAAATTCGAGTTTTATTTGTTTATGAAAATAATTGAATTTCTAAAAAGAATTTTTATTAATTACGAAAATAATTGAATCTTTGTAAAAATTTTATTATTCTTGAAAATAAGTGAATGATTGCAAAGAAATTTTTAAAAAAATTTGTAAATAATTGAATTCCTGTGAAATTATTATTTTATGAAAATAATTAAAGGTTTGCGTAAAATTTTATTAAATTATTTTTAAATAATTGAATTTTTTTGGAAAATTTTATATTAAAATAGTAGCTATTAAAAATTATACTGAATTGAGGAAAATTTTTGAAAATAATTGAAATTTTGTCAAAAATTTTAATTAAAATTTTTGAAATTAATTGAATTTCGGAGAAGAATAATTTAATTATTTCTAAAGATATTTGAAATTTTGATGAGAATTTTTAAAAATTATTGAACATAATTGAATAATATTTAATTTATAATTTTTGCGAAGAATATTATTGCCCTTGAAAATAATTGAATTTCTGCAATAACTTGTAATTTTTCCAAAATTAAATTTTTTTTCATGTTTTTAACTAAAATTCTATTCCAAGTCAAAAATTTTTAATAATATTCCTCTAAATCAATTGCTTTTAATAATTAAAAATATATTAAAAACTGCTACTAATTTCAAAAGAATTTAAATTAAAATTTTTCGTAAAACTAAGTGTATGAGAATTTTTAATAATAAATTAAGTCAAATAAATTCCAATTTTCTAAAATTTCAAATAGAAACCTTTTGAAATTCAATTATTTTTTTAAGAGTATTTAACAAAAATTCTTCACAAAATCAATTATTTTTAATAACAAACTAATTAATAATATATATATTAAAAAAATTCAACTAATTTTAAAAGAATTGTAATTAAAATTTTTCAAAAAAATTAGTTCGATAGAATTGTTAATTGATAGTTTATTAAAAATTTGGATTTTAATTTGAAACTCTTTCGAAATTCAATTATTTCTAAAAATTGCTATTATTTGAAACGTCTCTAAAATTCAATTATTTTTTTAGAATTTTCTTTTAAAATTTGTCTCTAAAACAATTATTTTTAATAATTAAATATATATTTAAGAATTTGACAAATTTTAAAAGAATTTGAATTAAAAATTTTTCAAAAAACTAATTTTTCAAAAATTTCTAATTAAGTTCATTAAAAATACAATTTTCTCTTAAATTTTAATTTGAAACCTTTTCAAAATTCAATTATTATCTAAAATTTTTAACTGAAATTCATTTTTATTAGAAAATTTCACGAGAATTGAATTATTTAAATAGAAAAATAAATAATTTATTAATTGAATAGTTAAATGTTTCTTAATATTGAATTTTCGTAAAGAATTTTATCAACAAATTTTAAAATAATTAAATTCTTTCGACAAGTTTTAATAAAATTTTTAAGCATAATTTTAGATTTTTCGAGAAATTCGATTAAAATTGTAATAATAAAAATAATTGAAATTCTGCAATTCGAGTTTTATTTGTTTATGAAAATAATTGAATTTCTAAAAAGAATTTTATTATTTACGAAAATAATTGAATAATTGCAAAGAAATTTATAAAAAAATTTTGTAAATAATTGAATTCCTGTGAAACTTTTTTTATTATTATGAAAATAATTAAAAGTTTGCGTATAGAATTTTATTAAATTTTATTTAAATAATTGAATGTTTTTGGGAAATTTTATTAAAATAGAAGATATTAAAAATTATTGAATATTGAGGAAAATTTTTGAAAATAATTGAAAGTTTGTCAAGAATTTTATTTAAATTTTTGTAAATAATTGAAATTTTGCCAAGAATTTTATTTAAATTTTTGAAAATAATTGTAATTTTGCCAAGGATTTAAAAAAAAATTTTTGAAAATAATTTAATTTCGGAGAAGAATTTAATTTATTTCTAAAGATAATTGAAATTTTGATGAGAATTTTTAAAAAATGTTGAACATAATTGAATATTTGCAATGAATTTTATTACTTTTGAAAATAATTGAATTTTGCAATTATTTGTAATGTTTTTTTTAAATTCTCCAAATAATATAGTACAATTTACGGAATTTTTGTTTTATCTCAATCAAATTACGGACTTTACGGACCTTTTCTAAAAAAAAACTGATTTTTACGAACTGGAAGCAAATTTACGGACCTAGTTCGAGCCCTGTTATTATCATAACAAAAATAAAATATTCTTAATTTTAAAAATAAAGTTCTAGAATTGTTTCAAAAATAAAATATAATTGAAAAATAAGTTTTACCAATTTAGTGTTTTTCTTCTTAAAAAATTCTGACATAACTAAGTTATATTTATCAACGCTGATTCTTTTTTAATTTTCCGAATCAATATTTCGAGTAAACAAGCAATGTATTTACAGAAAAGTCGGTATATAACGCAATAATGCAGTAATCCAATAATTTAAACTTCAATTTCCAACTTGAAAATCATATCATCAGAAAACAATTAATTGATGTTTACTTTTTTCGAAAAAATTGCGAAAATATTTTTAAAAAAAAAGTAATATTAATTATTCACGATAACGAACATTAAAACTTTAGTTATTGCTTTGATTTAGTGGATGTGGTGTGGTGTTTTCTTTTATCAAAGCTTCAAGGAAAAGAATCGAAAGCTTTTTTTCTCTTAAACATTCCTTTATTTCCCATTTTTTTTTTCTTCTTAGTTCTCTTTCTTCTTCTTCTTCTTCTTTTTCATGAATTCCTCGTGCGATTCTCAGAAGCTTAATTCTTTTTTTGTACAAGAAAATTGACTCGAAGGCTTTCTATCATAAAAGTTGAAAAGAAGCTTATATAAAGACTAAGGGAAACGATCACGAGGAATCCAGAAAAATAGAACTTCATGGCACACAATACATTTTTAATATATCAATGTATTATTTAACAATAACAATAATAATAATAATAATAATGTATGATGACTCGTGACAATGACTTATGATAAATATAGTTTCACAAAGATGAATTTATGCTCTCGGTATTTTGAATATTAAATTCTCGGCTCTAAGGTGTCACGTTTTTCATCTCTAATAAACCTTTTTCTTTTTCTTTTTTTTTTTAATTTTTACAAATATTTCTTAAACATAAATACTTATTGCGCACTAATTTTTATTTATTGTGAATCGATAAATCAATAGAAAAACAGCCAAGTTCATTGTAGAAATAAAATTTAATTACAGAAGATAAATTTTCGCAATTTCTTCTTTTTTTTTCTTAAATACTGACGAAAAATAAATTATTCAGACATTGTTATCTGATTAGATATGTCGTGCATCTTTTTAACGGTACATTCTTTAATATTTTTTTTTTTTTTAATTTTTAAGAGGAGAAAAATGGATTATAAACTTTTAGTAATGCTCGCATTTGTACATGGGTCCTTGAATATTTAAGCGACGAAAACAATTTTTTGCGTGAACGACAAGAATCAAACAATTGCTCAAGGTTTTAGGTCAAGTGCCTTGGACATTTTTTTTTATTCCTTCGAATAAGGAAGTGAAGTTAGTGCCATTTTCATACCTAAAAATTCAAAAATATAGTTTCTCTTAATTTAAACGATTTAAACGGATTAAACGGTTTAAAGGATTTAAAAGGTTTGAACGGTTTGAAGATTTAAACGGTTTAAACGATTTAAAGGATTTAAACGGTTTGAACAGTTTAAACGATTTAAACGGTTTGAAGATTTAAAGGATTTAAAGGATTTGAACGGTTTAAAGGATTTATAAAAGGTTTGAACGGTTTGAGCGATTTTTAGTTACTATTGCAAAACGATTGTATTTGCTATAAATTCATATTACCCAGAGCATATAACCCATTTTTCTTCATTTGTATGTACACATATTATAGAAATTTGAATGAATGACCGCAATTTTATTTTACCTAAAATAATGAATCTTCATAAAGCTATACAAATATTCTTTATGTCCCCCAATTCTTCCGAAATTTAAATAAAATATTGTGACACTTATTACAGTATTTTATTTGTGTGCGAGTTTCCCTTGAACACATAGAATCTAAAGTGGCACTGAAAAAATAATAAGCCATTACCTTTAGTCACGTACTGAACAAAATATTAACTTTTACGAGATCTTATGATTCCCGCCCTAGAAATATCATGAGTTATTTGAATTTTTTCTGCAGGGTCGTATAGATTCATATAATATACAATATACAAGTTGTAAAAAAAAAGAAATAATTCTTTCAAATATATAACAATTTTTTTTTTAAAATCATATAATAAATTTTTTATTTTCAATACTCAACAATATTAAATTTTTTTTTTATTTATAATCGATATTTTGAATAAAAAAACAGTCAATAGTAATTAAATATATGGATGATTATTCACGAGGTGGTAACTGTTGACCCTGGCAACTTTTCTTTTTATTTTTTTTTTTTGTGAATTTCCTATTTAAATCTTTTTAATAAAGCTTGAAAATAATTTGTTATTTGAGCTTAAACTTTTAGTCTTAGGTATATAAAGAATTTTTAATTTTTTGTTTAGAGGTTAAATAATAACTTCAGAAAAGTCAAGTTTTGTCCATTAATAAACTAGTGGTAAAAAAAAACATTTACTTTCAAGGAATGTTCCTAAAACGTCCCATGTGATGTCTGACAAATTAACATTTTAAAAAAGTTTAATGTTCAAGAAACGTTTTTAGAACATCAAATGTTTTAAAAATGTTAATTTGGCAGATATGAAACTAAGATACGTTCCTCGAACGTCAATGTAGGTATTTTTTACGCTGAAAAGTACTAGTAATTTTTGTAGTTTTAAATCTAAGAATGCTATTTTTCTATGCAAATTTAACACAAATACAACTTGTTAACTTGATAATATAAATAGTATAAGTAAAGTCGCTCTAAAAATTTGAATAAAAGAACAAAAATCCATGAGAATGTAAACTCCGATTCCGAAATAATGGGGAAAGTATTTAAAAAAATATTTTTAGTGCAAAAATATTTTTACTTATGTAAAAAAAACTTATTTCAAGAAAAGAGGATTTTTAAACCTTTTCCAAATCATAACTTTTGTTTTAAAAAAACATTTTTTTCAATTATATTAACAGTGAAGAAAAGTTATGCAAAAGTTTGAAGCAGATTTGAAAATAATTTTTAAAAATTCTGAAATAGGAAACAATCAAAAGTGACCACTGAGTGAAGAATCATCCATATTTTGATGCAAAAATAGATGAAATTTTTAGCGAATAAAATATATTTATATTCCTGCAAGACAAAAGAAATTTGACACATATGGAAATAAGTTTTATTAATAATTACCGAATAATTTACTTCCAAAAGTTAAATTGACGTTCTCGCATAATATAATCTGTTCCGGTTCCGAAACATCTTATAAAGTTGCGCTAAAAGTCATAAAACTCATAAGAGAGATTATTTTCTTTTTTTTTTTTTTTTTTTTTTGCCTCAAAACTGTTTCAAGTTTCAACTTTGAATGAATGTGTACATATACTCTTTTCAAACTATTCGCGAATTTATTCGGTACTTGTTACTTTCGCAGTAGAAATATATTTTTTAAATGTATGAATCAATTTTTACCTTATAAAATTTTTTTTTTTTATAATCACATTTTTTCTTTTTTTATATATAAATTTTGACAAGTTTGCAAGGTTTTGGCAAATTTTTTATTTATTGAAATAACTAAATGTGACGCTCCCAAGTCAGTCGCTGATTGTCAGTTAAAACTATGATTTTTAACTGATTCAAATTCGGTGAGTTATGTTCGTAATATTCCATAAAAAATGGTTTCAAATTTACATCAACAAAAAGAAACATTTAATTAAGAAAAATCTAATAAAATAGAAACGCATAAACGATTCGGTATACCTTTCTCGAAAGCGCATTAAAAATTTGTTATGTCATAATTTTTCATTGCAAAATTAAAAATAATAAATTCAGTTTTCTCGAAAGTGTCAAATTGTTACTAAAGTGGATCAAATTTTTGATCCATTTATTTGTTCCACAGTTTTTGTATCAATCCGTTGCTATTTGATACTTTTGAAATTAAAAATTAACAGTGTTAGGCCAAAATACTTTTTCATTTCTTTTCATTCTTTACCGCAAGAACGTTAAAAGAAAAGGAATCAATATATCTATAAATTTGAGATCTTAGAGCCGATTTCCCGACGAATGTAATTGATAACTATTTTATACGACACCGCACACACTCAGAGACTTCATATGGTATATTATAGTCTCTATAATATTTCATATATAATGCTACCAAAAATCACGTTCGATTATAGTTCAGTAGCCTTTTTTTTTCTTAACTATAATATAATTATCATTATTTGTCGTAGAGTTTTCATTTCTTGCACTTAAACGCGCACTATACATTTTATATATATATTATAGATCTTGACGAAATACTGTTTTGGCAAATCTTATAAATTTTCTTTCATATCTCAATAATGAGATAAATATCGAACTGCACCTATTTTCTTTTTTTTCTTTTTTTTTTTTCCTTTGGAATATCAAGTCTCAATATTTGATATAATTATCACGAGGTTTTAAAGTTGAGCTATTTGTTCTTTATTAAGTAATTTGTTGGAGGAGTTGGATGATAATGAGATTTCAGTCACACCCACAGATGTTTGCACTGCAGCAGTTAGCGCAGTCTGTAAAGGGATATTTTCTTTTATCATCTCGCAACCCGTATCTGAAACATAAAAATTTATTCCACGATGAAGAAAAAAAGTAGACGTTGAAGCTTTTTAACATTTTAACTCTCTCGCATATGAAACGTGAATATAGTAGACATTATTGTTTCTTTTTTGAAATTTATTAAATACTTTTATCACTTATTTTGATTTATTATTATTTCTATAGAAACAATTCGCAGTTTAACGCGCGCGGCTGACTTCTCACTCACTTTTTTAAAATAAAATTAGCAATATTTTAAAAATGATAGAACGTAAAAATTTTTAATTCAAATATTTTTTTATAAAAATAAAATATGACTTGGAATATATAGTTTTAATAATAAAAATTATATTAATATATTCTGACATAGGGAATTCAGGGAAAAATCAGGAATTTTTATTAAAAGTGTATACTGAAAAAAATTTAATTTTTAGAATTCATATAAGAAAATTCTGAATTTTTGTGACTTTTTTTTTGACTCATAAACTATAAATTATAAAATTACCACGAATTCTAACAAAACCTTCAATTTTTTGAATTTCTGACATTTATTTTTAAATAACTTAAATCTTGAACAACTATCATAAAATAAATAAATTATTTAAATGAATAATTTTACTTAAATATTTCAAAATTAATTCAATTTTAAGAGTTACGTATACAATTTTTATAAATAAATGAACTTCAAACGGTTTCAATTTGAAATTTTATAAAATTTCAATGTTAAATGAATTTTAACATTAGTTAATTTTGTCAAAATATATTTAATTAATTATTAAAAATAATGGATTTATAAAAGAATTTTAGTCAAAAACACTAAAGAAAATTGTATTTTGAAGAAGTTACAAATTATTGCAGAAATTCAATTATTTTCAAAAGTAATATTCTCATCCCAAAATTCAATTATGTTCAAAATTTACAAGAAAATCTCGACAAAATTCCAATTATTATCTTTATAAATATAAAAATTCTTCAAAATTCAATTATTTTCAAAACTTTTAATAAAATTCTTGTCAAAATTTCAATTATTTTCAAAATTTTTCCTCATTTAAATAATTTTTAATATCTAGTATTTTAATAAAATTTTCCAAAAAAATTCAATTATATTAACAAAATTTAAAAAAAATTCTATACGCAAACCTTTAATTATTTTCATAAAATAAAAAAAGTTTTACAGGAATTCAATTATTTACAAAATTTTTTTTATAAATTTCTTTGCAATTATTCAGTTATTTTCGGAAATATTAAAACTTATCGCACAATTTCAATTATTTTTAATACAATTTTAATTGAATTCCTTAAAAAATGTAACTATTCTAAAAAAATTATTAAAATTTGACAAAAGAATTCAATTATTTAAAAATTTGTTAATAAAATTTTTTGTAAAAATTAAATTTTAAGAAACATTCAATTATTCAAAAAATTATTTTTTTTGCATTACAAATTATTGCAGAAATTGAAAAATGTAATTATTTTTTTAAATTTTGTTAAAATTCGTTGAGAGAATTCACTTATTTAAAAATTTATTTGATAAAATTCTTTACGATTAATAAATTATTTATTTTTCTATTTAAATAATTGAATTCTAGTAGAATTTTATAATAAAAATTGAGTTAAAAATGAATTTTAGTTAAAATTTAACATAATAATTGAATATTAAGAGCATTTTAGGATAAATTTTTAGAAATAATTGAATTTAGAAAAGGTTTAATTTTAAAAATTGGCAAAATTTGGACTATTTTCAAAAATTTTCTACAATTCAATGATTTTCAATATCTACTATTTTAATAAAATTTTCTAAAAGATTTCAATTATTTAAAATAAATTTAATTATTTTCATAAATAATAGAAATTTCACAGGAATTCAATTATTTACAAATTTTTTATAAATTTCTTCGCAATAATTCAATTATTTTCATGAATAATAACATTTTTACAGGAATTCAATTATTTTTATAAATAATGAAATTCATCGTAGAATTTCAATTATTTTTAATACAATTTTAATCGAATTTCTCGAAAAATCTAATTATTCTTAAAAATTTCATTAAAATTCTCATCAAAATTTCAATTATGTTTAGAAGTAATTAAATTCTTCTCCGAAATTAAATTATGTAAAAAAATTTTAATAAAATTCAATTTTTTACAAATTTTTTACAAACTTTTTATAATTTTCTTCGCAATAATTAAATTTTTCTATTTTCATAAATAATAAAATTTTTACAGGAATTCAATTATTTTCGTAACTCATAATAAAATTCTTTTTATAGGAATTCAATTATTTTTATAAATAATAAAACTCAATGCTGAATTTCAATTATTTTTAATACAATTTTAATCGAATTTCTCGACAAATCTAATTATTTTTAAAAAATTTATTAAAATTCGTCGTAGGAATTTAATTATTTGAAGAATTTGTTGATAGAATTCTTTATAAGAATTAAATTTTAAGAAAAATTCAATTATTCAATAAATAATTTACTTTTTTATTTAAATAATTGAATTCTCGTAGAATTTTTCTAATAAAAATTGATTTGAATATTAATTTTAGTTTAAATTTCAGATAATAGAAAAAAAATTAATTTTTAAGAAGTTACAGTAATAATATTCTTATAATATAAAATAATGATTTTAACACTCGATCCTCTTGAATTGTTATAAAACATAAAGATAACGATTATTCCGAGTCGAAGACTCGGAGTGATCGTTATCTTTATGTTTTATAACAATATTTTTAAAGTTTATTAATTTTAAAAAGATTTGAATATGAAATTTTTTAAAATCATATTTCCTATGTAAAAATAATAATAATAATTAAATATTTAAATGATTTAAAAAGGAAATTATTGTTTTCGAATAATTTTACAATTAATAATATATTTGTAATAATTGAATTTCACAGAACATTTTTTTCAATAAAATTTTTTCCTTTATTGTCTATATAAAAATTCAAAAATTTTTAGTTTTTCGTTGTTAAAAAATTAAAAAATTAAAATTTTGTATTAACAAATATAATTTATAAATATTTTTTTCCTTTATTTTTAAAAAACTTTGAATTTTATTAAAACAATTGAAATTAAGAAATAGAATTTGACAGAATGAATAAAAGAATACGGAGATTAATATAGTTAATTAATATACAATGATTATTATAGTTAATTATAGTAATTACTATTTATTATTAGTAAATTTTACTAATTAAAAAGCAAAAATTGAGTCACTAATTCAATATGTAGTAAACATTTACTAAATTAATGAGAAGTATTTTGAGGCAACAAAAGTAGAAAAAGATTAATTTCAAAGTAGGTAAAGTTTTCTTCGTAAGACCTTAAAATTTAAGAGAAAAAAGTACAGTACTTCTGCCAGGCAATAATTTTCAAGTAGAAAAAGCAATTCTTCTTCTCTTTTTTATAGTAATTTTCCAGGATTTTTTATTTTATCTTTATTCTGTTTTATTTTCCAAATAAATCTACAGGTTTTTAAACTCAAATCTGCGCTAACTATATTTGGATAATAACAATTTGGAAAATTGACCTTTAACGTAATTGTGAGTTGGATGGTAATTTGCAGTTACTGTATTACAAAGGGGATTTGTTAGATTATCTCGTTTTACTAATTTTTTTGACCCATTTTCTCCAGATAAATTTACACTCTTTTTTTACATTATATATATATACATATAATAGATAATTATATCAAAATTTTTCATCATAAATTTTCCTCTCTACGCCTTTATTATATCAATTAAATATAATTATAGTAAAGCAAAATTTGATATTTTAGAATATTACCTACTTCAAATGAAATGTTTAAATGAAAAAAGAAAATTAATCAGATAAAAATGTACTTAAAATTTATCAAATTCAGTTCAATTATAAAACATTCATAGCGAATTATCGATTCATTTCAATTTTTCATGTAAATTTGTAATATTAAAAATGATCACTTTATCTTTGCTTTATGCTTTTATAAAAAGCTAGACTTATTTTTTTTTATTGCTTTTGCAAGTAGGGCTAATTTTTATTATAAATTCTTTTTGAGTAGAAGTGGAATGGCCAATATTTTATTTTAATTTAATATGCGGATTTCTGAGGGATATCTTGAATCAAAATTTATTATTCAGTTTTCATGCAAATTACTTAATTAAGCGTCGAATATTAAAAGTAAGCAAAGAATAAAGGAACTCTTTTCAATTTAAATTATATTATTTTTAAATTTAAAAATATACGTAAGATTATTAAAGATTTTTTTCGAAAAATTCTGATGTCGACAAAAAAAAAAAAAAAAAAAAAATAGGGTATTTTTTTAGAACACGTATAGGTTCTATTTTTATAATTAAAAGTATCTCTTTTCTTTTATCCAATCATCAAACCAGCATCAGTATCTGTCTCTGTAAAATAATTAAAATCTAATTTGCAAATAATCACTTTAAATTAAAAGTCACTTTTGAACTTTTTAATAAATTCTCATCAACGAGTTGCTCTATTCGATTTTCGAGACTCAAGCCGATTTGATTCTTGGATTTTAATTTAAAACTGTGGAAGCTTTCAACAGTGAACGAGAAATTGGCTTTAAAGTTACTGGGGAAATAACAAAATTTATTCAATGGTTTTCCCGTTTTCTAATATTTTAAGCATCAGGAAAGAAGAAAGATGATGAGAGAGTAATTAATCGTAGAAGGTATATATTTGAATCTGAAAATTGCCATCACCTGAACTTATGATGATAATTGTTTTTATAGATCCTAAAGTTTTCAAATTCGGACTTGACACGCCATAATTATGTTTAATTAGATTTTCGGTTAGTAATTACTGTCATAATTAAGAGAATCTTAATTTAGCGCTATTAATAAGAGGCTGAAAATTAACAGAGGATGGATAAAAAAAAAGAAAAAGGTCTTTGTCTCTGAAGACTTTTTAGCAACCCTTTTAAAAACTCTGACATTACTTTATGCACGTTGCTCACCGGATTAATTAGTAGCTGACACGACTTGCCCAGCATTGGATTATCGAACCAACTCCCTACGCTGAGGAAAAATTGATTATAAAGAATGAGGATTCTTTTAGTAGAATGATTTTCTATTATCTTAACGAACCTAAAGGAAATTTCATATTAATAATGAAAGAAGAAATTTGTTTTATTACTATAATGAAATTGAATTTCTCTGCGGAGGATAGTTAATGAAATTGGTTTTTTTTTCAAACGCCATTTATGTTTAGAAATTACATATGTCGAGGGAAATGGATAATATAAAGTACATTACACGTGAGATAAAAGTAACTATGCGCGGTAAAATTTATGCAACGTTTAAATTTTAATATCAAACATAAAATTGGAGGTAATAAACGATTTTTAGTTTTCGCGATGAATAAAAAGATTCTTTTTAATTAAACACACTATATCAAGGGTTATTAATCGTATTTCCAATAATAGTTTTAAAAGATAAAAGAATAAGACTCACATTTTGATACGGAGGATGTTCCAGCGCTGCTGCATTGTTTCTTGAACGTACTACCACCCATGGTAACTTTTCCTCTAATGTTCTTATCTGGCTGAAAGATGATTATGTAAACTTTGGGAGAATAGAGGCAGACTAAAGTCACTGAAGCACTGAGGCTTATAGCCACACAAAGTGTCGTGATTTGTGTCTCGTGGGCATTCCCAGTACCAAAGTATATCGGCACAAAAGCCAACCAAATTATACATGTTGTATACATTGTGAATCCGATAAACTTGCTTTCGTTGAAGTTCTCGGGAATTTTTCTCGTTTTTACGGCGTATATTGTGGATACAAGGATCAAGGTTGCGTTATAAAGTTGAGAAAAGAGGAAACTCATGTCTTGAATATTACATTTGAGGATCACCTCCTTCCTATCTGGATACCAGTAACGAGTACCCGGGGGTTCCACGATCATCCAGACCAAAGTCAACACCACCTGAAAGTCACAGTTCCCACAGAAAACATAAATCAATACACTTACAATGGTTGTACAATTTCGAAAATCATAATAGAAAAAAAAGTGAGAGATTACAAAGAAAAGAATAGTCGCTAATAAATCAACTGATATAAAAAAGAGACTATTAATCAACGAAATGAAACAAGAGAGAACTATGAAAGTTAAAATCGTATTGTATAATCATAATACGGGAAAAAAAGATTATCACATTTGCATGCTAATATAACCACCAGTTGAGCTATTTAATCCTCAACCCATATAACCAGGAACACAAATAACCATAACAATGACAATAATAGGAAATCCAGACTGGAAAAAACGATTCGTGTATATTGAGAATTAATCCATCCAGCATTATTGCCCTATGTAGGGATTTATTTTTGCGATAAAAATTTTGAATTTACATTTTAACAGTGAGAAAAATGAATATGAATTACTAACCTGAAATGCAATGAGAGCAGCGGCGATGCACACTTGAGACGTGGGACTGATGTACCTTAATCTGACAGCCGACCTGGTTGCCGAATCGAAAATCCTTGCAATCCTATTAGTCTTGGTTAGTAGAGCACCATAAACAGCACTGAAGCTGACCCCAACGCCAAACCTCTGAAGGATGCATGTGGCTGTGGTTGGGGTTGCCAAAAGGAGAAATGTATTGAGATAACAAACCAGGACTCCAGCTAAGAGGATGAGGGTCAATTCTCGTCCGGATGCCCTCACCACTGGCGTGTCACGATGCTTAAAGAGCAAACCAGCCACTGCAAGAGTGGTTATGATACCCAAACTTGAAATCACCGCAGGCACTATAGCGAACGCACTCGTCCACCTGATATGCTTTATGGGCAGTTGATAGCAACCCTTCTTGTCAGGATGAGGCCATCTGCCTGGACCACAATCCTTACACGTCATCTCATCAAAAACGTATTCATACTCTTCACATTGGTCGCATACCCAGCAACAAGTGTCACCCTGTTGCTTCTTAATCATGCCCGGTTCACAGGGTAATGAGCAAGCTGATATTGGTATGTCTTTTGCTCCACGTGCCCAAACAAGTTCCTCTGTTCGGATGTCGAGGGATTTAAGACTAACCCATTTACCCACCACCTGCAATTGAAGTGTATATATATGTGCTATGAATAATTCAGCAATTGCGACGTGACGCGACGGAAATTAACGATTGCTATTATTGCTATTGCTTGATTCTAAGCCGAGTGATATAGAGACAGAGATAGAGAGAGAGAGAAGGTAGACAGTGATCGATTATCACAAAAAAAGGCACCTGGAAACTCCTGGTAATTTTTAGGGATTTTAAAGTGTAAAAGATCTTTCATGAGATAAGTGAGCTTTCAGTTAGGCAAGATTTATTGCGAGATTCTCGTTTCTTCGATCACAAGTCAAAGCACTATATATGTCTCAGTGGTTTTTCAAAGTGATTTAAACTCCTTGTGAGAAAAGGTGGATTCAATTTCAAAGGAAATGACACGCGAGGAAAAACATTTGTTTCCTTCAAACTAACAATACGAGAATAGTTAGTTATATTATTATTTCCTTATGAAGCTGAAGTTTGCCAAGTTTCAAAGAGATATTAAAAGAAATTAAAGACATTATTAAGTAGAGACTATTAAAGCACTATTAAAGACTATTAAGCACATTCTACTTGTTAACAATTATTTTTGTAGTAATTACAATACGTGTGGCAATTCTCAGAATTAGTGTTCAGTTTATTTATCAATTTCGTTAAATTTTACTCTAGCAGGCTTCACAGTGCCCCTAAAAACTAAAAAGTATTTTAGGGGAAATAGGGGACTTTTAGGGGACCATAAAAATTGGTTAAATAAAGATAAAAATATAATTTATTTATACAGGGTTGCCACAAAAATTTAATTTTATTTTTCCCTGACTTTTCCCTGATTTCCAAAAACACAACTTTGACTTATTCCCTGCGACCCTAAAGAATATTTTGATTCACTCTAAAAATTATTAGATACTCAAAAAAAAAAATTTTCTTAAATTTATTTACAAATTTCTTCAAAAGTAAAATTATTCGAAAAAATCAATAGTTTTATTTAAAATAGAAATTTAATCATTTTTTTCCATTGGAATTAAGATTTTCAAAAATTTCAAATTCAAACATTTTCAAATTGAACAAATCATAAGAATATTATTATAAAACATAGAGAAATGTATCACTCGGAGTAATCCATTTCTTTATGTTTTATAATAATTAAAGATGACCGACTGACAAAATCAATGGTTTATTATTATAAGAATATTGTTACTGTAATTTCTTCAAAATTATTTGTATCATTTCAATTCAATTAACATTTTCTAGAATTTTTCACTAAAATTCTACTTTTAATCAATTACATCAATTATTATTCAATTAAACATTTTCAAAAAAATTAATTCTACAGAATTGTTACTTAAAAGTAAGAAAAATAATAATTTGAATTCTACGAGAATTCAATTATTTAAATAAAAAACTAAATAGTTTATTGAATAGTTGAATGTTTCTTAAAATTGAATTTTTATGAAGAATTTTATAAACAACTTTTCAAAATAACTAATTTCTTTTAAGGAATTTAACAATTATTTTACAGAAATTTATTGAATTAAAGAATTTTATCACAAATTTTTAAAAATCATTGAAAACTTTTGAAGAATTTTATTAAAGTTATTAAAAATGATTGAATTCCTGAGAAGAATTTAAATATTAATTTTTGAAAACAATTCAATTCATATGCGAAGAATTTTATTAAATTAAGTATGCCTAAAATAATTGAAAATGTTGACATGAAATATATTAAAACTTTTGAAAATAATTGACTTCTTGAGAAGAATTTGGGAACCTTATTTATAAAAATAACTTATTTCTTGACGAGAATTTTTCAAAAATTTTGATAATAATTTAATTTCTGCAAAATATTTTATTACTTTTCAAAAGAATTGAATTCTCGTGATGAATTTCATTATTTATCAAAATAATTGAATTTTGAAAAAGAATTTTATTAAACTTATCCTTAAAATAATTGATTTTTTGAGAAGAATTTTGTTGTTTATGAAGATAATTAAATTTTTTTTTCTTTACTTTATTATTTATGAAAATAATTGAATGTTTTTGTAGAATTGTATCAAAAATATTTTTCAATAATTAAATTTTTTAATCATTTTTATAAAAATGTTAAATATTGAAAATTATTGAACTGCGAAAAATTATTGAAACTAATTGAAATTTTGCAAAGAATTTTATTTAAATTTTTCAAAATAATTGAATTTTTGGCGAAAGATTATGCTATTTGTAAAGACAATTGAATTATTGACGAGATATTCGTTAAGATTTTTAAGAATAATTGAATTTCTTCGAAGAATTTTGTTACTTTTGAAAATAATTGAATTCTTGTGATGAATATTGTTATTTATGAAAATAATTGAATTTTGCAAAAATTTTTATTCAAATTCCTAAAAATATTTGAATTTCTTTGAAGAATTTTGTTATTTATCAAGATAATTGCGTTAAAACTTTTGAAATAATTGAATAATATAATATTAAATTTTTTAAAATCTTAATATTCAATTATTTTGTAAAATTTTAACCAGAATTCATTTTTAAATCAATTAAATAAAATTCTAGTGGAATTTAATTATTTAAATACAAATATAAATTATTTATTCAATAATTTTGAAAGTTTCTGAAAATTTAATTTTTACGAAAAAATTTTATTAACTTTTGAAAATATTTAATTTCTTTTAAAGAATTTAATTAAAATTTTAATAAAATTTATTATATTAAAGAATTTTTTAACAATTTTTGGAAATGATTAAAAACTTTTTGAAGAATTTTATTAAATTTTTTAAAAATAATTGAATTCCTGAGAAGAATTTAAATAATAATTTTTGAAAACAATTCAATTCATGCGAAGAATTTTATTAAATTTTGTTTTAATAATTGACATTTTGCTAAGAATTTTATTAAAATTTCTTAGAGTAATTGATTTTATGGGAAGAATTTTGTTATTTATCAAGCCAATTGAATTCTTTTGCAAAATTAATTAAAAATTTTTGAAAATAATTGATTTTCTGCGACGAATTAAAAATGTTATTTATGAAAATATTTGAAATATTGCAACGAATTTTATTGTTTTATTGAATAATTGAATGTTTCTTAAAATAGAATTCTTTCCACAAGTTTTAATAAAATTTTCAATAATAATTGTATTTTTCAAGGAATTTATTTAAAATTGTATTAAAAATTAATGTAGATATTTGAAATTCTTCGATGAAAATAATTGAATCTTTTCGTAGAATTGTATCAACAAGTTTTTTCTATAATTAAATTTGTTGATAAATTTGATGTAAATAGTAAATATTTAAAAATATCGAATTGCCCAAAAACTTTTGAAAATAATTCAAATTTTGCAAAAGAATTTTATTTAAATGTTTTGAAAATAATTGAATTTTTGGTGAAAAATTTTGCTAATTAATAAAAATAATTGAATTCTCGACGAGATATTCATTAAAATTTATAAAAATAATTGAATTCGTGCAAAGTATTTTATTAAATTTTAAATAATTATTAAATTTTGCCAAGAATGTAATTAATTAATTTTTGACAATAATTGAATTCTTGAGAAGAATTTTAATATTTATCAAAATATAATTGAATTTTGGAAAAGAATTTTATTAAAAATCCTTTTAATAATTGGGGAGAATTTTGTTTTTTATCAAGATAATTGAATTCTTTTGCATTACTTAAAAATTATTGAAAATATAATTGATTTCCTGCGACGAAAAAAATAGGGAAAATTTTCAAAATAGGGTACACGTTTAGGGGCTAAAATTTAAAAAAAAAGAGGACTTTTAAGGACACTAAAATTGGCGCAGAAATAAAAACATCTTTTTGTGTAATTCTAAATCGATTTCAACTATTTTTCGCCTTTTAATAAACTATAATAGATAAATCAATGAATTCACAGAGAGAGCATTGATTAACCGGTTACTACAGCAGTCACTGAAATTTCAATCATGTTTCACTGATTTTCGGTGGAATTCTCCTTGATTGAGGCATCCTGAAAGGTCATTTATTCCCTTTGAGGTTTTAATGATATTTATAGCGAAATTTTAGAAGTAAAATTTGGTATTTTCTTACTCAGTTTTGAATTGAAAGAAAATATCTCAGTTCAAAAGAAGAAAACTTATTCTGCAAAAATGCCTTTTTGTGTATATTATGCTTTGAAATCACAAGATCATTTGAATGATAATTAAAAATTTTTTTAATAATGCGTTGTCAAGCAGTGTCCTCGAAATATTACTACATTATCCCAAGAGTTAAATTAAGGTTGTTAAATTTGTAATTAATTCACCTTATACTGATATCCATTATTACTGCTGAGATTCATTTTCCTGAAATTGAGAATCTCGTAGCGTGCGAGTCCATCACCGTGCTCGTCGAATTTTACCTCGCTTCCCGCAGCGTCTGTAACATAATTATAAACTAAAAGTTTCTGATCGAATTACAAAGTTACAGTTAACGCCTGAAATTACAAGGTTTGGTTAAATAAAGTGAAAGATTAACAAAAAGTTAACACGTTATTACAAATTAGTTTCACACTATCAACTTTTGTTTTTTAAAACAGTGAATAAGAAATTAAGTTCTTCCTCCAAACATTTGCTTTTCTGTTTTATAAAACTATAACCGAATTCTTTTATTTTGAATATAATCCCTTATAAATCTCGAGATTTATATGAGACCTTGCAGTACGTGTTCTCTCCTCTCTCTCTCTTTTCTTCAAGATAGAATTTTAGTGACCCGCGACGACCGGACAGTTTGTTATCTTCAAGTTTTCATCGCTTTATACGAGAATGCAAAATTTTTTCCTTCTCATCTTGTTGACAATTGTATTATGATCCCAGACTAGATATCACTTCCGTTAACATATAACTTACGAACCGTACTGTACAGTGGCAAATATATAAAAGACTGAATTTCCAAAAGTAAATTATATAGCAAATCTGCTGAACTGGAAGACGATAAAGGGGAGAGACGATATTTACTGCACATTTCTATATCATGTTTGGATATAGCAATATAATCGATATATCAAGAGTTGGAGAGATGAGAATAATTTAAAACCAATCCAGTTGTGTTTTTAAACGATCAACATACGTCCGAGTCAATAAAATGCATTTTTATATTCATGCATATACGTACGTTAAATTCCATTGAATATTAACAACTATTTCCAACAAGGTCGACCTCGATGGGAAAATCTAGGTATTCGTAAAAACTAAACCACCTTTTAAGGATTCTTAAAATTTTATATTTGTTTCATGTAAATAATTAAACAGTAATAAAAAAATCGATTACTTTCAAAATTAATATTGATTTAATTATACAGGAAAAGGGTTTTTAAAAAATAGATTATTTTAAGTCGAGAACTATACTTTATAGTATACAAAATTAGGGCTCGAATTAGGTCCGTAAGTTTCAATTCTCATAAAGAATTAAAAATTATTTTAAAAATAATTGATTTCATTCGAAAAATTTTATGAAAATTATAATTTTAAATAATTTAATTCCTGTGGAAATTTTATGATTTATGAAAATAATTGAATTTCAGCAAGGATTTTATTAAAATTTTTGAAAATAATTGAATTTCTGCAAAGAATTGTATTAAATAATTCATTTTTTCTAAATATTTTATAAAAATTATGTTTTAAATATAATTGAATTTCTGTAAAAATTGTATTATTTATCAAAATAATTGAATGTTGCGAAGAATTTTATTAAAATTCTTTTAAATAATTGAAATTTTTTGGGAAATTTGATTAAAATAGTAGATATTGAAAGTAATTGAATTTTGAACAATATTTTTGAAAATAATTGAATCTTTTCTATGAATTTTTTTTAAGTTTTGACAAAATTGTTTTTATATCAACTTTTAGCTTTTTTAAAGTAGTGCAAATTCTCGTAAAAATTTCAATTATTTTTAGAAATAATAAAATTCTTCTCCGAAATTCAATTATTTTCAAAAATTTTTTTTAAATTCTTGGAAAACATTTAATTATTTTCATAAAATAATAAAAATTTCACAGGAATTCAATTATTTATTTTTCAATTCAATTATTCAATTATTTACAAATTTTCTATAAATTTCTTCGCAATAATTCAATTATTTTCATAATTAATAAAATTCTTAACAGGAATTCAATTATTTTTGTAAATAATAAAATGCTTTTTAGGAATTCAATTATTTTCATAAATAATAAAACTCATTGCAGAATTTCAATTATTTTTAATATACAATTTTAATCAAATTCCTCGAAAAGTAAAATGAATTCAATTATTTAAAAATTTGTTGATGTAATTATTTATGAGATTTGAATTTTAAGAAACATTCAATTATTCAATAAATTATTTTTTTGCATTACAAATTATTGCAGAAATTTAATTATGTTAAAAAATAATAAAATTTTTCTTAGGAATTCAAATTATTTACACAAATAATAAAACTTTTCGCAGAATTTAAATTATTTTTAATACAATTTTAAATAAATTTCTTGAAAAATGTAATTATTTTTTTTTAAATTTGAAAAAATTCGTAGAGAGAATTTTAGTTAAAATTTTACATAATATTTGAATATTAAGAGTAGTTTAGAATAAATTTTAACAAATAATTGAATTTAGAAAAGGTTTAATATTTTAAAAATTGTCAAAATTTGAACTATTTTTAAAAATTTTTCTATAATTTAATTATTTGCAATATCTACTATTTTAATAAAATTTTCTAAAAGAATTCAATTATCAAAAATAAATTTAATTATTTTCATTAATAATAAAATTTCACATGAATTCAATTATTTACCAATTTTTCTTATAAATTTCTTCGCTATAATTCAATTATTTTCAGGAATAATGAAATTTTTACAGGGAATCAATTATTTTCACAAATACTGCAACTTATCGCAGAAATTCAATTATTTTTAATAAACTTTAATCAAATTTCTCGAAAAATCTAATTATTTTTAAAAATTTTATTAAAATTCGTCGAAAGAATTTAATTATTTAAAAATTTGTTGATAAAATATTTTATGAGAATTCAATTTTAAGAAACATTCAATTATTCAATAAATTATTAATTTTTGTATTAAAATAATTGAATTTCAGTAAAATTTTCCAGTAAACATCAATTTAAAAATGAATTTCAGTTCAAATTTGTGATAATAATTGATTATTAAGAGCATTTAAAAATAAATTTAAAAAAATAATTGAATTCAAAAAATGTTTAATTTTAAAAATTGTCAAAATTTTAACTATTTTCAAAAATTTTCTAGCATTTAATGATTGTTAATATCTACTATTTTAATAAAATTTTCTAAAAGAAATTCAATTATTTAAAATAAATTTAATTATTTTCATAAATAATAAAAATTTTCCAGGAATTCAATTATTTACAAATTTTTTATAAATTTCTTCGCAATAATTCAATTATTTTCATGAACAATAACATTTTTTACAGGGATTCAATTATTTTCACAAAAATAGTGAAACTCATCGCAGAATTTCAATTATTTTTAATACAAATTTAATCGAATTTCTCAAAAAATCTAATTATTCCTAAAAGTTTTATTAAAATTTGTCAAAAGAATTTAATTATTCGAATAATTTGTTAATAAAATTCTTCGTAAAAATTAAATTTTAAGAAACTTTCAAAATTATTGAATAAATCATTCATATTTGTATTTAAATAATTGAATTCCAGTAGAATTTTCTAATAAAAATTAATTTAAAAATGAATTTTATTTAAAATTTTACATAATAATTGAATATTCATAACAATATAGCGTGAATTTTTAGAAATAATTGAATTTTGAAATTATTTTTTATTTGAAAAAGTTTAATTCAATCTTTTTTATATTATTTGAAGTTTTTATTTTCTATTGTATATTTAATTGAAGATTATAATGAATAATTGAAATTCGTAAAATTTAATATTGTAAACAAATGGATTTGAATATTCTCAAAGAGCCCTGAATTAAAAAATTCTTTTTAAAAACGGTTGATTACAATTTCCTTTGTTCAAACATATATTATAATATATATAGTACCTTTTTTCATATGAACAATATATGTGAATTCATTACTTTTAATTAAATTAAAAGAAACTCGAGTTTTAAATTACGAGTTTTAATTAAAATGAAATTTCATTTTGTTCGCATTTAAACTATTTTTTTTCTCTTTGTTTTATATACTAAATAACAAACACGAAATAACATTTCGATTTACGAAATGAGATGCGCTTCTGTATAACACTCGGATTAAGGGTATATATATATATATAAGTATATCAAACACCAGTCCTTACAAATTTCGTTGGAATTATATCGTCTGATATTAAAACTCGCATAGTTGTTGAACGAGAGATTAATTCAATAATTTCAGTTTACAACTTGAAAGCTCGGACATTATATTATAACCAATCCGTAAATCATCTTATATTTTATAAATATACGAAAATATTAAAAGTTCCGATTCCAACTATTAACTCTTCACTTTGTATAGTTTTATAACGAACGAATTAATTATCTTTTGACATCAATATTCAGTTTTCTACTTTTTAATGAAAATAATAAAAATAAAAATAATAAAAATAGTAAAAATAATAAAAATAATAATAGTAATGGTAATAATAATAAAAATAGTGATAGTGATAGTAATTATTATTATAAGACAGAAAGCCTTTAATCCAAATCGTATATATAATTTGGAGCTTAGAATGTTTTATTCGAAACTTGTACTCTGTGAAAAAAACTTGAAAGAACCTGAAAAGATTCGTTTCATTGTTTCTAGGATGTAATGAGAAATTCTTAACCTCCTGCAATACAATACAAGACATTCGCTGTAATTACATCTGCTTGTAAAAAATTTGTTAGGTAGAAAATTACTTTTATATTGTTAAAGTTAAAAATGAGACAATTGGTTTCATGCTTCCCTAAATTTTTTCCTTACTCTACGTTAAATTGAACTCAGTTTTTTTTTTCAATAGTATATAGAATTAACCGTTCAGTTCATACCGTATGGAACTTTTTTTTTCTCGTTATATGAACAAATTATTTTTTTTTTTAAAATGAATATCGTTCGATGTATTTCAATATAAAATGTTCAAAATTTGATTTCTATCAAGTAAAATATGCGCGGAGAGAACAAAAGGATTTTCGCAAATTAAATTTATATTTTAAATTGTTTCGTCCCTTTGGATCCTTTTGGATAAATGTATGCGTGAAATATTTCAATCGTTATGAAAATAAAAAAGAACAAAGGGAAGTTAATTCTTTTTTGCATACAAAGTATTTAGATATTATTTTAGTTACCATATGTGGTTCTTGGGCGGAAAAATAATTTCAAATTTAAACTCAACTTTCATCTTTCTTAAGAACCATGCAGAAACCGTGAGAGAAATGGGAAAATGTAAAATTAACTTGAATACAAACAAGAATAGAAAATGTAATTTATTATATTGAGGAAAATGAAAATCGATAGAACCGAGAAAAGAAAGGGAGAAGAAAAGGTTGAACGATTTTGAAAAACGATTTCATTTGAACGAGAGAAAGAGAGATGAACTCCAGTTACTCTGAGAAAAAGCAGTCTGAGAGTGTTAGGTACTTGAAAAGTGTTACATTTCATCTTTGCGGTGTATCCATTTATTCCCAACTATCCAGACTCCACTTTCAATGTATTCCGAGTACCCAGAGATAATTTAGGTCAAACCCTTTACTTGGTTCGTATACAAGAAACTAAAATCTCCCTCCAAAAATGTTATCTTCCCTCTGAAGCTTCCTTGCTATTTCAAGTAGGAGAAAGAGAGAGAGAAAGCGATCAAAGTTAAACTTGAGTGATCGATGGCTATCCACAAATTTCACCTCAGTGAATCAGCCTTTTCTGTGAACGTTCCCAACTAACTTCTTCTTCTTCTTCTTCTCTCCCCCTTTTAATGTCATGATACTGATTGCCAGTTATTTACAATTTTTCATGAAAACTCTTTAACTAAATAGATTGCCCGAAAAAGTAGCTAAACGCACCCTTTTAATGAAACTTATACAGATTTTGACTTTTATAAATAAATCACTTTTATTTACGCAGTACAATTTATTTCCTTCCTTAAATTAATCTCAGAGCTCGAAGCAGTGAAAGTATTTAAAAATTACGGACTTTATAAAGTCCGTAATTGGTCGTAATAATGGTCCGTAATTTTTAATTTTTGGTCCGTATACGGACCAAAAATTAAAAATTACGGACCATTTACGGATCAACTGATAAAAATAGAATCAGGCCGAATCAAATAAGAGAACATTTTACTTAAAACTAGAAATTAAATTTTATTAGGTATATAAAACATGAAGAAATCGATGACTTCGAGTCGAAGACTCGAAGTCATCGATTTCTTCATGTTTTATAATAATTAATAATAATTATTAATCAAAATTAATAAAAATTAATAAAAATAATTTATAATAATTAAAATCATTATCAATTCAACCCAGGTGGAAAAGTTAACGTTAGTCGAACGTTAGTAGCATTAGCTACTAACTAACGTTAAACTAACGTTAAATTTTCCACCTGGGTAATTATTATTTACAAGAAGTTTTAACTAAAATTGTTCGATTATTTTTTTAAATTTTCGAAAAAGTTCTTTGACAATTTTCAAATTCACTTCTTTACAAATATTCAATTTTACGAACTTTCAATTATTCGTAAATGCTTTATAATTAAATAAATACTAGAAAAATAGAAACTAAAAATAATATTAAAAAAAACTCAATTAAACTTTTTCAAAAGAATTAAATGCAAACTTCAATTATTTTTTAAAATTCACGCCTTGTATTGCATTTAATATTCAATTATTATTATCTAAAAATTTTAACTGAAATTCATTTTAATGAAATGAAAATCAATTTTTATTTAAAAATTCCCACTAGAATTCAATTATTAAAATACAAATTTAAATGCAATAATGCAAATAAATAATTTATGGAAGAATTGAATGTTTCTTAAAATTCAATTCCTATAAAAAATTGTTAGCAATAAATTTTCAATTAATTGAATTCTATAAACGAATTTTAATAAAATTTTTAAGAATAATTACATTTTTCGAGAAATTCGATTAAAATTGTATTAAAAATAATAATAAAATAATTGAAATTCTGCATTGAATTTTATTATTTAGGAAAATAATTGAATTCTTTGCGAAGAATTTTATTAAAATTTGCAAAAATAATTAAATTCTTGGAAAAAAATTAACTGGAATTCAATAATTTTTACAAAATTTTTGATAAAATTCTAGAAATAAATTAAAAATAAGAAAATATTCTTAGCAGATCTTCAATTACTTTCACAAATTTTAATAAAATTTTTCGCAAGAATTTATAAATATTTTTGTAAAATAATTAAAATCTTTGCATGAGATTCAATTATTTTCAAAAGTCTTAATAAAATTCTTCGCAAGAATTAAATTATTTTCAAAAATATTAGAATTCTAGCAGAAATTCAAACATTTTAATAAGTTTTTATAAATTTTTTTTTTTTTTGGTAGAAATTTAATTATTTTTAAGACAATTTTAAGTTAAAAATTTTATCAACTAATTTTTAAATAATTAAATTCTTTGGACGAATTTTTTTATAAAATTTTTAAGAATTTTTTCGAGGAATTCGATTAAAATTCTATTGAAAATAATTGAATTCATAAAAAGAATTTTATTAATTTTGAAAATAAATGTAATTGAATTTCGGAGAAGAATTTTAATATTTCTAAAGATAATTGAATTTTGACGAGAATTTAAAAAAATTTTTGAACATAATTGAATTTCTGCGAAGAATTTTATTACTTTTGAAAATAATTGAATTTTTGCAATGGAATTTATTAAAATTTTTGAAAATAATGGAATTTTATTACTTTAGAAAATAATTGAATTCGAGTGATATATTGTTAATTATGAAAATAATTGAAATTTTTTAATGAATTTTATTAAAATTTTTGAAAATAATTTAATTTTGTTGAAGAATTTTGCTATTTATTTATAAAGATAATTGAAATGTTGATGTTTTTTTAGATTTTTTGAAAATAATTGAATTTCGGAGAAGAATTTTAATATTTCTAAAGATAATTGGAATTTTGACGAGAATTTAAAAAAAATTTTGAACATAATTGAATTTTTGCGAAGAATTTTATTACTTTTGAAAATAATTGAAATTTTGCAATGGATTTTATTAAAATTTTTGAAAATAATTGAATTTTATTAATTAAGAAAATAATGGAATTCGAGTGATATATTGTTAATTATGAAAATAATTGAAATTTTTTAAGGAATTTTCTTAAAGTTTTTAAAAATAATTGAATTTTGTCGAAGAATTTTGCTATTTATTTATAAAGATAATTGAAATGTTGATGTTTTTTTTAGATTTTTTTGAAAATAATTGAATTTCGGAGAAGAATTTTAATATTTCTAAAGATAATTGGAATTTTGACGAGAATTTAAAAAAATTTTTGAACATAATTGAATTTTTGCGAAGAATTTTATTACTTTTGAAAATAATTGAAATTTTGCAATGGATTTTATTAAAATTTTTGAAAATAATTGAATTTTATTAATTTATAAAATAATTGAATTCGTGTGATAAATATTGTTAATTATGAAAATAATTGAAATTTTTTAATGAATGTTATTAAAATTTTTGTAAATAATTGAATTTTGTCGAGGAATTTTGCTAATTGTTTATAAAGATAATTGAAATGTTTACCATTTTTTATCTATTTTTTCAAAATAATTGAATTTCGAAGAAGAATTTTAATATTTCTAAAGATAATTAAAATTTTGACAAGAATTTAAAAAAATTTTTTGAACATAATTGAATTTCTGCGAAGAATTTTATTACTTTTGAAAATAATTGACTTTCTGCAATCATTTGTAATTTCTTTAAAATTCTCAAAATTATATCGTACAATTTACGAACTTTTCATCCTTTTTGAATGAAATTACGGACTTTACGGACTTTTTTAAAAAAAACGGACTTTTACGGATTTGAAGCAAAGTTACGGACTTTTTCAGGATTTACGGACCTACTTTGAGCCCTGTAATCTATAGCTTTACTGTTAAAAATATTGTTGAACTGTTAATTAAAATAGAAACAATCTTTTGTTTATTTTCAACAAATGTTTCACGTTCTGGAAATATATTCTCATTGACACTTATTCTCGATGTTTTCTTTCACTCAAGAATGCATGTTTTTTCAAATTATTATATCGGTTAGAAAGTGGAATAATGAGAGGTGCTACGAACGACTTTTTTTTCTACCTAACAATGGAAGCAGAGAAAAGTTGTTTTCAATGGTGTATTAGTTATATTTTTAACTTTTTTTCCGTACTAAAGAAATACACTCTTAGTATTCTGAAAGAAGGCTTTATAGTTGAAAGAGCTTTTTGTAATAAGTCAGGGAAATTTGAAATATTTTGATTTTGAATAATTTTATTATTGCCTTAAGCTATTTTGAGAATTTTAGTTTTTGAAGAGATAATACTTTTAGCAATAACGTAACATATCACATAACATAACACAACATCTTCTGTTAATGTAATGAAGTATTAAAACTTACCTATGAAGGAGACGTTAAGAAGATATTTCTTGTAGAACTGACCCCGGTCGTAAGAGATCATTTCATTGCATAATCCGACGCTTCTTTTGCATATGTCTTTTTGAAGATTATGCAAAGCCAAAGCGAACGCATAGACTGCATCGACGACAAATTGCACCTTTGATTCTTGAACAAAGCCCATCTCGGGCGTGAGTCTTAGATTCGGATCACACTCCTGAACACTTTTATTAACCCCCTTTTCATGATTTTTCCTTAAAACACAGCCAAAAACCTCCTCCCAATATTCTCCGAACCAAGGATTTCTTCTGTTATTTTCGGGTGTAAGCGACGCCATGTACTTATCGAACTCGGGAATGTCCTTTGACTGCAACTCAACGGTGATGGCACCTTCGGCCTCCTCCTCCAAACCCTCGACCAACTTCATTTGCCTACCCCAACCATCACTAGCTATCCATTGAAAAGGCTGGGTCAAGTTAGCCCTCTTTGCGGCTTCTAAAATGTTCCTAGCATCCTCAGCTCTCGTGAATAAAACCACTGCCCTCGCGTTTGGTTTCTTGCTCAACTTCTGAATAATCGCATCAAATACCATATCGTCAGCGGTGCTTGGCACTTTTTCAGCCGCCGCGATACACACATTTCGCTCTGTTGCTTCCCTCGTGAAAACTTCTATTCCATATTCCCCGTACGATCCTTCAGAATAAACTGTCGACACATATGACCAATTAGCACTTTTGACAACATCGACAAGTGCTATTGATTGATAAGTATCAGGTGGAACAGTTCGAGCGAAATAATCAAATCTCGTCTTGTCACTTAATGCTGATGCTGTCGAGGCTGGGGATATTTGGGGGATGTGAAACAATCTTAAAAGGTTTGCCACTTGAAGTGTAACCGAACTGTAAGACCCTCCAACCACTCCAAATATTGCACCGGTATTGACTGTTTTCTTGACTCTTGGTAGGGATTTGTCAGCACACTCGAGGACACTCAGGTCCAGATTAGATAAAGAGGCACGCACAAAATGAAGGCTTTGATTCAAGGCGTATGTATCTCTACCGCAGGTGTCTAATATGTGCACACCAAGCTTAGTGTGCGATAAAATTTCCTTCTCATTGTTGATTTTATCAACCGCAAAGAGCATTGCCTCCAAGCGCTGGACCCCTCTATGGTAAATCTTTGGACCGCAGGCGGAAACACCCTTCTCATGCACCGGAAATAAACCACCCAGAACTACATCACCCGGAATCAAGATAGCTTCCCTCTCGCTAGGCACTTTTGGCGACAGAGACATGTCGACAACTTGGAATATTATCAGTAAATTGATGACGATGAAACTTGAAAACATCATTTTAAAAGTTTTCAAAAAAAGATTTGAAAAAGATCTAATTCAATTTTCCTTGTTGACCCATTTTTCTCGCCCTTAAGCGAATTGACATTTATCGAGTTATTCAATTTCCTAAGTTTTGATTTACTTATTGTTACTAACAGTCGGTTCGGTGGGAGAATCTTTTCAAATTATTGGTGAGAATAGCTCTCTCGACTAATGGGCGATTTTTAATGAATCGAAATCGAATCTCAAGTTTCAAGGGTCTAGAGAAGAGCCGCTTAGCTGCTTCTGGCGTCAGTCTGTTGCCAGGGGATTCTTTTTCCTCTCAGGATGATACGATAATTGCTGATGAATTTCAAGCGTATCGAATTGTTTCCCTGGAGCTAATCTTTACAGTAAAACGATGCTTTTCAGCTAGTGTGCGTTATCGATTCAGAACTCAACCGAGGTCATGAGAAGAGAGTATGTTATTTCCCTCTCCTCCCCCTCAAGGAAATATTGCTGTTGAAACAAACTTTTTTTTTTCTATTTTTATTGTCCGAGAAAGTAGAGCTCAACTTTTTAATGTTTAGTCTTGTGCTTTGTACCAAGTCTTGAGATTTATTGTCTCTTTATGCTGACGTCCCTTGATGGAAAAGCTATATTTTTTCATCTAAAAAGAAATTCTTAATTTCCCTTAAATCTGATTCCTAACCTAGACTTGATTTAATCTAAACATCAGTTTCCTGTAGTAACCCTTCCGGCAATCATAGACCGGAAGTTGGTTTCTGAAATTAGATGTGCTCGAAATTCGTAAGCAATTTAAGAAAAGTATTTGAATCCATCCGGAATGAAATTATAGTCGTTGAAAGTACACGTGGGTGAAAATGGGATTAAATCGATTAGCAGATTTGACGCACCTGATGGTTAGAAATCGGAATTTATCGGTAAAGTGTTTCTTTAGTGAGATGACAATCACCATAATATAACAGACTGTATTTGTTGAGAGTTGTTGTTAAGCTGGCGTTTTTCCTCTTGGCTCCCGTCGACCCCTTGAGGCGCAACACTTTACCAAATGAGTTCTAATTCATGCCCCATTTCCCGTGTCTGAAACCCTCGTCATTGCTCATTTCATACCGGCTCCCTTGTTAGTTTCCTAATTTCGCCTCGCTCATTAACAGACAACGCGTGTTATCTCGAAAGGTTCAACAATGAGCCACCCGGTGCTTCGAGTGACAATTGATACCGGGAGAGTAGTGAGTGCTTGAGAATTCAAGTGCTCCAGCACTATCTAGATGTTAAACACAAGTCAGGCTGGCAAGGCAAGGCATGCTTCAGGTCAAATAGGCCATTGGGAATCCTAAATCAGCGATTCGCTTCCAATTAGTAGTTGGACAATCAAAATAATGAACGTAATCCTAAAAGTTAGGTATCACACAAATCAGCTGATTTTCCAGATTCCTGGTATCGATGACACCTCGGGAGGAGGTGAAATCCCTGAAATGGAAATCGCAATTTCCATCATCATTATTATTATTATTATTATTATTATTATTATTATTATTATTATTATTATTATTTCTGTTCGAAGAGAAAATTCATATAATTCCTGGTTTGAATGTCGTTATTATCCCACTGTGGATAGTAATCTGGCTATTTCATAATCGCTCTTCTTATTGAATACCGATGAAAACAGCATGATCCTCGTGTGACGTGTTTCCGACGCCCTTCCAGGATACTGACACACATTCGACGCGGTCAGTGGGTCTCATACAACAAAAACAAATCAATAGATCCCTTGGCACGCTGTTCAGCGCGTCACCCTCGTGACTTTTACTTTCAACTACACACCCCCATCGACTCAAGATCACATCTCATCACCTTCATCCCATTCAACCTTTTCTTTCTAATCTTCTTGCCCTTGAAAAATCAATTTTTTATTCCTTGGAAAATTCAACCATATGGAACCATATTTCCCAGTGTCTCTTCTTTATAACCTCGCGAGTATTAAAATTAAAGTTTAAACTTGATATTTGTTCAGAAGAAATTTATACTTGAACTATTCGCTCACCCACGAATTTATATACTTGAACTATTTGTTCCATACAAATTTATGACTGCTAGAACTTGTTCTCTAAATTTATCCTCGTGAATTGTTTTCCTCTATAAATTTACTTTTCATTAAATTTAGAAAGGGGAATAGTTTTGGAATTTCTTCTCTCAACTACTTTTTTTGTGTCACAAGTTTCTTTTCAGTCTCTTGACAATTTTTCTCTATTTCTGAAAAATTTTTTCCGAAATTCGTCAATGTCAATTAGTTTCTAATTTATCGTTTTTATATTTCCTGTCAAATTTGATCAACGTTCTTTCTTCGTCCACTATATATGTTCCTTTTTTTTTATTTTATTGCTGTCAATTTTGTTCTTTATGATTGCTCCCAATTTTCTTTTTCTCCCCCTTGAAATTTTTACATGAATACGAAAATTGTTTTTTTCCTTGAAGTAACTTGTTTTTTTTTTTTTTTTGCTTTTTCCCTTCTTTGAAAGTGATCCCTGTGTTAGATTTTTCTCAAAAATAAATTGTTCCCTTCGATAGACGCATTTGTGTCCCCTACATGAATAAATTGACTATTTTTTGGAAAGTCATTGCTTATCGAGAATAATTCAGATTGGAAAAAGGAATTGTTGAAAAATATTAAATGTTGCGTTATCGGTAATCCATACTATTCCTTTGGATTAATTAGAATTGGGTTATTTGGAAATTATCAAAATTAGCATCGGTACTTTTGGGTATCTTGAAATTGATTTCGTAGAAATAAGATTCTGTTGGAGAAATTTGAAGATATTTTTCGAAAATATTCTGTATTTTTGAGGGAGAGAAAGCACCCTGGAAATTGTAATAGTCTTTCTACACTTGTTGCGAGTTTGAATGGAATTCAAAAAAAGTTGTTTTCTATCCTAATGGGCATTATTCGGTATCTTTTTGATCCAGGTTCAAAATCACTTATCCACTTGATTTTTGAGCACCTAACATTAACTCTCAACTTCCACTGTGGGGAGAAAGGTTGTTGCTTTATTTGAAACTTTCACCCTCGGGCGATAAAGTTATTGCCATTTGAAATCAAAGACTGTGACACTAAATCGCGGGTCTAAAATTCAGAGAAAGAAAAGACGCGGGTAAATTTTTTTTTGAGAATATTAAATTTTATTTTAAAAATGGGTTGACCTGGTTTCTAAGGTACTTATCGACGTTCGAGGTGGTGCATTAACGCAGATGCTGGATGATTTTGAGAGTTAAAAAAAAAGAAATTTGAAATGTGAAAAAGAAGCGTTCGCCAGCATCGCGAATAAATGTGCGACCGATGTCGCCGCGATTGCACGACTGGCCGGCCGGCCACCCTACGAACAACCGACCCTATCTCTAACTTCAACCCCCTCGCTCTCTCTCTCTCGTTGTCTCTCTTTCATCCTCACTCACTCACTCACTCACTCTTCCCCGGTTCGCTTCTGCTCTCTATGCTTCTCTCCCATCCTCTATACCCGATCTCTCTTCCCCTTCCACCGCTGAATTTCCATCTTTCGGGGTTTCTCCTCGTCCCACCCCTATCACTCTTGGGTGATTCCATTTCGGGCTTCCAAAAAGCAAAATTCATCTGTGGAAAATTTTCTTTTAATTTTCCTTTTATTTTAAATTTATAGCGGCTATACAAAATGAGAGGGGCTCTCTCTCTCCCCTTTTTAATAACTTTAGCGAGAACTATAAATCAGATTGGAAATCCAATTTTTCCTATTTTATTCAATTAAGACACCACACACACGTTATTGGAGAATATATGTTTGCTTTTCAAATTAAAGATATTAGTGCCTTTCAATTATTGAAGATGGATAATTATTTAATGATTATTAATCTTATTTTTAGAAAATCGAACGAAATGTGTTTGATTTTTACCAAATAAACCACAAACCTATTTGTTCCCCTAAAACATGTTGCTTGGGAAAATAAGGAAAATATATATTCAGGGCTCGAACCAGTGAAAGTTATTTAAAAATACGGACTTTACACCCAGAGAAATGGTATATTTGGCTCAGAACCAACTACTAGACTTTTTATTTGTTTCAAATAAATTTTATTTGATTTTAATAAAATTTTATTTGACTCAAATGAATTTAATAAATTTATGTCGAATAAAAATTTTATTTAAAACAAATAAAAAGTCTTTGGCAATTTTCAAATCCATTTGTTTAAAATATCGAATTTAACGAATTTCAATTATTCGTAAATTCTTCAGTATATTTCAGAAAATAAAAACTTCAAATAATATAAAAAAATTCAATTAAACTTTTTCAAAAAAATTAATTTCGAAATCCAATTATTTCTAAAAATCCACGCTATATTGCTTTTAATATTCAATTATTATCTCGAATTTTAACTGAAATTCATTTTTATGAAATGAAAATCAATTTTTATTAGAAAATTCTGCTGGAATTCAATTATTTAAATACAAAAATAAATAATTTATTGAATAATTGAATGTTTCTTAAAATTGAATTTTCATAAAGAAATTTATCAACAAATTTTTAAGTAATTAAATTCTTTGAACGAATTTTAATAAAATTTGTAAGAATAATTCCATTTTTCGAGAAACTCGATTAAAATTGTATTAAAAATAATTAAAATTCTGCGATGAGTTTCATTATTTGTAATTGAATCCCTGGAAAAATGTTATTATTCATGAAAATAATTGAATTATTGCGAAGAAATTTATAAAAAATTTGTAAATAATTGAATTCCTGTGAAATTTCTATTATTTATGAAAATAATTAAATTTATTTTAAATAATTGAAATCTTTTAGAAAATTTTATTAAAATAGTAGATATTGAAAATCATTGAATTGTAGAAAATTTTTGAAAATAGTCCAAATTTTGCCAATTTTTAAAATTAAACCTTTTCTAAATTCAATTATTTCTAAAAATTTATCCTAAAATGCAATATTCAATTATTATGTAAAATTTGAACTAAAATTCAATTTTAACTCAATTTTTATTAGAAAAAATTCTACTAGAATTCAATTATTTAAATAGAAAAATAAATAATTTATTAATCGTAAAGAATTTTATCAAATAAATTTTTAAATAAGTGAATTCTCTCGACGAATTTTAACAAAATTTAAAAAAATAATTACATTTTTCAAGAAGTTTGTTTAAAATTGTATTAAAAATAATTGAAATTCTACGAAAAGTTTTATTATTTGTGAAAATAATTAAATCCCAAAGAAGAATTTTATTATTTTTGAACATAATTAAATTTCTGCAATAATTTGTAATGCAAAAAAATAATTTATTGAATAATTTAATGTTTCTTAAAATTCAAATCTCATAAATAATTTTATCAACAAATTTTCAAATAATTGAATTATTGCAAAGAAATTTATAGAAAATTTGTAAATAATTGAATTTCTGTGAAATTTTTATTATTTTATCAAAATAATTAAATGTTGTCAAGAATTTTATTAAAATTTTTGAAAATATAATTGAATTTCGGAGAAGAATTTTATTATTTCTAAAAATAATTGAAATTTTGACTAGAATTTGCACAACTTTAAATAAGCTAAAAGTTAATATAAAAACAATTTTGTCAAAAATTTAAAAAAAATTCATAGAAACGATTCAATTATTTTCAAAAATTGTTCAAAATTCAATTACTTTCAATATCTATTATTTTAATAAAAATTCCTAAAAATATCAATTTTTTAAAATTATTTTTATTCAATTATTTTGATAAATAATAAAATTTTTACAGAAATTCAATTATTTAGAACGTAATTTTCATAAAATATTTAGAAAAAATCAATTACTTTATACAATTCTTTGCAGAAATTCAATTATTTTCAAAAATTTTAATAAAATCCTTGCTGGAATTCAATTATTTTCATAAATCATAAAATTTCCGCAGGCATTAAACTTTTTTTTATTAAATTCTTCGCAAGAATTTGACTATTTTCATAATACATAATGAAAATTAGTCGCATAATTTCAATTATTTTTAATAAAATTTTAAATAAATTCCCCGAAATATGCAAATCATTCCTAAAAATTTCATTAAAATTCTTCGAAATAATTCAATTATTTTAAGAAATTCTGATGAAATTTTTTATAAATAAGAATTCAATTTTATGAAATTTTCAATTATTCAATTAATGAATTATTTATTTTTATATTTAAATTTAAATAATTGAATTCTTGTATAACTCTCTGATAGAAATGGATTAAAAAATGAATTTCAGTTCAAATTTTAGACAATAATTGAATATTAGAAGCGTTACATTAGGAATTTTTAGAAATAATTGAATTTGAAAGGAGTACGAAACTTGTTATTATTATAAAAAATAAAAAATTTACTATTATGTAAAAAGTGTAACTTTTGAAAAAACATTTCAGATGACAGACCTCAACGGCGGTAGGAATGCGGATTGGAAAAATCTCCCCTGGAAAATGTGAGTACTAATTTTCTTTTTTTCACCCTCTTTTTTTTATAAATACAAAAGAAATTCGAACCAAATTAATGTTTTTTTTAATTTTTCTCACAAAAATAAAGAATTTTGTTTAGTCTCTTGAATTTTAAGTTTTATCACAGTTTTTCTGTTTTTTATACACAGTTTTTCTGCGGATATCAAATTAAGACAAAAAACGAAATCAAAAATGTTGCGAAGCAACGTTTTGATTCATTTTTTATCTCAATTTGATATCTACAGAAAAACTGTGATTTGAAACAAAATACTCTTGCGATAAATTCAAAAATATTATTTTCAATATTAAAATATTTATTCAGGTTCACTACATTTAAATAAAAACACTTGAAATTTCCATTTTCCGAGCCACGCGTTTTATCGATATTAGTGTGGATAATCTACATAATTTTAAATAAATCCTAACTTTTTTAATATGCTGCTGCAGAAAAGTATCATTTATTCGTATATTTTCAACGAAAATTGTTGCAATACACAAACTGAAAATCCGCATTAAAAGCAATTAAAATATTAATTCATTTTTAGCAAACATTGTGCGCTTTTCATTAACAAACAATAAAATTATTTGTGTATTAACAATGAATTTTATATCGATTGTATTAAAGCTCAGAAATTAAAAAAAGGGGGAAAAATATTGCCAATATTATACGATAATGAATTAACCAACTTTTTTTACGATTTATAATGTAAAAACATAGTTGAAATTCGACACTGGTCTTTGGATATATAAATAGGTCAACCAATTTATTTTTGTAAAAATATAAAGTAAAAGTCATAAATTTCCATGTTACATTATTGCCATATTTTCTCTCTCAAACTAAATTGCTTGTTATTATTTGCTATTTTTCATTTACGACTTTCTTTTCAAAACGTGTATTATAGATTTATTTTTCTCGATCGGAAAATAAATGTTTTCGAATTAAATGAGTGGGAAAATCATTACTTTTGGCACATTTTGGAGAAAATGTTTCTTTAATCCATGAAAGTATAAATCTTGTATTTCTCCCTTTTTATAAGCAGTTGTATAAACTTGACGTATTTTTCTATATATTCTTTTATCTTTCCGGAACTATTCTTGTAATCATCTATAATTCTTAATAATCTCTGAAATCTTCTATAATCTGTCAGACTGTCAGCGTTAGCAAATTCAGTATTAAAGTCCATGTACGTGATACAAAGAATGTGTAGCCATAGAAATGGCAAATATAATATTGTAACGTTATATTTAACCTCATGCATAATACACTATGCGAAAATATTATAGATTTTTATTATTATCATATTCTTACTATATCCTTATTATAATAACTGATTTTCTTCACTGTCAAATTAAAATTTCACTGACTCTTTTATGAAAATTAAATGCAAGACACTAAAACATTTTGATTCGTACTCTAAAATTATTAGATACTCAAAAAAAAAAATGTTTTGTTGCATTTACAAGGATGCTACAGGTCAGGAATATCAGGGAATTTATAAATAAATTTCTGCGATAATTTGTAATGCAAAAAAAAATAATTTTGTGAATAATTGAATGTTTCTTAAAATCAGGGCTCGAGCTAGTGGAATTATTTAAAAATACGGACTTTACGGACCAAAAATTAAAAATTACGGACAAAAAATTTAAGTCATCCTCAAAACCTTGAAAGCTGAAATCCCCGAACGTTTAAAGCCCCGAATGTTTAAAGCCCCGAATGTTTAAATCCCCGAATGTTTAAATCCCCGTATGTTTAAATCCCCGAACGATTAAAGCCCCGAAAGTTTAAATCCCCGAACGATTAAAGCCCCGAAAGTTTAAATCCCCGAACGTTTAAATGCCCGACCGTTTAAAACCCCGAATGTTTAAAGCCCCGGATGTTTAAATCCCCGTACGTTTAAATCCCCGAACGTTTAAATCCCCGTATGTTTAAATCCCCGTATGTTTAAATGCCCGTATGTTTAAATCCCCGTACGTTTAAATTCCCGTACGTTTAAATCCCCGAACGTTTAAATCCCCGAACGTTTAAATCCCCGTATGTTTAAATCCCCGTACGTTTAAATCCCCGAACGTTTAAATCCCCGAACGTTTAAAGCCCCTGACGTTTAAAGCCCCGAATGATTAAATCCCCGTATGTTTAAATGCCCGTATGTTTAAATGCCCGTATGTTTAAATGCCCGAACGTTTAAATCCCCGTATGTTTAAATGGCCGAACGTTTAAATCCCCGTATGTTTAAATCCCCGAACGTTTAAAGCCCCGAACGTTTAAAGCCCCGTATGTTTAAATCCCCGTATGTTTAAATGCCCAAACGTTTAAAGCCCCGTATGTTTAAATCCCCTAACGTTTAAAGCCCCGTATGTTTAAATCCCCGTATGTTTAAATCCCCGAATGTTTAAATCCCCGAACGTTTAAAGCCCCTGACGTTTAAAGCCCCGAATGATTAAATCCCCGTATGTTTAAATGCCCGTATGTTTAAATCCCCGTATGTTATATCCCCTGACGTTTAAATGCCCGTATGTTTAAATCCCCGAATGTTTAAATCCCCGAATGATTAAATCCCCGAACGATTAAATCCCCGAATGTTTAAATCCCCGAACGATTAAAGCCCCGAATGTTTAAAGCCCCTAACGTTTAAATCTCCGTATGTTATATCCCCTGACGTTTAAATGCCCGTATGTTTAAATCCCCGAATGTTTAAAGCCCCTAACGTTTAAATCCCCGTATGTTTAAATCCCCGAATGTTTAAATCCCCGAACGATTAAAGCCCCGAATGTTTAAAGCCCCTAACGTTTAAATCTCCGTATGTTATATCCCCTGACGTTTAAATGCCCGTATGTTTAAATCCCCGAATGTTTAAAGCCCCTAACGTTTAAATCCCCGGATGTTTAAATCCCCGAATGTTTAAAGCCCCTAACGTTTAAATCTCCGTATGTTATATCCCCTGACGTTTAAATGCCCGTATGTTTAAATCCCCGAATGTTTAAAGCCCCTAACGTTTAAATCCCCGTATGTTATATCCCCTGACGTTTAAATCCCCGAATGTTTAAAGCCCCTAACGTTTAAATCCCCGGATGTTTAAATCCCCGAATGTTTAAATCCCCGAACGATTAAATCCCCGAATGTTTAAATCCCCGAACGATTAAAGCCCCGAATGTTTAAAGCCCCTAACGTTTAAATCTCCGTATGTTATATCCCCTGACGTTTAAATGCCCGTATGTTTAAATCCCCGAATGTTTAAAGCCCCTAACGTTTAAATCCCCGTATGTTATATCCCCTGACGTTTAAATCCCCGAATGTTTAAAGCCCCTAACGTTTAAATCCCCGGATGTTTAAATCCCCGAATGTTTAAATCCCCGAACGATTAAATCCCCGAATGTTTAAATCCCCGAACGATTAAAGCCCCGAATGTTTAAAGCCCCGAATGTTTAAAGCCCCTAACGTTTAAATCTCCGTATGTTATATCCCCTGACGTTTAAATGCCCGTATGTTTAAATCCCCGAATGTTTAAAGCCCCTAACGTTTAAATCCCCGAATGTTTAAATCCCCGAACGATTAAAGCCCCGAATGTTTAAAGCCCCTAACGTTTAAATCTCCGTATGTTATATCCCCTGACGTTTAAATGCCCTTATGTTTAAATGCCCGTACGTTTAAATCCCCGAACGTTTAAATCCCCGTATGTTTAAATCCCCGTATGTTTAAATCCCCGTATGTTTAAATCCCCGTATGTTTAAATGGCCGAACGTTTAAATCCCCGTATGTTTAAATCCCCGAACGTTTAAAGCCCCGAACGTTTAAAGCCCCGTATGTTTAAATCCCCGTATGTTTAAATGCCCAAACGTTTAAAGCCCCGTATGTTTAAATCCCCTAACGTTTAAAGCCCCGTATGTTTAAATCCCCGTATGTTTAAATCCCCGTATGTTTAAATCCCCGAACGTTTAAAGCCCCGAACGTTTAAAGCCCCGTATGTTTAAATCCCCGTATGTTTAAATGCCCAAACGTTTAAAGCCCCGTATGTTTAAATCCCCTAACGTTTAAAGCCCCGTATGTTTAAATCCCCGTATGTTTAAATGCCCGTATGTTTAAATCCCCGTATGTTATATCCCCTGACGTTTAAATGCCCGTATGTTTAAATCCCCGAATGTTTAAATCCCCGAATGATTAAATCCCCGAACGATTAAATCCCCGAATGTTTAAATCCCCGAACGATTAAAGCCCCGAATGTTTAAAGCCCCTAACGTTTAAATCTCCGTATGTTATATCCCCTGACGTTTAAATGCCCGTATGTTTAAATCCCCGAATGTTTAAAGCCCCTAACGTTTAAATCCCCGTATGTTTAAATCCCCGAATGTTTAAATCCCCGAACGATTAAAGCCCCGAATGTTTAAAGCCCCTAACGTTTAAATCTCCGTATGTTATATCCCCTGACGTTTAAATGCCCGTATGTTTAAATCCCCGAATGTTTAAAGCCCCTAACGTTTAAATCCCCGTATGTTTAAATCCCCGAATGTTTAAATCCCCGAACGATTAAAGCCCCGAATGTTTAAAGCCCCTAACGTTTAAATCTCCGTATGTTATATCCCCTGACGTTTAAATGCCCGTATGTTTAAATCCCCGAATGTTTAAAGCCCCTAACGTTTAAATCCCCGGATGTTTAAATCCCCGAATGTTTAAAGCCCCTAACGTTTAAATCTCCGTATGTTATATCCCCTGACGTTTAAATGCCCGTATGTTTAAATCCCCGAATGTTTAAAGCCCCTAACGTTTAAATCCCCGTATGTTATATCCCCTGACGTTTAAATCCCCGAATGTTTAAAGCCCCTAACGTTTAAATCCCCGGATGTTTAAATCCCCGAATGTTTAAAGCCCCTAACGTTTAAATCTCCGTATGTTATATCCCCTGACGTTTAAATGCCCGTATGTTTAAATCCCCGAATGTTTAAAGCCCCTAACGTTTAAATCCCCGTATGTTATATCCCCTGACGTTTAAATCCCCGAATGTTTAAAGCCCCTAACGTTTAAATCCCCGGATGTTTAAATCCCCGAATGTTTAAATCCCCGAACGATTAAATCCCCGAATGTTTAAATCCCCGAACGATTAAAGCCCCGAATGTTTAAAGCCCCGAATGTTTAAAGCCCCTAACGTTTAAATCTCCGTATGTTATATCCCCTGACGTTTAAATGCCCGTATGTTTAAATCCCCGAATGTTTAAAGCCCCTAACGTTTAAATCCCCGAATGTTTAAATCCCCGAACGATTAAAGCCCCGAATGTTTAAAGCCCCTAACGTTTAAATCTCCGTATGTTATATCCCCTGACGTTTAAATGCCCTTATGTTTAAATGCCCGTACGTTTAAATCCCCGAACGTTTAAATCCCCGTATGTTTAAATCCCCGTATGTTTAAATCCCCGTATGTTTAAATCCCCGTATGTTTAAATCCCCGTACGTTTAAATCCCCGAACGTTTAAATCCCCGAACGATTAAAGCCCCGAAAGTTTAAATCCCCGAATGCTCAAAACCTCGAAAACTGAAATCCCCGAATGTTCAAAATTTCAATTATTTTCAAAAATGTTCCTCAATTTAATGATTTTGAATTGTAATTGAATTCTTGCAGAAAATGTTTGAAAATAATTTACCTTTTTTTGAGAAATTTATTTAGAATTGTATTAAAAATAATTTAAATCCTACAATATATTTTATTATTTATGAAAATAATTGAATAGTTGCTAAGGATTTTGTTTCATTTTTTAAAATAATTGAATTGAAGTGAACAATTGTATTACTTATCAAAATAATTGAATTGTTGGCAAGGATTTTATTAAAATTGTAAATAATTTAATTCCTTTTTGAAAAATTTTGTGGAAGTTTAAATTATTATAAAACATGAAGAAATTTTTTGAATTGTTAATTCCTATGAAAAAATAATTATGATAAAATATTTCTTTAAAAAAGAAGTTATTGATGTTTTCGAATAATTAATTTTTAGAGTGAATCAAAATATTCTTTAGGATCAGAAAAAAGGTCAAAATCAGTGAGGAAAAAGTCTGAAAATCAGGGAAAAGTCAAGGGAAAACAAAATTAATTTTTTGTGGCAACCCTATTCCTTTTTTAATAAATTAAATTATTATTTAATAATTATTTTTTCCGTAGGAATTAAAATTTCCCCAAAATTCAAAGCAAAGTTAGAATTCATAAATATTTTAATGTGAAAAGAATGAATAAAAACATTTGTTTAGAAAAAAATTTGAAATAAATTTCATTGAAAAAAACCTCGGGTATATAAAGGAGAGAGAGAGAGAGAGAGCTGTAGAAAATGTGAATGAAGCTAATTGAAGGGAGAAAAATGCAAAATTCTTTATATTAAACGCACCCTCACGCTACCATAAAAAAGGCATTAATCCGTAAAAGTGTTCATTTTGACCCCGAAAGTCCTGGAAATATCCGAGAGTTTTATCGGCCAACATTACCAGTTACAAAGTAGGTCGGTCGACCAAAAACGTTCCAGGATTGGTTTATATAGTTTCAGGCTTTTGCTTTTCGACCATTTTCCCTCGACAATTTTTTCTCTTGAATTTATTGACAATTTTTTTCATGCCAACATATATATATGTATATCCATATATATATTCCTTTTTTTACAAAGCAAAACGGCTTTTCCGCTTTTCTTGAAAATCCCTCTTCATTCCTTTTCACCCTCCAACCTACGCTATTTTTCCCCCTATGCTTTTTGCACACCTTTTACTACTTTTCTTCTTCTTCTTCTTCTCCCTTTTTTCATACCCACACAAACGAGGCACCTCTTGAAATTCAGAGTGAATCATATTAGTGTGGAATGAATAGAAGTACGTGACTGCGAGTCTAAGCTCACAAATCTACGAATCAGAGCACAAAATCCGGAGAATCAAATACCCGAAGAAATTTAAGGGACACGAATGGTGTTTTCCTCTCTCATATTATAGGCGATCAGTGGCGCTCTTTATTTAACCTATTGGGCTTTATATTCAAGGGCGAAAGTGTGCTGCGATAAAAGAAGGAAGAGAGATTGGAAAAAAATTAACGACAAGAATAAAAGAGGGAATATAATCGAAATTAATCGATTTATTAAACGTGCATTATATGTAGTAGCGAGGTTTTGATTTTAATATTATTAAAGGACAATAAATCTTTTTCCTATTTACTATGCTTGAAAAACAGTTCTTATAATAAGATTTGACAGAGTTGCAACAGGTCAGGGAAATTAAGAGAAAAAAGCAGGAAAAGTAGTATGGGAAATTAGAGTATAGGGAAATTAGAGAAAAATCCCGGAATTTTATTCAAAATACTGGAAGAAATTAAATTTTTAGAATTCGAAAGAAAATTGAGAATTTTCGTTTAAATTTCGTTTGCATCTTAAACTATGAAATTAACACGTATTCTAATACAAAACCTTCAAATTTTTCCATTTCTGACAATAATTTCTTTTTAAATAACTTAAGTTTTCAGGAACTATCATAAAATTATGACTTATAAATTATATATTTAATGAATAATTTCTACAATTTCCATAAATACTAGATTTATAGAAGAATTTTAGTTAAAAATACTAAAAAAAAAAAATTGAATTTCGGAAAAGTTATACAAATGATTGCAGAAATTCAATTATTTTCAAAAATTATAAAAATTCTTCACCGAAAATTTAATTATTCTTATAAACTTGAAAGAAAATTGTTGCAAGAATTCAATTATTTTCAAAAGTAATAAAATTCTTTACAGAAATTCAATTATGTTCAAAAATTTAAAAAAAAAATTATTTTAAAAATATTTCAAGTATCTTGATAAATAATAAATTTTCATCTCCGAAATTCAATTATTTTAGAAAAATTTTGATTATTCTCATAAATAATAAAACTCGTCGCAGGGTTTTAATTATAAAAAAATTGAATTTTGAAGAAATTACAAACTTTTGCAAAAATTCAATATTATTTTCAAAAACAAACATTTTTCGCAGATATTCAATTATGTTTAAAAATTTTTAAATTCTCAAAAAATTTTAATTATCTTTATATAAATAATAAAATTCTTCTCCAAAATTCAATTATTTTCAAAAATCTTAATAAAATTCTTGTCAAAATTTCAATTATTATCAAAAATTGATACTATTTTTTTTTACAGGAATTTAATTATTTTAAAGAATTTTAATAAGATTCTTCGCAAAAATTCAATTTCATTGAAAAATTTTGAAAAATTCTCTTAAAAGTTTTAATTATTTTCAAGAGAAATAAAATTCTTCACCGAAATTCAATTATTTTTAAAAATTTTAATAAAATGCTTTGCAAAATTTTAAATGCTATCAAAAATATTCCTCAATTCAATGATTTTCTAATAGTTACTATTTTAATAAAGTTTTTAAAAATAAAATTTTTCGCAGAAATTCAATTATGTTCAAATTTTTTAAACAAATTCTCATAAAAATTTCAATTATCTTTAAAAATAATGAAATTCTTCTGCAAAATTCAATTATTTTCAAAAAATTTTAATAAAATTCTTGTCAAAATGTCAATTATTTTTTAAAGTAATATAATTCTTCTTCAAAGTTTAATTATTTTTAAAAGTTTTAATGAAATTCTTGGCAAAATTTCAAATATTTTCAAAAGAAATAAAATGCTTTGCAAAATTTTAATTGCTATCAAAAATATTCTTCAATTCAATGATTTTCAATACCTATCGACTATTTTAATAAAGTTTTCCAAAAGAATTCAATTTATTATTTAAAAAGAATTCTAATAAAATTCTTTAATAATAAAATTTTTTACAGGGATTCAATTATTTTTATAAATAATAAAAATTTTTAGATAAATTAAATTATTTTTAATATAATTTTCATAAATTTTTTTTAAAGAAATCAATAATTTAAAATGTTTTTTTATAAAATTCTTCTCCAGAATTTAATTATTTTTATAATTGTAATAAAAATTATCGTAAAATTTCAATTATTTTTAATACAATTTTAAATAAATTTTCATGAAAAATTCAATTATTCTTAAAAATTTTATTAAAATTCGTTGAAAGAATTAAATTATTTAAAAATTTGTTAGTTAAATTTTTAATAAGAATTTGATTTTCAAAAACATTCAATATTCAATAAATCATTTATTTTTGTAATTAAATAATTGCATTCTTGTAGAATTTTCTAAAAAATAAATTTTAGTTAAAATATTTTAGATAATAAATTGAATTTATTTAAAGCATTAAAGCGTGAATTATTAGAAATAATTGAATTTTGAAAATGTTTTATATTAAAATCTTTGAAAATCCTGAATTTTTCATACTTTTAACTAACAATTCATTAGAATTAATTTTTTTTTTTGAAAAAGTTTAATAAAATTGTTTTTGGAATATTTTTTAATTTTGTATTTTCTAATGTACAATTAAAGAATTTCCGAATAATCGACAATATATTTTGTAAAATTAAATTGTAAAAGAAAAAGATTTGAAAATTCTCAAAGAACTTTTTCAAAAATTATTAAAAATAATTGATTTAAAGAAGAATTTTAATTAAAAATTCTGGAAATATAATTGAATTGAAAAGATGAAAATAGTTTTGAAGAAGAAATATTTTTTTAAGAAATAATTGAATTTCGAAAGGGTCGAATTCAATTTTTTTGAAAAATTTCAATTCCAATGCTTTTGAAATTAGTTGAATTTTTAAATATATATTTAATTATTAAATAATATTCAAAAAAATTTTGAAAATAACTTAATCGTTTCTACGAATTTTATTTCAAAATTTTTGAGAATAATTTTTTTTTTCAAGTAGAGGGAATTTAAATTTGTGCAAATTACAAAAAAAAAAAGAAAAAAAAGTAGCTTAAATGTCGCAAATAAAAAAAAATATCTAAATAGTAGGAAATTATAAAAAAAGTAGTAAATAGTTGATAGAGTTTCGTAATTGAGTGTGAAGTGTGAAATAAATGTATCCCGTATTTTATTATTCATAGAAAAAAAGATTAGAAATATTGTACTCCAATCGATAATAATTAATAAGTGAAAAAGAATGTCAATTCTGATTTTATTTATTTGTCACTTGGGGAATTCTGTGGAGATTGATCACTTGTAATTTTAATTATAATTAATCAATAGTTATTCGGTCCACGAGTTATAAATATTTCATCGAAAATAGTATAAGGAATTTCATATTTAGTCAGAGCTATTTAAATACATGTGTACTGTACGAAATAATTGTGAATTTCTATTTATTATTATTATTATTTTTCTTTTTATAAAATAATTCGTCGTTTTATGCATGACTTTAAATTTTTAAAAAAATTTCTTCTCCCATGTTAACGCATAAGTGGATACTTCAGTTTAGAAATGTATGGTAGACCGCCCATTTATCAACAGCGTGACACTCGTACAAAAATATCCACTTATGTTTTAACACGTTTAAAATTTTTAATTTCCAACTCTTTTATTACTTCGCAGTTTTTATGGAAATAAAAAAAAAGTCACCCTCTTGTTGTAAGGCATGAATTTCTACTTTCATTCCATTGTGGAAAAATTAAAATTTAAAAAAAAAAAAAAAAAAAAAGGACCATACTTTTTTTCAGTATTTTCTTCTCAGATCTAATTAAATTTTTTTCTAATTTTGAATTCATAAACAAAGTATTTTCCATTTCAGAATTTCAAACATTAATTTATTAATCCGATCGCTTGTGAATTGAAATTGATTATTATATTTTAATTCAGAACTAGCGAGCGGGCAAAATGAGATTCACAATCCAGAATTTCCAATTTTAAATAACTATTTTTGGTCTCATTATAAATAATATCGCAAAATGAAGGGAAATTGTAATTCTAAAAATATTTAAATTGTAAAAGAAAGTATGTAAAATAAAATGTCATTTGTGTGAATGTTTGAGAAAAGTATTTCAGGAACGTTGTTTTGGAAGTAAAACTTTTTCATTCTCTTGAATAATGTGTATGTGTGTGTGTGTGTGTGTGAAAGTATTCGTACAATATTTTTCCAAGTTTACTGTTTGTCACATAGTTTCTGATTCTGGTCGGATTTAAAATAAAAAAAAAGAACTTGTCTAATTTAGTACAATTTAAAAGTGGGATTTTTAAATTGTGCTTAAATGTAAAAAATGTCACACACACTTTTTTCTTTTTATTTCCAACAAAAACCAAAGACCTGCAAAAGTATATAAATTCAGAGAACTTGACACTTTTAAATTATGTAATAATTGCAAGATTTTTTTTTCAAAATTAGGTAGTTATTAGTTTTTCTTAAAAAAAATGAAATTAAAGGATTTTTTTTTAATTAAAGGAGATATTGCGAAAAGATCAAATATTACAATTTGAGACTTTAGAGAGAAAAACAATTTCTTCATTTTTAATTAAAAAATACTTTTCTCCATTCGTGAGAGAAATAAGAATTCTTAAATAAAGCGAATTAAATTTACTTGACTTTAGAAAAGTTAAATGAAATTTTTATTTTTCACCAAAGAAAAAAAAATTTTTAACTATTTTATTTTAGCTCCTAAATTTGTATTATATTTAAATTAGTAATACAGGGTTGTCACGCTTTTGTTTATTTGAAATTCCCTGACTTTTCCAGGTTTTCCAGGTTAAAAACGGAATTTTTTTAATCATTACGATTATTCATTTATAGAATTTTCAACTAAAATTCTTTTTAAAGTCAATTTTTTAAAAATAATTTTCAAGAAAGTTCTTTGTAAATTTTCAAATTCTTTTGTTTACAATTTAATTTTACGAAATTTCGATTATTCTGACATTCTTCAATTAAATAAATTAGAAATTAAAAACTTCAAATAATTAAAAAAAAAATTCCATTAAACTTATAGACAAAAATAAATTCTATAGAATTCTTAATTAAAAGTATGAAAAGTTCAAATTTTCAAAGATTTGAATTTGAAATTCATTTTTAAATCAATATTTATTAGAAAATTCTACTGGAATTCAATTATTTAAATACAAAAATAAATAATTTATTGAATAATTGAATGTTTCTTATAATTGAATTCTCATAAAAAATTATATCAACAAATTTTTAAATAATTAAATTCTTTTAACGAATTTTAATAAAATTTTTAAGAATAATTGCATTTTTCGAGAAATTTGATAAAAATTGTATTAAAAATAATTGAAATTCTGCGATGAGTTTCATTATTTGTGAAAATAATTGAATCCCTGTAAATATGTTATTATTCATGAAAATAATTGAATTATTGCGAACAAATTTATAAAAAATTTGTAATTACTTTTTATTACTTTTGAAAATTATTGAATTTCTTTTTAAACATTTGAACATAATTGAATTTTATGGAAAAATTTAATTTTGCAAAACTTTATTAAAATTGTACCTAACTACTAAAAATAATTGAATTGAGGAATATTTTTGAAATTAAAATGAATTGTTACACAAAGAATTGCATTAAAATTTTTGAAAATAATTTTATTCTTTAAAAAAATTTAATTAAAAATTTATTGAAAATAATACCTACTTAAATTCTAATAAATAAATTGTAGCAAAGGTTATTAAAATAATTAAATTTCTTTGATAAATTTTAATAAAATTTTTAAGAATAATAACTTTTTTTAAAGAAATTCCATTAAAAAAAATTGAAACTCAGCATTGAGTTTTATTATTTATGAAAATAATTGAATCCCTGTAAAAAATGTTATTATTCATGAAAATAATTGAATAGTATATGAAAATAATTTGTAAATAATTGAATTCCTGTGGAATTATTATTATTTATGAAAATAATTAATTGAACTAATTGAATTCTTTTAGGAATTTTTATTAAAGTAGTAGATATTAAAAATCATTGAGTTGAGAAAAGTGTTTGAAAATAATTAAAATTTTTGAAAATAATTGAATTTCTGAGAAGAATTTTACTGCTTTTGAAAATAATTGAATTTCTGCAATAATTTGTAATTACTCAAAATTCAATTTGTTTTAGTGTTTTTAACTAAAATATTATTTTATCTTAAAAATATTCTGGTCTTAATTGTCTTTAATTTATTAAATCCTGAAAGAACTGGCATTTAATTTATCTCTAAATAATTAATAGTTCTGAATAATTCTCTATTTTGAATCATTTAAATTATGCTTTTAATATCAAGTTTAATTAACTTTGAATAAAATCAGTTTAATAAAACATTTCCGAGAAATGTAAATTAATTTTTTTCTACGAAAAGAAAAGAATATTATTATTACCTGAATTTAAGGTGTGAAGAAAAAGCGAGTTTCTGCTTGACGGAATGTGTATTATCAAATATCATACATAACGCAATATCTATTGTAACTTATTAATATTACACATACGAGAAGCAGTAAAAAATTAAATTTTTAAGAAATTATTTATGAATTGGGGTTGGCATTTGGTCCACGTCGACGACCGTATGTTTGAACTACATTTACAAATCTTCGATTGTACTGAATGCGCCTCTTTGCACGTCCAGTTTTCTTCTTGCTTTTCTCTTGTTTCTCAACCTGTGAATCAGTATTTTCAATTAATTTTTTTCAATCTAATAAAATTTTACAATATTTTCTATTTTATATATAATAAAATTTAATATTTTAGAAAACTAAAATATTTTCTTATATTTTTTTACAATTATTGAAAGCAATTCTATAAAATTTGTTTTACTGCAAACATTTTTCTTTACAAGTTCTGTGTATAAATTCAGTTAATTTTATCTCGAAAAATAAATGTAGCAAACTGATGAAAAATTAAGTCCAAATAGACAACAGAATTTCACTTTAATTTGCTCGTTAATCTAGCACCGCTTCTTAACTACATCTCGAAATATAATCACTAAAAATGTAGCTTAGATTTAACAGTGCTAAATTTTTATCAGTATTTTAAAAAATTCTATAATTTACCTTGGGTGTTTGTCCCTTGACTTTGCCAGCACGAGCCAAAGATCCGTGAACCTTTCCTGAAATAAAAAAAAATTATTAGATTTTCAACCTATAATATGGGAATATTTTTAATTTCCTTAATCGAAAAATTTACCTCCCAAAAGTTGGACGTTAAAATCGAGTGTATCGAATTCAAGTTCTCCGACAAGAATATCATCTGCCAAAGTCACTCCACCGCAAGCAAGTGAAATTGTCCCCGATTCCAAATTTGTGAAGGCTAATAACCTTGCCTGCAAATAATAAAAATCTTTAGACTGAATATTGAAATAAAAAAAAAAGTAAAACAAAAAAATAATGTTAATTAACGACTAGTGTTTCAAAACTATGAAAAGATGAGAACTAGTGTATAATTTTCATCTCCCTGAGCTTTGAATATTGTTTTTGCATTACTGCTCGTTCTGTCAATATATTGAATTGATATAGACAGTTTATCATTGTAATGCCAAATAACATTTTAATTCTTATTAGTGTGAAATAAAATAGCGAATAAATTTAAAAATGACAGAATTTCAATTTTCTTAAAAATGCAAACTTCTAAATCAGGATCCTAACCTCAAAAACTAAATGTACATTGTTTAAATTTTAATACAATAAACATACCTTGACTTGTGCAACGGTTTCATCTTCTTGACACTCGAATACTCGAGTTTCTTGTCCTCGAACGTACAACTGCATTTTGGGCTCGTTTCTGAAGCAAAAATACAGAAAATAAATGAAAATGTGCTCTGACTGTTGAACACACGTTGACAGACACGTGTAGACACAAAACTTATTATAATCTCTCAAATAGCTTAGTTGCTGGAAAAAAACACTTATCAAGATTTTTAAAATCACAAATAATGTCCTAATTGTCTATTTTTCAATTATTTTGTATCAAAAATGGAAATTTTAACCGAATAAAACTAAAGACGCTCACCTCAACAATCTAGACAGAAACGTAAAGACGGAAGCCAAAAGTCGGCCATTTTACCTAACCTCAAACACTAGGTGGGTCAAGAAGACATTTAACGTTATTTATGACTCAACATATTGTTATTAATAAGTTTTCATAAAATTTTTTACTGAGAAATATTCATTTATTAAATGGGAAATTAATTGAATTTTTATGGAAAATTTATATTAGGTTTGGAAATTTGTGGAATGATTTTGACTAATGTGTCATTTTGAAAAATGGCGGTAAAATTTAAAACATCCATTTAGTTTAAAAATTTTATTTTATAGATTTTATAATAATATAAAATTTTTTTATAATCTTAATATAATCATATAATTTTTTTATGTATAAAAATTGTAATATATATTATCCTCCTTCTAGAAGATAATTTAATTTCAAACTAAATTGACTCATTCCACTCTTTTGATCTTGTCACTTTATGACAGTTTACATAACCTCAAAATTGCAGTTTAAATCCTCAAGCTCAATGTATATAAGAAAGAGAGAAAAATATTAAACAGGTAGAAAAAACAAATGAAGATTTCGGTTGTAAATTAAAAATACATAGTCGTACCGTGTTTTCAAAATACTTTAACCAACTTTAATTGATAAATGTTCGTAATGTTTATTTACTATTCTAACTTGAAGTTAGAAGCTTTTTTGAAGACTTAAAAATTGGTGACGTTATAGTAGAATTCTAAGCTTTTGTGTGTATAGTGTTAGTATAGTATGATGACAAAATGTGATTATTTCAGTGTGATGTGTTGGCGCCACGCGCACTATTGTGTTTGGAGTTCCTCTGTGTCTCATATAGATCACCGGGAAGTTTAGAGAAACTCCTGGAAACTCGTGATAGCTCGTAAAGCAGTCATCATGATTTGGTCAAGGTAGCCGGTTTAATTATAGTGAAAATAAAATTAATAAACTGTCTTTAATTTTACAAGAGATTATGTTGTGTGGAAAATTGACTGTTGAGGATCATCATCATGCAGGTCATTTTCCGTTTACTTTTGGCTGTAATACACGTTTTGTACGAATTTATTTATTGGAGTCGACACCAGTGGAAATTGTGTATAGAACTATTGTTTAGTAATAGAAATCCCACAGTGGAAAATGACGTTCTTATTGAATTAATTAAGAGAGTGACAAAATTACCCAGGCACATGGTTGTCATCCTCGGTCACGAGGAGGTATCATTTCAAGATCTTGTAAAAATTATCAGCTGGTGTGTTATCGCTGGCATTCCTTGCGTCAGCTTTTACGATCACAATGGTAAGACCTTTGACTTATACATATTTTTCTATAACGAAGCTTTTGAATTATATTTTCTAATTAGTTGCTAATTGTTGACCATTGGGTTAAACCAGTTTTTATTCATAATTCTGATTAAAAATTTCCACTTCAAGTATTTTATCATTTCTTTCTTTTTCGAGTTTAATTTAAATTTAAATTCGTACATTCAATTTTTAATAAGTAAAAGAATATTCATTTTTCTATGTAATTGAAAGTAAATTTTGCAAAGTTCTTATCTTTACGATATCGAAAAATTATCAGATGAATATTGAGATTGAAAATAATTTTCAGGATTCCTACAAAGAAGTGAAAAGGTGATAAAAAAGAAGCTTTTAGTCGAAAATTCGGATCTTGAACAAAATATTGTATGGAATTCTCATTCGTCGGTGAAACCCATTAAAAATGGTACTAATGGTAAGAATTTAATTGAATTCGAATAATTTTGATTCTAGAATATTGTGGAATTCAATTCTAATGAAGGAAATTTTGATTTAGGGACTAAACATAAAACGAGAGTACAACTTTTGTCGTACGACGATGGCAAAGGGAAAATAGTCTCTCTAGTCCAGGAATTAGCAAAGGGAGTTACCTCCGGAGAACTCCAACCGGATGAAATTAGTGTTCAACTTCTCACAGATAAATTACAATTTGATGACATTCCAAATCCGGATCTAGCAATTGTTTGCGGACGAGTATTGTCCACCTACGGTTGTCTTCCATGGCACATAAAAACAACAGAATTCATGTAAGAAAAATTTCTCGATCCTAATGAATTATCATTTTATTACTATTTTACAGGGTTGCTACAAGTCAGGGATTTTTATTAAAAGTACAGGAAAAAATTAATTTTTTAGGATTTATAAGAAAATTCTGAATTTTGGAGTCTTTTTTGTTTGCTTTAAAAACTATGAAATTGACAAGAATTCTAATACAAAACCTTCAATTTTTTCTATTTCTGACAATAATTTCTTTTTAAATAACTTAATTCATCAAGAACTATCATAAAATTATTACTTATAAATTATTTAATGGATAAACTTACTTAAAAATTTCAAAATTAATTGAACTTCAAAAGAGTTGCGTTTACAATCTTCATGAATAGATAAACTTCAAAGATTTGAATTTGAAATTTTAGAAAATATCTATTTTTGATAAATTTAAATGGGAATTTTAAGAACAACTGATTACAGAAATTCAATGATTTTTAAAAGTGATGAACTTCTTCGCATAAATTCAATTATGTTCAAAAATTTTTTTTAAATTCTCGTCAAAATTTAAATTATCAATATAAATAATAAAATTCTTCTCTGAAATTCAGTTATTTTCAAAAAAAATTTAATAAAATTCTTGGCAAAATTTCAATTATTTTCAAAAATTTTTCTCATTTCAATTATTTTTAATATCTACGATTTTAATAAAATTTCCCAAAAGAATTTATTTATTTAAACAAAATTTTAATAAAAATTCCACAGGAATTTTATTACTTACCAATTTTTTTATAAATTTCTTCGCACCAATTCAATTATTTTCAATTTTTTAATGAAGTTTCTCGAAAGAATGCAAGAATATTCAGAAAATTTAAAAAAATAGTTCTGAGAAGATCAATTATTTCGAAAAATTTAAATAAAATTCTTTTAAAAATTCTATTATTTAAAAAACTGTTGACAAAATTCTTTACAAAATTTAATTAATAAAATTGCAATTTTAATCAAATTTTCCTATACAATTCAATTATTTTCTATACAATTCTTCTTAATTCAATTATTTTCACAAATAATACATTCTTTAAATGTGAATTGAATTATTTAAAAAAATTTGAATAAAATTCTTCACAAGAAATTAATTATTTTCATAAATAATAATATTTTTCTCCGGAATTCAATTATTTCCACAAATAAAATTCTTCACAGGACTTTAATTCTTTAAAAAAATTTGTTAATAAAATTCGTTGCAAGAATTCAATTATTTTCATAAATAACAAAACTTATCGCAGAATTTCAATTATTTTTTATACAATTTTAAATAAAATGTTAGAAAATTGCATTTATTCTTAAATTTTTTTTTTAAATTTGCCGAAAGATTTCAATTATTTTTAAAAGTTTTGATAAAATTTTTCATAAAAATTCAATTTTAAGAAATATTTAATTATTTAATAAATTATTTATTTTTGTATTTACATAAATAATTGAATTCTCGAAAAATATTCTAATAAAAATTGTTTAAAAAATGAATTTTACTTAAAATTTTAAATCATAATTGAACATTAATAGCATTATAGCGTAAATTACTAAATTTTTAGAAATAATTGTAATTTTGAAAAGGGTTCAAATTAAAATCTTTGAAAATTTGTATTTATAGTTACAATATTCTCATGATATAAAATGATAATTTTATCACTCTGTCATCTTAAATTTATTATAAAAAAAACATGAAGGAATCGATCGCTTTCTTCATATTTTATAATAATATTCTTAAAAGTTATTGAATTTAATTTTTTTTCAAAATCTTAATTCCTATGGGAAAAAAATAATGATTAAATGTTTATTTAAAAAAGAAGTTACTGATGTTTTCGAATAATTTTACTTTTAGAAAAATTTGCAAATAAAAGTAATAGAACATTTTTTTGAGTATCTAATAATTTTTGGAGTGAATCAGAATATTCTTTAAAGTCAAGGAAAAAGTTAAAATTTTGTCTGGAAATCAGAAAAAAGTCGGAGAAAAAAAAAATTAAATTTTTGTGGCAACCCTGTTTTAGAACCAGTTTCTTTGGAAAAAGTGACAAATTTCCAATTTTCAATCATTTTAGTTACAGTTTAAATAATGAAATTTATATTTCAGCCAAATACAATCACATCATAGAATAACAGTAAAGGATTTTGCACTACTCTTAAGGAAATATAGTAAATGTGAACAACGCTATGGAAAATGATGACAAAATAAATTATTATCATTATTATTAAAAATTGTTGAAGGACTTCGATTACTTGTACCAAGTATTTTTTTTTTAGGTATTCCGAAGTCTATGACGAATCAAGACTGATTCTTAAATAGACAAGAGAAAAGAGAAAAAAATGCAACTAAAAATATTTTCATTCCATCATTTTAAAGTGTAATTATTAATGTACATTTTTAAGCATTTTGTTTATGGATAAGATAAATTTGTAAAATTTAGAAACCCTTTCTCTCTCACTCTCTTTCTAGTTAACTTAATATCTTAATTTTAATTAGTTCTTGTAGATTGACAGCATACACAAAACGTGACACAAGATTATTGATATTTTTGAAATAATTTATTTTTGCTACATTGTTATATTATATGCAAATTTCAGTCTTTTTCAAATATATTAATTTTTAAGAGAAAGTTTTAATTATTTTTCAAAACAAAATAGTTCAAAAATGTACTGTTGAATTTCAAGATGATAAATTCGACATTTTTTTTTGTATTTTTCATCGACTAAAGCGACTTTTTTTTATTCTTAAATTCGATCCAAGGCCTGGACATCTGGACAAAATGTTCTCTTTAATATTTATATTCACAGAAAAATTAAAATTTTCATTGAAAATTATTAAACTCCATTTTTATTCGTTATATAGTAATGTAGTCTTTATTTTTGCTTGTAAAAAGTAAAACACCAAATAAATTTCATTAAAAAAATCTTTAACTTTCACTTGTTAGTAAACTATCGACAGTTTTGTTTTTAATAAGAAAAAAAAACCCAAATAGCAAAAGAAAGGACATAAAATAAATCTACAAAATTCGTAAAGTACGTAATAATTACGTTTATTATTTACAATCTGTAAAATTATTGCTCGGTAACCACCAGGGAAATAGTTTCGAAACACTGTGTGTGTACGTGTGTATGTGAATTATAAACTGACATTAAAATCGTTAAAGAGCACATATTCACTGCTTATCTTTTTCTTTTCTTTAAAAAAAAGAGTTTACTATAAACTTGATTTTTTATATTTAAAAAAAACTGCACATCACTATTATATTATTATTACTGAAGCTGTCTCTTGGGCTTGTCGAGAAATCTTGTTGATGAACCAGAGAAGAGTCTGAAACAGAAATACATTCCTAGGCCTGGATACGAAATTCTATTTAAATTCTATTTTGCAAAAAAAAAAAACAAATTTCGTTGAAACGAAATGTTTTTAAAAAAATTTATTTAAAATGACGCGACTTGATTAGTCGTGTGATTTAGTGATTAGTGTGATTAATAATAAAAATGATAACAAACGCAGGCCTCGGATATTCCGACTTTTTCGAATTTTTCCGAATTTTTTCGAATAATGCGACTTTTATCGACTTATTTTCAAAAATTGCGACTTTTTCGACTTTTCTTTCAAATTTTGCAACAAAATATGTACCACATTTTTAGTATAAAATGCAACTTATTTCGATTTGTTTTATGTGAAAAGTATAACTATAGACAATTCTACGAAAAGTTATTTTTGAATAATTTTTCTAATTAAATTTTTGGAATATACAATTAAAAAGATTTTGAATCAATGAAATTTTGTAAAATTTAATTGTGAACAAATCAATTTTTTCAAGTATTTTATTCCAATTTTTGAAAATTAAGTTTTGAAGAATTTTAATTAAAAATTTTGGAAATAGTATTGAATTCTTAAAAATTTCAATAAAAAATCTTCAAGAGTACATTTAATAAAAATCAAAATAAATGAAAGTTAGGTTGTAAAAATAATATTAAAAAATATTTTTTAAAAAAACTAATTCTCAGAATTTTTTCATTCTAATTTTTTAAAATTCAATTCAAATTCTTACATTTTGAAAAGATTTTATCAAATTTCAATTATTTTTCAAAAATTTTACCAAATTTCAATTATTTTTTAAAAGATATTACCAAATTTCAATTATTTAGATATATTTTAATTGTATATAAGTGTAAAAAAATTGTCTTTTGAAAATTATTTAGAAATTCTTTATTCGATATAAAATCTTTTGCAAAAATTCAATTATTTTCAAAAACATTTCACTAAAGAATTAAATTTTTTCTTTATTCGATTTAAAATCTTTGCAAAAATTCAATTATTTTTAATACAATTTTTTTTTCAATTTTAAAAAAATTTTTAATAATACCATTTTTCCAAAGAATTCAATTATTTTCTCAAATTTTAATAAATCTTTCAAAACAATTTAATTATATTTATAAATAGTAAAATTTTCTGCAAAAATTCAAATTTTATTCAAAACAATTTCATAAAAGAATTCAATTTATTTTTTAGTTCGTTATAAAAAATTTCAAGAAAATTCAATTATTTTCTAAAATTTTAATAAATACTTCGATAATATTCAAAATAATTTCACGAAAGAATTCAATTATTTTTCTTAATTCGTTATACAAAATTTCAAAGGATTCAATTATGTTCTCAAATTTTAATAAATTATTCCAAAAAAATTCAATTATACAGTAGAACCTCGGTTATCCGAGCCTCGATTATCCGAGATTCCGGATTATCCGAGGCACTAAACATGCTCGGATAATGCGGAATAACTCGGATAAAACGGATCGAGTGACTAAATTTGGAAAATAAATTTTACAAAACCACTATTTGTGATCATTGCATTTAAAATTTCGTCCATTTTTGTCATTTAATATTATTCTAACACTTTAAACACATGAAAAATAATTTAAAATTTTGAAATTTTCATTGGTTCCGTGTTATCCGAGTTTTCGATTATCCGAGGTACCTCTTCCCCACATTACCTCGGATAATCGAGGTTCTACTGTATTTGTAAATAGTAAAATTCTTTGCAAAACTTCAATTATTTTTTAAACTTTTAATAAATCCTTCGAAAAATTTAATTATATTTATAAATAATAAATACTTCGAAAAAATTCAATTATTTTTAAAAATATTCCACGGAAGAATTCAATTATTTTTCTTCATTCGTTATAAAAAAATTTCAAAGGATTCAATTATGTTCTCAAATTTTAATAAATTATTCCAAAAAAATTCAATTATATTTGTAAATAGTAAAATTCTTTGGAAAATTTCAATTATTTTAAAAACTTTTAATAAATCCTTCGAAAAATTTAATTATATTTATAAATAATAAAATTCTTCGCAAAAATTTAATTATTTTCAAAAAAAATTTCACGGAAGAATTCAATTTTTTTCTTAATTCGTTCTAAAATATTTCAAAATAATTTTCAAAAATTTAATAATTAAATTTTATAAATTTGAAAGAAATTGTTCATAAAATTCAATTATTTTTAAGATTTTAAATAAAATTTTTAAAGAAACTTCATTATTAAAAAAAAAATTCAAAGAAATTCTTCGAAAAGAGTTTAATTAGAATTATCAAAAACTTTAACATATTTCTTTTCGAGAATTTATTTAGCTAAATAGTGCTATTTTTCGAGTTTTGAATAATTGAATTTAGAAATCAGTGAAGAATCAGAGAAATACAAAATAATATTTTTTGTGACAACACTGAATTAAATAAACGACATTTTCGACTTTTTTTTCTATTTTTAATTGAATAAAGCGATTTTTTTGGCTAAAGTTAAAGTCGATCCGAGGCCTGCAAACGGGAAATTTTTTCTAAAATATCCAGAATGAAATAAGCAAATTTTCAATTGAAAATTGAATTTGAATTTTGAATTGGATGAATTGGATGAATTGAATGAATTAAATGAATTAAATGAATTAAATGAATTTAAATTGAATGAAACTTTTTTTTGAATGACTAGATTTAATTTTAGACTAGAATTTATGACTAGAATTTAATTACTTGAAAAATAATTTAACGTTTTATCAAAGTGCATACAACCTTTATAAATAGAAGATAGCTCTCAATCCTTGTACCGATGCGATGACTTCTTACCATCTCGATGATGACCAGTGTGCCTCGACTTTGATCTCGATCGTCGGCGATCGCGGGACCTCGAGCGTGAGCGTCTCTTATTTCTCGACGACGAATACGGTGAGCGTCTTCGTTCCTTGGAGCGAGTGCGTGATCGCCTCCTGTCCCTGGACCTGGATCGACTTCTCCTTCTCTCTCGCGATCGGGAATTACTTCGCCTACTCGAGTACGAGGGACTCCTTCTGCTTCTGGAATGCGAACGTGATCTCCTCTTTCCCCTCGACTGCGATCGTGAATACCTTCGTCCAAATGAATGCGAACGTGATCTATATCTGGACTTGGAACGCGACCTCTCCCTTTTACGATTCCTCGACCTTGACCTATGCTTTCTCCCAGACCTGTAACTACTTGACGATCGTGAACGATAACCCTTACGTGACTTAATTGATCTAGATCTAGATTTACGCCTTCTGTAATGATCAGAAGAACGTGACCTGGAACGACGACGACTTCTCGATTTACTTCGGCTCTTTGACTTTTTCTTCCTCTCATCACCACGTGAACTGTTGTTGTCCTTGCGTGATGATCGTTTTATTTTTGTTGAACTTTCCGAACTAGAATCATCATCATTACTGCTAGATTCCGATTGAGCCGATTTCATTGGTGAATTTATCTTTGCCGTGTCGCTTGTTATTAATTGATGTTGCGGCGTTTGTCCGCCGCTTGACATCGTTTCTGATTCTTCCCTTTCATTATTTATCGTTTCATTTTCAACTAAAGTATATGACGTTGGAAATTACGTTTACGAATAAAACGAGATATGATTTTATTATTCGTTTGAAACATACCTGAATCTCTGCCGCTAGAATTACCAATATGATTTTTCTGTTGTTCATAAATGTGATCCTCCTCCTGCCGCTTCAGCTCCTGTTCTTCCTCTGCCAATCGCGCCTCGATTTCCTCCTCGGTTTTCTTAAATGCCTGCTGCCTCCTTCGCAATGTCTCCTGTTCAATAATTTTTCATTCATTAAATTCATTCATAAAATAATATCAGGGTTGCCACGCTTTTGCTCTTTTCAAATTCCCTGACTTTCACAGGTTTTCCAGGTTAAAAAAATTTTAATTTAGAAATTTTCCAGGGTAAAAAAGAAATTAAATTAAATTAATTAATTAGTTTTAAAATTTTTAAAACGAAAATTATTCGAAAACATTAATAAATTAATTTTTAAATAAATATTTAATCATTATTTTTTAAAGAAATTAAAATATTCAAAACTTTGAAATTCAATAAAATATAAGAATATTATAAAAAAACATAAAGAAAGCGATCACTCCGAGTCTTCGACTCGGAGTGATCGATTCCTTTATATTTTTTTATAATAAATTTAAGATGACAGAGTGATAAAATTATTATTTTATATCATAAGAATATTGTAACTATAAATACAAATTTTCAAAGATTTTAATTTAAACCCTTTTCAAAATTACAATTATTTCTAAAAATTTAGTAATTTACGCTATAATGCTATTAATGTTCAATTATCATTTAAAATTTTAAGTAAAATTCATTTTTTAAACAATTTTTATTAGAATGTTCTTCGAGAATTCAATTATTTAAATAGTAAAATAAATAATTTATTAAATAATTGAATGTTTCTTAAAATTCAAATCTCATAAATAATTTTATCAAAAAATTTTAAATAATTGAATTCTTTCGGCAAATTTAAAAAAAATTTAAGAATAAATGCAATTTTCTACCATTTTATTTAAAATTGTATAAAAAATAATTGTAATTCTGCGATAAGTTTTGTTATTTATGAAAATAATTGAATTCTTGCAACGATTTTTATTAAAACATTTTTTAAAGAATTGAAGTCCTGTGAAGAATTTTATTTGTAAAAATAATTGAATTCCGGAAAAAAATATTATTATTTACGAATATAGTCCATTTCTTGTGAAGAATTTTATTCAAATTTTTTTAAATTATTGAATTTCTCAGAATTCTTCAAAACTTTTTGAAAATAATTAAATTCCACTGAGAAATTTCAATAACAAATTTAAAATAATAAATTCTTAAGAAGAATTTTATAAAAATTTCTTAAATAATTGAATTGGTTCGAAGAATTTCATTTTTTTTTTAAAGTAATTGAATTATGTCGAAGATTTAAGTAAACAATTTTGACAATAATTTATTGTATTCCTAGGAAGAATATTATATTTTACGAAAATAATTGTACCTATTCTATGATTAATTTTATTATAATTTTTAAAAATTATAAAGCATTTTATCAAATTTTTTTAAAAAAACTGAATTCATGAGAAAAATTTTATTATTTATGAAAATAATTGAATTCTTGCAACGAATTTTAATAAAAATTTTTTTTAAAGAATTGAAGTCCTGTGAAGAATTTTATTTGTGGAAATAATTGAATTCCGGAGAAAAATTTTATTATTTATGAAAATAATTAATTTCTTGTGAAGAATTTTATTCAAATTTTTTAAAATTATTGAATTTCTCAGAATTTTAAAAATCTTTTTGAAAATAATTAAATTCAATTGAGAAATTGCCTTAAAAAATTGAAAATAATTGAAATCTGACGAAATTCATTTTATACTAATATTTATTCGAAAATTCTACTCGAATTCAATTATTTACTTATAAAAATAAATATTTTATTAAACAATTAAAAGTTTCTTAAAATTGAATTTTCATAAAGAATTCTATCAACAAATTTTAAAGAATAATTGCATTTTTCGAGATATTTGATGAAAATTGTATTCAAAATAATTGAAATTCTGCCAAGAATTTTATTAAAAGTTATTAAAATAATTAAATTTTTTTGATAAATTTTAATAAAATTTTTAAGAATTATAACTTTTTTCGAGGAATTCCATTAAAATTGTATTATTAACAATAATTGAAATTGAGCATTGAGTTTTATAATTTATGAAAATAATTGAATAATATATGAAAATAATTTGTAAATAATAGAATTCCTGTGAAATTTTTATTATTTATGAAAATAATTAAATGTTTGCGTAGAATTTTATTAAATTTTTTTTTAACTAAATCGAATTCTTTCATGAATTTTTATTAAAGTAGTAGATATTAAAAATCATTGAATTGAGAAAAGTTTTTGAGAATAATTAAAATTTTGCCAAGAATTTTATTAAAATTTTTGAAAATAATTGAATTTCTGCAATAATTTGTAACTTTTCCAAAATTAAATTTTTTTTTCGTGTTTTTAACTAAAATTCTTTTTTCGAATAAAATTCATTAAAAATTGAAATATTACAAAATTTTAAATCAAAATCTTTAAAGTTCATCTACTTATAAAAATTGTAAACGCAATTCTTTTAAAATTGAATTAATTTTGAAATTAGATTTCAAGAAAAAACACAATTACTTTAGAAAACAACAATTTTTCAGGATTTCGATCAAAATTCCCTGACTTTTACAGAATTTTTCAAGTTTTATAAAATTCCCTGACATTTCCAGGTTTTTAGGTTGCGTAGCAACCCTGCACCATTAAAAAAATCGGAATCAGAAAAAATGGACAAAACGAATTTACCTTGAGTTCCTCATCACTGTCTTCCTCCTCTGGTTCTTCGTCCTCCCTCTTTTCCTCCTCAGATTCGCTGTTACTGTCGCCATAGATGCCCAGACCTATATCATACAAATTCGAATTAGACAAAAAGAAAAGACTTCAATGACATTTTGTTAAATTAAATAATTAGGAAAAATAGTTTAGCATGGTTGGTCAGGCGGTTCTCTTCGACTGAACGAAATTCAGTCGCAAAAGAACTATTCTCTATTTTTAAGAAATTATTTATTTTTCACCAATAGCAAATCTTATTTTTAAAATTATCAAGTTTTAAACTATCACAGGGTTGCCATAAAAATTTAATTTTCTTTTTCCCTGATTTCCAAACGAAATTTTTTCTTTTGTGCCCGACCCTAAAGAACTTACTCCAAGAAATAAATTCGCTCTAGAAATTTATTTATTCAAATACTGAAAAAAATGTTCTAATCCTGTTATTTGCGAATTTAAATTATTAAAAATTAATATTATTAATTAATTTAAATTATTCGAAACCAAAACAATTTAAAATATTTTTTAAATAAATATTTAATAATTTTTATTTTCTCAAAAATTCAATTTTTTTTAGTGCTTTTAATTAAAATTCTTCTATAAATCCATTATTTTTGAATAATTAATTAAATAAATAAATACTAAAAAATTTAACTAATTTCTAACTTTTTCCTGGATTTCATGACTTGTGGCAATCCTGTGATAGTCTTGAAATTGTTAGAAATTGATTTTTTTGAAAAATTCTGAATTGTGGGTTGTGATCAGCGATTACTGTCAAGTAATTAGACCCTCTGATCATTCCTAGATGGACCATGCCTTGAAAATCTGTAGATAAGAGCCACTTACCAAGTTTCCGAGTGATCTGAGCAAGAGGGGCCGTGTTGTTGAAGGATGCGACAGGGGGCTCTCCTGCAGGGGCTTACAATAGATACGCATTTAGTAACCAATTTTACTGAGATCCATTTCACATACTGGATCCCCCCTCCCCCTAATTACCGCCCTTCTCTTTTTCCGTATTATTTTTCAATCACCGAAAATGCCACCCTAAACAGCCCTCTTTTTGTCAACACAGACATTGTCGAAAAGTTTCTGCCTTCTTCCTCATCTCTATTGTCAGCAACAATAAATTATTATTATTTTCAACAATTAAAGGAGGAAAAAGAGCTTAATTTCAATTCTAAATTGAAGTTCAGTTTTACAATGATAGTGATTCAATTTTACCAAAATCACATAATGAAATGAAAGATTAATTTAATTCGCAGGCATCACAGTTGGTCCCCTTTTCCCCTTTTGTCCCCTTATTTCGATTTTATCACCTTTTTCACCTTTTTTGACGATTTGTCACCTTTTTCACGTTTTTTTAATAAAAAATAAATTTTTTTTTTGAAATCTTTTTCAAAGTGTAATCATAAAATTTAGACTCAAAGTTATAGAATTCAGTGCGTTTTATTTCTGATTTAGATTATTAACACCACAACATAATATAAATGTTTTATAAGGTGGTTCATTCAACAGAATGCAGACCTCTAGAAAAATAATTAATTAACATTCAAATAATTAAAATATTATTAAAATATTACTATCATAAAATTATAATTTTGAAATTATTTAATTATTTTATTAATTTATACATTTCAAAATTAATTGCGTTTTAAAACAGTATCCTTTACAATTTTCATAAATAAATGAACTTGAAAAGATTTTAATTTTAAATTTTATAAAATTTCAATTTTTAATGAATTTTATTAGAAATTCTAAAGAATTAAAATTTTTGCAAAAATTTTCAAAATTTAAATATTTCTGAAATTTGTTAAATTTTTTAATATATATATATATATATATATATATATATATATATATTTAATAAGTTTCAAATAATTCCAAAAATTCAATTATTTTCAAAATTAATAAAATTCTTCGCAAAAATTCAATTGTATTAAAAATTTTTTTTAAATTCTCGTAAAAATTTCAATTTTCTTTATATATAATAAAATTCTTCTTCGAAATTCAATTATTTTCAAAAATTTTAATAAAATTCTGGGCAAAATTTCAATTATTTGCAAAAAATTTCCTAAATTCATTTTCTATAAAACAAACACAATTTTTGTAAAATTCTTCGAAAAAAGGCAATTATTTAAAAAGATTTTTATAAAATTATTCGCAAGAATTGAATTATTTTGAAAAAATGAATATTTTAATTTTTAATTCTTCACAAGAATTCAATTATTAGGTATTATAAATAATAAAATTCTTCTCAGGATTTCAATTATTTTTAAAAGTTTTAATAAAATTCGTTGCAAGAATTCAATTATTATTATAAATAATAAAATTCTTCTCAGGATTTCAATTATTTTTAAAATTTTTAATAAAATTTGTTACAAGAATTCAATTATTTTCATAAATAATTAAACTCATCCCTGGATATCAATTATTCAGAAGAATTCAATTATTATTATAAATAACAAAATTCTTCGAAAGAATTGAATTATTTAAAAAAAATTTTTGACATTATTTGTTTATTAGAATTTAATAATTATTTTCAATGCATTTTTTATTAAATTTCTTGAAAGAATTCAATTATTTTCAAAAATATTAATAAAAAAGTGAGGAAAAGAATTGAATTATTTAAAAAAAAATTTTTTTAAAGTCTACTTCGAAATTCAATTATTTTAAAAAGTTTTAATAAGATTTTTGGCAACATTTCAATTTGGAACAATTTTTCTAAATTCAATAATATTCAATATTTAAATAAATTTTTATTAAAATTCTACGCAAACGTTTAATTATTTTCATAAATAATAAAATAATTTCACAAGAATTCTATTATTTACAAATTTTTTTATAAATTTCTTCTCAATAATTCCATTATTTTCGTAAATAATTAAACTCATCGCAGAATTTCAATTTTTTTTAGTACAATTTTAATCAAATACCTCGAAAAATATAATTATTTTTTAAAAATTTTATTAAAATTCGTCGAAATTTAATTATTTAAAAATTTCTTGATAAAATTCTTTATGATAATTCAATATTAAGAAAAATTCAATTACGTATTCAATATAAATTATTTATTTTTTTATTTAAATAAATTAAATTCTCGTAGAATTTTCTAATAGAAATTGATTATAGTGAATTTCAGTTAAAATTTTACATAATAATTGAATATTAAAAGCATGAAGTTTTAGAAATAATTGAATTTGGAATAAGTTTTAAATTGAAATCTTTGAAAATCTGAATTTTTCGTATTTTTAACTAACAATTCTGTAGAATTAATTTTTTCAAAAAGTTTAATGGAAAATATTCGAAATTTCGTAAAATTGAATTGTAAATAAATACATTTGAAAATTATCAGAATTTAAAAAAAATTATTGTAAATAATTGATTTAATGAAGAATTTTAGTTAAAAATTAGAAATAGAAAATATTTGAGAAAATATTAATTGAATATTAATTGAATTAAAATATGAAAATAATTTTGAAGAAGTTACAGTAAAAATATTTTTTATAGTAGAAAATAATGATCTTATCACTCAGTCATCTTTAATTATTATAAAACATGAAGAAATCGATTGCTCCGAGTCGAAGACTCGGAGTGATCACTTTCTTCATGTTTTATAATAATATTCTCATAAATTGTTGAATTTCAAAAAGATTTGATTTTGAATGTTTTGAAAATTTTGTGGGAACTCTGATTAAAATCGAATCATTTTTAAAAAATTTTATGGAAGCTATATGATAAAAAAATTTGAATTATATATTCAAGTTGTATAAACAAATAAATTTTTATCCCCTTTTTGAGGGAAATAAATTCCCCTTTTCACCTTTTTTTTTTTTGAGGAAAAAAGGTACTGTGATGCCTGAATTCGAGAAAAGAAATCATTGTTGCCTCTGAACTTTTATCTACTAAAAAGAATTGATATATCCAAAAAATAATCGGTTTTCTTTTAAAGATTCATGCAAAAGATATTCTTAGCACATGAGTCCTGAAAACACAGTAAAGCACAGGGCATGTTTCTGAAAAACATTAAACAATTGTATAACTACAAATGGAAACACTGTTTTTAATGCTCGTTGAAGAAGATGTACAATGTGGCATGTAATCGTTCGCCACAAACTGGTAGCAGAATGAATTAATGATCTCTTTACTTGAATAAAGCAAAAGTTCGAAATATCGATCTGTTAGTTCTATCAGGTGTGTATCTGGGGTACCTTTGGCTCGTGCGCGGCTCCAAACCTCTCTGCAAACCGATGATATTTCTTCGTTTGTCACTTCCAACAGAATTTCCGTTAGGGACCTTCGGACTTTTAGCATCTGTTGAAAATGTTTCTCAGTGTTATTTTCGAGTTAGTCGATTTTTCGACTTTATTGTTTCGGTTATCAACTAACCACATCTTGTAAAATTTCTTCCCGCGATCGCTTTGGTAGTGATGGAGCGAAAGTTGCGATGGGACTTCCCTCTTTTGCTGAACGTGAATCGGGCGATTCTGCATCCCTGAAACGTGAACGTCGTGGGCGACTGTGATCCGGACTGCGATCGACATTTCTTTCCGTCTCGTCATGCCTCGATCCTGTCTCTTCCTCTGTTTCCTTCTCCGAATCCGAATCCTGCATAAAATATTGAAAAACCTCGTCATTTCCGAATTAAATCTTAATTTTCTGATTTCTTACGAATTTGCTCTTGCTGGGATTGAGAACGGCGCGAGCTTCATCTTCGGCTTTTTTTCGTGCTTCCATTTCTTGCTTTCGCAATTCCTCTTGTCTCTCTCGTTCGACTGCCTTCTGTTTTTCTCTCTCCATTTTTTCTAGACCTTCTCTTATCCATGCGGGCAATTGCCTTCGTTTAGCTGCGTCTATAAATAAATTCAAATATTTATGTACTTTCTAGATAAATCGATTGTATTTAGAATTTACAAAATATGTAATATTTTATTTATTTAATACCTAATGTATATGGATCTTCTTCAGGCGTAGGTTCTCTTTCCTCTCGGGATCTCATTGGATCTACGCCTCGAATTGGTGGCATTCTATTAGAATGACGCATTCCCTTTAAAAACGGTGGCGGTTGAGATGACATTACACCAGATTGATCTCCTGACCAATAAGGTGGCACCTGCTGATGATAAAATACAAAATAAATAACAATTCATAAAATTTCAGGGTGTCAACAAAAATTTAATTTTGCTTTTCCCTAATTTCCAGACATTTTCACTTTTTCCCTGACACTAAAGAATATTCTGATTCACTCTCGAAACTATTAGATAAAACGAATTCAAAAAATTCAAATTCAAACGTTTTTGAAATTCAACAACTTTAAAAGAATATTTTATTATAAAACATGAAAATATCTCCACACTTTGGTCAAAAATTTAAAATTATTAAAAATTATCAAAAATTCGAAAAACCGATTTTTTTAAAATTCAACATTTTTTCTTCTCTTTTATGGCGTTTAGCTTTAATATTTTTGGGCTCTTCAAAAACACTTTACTTAATTAAATAATCTTCACCCTTTGGTCAAAAATTTAAAATTATTCAAAATTATCAAAAATTTGAAATTAATTTCCAACAAACCTGATTGTATGGCTGTGCATTTGATACTGAATTATAAACATAAGGAGATGGTGCTGACGGTGGAGGCACATTGAAATTCCCTGAAATCTGAGGCGCTGAAGGTGCAACAGGAGAATTGCCCAGTCCAGTGGGTTTTCCATCGGGTCCAATAGTTACTCCCGGGGGTGGCACTCCGCTCCATTCCCAATTTCCTGGTCCAGGTCCAGCTGCATTCCAATGTCCCCATTGATTCCACTGATTCCAACCATCTAAAAAAATTTGAAATAAAAAAAAAATTAATAAGCAAGCTGACGTAAAGTTTCACTTAACATTTTTAATTATACAGTAAGCATTGCCCCTTAACAAAATTATCTTCGTCAAATATTTACCTTCCTGTCTCATAAAAAAATGTAAAGTTAAGAAATTAAAATGAGTATTAAATAAGAAAATAATTTTGAAACTTTCGACTCTTTAAAGAGCCCTACGCACCTGAATTATTTTTATGTGATTTCTTGTGGAATATTGTTTTTTCCTTGGGTGTATCATTACCTCTCATCATAATATAGTAGTCTGCAGTAAACGAAATAAACAGAAAAGTTTAAAAACTTTTGAGAAAAATAATAGAACAAGAAAAAAGTTCTTTACTGATTAAAAATAATTATTTTTCAAAGATTCTTTTTCTCTCTGTCAATAACAGAAAATAATAAAATTGAATTATAGTAAAATATTTGAGGAATAAAACAATATTATTTCGCCCCTATGAAATAATAATAATATATTCTCAATACCTGAACCACTTATACTTGGTGCTGGGGGTGCTGGGGGAATGTCATCGTCTTTAGTGTCCATATCCATTGGAGCTTCTCCTCCTCCATCGTTGTCCGATTGTCCCGTATCAATTGAGGGTGGCGGTGGGGCAGGGGGAACGACTGTTTCCTTCATTTTTATCCACTGTTGAGCTAATGCGGCCCAATCGACTATTAAGACAAGAAAAAATTATTCATTGCAGTAAGAAAATTCTCAAAAATTATAATCAAATTCTTTAAAAGGATTCAATTATTTTCAAGAAATATTCGAAATTCAATTATTTTCAGTATCTGGTATTTTCATCAAATTTTGCAAAAGAAATCAAGTATTTAAAGAGAAATTTTTATAAAATTCATCCAAACTTGAATTATTTTTATTATTAAGTAATTCAATTACTTTTACTAATAATAACATTTTTCATGAAAATTCAATTTTTTAAAAAAATGTTTGATACAATTCTTCAAAATAATTCAATTATTTTCATAAATAAAGTTTTCCCCAAGAATTCAATTATTTAAAATAAAATTTCATAATATTTATAATATTTTGAAAAAATTAATGATTTAAAACAATGTTTATAAACTTCTTATGAAGAATTAAATTATTTTTAAAATAACAAAATTTATCACAAAAATTTATTTCTTTTTTAACATTTTAAGCAAATTTTTCACAATAATCCAATTATTTTCATAAATAATAAAATTCTTCTCAGGAATTCAATAATTTTTGAAAATTTTAAAAAAATTCTTTGCAACTATTCAATTATTTTCATAAATAATAAAATTCATAGCAGGATTTCAATTATTTTCAATACAATTTTACAGAAATTCCTCAAAAAATGTAATTATTCTTAAAAATTTAATTTCAATTCCTCGAAAAGATAAATTATTTTAAAAAATGTTTTTTTTTAATTCTTTAGAAGAATTCAATTATTTTTAAATATTATTAAAAAATTGTTCGAAAGAAAAAATCAATTATTTTAAATACAATTTTAATTAATTTTTTTTGAAATAATTCAATTATTTTTTTTATATTTTAATAAAATTCTTCACAATAATTCAATTACTTTCACTAATAATATTTTTCATGAAAATTTAATTTTTTAACAAAAAGTTTGATACAATTTCTAAGTAAAAATTCAATTATTTTCATAAATAATAAAACTTATCCAAGAATTCAATTATTTTCATAAATAATAAAACTCATCCAAGAATTTCAATTATTTTTAATACCATTTTAAATTAACTATTCGAAAAATTCAATTATTTTCACAAACAATGTTTTCCACAAGAATTGAATTATTTAAAATAAAATTTTTATATAATATTTATTATATTTCCAAAAAAAATTAATTATTTAAAACAATGTTTATAAAATTCTTATGAAGAATTCAATTATTTTCAAAAATAACAAAATTTTTCACAGAAATTTAATTCCTTTTTAAACATTTTAATAAAATTTTTCGCAATAATTCAATTATTATCATAAATAATAAAATTTTTCGCAGTAATTCAATTATTTTCATAAATAATAAAATTCTTCTTAAAAATTCAATTATTTTTGAAAATTGTAATAAAATTATTTATAACTATTTAATTATTTTCATAAATAATAAAATTCATCGCAGGATTTCAATTATTTTTTATACAATTTTACAGAATTTTCTCAAAAAATGCAATTATTCTTAAAAATTTAATTTCAATTCCTCGAAAAGATCAATTATTTAAAAAAATGTTTTTTTTTTAATTCTTTGGAAGAATTCAATTATTTACATAAAAAATTCTTCGAAAGAATTCAATTATATTGATAAATAACAACTAAATTATTCCCGAAAATTCAATTATTTTGAGGCATTTTAATAAAATTCTTTGTAAAATTCAATTATTTTTATAAATTATTGGTTTACTCAATTATTCAAAAATCCGCTGTAACCATATTAGAAGATAAAAATAATTAATATACACAATTCCTTATAATTTAATTTCTTCTTACTTAAAACATTTTTTTCTCCAGCGGATTCTAATTGAAAAATAACAACTTTCAGATTCAAAAAACTTGCCAAATATTATTAAAATTTGATATTATTCCATTAGTAAATTATATATTTGTAGAAATTTTTTTATTTAAGACAATATGGTCATATATTTAAATAAAATTTAAATATTTAAATAATTCATTTAAAGTGCAAATAAATAAATACAAATAATATATTTTTTACTTTATTGATAAAAGTTTACCGGAGACTTATAATGTTCACATATAAACAAATTTACATTCAAAGAATATTAATTCTCAACTAAATTCAATTAATATCCTCATCGATTTCAAATATAAAAGAACAGTAGAGAAAGTTTAAAAACAGGATGTACATATTAATTAAAAAAAAAAATCTTGGATATAGAAAAATGAGAAAATGTAATGGAATAAAAATTTAATTTTCCAATTACCTTGATCGTTGCTCATATTTTGATAGGTGGAAGGATTTAGAGCCCATTGTGTCGGATAATCCTTTCCCTCAAAGAGTTTGCCAGTCAATTCCATCTTTAGATTTTTTGTTTTTAAATCAATTAATTTTCACTAGTCTGCGTCGTCAACATGGCCATAGTAACTGAATTTGTTCAATTTTATGCGATCGAGAAATATCGAGAAAAATTGTTAAACATAGGGCGAGTCGTAATCAAAACTTTTATAAATACTTACACTAAACATTTTAGAATTCTTTTCATCAAATTAAGAAACTTTAAAAAACTCTATTTATCTTAGAAAATTGTTCTTATCTATAAAGAATAGCGGCTTGGAACAACTAAATTTCTATTTTACACACCATTTTTTTCCAGCTACTGATCGGCAGGAAAATGCAACATTAAGGCGGTGTTTTCAATGTTTGGAGTAGTTTCTTGATTGTCTGTCCTTTTCTTTCTGCAGTTAATTATAAAGGTGCAATCCCACCGTAAGAGCTTGGAAAATCATACACAACTTTTGTAAAAACTGTTTCTTTCTCCAATGACAGTTTGTTTAGCTCTACATTTTCCGTTTTTTGTAAGAAAATGTAAAGTGAGACAAACTTATGCCAAGAGAAAAAGACGGTTTTTCCAAAAGTCGTGTAAATTTTCATGCGAGAGAGAGAGAAAGACAAGAAAATAACATTTCTCCAAAAGTCGTGTGATCCTACCCTTATTATGTAGAATTCACACTGTACATACGATAATTCTGTACGCATAAACCCATCCCTGTCTTTTACCCTGTTTCCGTCTGATTCCGTCATTCCGTGTCGTCGGTCCGTGTGTAAAACGTGTGAACTGTGAAATGGTGTGAAATTTAAATACCCTAAAAATATGGCATTTATAGAAAATGATAATTTATTGAAAGTTATTTCAGTTTTAAAATTATTAAAAAAAAATGGTGATCTCGATGAAGATAAATATTTTCTATACCAAAGCACAAAATGGCGAAATATTTTGAAATACTCAGTACTGGAGTCATGGCTGAAACATCACTGTCAATTGGTAAGTGTTTAATGTGAATTTATGAATTTATTATACGATAAATATAGTTGAGTACTCATTTGGAATACTTTTTTTAATTTTGTTTTCTGTCCTATACAAATATTAAAGAATTTTTCATATAAAACAAGTAGAAAATCAAAAACCCTTTTGAGGTTATGTTTGATTGTTTTTTCCCATTATTGACGCTTTCAATTGTATAGATTTTTCATTATTGAGTAATAAATTGTAGAAGTAAAATAAGTAAATATTGTATAAATAATCAGAATAATAATATTTTATACCAATAAATAGATTTAAATATTAATCACTTTTAGATTTTTGTAATGTATCTATTTACCAGATTAGGTAAAATTTAATTTTCTATATTAATTATTCATGTAATAAATAAAATAAAACTTGTATTAGAATGTTTATAGGTCTAATTATCATTTTCTTGTAATCCACTTCAGGTAAGATTAAATACTCTTGCTTTAATAAGCGAGTCAAAAAGAAGTACACAGCCGTTTACACCTTCAGAACTTGATTTAATTCTTCTATTTTTAAAGTATAATTTAGAAGAAAAGATGGAATTTGTACCGTTTATAAAAAAGGTAAAAGTCAATTATTTACTACTGAAATTTTGATATGTTTTTCAGGGTGTCTTCTAATCGGGAAAACCGGGGATAAGCCAATAATTTTATGTCACCAATATTATAATTTTATTTTTAAAAATTTTTTCGCAATATATTCAATTATTTTCATAAATAGTAAAACTCATTGCAGAATTTCAATTATTTTTAATACAATTTGAATCGAATTCCTCAAAAAAATGTAATTATTCTTAAAAATTTTATTAAAATTCGTCAAAAGAATTCAATTATTTCCATAAATAGCAAAATTCTTCAGATTTACTAAATTCTTTGGAATATTGTTTTAAAAAAAAATCCTTCACAAGAATTCAATTATTTTCATAAATTTCCATAAAATTCTTCGCAGAAAACAATTATGTTTAAAATTTTTTTAAATTCTTCTCAAAATTTCAATTATCTTTATAAATAATTAAATTGTTTTCCACAATTCTATTTTATTTTTAAAAATTTTAATAAAATTCTACGAAAACATTTAATTATTTTCACATGCAATAACATTCTTTGGAAGGATTCAATTACTTACTAAATATATTAGAATTTCTCACAGGAATTCAATTATTTTCAAATATTTTTTAAAATTTGTTCGAAAGAAATCAATTATTTTAAATACAATTTTAATTAAATTTTTTTGAAATAATTAAATTCTTTTATATTTTAATAAAATTTTTCCCAAGAATTCAATTATTTACATAAAAAATTCTTCGAGAGAATTCTTCGAGATAAATAACAAAATTATTTCCAAAAATTCAATTATTTTGAGGCATTTTAATAGAATTCTTTACAAAATTCAATTATTTTTAAAAATAACAATATTCATTACAAGAATACAATTATTTTTAAATTAAGAAATTTATTCTTGGAAATTCAATATTATTTTAAAAAATAATAAATAAAATCTTTTGCAAGAATTCAATTATTGTCAAAAATTTTAATTGAAATCTTTGTAAAATTAATTATTTTTAAAAACTTTTTGCAATTCAATGATTTTCAATATCTATTTTCATAAAATTTTAAACAAAATTCAATTATATAAAAAATTTTTGTAATAATCTTTGTAAGAATTCAATTATTTTCATAAATACAAAAAAAATCATCGATAAATTTCAAGTATTTTTACAATTAAAGTTTCCACAAGAATTCAATTATTTAAAATAAAATTTTCATAATATTTATTATATTTCTAAAAATTAATTATTTAAAACAATATTTACAAAATTCCTGTAAATAATTCAATTATTTCCAAAAGTTTTAATAAAATTCTACGCAAACATTTAATTATTTTCATAAATAATAAGATTCTTTGGAAGGATTCAATTACTTTTATAAATAGTAAAATTTTTTGCAGAAATTCAATTAGTATCAATATAATAAAATTGAATTAATCAAATTTTGAATTATAATTATGAACAGACAAGATTATTTAAAAAAATTAAAAAAAATTCTTGGTTTAATTTAATTATTTTTCAAATTTTTAATTAAAATGATTAAAAAGACATTATTTTCAAAAAATTTAAAGAAACTCGTCATAAGAATTTAATTATTCATAAAAATTTTGAAAGCCATTTGTAGATTTATTTATGTTCGAAATCAAATAAATTTAAATTTGATGAAAAGAAAAACGGAGAAAAATTAGTACAAAGTCGGGAAAAACCAGAAATTTTCTTGAACGAAAATAGTAGACACCCTGGTTTTTCAATATTTATAATAGTTATAATATTTAAATAATATTTGTAATATTTACAATATTTGCAGGTTTTGAGACGTGCCGATGTTAGCATTGTTGCTCTGCAACGACAATTATCTATAGAAGAAAAATCATTGGAATGTGGTGAAATTGATTTAGAAGAAGGTGGCTTAAAAATTGACGAACGCATTAATTTAATGAGAATAACCATAAAATCCTACTATTCATTTTTCTCATCACTGAAAGAAATTTGTTTAAAAAATATTTATCCTGCAGCTGTACATTGTCGTGCACATTCAGCATTACAAATATTAATTTTAATGCAAGAATTTTTAAAGAAAGAATATACGATTAATTTATGGACACACGAGGACACTGAACATTTAGTACAATGCATATTTACCGATTCATTCGAAGCAAATAAGGCATTAGCGTTCAAAGTGATTAAAGAGAGTTTGGATTCAAATACATTGAATGTCAATGAGAGAGAAATTGTTAGGGAATTAATTGACACGGCATTAAATTTAGCGAATAGCATGAGACCAACTGATTCAATTACAGCATCTTTCATGTTTAAAATGGTCGTTTTATCGAAAATTATTGACAGTGTTCTACTTGATTTTATTGATTCTGAAGAAATAGCCAATTGTCACACTGAAAAGACTTTGCTTACAATGATTAAAATTCTCATAAATCGTTTAAAGGTTTGTTTATTTTTGGTTTAACGAAAACTGTTTGTTTTAGATTAAAATAAACGAAAATTGTCTATTTTAAACAATAGTTGAATATAAAATTTTTGTCTTAACTAAAATTACTTTTTGGATTTTTTTCAGAATCCTGTACAAATGGCAAAGATAAATATTGTTTCGGCGTGTAGTAAACATTCTTTATATGGTTATCTTTATTGTATATTGAGTTTACTGCAAACACTCGATTTGAGGTATATTTTTCATATTTTCAAAATATTTCCTTTTTTTCGACTGACAGGCTTCGCACTCATCTACTAAAACCTACTATTTACTACTTTTTTCACAATTTGCTACTATTTGGATACTTTTTTAGATTTATGACACTAAAAGCTACTTTTTTCTTTATTTTTGGGGGAAATTTGCATCACTTTAAATTCGCTAATAGTTGAAATAAAAATAAATTGTAATAAAGCTTTTCAATTGAATTTTAATTTATTTAAAATATTTCAAAAAATTTTTCGAAGAAAATCAATTAAAAAAACTTTTTATAAAATTCTACCCCAAGAATTCAATTATTTTCGCAAGCAATAACATTTTTCACGAAAATTCAATTATTTAAAAAAATTGAAATAAAGAAAATAAAGAATTAAATAAAATTCTTCTCAAAAAAATTCAACTATTTCATAAATAATAAAATTCTTCTCAAAAATTCCATTATTTTTTTAAAAATTGATAAATTCTTGAATTCTTTCTTTAATTCTTCACAATATTATTCAATTATTTTCCCAAATAATAAAATTTTTCACGAGAATTCAATTATTAAAAAAGAATGAAATAAATTTCTTCTCAGAAATTCAGTAATTTTTTAAAAAATTGATAAATTATTTCTTTAATTCTTCACAATTATTCAATTATTTTCTCAAATAATAAAATTTTTCAAGAGAATTCAATAATTAAAAAAAAATTAAAATTAAATTCTTTGCAAAAATTCAATTATTTTCATAAATAATAAAAATTCTTTTCAGAAATTAAATTTTTTTTAAAAAATTGATAAATTCTTCATAAGAAAACATTTTAAAACAATTGTTTTTTTTTTAAGATAAAAATTTAGAAAATAATTGAATTTTTCAAAAATTTATATTTTAAGTTATTGGTTGTTTGCTTTTTTGTTTTCTAACTTTTTTATTAATTTTTCTTTTCAAATATTTTTAATTTTAAAATTATTGAATTCTTGCGAAGAATTTTACAATTTATAAAAATAATTGAATTATATTTAATATTTTAAAAAATAATTCTATTCTTTTGAGAAATTTTATTAAAATTTTATTTAAAAATAATTGAATTTCTTTGAAGAATTTTATTTTTTATAAAAAGAATTGAATTCCTTCGAAAAATTTTATCAGAATTTTTAAAAATAATTGTATTCTTTCGAGAAATTTTATTAAAATTGAATTAAAAATAATTGAATTCCTCCGAAGAATTTTATTATTCATGAAAATAATTGAATTTCTTTGAAGAATTTTATTATTTTTGAAAATAATTGAAATTTTGGGAAAAATTTAAGGAAAATTTATAGTTAAATTCCTTAAAATAAATTCTACAAAAAGTAATTTCATTTTTCAAGAATTTTATTTAAAAATTGACATTCCTAATTAAATTTTTATATACAAATTGTGTCATTTTCTAATTGTATAGAAAATAATTTAATATTTTACAAAAAAATTCTTTAATCTACAAATTTCTTTCATTTTACAAATAATTTTGAAAATAATTGAATTTTTAAGATTAACTCAATTTTAAAAGTATTTTAATAATTTTTTAAAAAATTAAATTTTTGAATTATAATTGTAATTTCTTAAGTTTTAAAAAAGATATTTGAATATTTTTTAAGAAATTTATTAAACGTCTTGAAAGTTAATGAAATTTTTAAGGAATTTTATACAGAATAATAGGTTTAAATAGCCAGAAGTAAAAAATTTAAATAATTGAATTTTTGCAAAGACATTACTTTTTAAAAAAATAATTGAATTGTTTTAATGGATTTATTAAAATTTTAGAAAATAATTGAATTCTTTCATTAAATTTTATTAAAATTGTATTGAAAATAATTGTTTAAAATTAATAATTGAGTGTGAAGCTTGCGATGATTTTTTAAAGGAAATATTGTTACTTTTAATTCGTTTGTTTCAGGACATTGGAATCTGATAATTCTTGGCGAATGCTCATTGCCGAAATAGTTGACATATGTTTTCAGTTAATTTACATTGCGTCTGAAATTGTAAATAATTCATCGCCCGAAGGACACTTGCCAATGGATTTAAATGTACAATATAGTAATTCAGTGACAGATGAAAAAACAACTTTGGTGACTTCTCAAATGGTTCTTCTTTGTTCTTGGCGAATAATAAAAGAAACTAGTCTTCTATTAGGAGACATCACGTCAAGGAGTCCTATTTATTCCACAGATTCTGATCCTGGACTTATATCAAAAGAGCAGGTATGTTTTATTGTCTCGAAAAAATCACCTTAATTATTATTATTTAAAGTATTAAAATAATTTAAAATTGTAGATAATAAAAATAGGAGAACATTTTGTTATGCTTTTGTGTGGAACAAAACATAGAGGAGCAATTGATCAAGCGCACATTGGCTTTCAACAAATGTGCACTAAATTATTTTCCCTAAAAGATTCGTCATTTCGAGAATTACCTGTAATGTGGTTGCATTATCTATTTTTGGACATGACTGGATTAAAGAGTGGAAATTTTAAATTATGTTCAACGAGAAGAAGTGCCGGTGTTCCATTTATGGTTCAGGTAAGTCTTTCTTTCTATAAAAGTTTTGCAAAAATATTGTAATTTTATTTTTTCTATAGGCAATCACTTGCTGTATAACGAAACGAAATCTTGATCATTCAATTTTTCATTCGGTAATGAGAGTTCTACTTGGTTTTACGCAATTAAAAAATTCGGAGAATCTACTCACTGATATTAAGACTATAATGTACAATAGTACCATATTTTGTGAATTGGAGAAAAATTTCAATTCCATCAATGACAAGGAGCAAGTTCGAATTAATGATCTTGCGGAAATTAAAACTCATACATTAAATATATTGAGGGCACTTTTTAAGCATTATCGACTTAAGGATTTGGTTAAACCTTACGTTTCGGAAGGTTTCACTGCTGCTATGAAAAGTTACGATGAACAATCTTGGGCGGTATGTATAGAGAAAATTTTAATTTCATTTAAGTGTTAAAATATTTTTGTATAATTGAAAAGTGTCTCTTTTTCAGGAACGAAATGCGGCAACTTTGTTAATTGGAACTTTAGTAACGAGAACTTTTGGTGTATTGAGAACAAGGGATTATATAAATTTGACGACGCATAATAAAATGACAGGGAAAGTTTTTTTTGAAAAATATGGACAGTTGTTGCCATTTATGTTGGAAAAATTGCATAATTTTATAACAGAACGAGATGAAATGATCGATTGTAAAATGCAAACTATTCTATTGATTATATCAAGATTGTACGTTGGTAATGACATTGAAAATTCAAATTCTTCCTGGCAGGTTTGTATAGTAATAAATATGAAACCTATATTTAATAATAATAATAAGAAGAATAATAATAATGGAAATAATTGTAATTTTCAAGGTGGATAAATTTATCAATCTCGTATCACAATGTGGAACGAATCGAGTGCACAAAACACGGGAACTTGCAGCAAGAGCATTGGTATCGTTATTAACGGAAAATAACATTTGCGAGACACTGGAATTTCTGATAAAAAATGTAATGGAGACTAAGGAGAATTTAAATGCCCTTCACGGTTATGCGTTGCAGGTAAAATTTTCAAGGATTATTATTTTTAAAAATATCTTAATTTAATAAATTAAAAAATAAAAGAAATAAACAATTCATATTTTTTTCTAGCTGTACGAAATAGTAAGCGTATTCGAGTTGTCTGCAGAAATTATTACGAAAACTAAATTTAATGATTTTTTGCTAAACATGGAAAAGTCTGTTCTTCAAAGTTTAGAAGAGGAAAACGAAAATTCTGCTTGTTATCCTGCAGCTGCTACGTTTGTTACTATTTTATCTGAACTACTAAAGCAATCATCGAGCAGGTAATTTTAATTTTTTTCTATAATAACAAGGTTGCCACAGGTCAGGGAATTCAATTATTTAAAAAAATTTTGATAAAATTCTAGGTACGTGAACATTTAATTATTTTCATAAATAATGAAAATTTCATAACAATTCAATTATTTACAAATTTTTTTTATAAAATTCTTCGCAATAATTCAATTTTTTTTTCATAAATACTAAAAAATTTTACAGTGATTCAATTATTTAAAAAAAATGTTACTTACAATATTCTTCGCGGAATTTTAATTATTTTCAATAAAATTCCCTAACTTTAATAAAATTCTTGGCAAAACTTCAATTATTTTCAAAAGTTTTCCATAATTCAATGATTTTCCATATATCTACTATTTTAATAAAGTTTTAAAAAAAATTGAATTATTTAAAAAGAAATTTAATGAAATTCTACATTTGTAATATAAAATATATATTTTAAATATATATTTTTATATATTTTTTACTTTTTTTTTAAATTCTACTTTTTATTCTAATTATTTCATAAATAATGAAAATTTAATAGAAATTCAATTATTTACTAAGTTTTTATAAATTTCTTCCCAATAATTCAATTATTTTCATAATTAATAAAATTCTTTTTAAGAATTTAATTATTTCTATAAAAATTTCAATTATTTAAGAAAATGTTAATTATAAAATTTTTATTTTGACTAAATTTAATTAAAAAGAATTCTAATTTTTGAAAAATTTTAATAAATCAAATTCTTCTGAAATTAGTTCAATTTTATAATAATATATATTTTAAAAAGTATTAAAAATAATTGATTAATAGAAGAATTTTAGAAAAACAATTTTAGAAAAAAATTGAGTTTTAGAGAAGTTACAAATGATTGGAAAAATTCAATAATTGTCAAAAATTTTTTGTAAATTCTCGTCAAAATTTAATTTATCTTTATAAATAATAAAAAATCTTCTCCCAATGTTTAATTATTTTCAAAATTTTTTTTAATTTCTGTCCAAATTTCAATTATTTTCAAAAAATTTTAATAATTGAAATTCTGTAAAGCATTTTATTAGTTATAAAAATATTTGAATTCTTGAAACGAATTTTATTAAATTTTTTTGAAATAATTGAATTCTTTTGAGAAATTTTATTAAAACAGTAGATTTTCAAAATATTTGAATTTAAGCCAAGAATTTCATTATTTATGAATTGTAATTGAATTCTTTCAAAAATTTTTTGAAATAAAATTTTTCGATTAATTAATTTAAATAATTAAAAAAAATAAATATATTTATAAAATAAAAAAAAAAAAAAAAAAAAAAAAAAAAATTTATATTTATAAATTTATATTTATTTATTTTTATTTTTTAAATAATTGAAATCCTATGAAAAATTTTATTATTTATGAAAATAATTAAATTCTTATAACGAATTTAATTACATTTTGTAAATAATTGAATTCATGTGGATTACTTAAAAAAAATTGAATTTTTGCGAAGGATTTTATTAAAAATTTTGTAAATAATTTTTTTTTTTTTTTGAAATAATTTTATGGACGTTTAAATTATTATAAGTTGTTGAATTTCATAATTTAAATTCAATTATTCAATTATTTAAAAATTTGTTGAAAATTTTTTTATGAGAATTCAGTTTTAAGAAAAAATTCAATTATTCAATGAGATATTTATATTTGTATTTAGATAATTGAATTCTCGTAAAGTTTTAGATAATAGTTGAATATTAAAAGTTTTAATTATTATAAAATATGAAAAAATCGATCACTCCGAGTCGAAGACTCGGAGTTATCGATATCTTTATGTTTTATAATTTTTATAATATATTCTTAAAAGTTGTTGAATTTGAAGTTTTTGAAAATCTTAATTCTCATGGAAAAATAATAATGATTAAATATTTATTTAAAAAAGAAGTTATTGATGTTTTGGAATAATTTTACAATTAAAGAAATTCGTAAATAAATGTAATATAACATGTTTTTTAGTATTTAATAATTTTTGGAGTGAATCAGAATTTTCTTCAGGGTCAGGGAAAAAGTCTAAATTTTGTCTGTATATCAGGAAAAATTGGGGAAAAAACAAAATTAAATTTCTGTGGCAATCCTGAATAAAAAATTGTTATGCAATAATGTAGATAATTTTAAAGAAATTAATTCATATTTTCCATTTCTTTTTAGGAAACTTTTCGAAAATCGACTCCTTGATAGTATCATAATTAGATTAAAGATGCATTTAGCGAATTGTAAATTGTTGAAGGAAAAACCAGGAAAAGAAGTTTATGAAATAGAAGCAATGAATTTTATTATATCTTACATTCAAAATTCATTCGCTCGTGAATTATTCACCAAAAATGATGATGAAATAAATTTTTGGCTCTCCATTCTAATACACAACAATGAAAATATTCAAATAATAATTTGGAGAAATGTCTTTTCAATTACTGAGCAAATACCGATTAATTCGAAATTTCTTCACTATGCATTATCGATTGCATTCAATACGAATTTCGAATTAATTGACAATGTCGAAGTACACGATGCAATCTATGAATTTTTATATCTTACTTTATTGAATTTACAAGAATCGAATTGTAAAAGTTTAATTATAAATAATGATGTGGACAAATCAAAAGTAATTCATGAATTTTGTACAATTATTGGTGAAATGCTGACATCTCATATGAGAAAGAAGAGTTTCTATGAAAGAGGGATTTTTCTACAATTGACAGAGAAAGTGTTTGCATGTTTCTCGTCTGTCTCAAAGGTATATATTTTGAAAAAAAAAAATTCCAATTTCTCCGAAGGGTAAAATTAAAATTTCTAACAAATTTTGTTTAATTTCAGGAAAATTCCATAATGAATAGAAATGATGTCTATAAATTGATAGTCAATAATTCTTGGATGTGTTCTGCGGATATAAATTGTCGAATAGGAATTGCGAAGAATCTTTATGATCTTTATATAGAATCAGTAGATGTGAATGATAGTTGTAAGTTTATTCATTTCGATAATTTGCTTATTCTTAAATACCTTTATTTTCTATTTTGAATTTTTTCTTTTTGTAGACTTGATTTTGGATTGGTGGACAACGTTATTGCATTTATTACTAGACGATAATATGATTGTTCGTCAACACGCATCAATTGTAATCTGTGATATAAAACCCAAAACTCAATTGGGATGCCATTCTTTAATTATGGAAATATTTTTTGATAAGTTTTTTAATACGATTGGAAGTAGAAATCCCACATTAGGATTGGCCGCTCTCATTTGTTGGATCGTCACTTTAATGGATGATGAGGAACTCGAAATGGATGAAACGGAGGTAATCTTCTATATTAATAATCGTTGTATTCCGGTAATCTGTTCGCAGTTTGAAATTAGTTATTGATTGCTTTTTTGTTTCCTAACTTTTAAAAAAAAAATTCTTTTAAAATACTTTCAATTTTAAAATTAATTTATTCAAAATCATTGAATTCTTGCAAAGAATCTTATCAAAAAAAAATTTAAAGAGAATAATTGAATTCCTTCGAAGAATTTTTTTATTTATAAAAATAATTAAATTCGAGGGAAGAATATTGTTAAAATTATTTAAACTTTTAATTAATTTCTTTGGAAGAATTTCTTTTAATTTTTTTAAGATAATAGAGTTTTTTTTAATGATTTTAATTGAAAATTTTGAAAGCAATTGAATTTTATAAAGAAGAACTTTATTAAAATTATATCATGAAAATAATTGAATTACTGACAAGAATTTTATTATTTATAAAAATAATTGAAATGTTTTAAAGAAATAATTAAAATTTTAGAAAATAAATTAATTTTATGTAAATATTGAAAAATAATAAAATTCTTTCAAAGAATTCTATTAAAATAGTTTTGAAAAGAATTGAATTTCTGCAAAAGCTTTTACTACCTATTTAAAAAAATAATTGAATTGTTTTGGAGAATTTTATGGAAATATTTGAAAATAATTAAATTCTTTCGAGAAATTCAGTTAAAGTTGTTTCAAAAATATTTAAATTTCTGTAAAGAATTTTATTAAAATTGAATACCTACATATATTCAAAATAATTGAATTCATCAGAAGAATTTTATTATTTTTTGAAAATAATTGAATTATTTCAATTTTTTGACGAGTATATTTAAAAATTGCATTGAAAGTAATTTAATTTTCATATAGAATTTTTTTTAAAAATATTTTGAGAATAATTTAATTATTTTTAGAGAATTTTTAATTCTTGTTGCAATTGAGTTTTATGATAATTTTTGAAAAGATTAAAATTCTTTAGTATAACTTTATTTAAATTGTATTAAAAATAATTTAATTTCTGCAAAGAATTTTAGTATTTATAAAATTAATTGAATTGTTTCGAAAAATTTATTAAAATTTTAGAAAATAATTGAATTTTATGGAAATATTTAGAAATATTTGAATTCTTCAGAGAAATTTAATTATTAGGGGAATGTAGTCAAGGTTGGCCTACTGTCTAGGTAGGCCACTCGCGTTTTTTTGTCAAGTTCACTAGCGCCACCTACGCGCATTTTTGTCGAAGCTTGTCTTAGTGAAACCTAACTTTTTGTTCAATTACATTTTCGGAAAATCGAAAATTGTGTTTTCTGTGACGTCGGTACAAAAAAAGCTCAAAAAAAGTTTTGTGCATAATGTGAAAAACCATTAATAAAAGATAAAAAACAAATTGAATCGTCAAGGCAAGTATGCAGAAAATTTGTGGGACTCATGGTTGAAAGGAAAACAAAGTAAAAAATCGAATCCCGAAACGTATTTCTTTATGGTTACAACAATTCGGTAATGTTACTTACTGTCAAGGTCGGCCACTCTGTGTTTAAAATGCGCAAAGATGAGGACGAGCTACTTCATTTGCAAAAACTGCAATTCTGTATAACTCATAATATAATTGATCATCTTATTAATATTTTTATTTAATTTTATTAATATTTTAGTGCAAAACTTTTTTTTATTTATATTTATTTTTTTATATTGTTTATTGTTATTATTTTGTTATTTCATTAAGTTACAAACTGTAAACAATAAAGAATCAATTTTCCGTAACTCCAAACATGTTATTTTATTTTTTAACGATTAATGCCCTTTGAATTTTAAACATGGCCGACCTTGACTGTAATGGCCAACCTGGACTACAAATTTTTTTTTTTTTAAATCTTTATAACTTTTTCATTTTTAAACCTGTCAATTTACTTTGTACAGAAAAAATGTTCCTATTAAACATGACTTTCCAACCATATACTTCAATTGTCCAAATTCATTTTTAAAAAAAAGTTATAAACAAAAGTCAAAAAGGTGGCCGACCTAGACTATGTTCCCCTATTATTATTATTATTATTATTATTATTATTATTATTATTATTATTATTATTATTATTATTATTATAATTATTATTAATTATTATTTTTATTAAAAATTATTTTATCTAATTTCAGGTATTCAACAAATCGAACATTTACGAATATTTCGAACCAATGGGAATATCGAAAAAGTGCATTAATTGTATTCAATTAATAATTCAACAGTGTAGTGTCAATGAAATAATCCCACAGAATGTGAAAAACTGGTTGAACGAAAGATTGAATCTACAATTTTGTGAAATGGATTCGTTTCGTCAACTTATTGTCAATTGTAAAAGTCGAATTCCAACTCTTGAAGGTAAACTGCAAGATATTTTAGATCCATTTTATAAATCCAAATTAATACAACACGTTGGCTATGACGATCTTAGTCAACAATTTTCAAAGATCTCTTGAAACTGTTTTTTCATTTTTAATAAAAATATTTATTAAAAAAAAATTGTTTCGATGATTTCAGTTTTTTTTTTAAATAAAAAATAGGAATCCTTTTTTACTCGAATTTTGATTAAAAAAAAATTCTTTATATTAAATCTTAAGCCCGCAAATAAATTACCAAAATTCAATCGTTCTTTGGAAATTTATTTATAAATTACTTTTAATATACAGAGTTTTTATTTACTTGCTTAGAGAAGTTTTTTTGTAGTACGCACATAATCATCGGGAGTTTCTGAAAGAAAAATGTGTTTTGGTGTTTTTTCGTTGGTGATGTTATGCTTTAAAGCAGCTATATTCGATAATGCTTTAAATGTCCTAGGCTCCCAAATTGAAACGTCTGATAGAGCTTTACGATCAAGATGAACGTCGTATTTATAAAGACCGTCTCTCAGATTAAATCTGCTAATATCGTGTTGCATACAAGCAGCATCTAGACGCGTCTCCCAAAGCTAAAATATTTATTACATATGTTACATATCAATTATATTGATTCAAGTAATGAATTAATTCATTTGATTAATTTTATCAAATTTACCTCACGCAAATCTTTTCGTTTTATTTCTCGTGACTTGGTTGTATATTGTAGAGCGCGATGAACAGCACGAATTGTCATACTATAACAATTTCTCATTCGACCTCGAAAATGCTGAAAAATAATTTACTTTTTTATTAAATTAATTTATTTTCAAGTTTCTCTCTCACAGGGTTGCCACAAAAAATTAATTATGTTTTTCCCTGACTTTTCCCTGATTTCCAGAGAAAAATTTTGACTTTTTCCCTGACCCTGAAGAATATTCTGATTCACTCCAAAAATTATTAGATACTCAAAAAAATGTTCTATTACATTTATTTACGAATTTCGTTATTTAAAAATTTATTCCAAAACATCAATAGCTTCTTTTTTAAATAAATATTTTATAATTATAAAAAAAAAAGTTTTATCAACTTTTCAAAAATAATAACATTTTTGTGAGGAATTTTATTTATTATAAAAATAATAAAATTCTCATACCTATCAAAATTTTTCAAACTAATTGAATTTCTGCAAAAAATTTGAATAATATGTTTTAAAATAATTAAATTCCTGCGAAAAATTGTATAAAATATGAAAATAATTCAAATCTTACTAAGAAATTTATTATAATTTTCTAAAATAATTGAATTTTTTCGAGGAATTCAATGAAAATTATATAGAAAATATTTCAATTCTCATTAGATTCTTTTTTACATACAGAGATAATCATTATTATTATTCCATAGGAATTAAGATTTTCAAAAAATTTCAAATTCAAACCTTTATGAAATTCAACAACTTATAATAATTTAAACGTCGATCAAATTTTTCAAAAAAGAAAAAATAAAATTATTTAGAAAAATCTGAATTAAATTCTTCGCAAGAATTGAATTATTTCTATATAAGTAATTGAATTTCTTACATGAATTCAATTATTTAAAAAAATGTAATAAAATTCGTTGTAAGAATTCAATTATTTTCAGAAATAATAAAATTTTTCATAGGATTTCAATTATTTTTAATACTGTTTTACATTAATTAATCGAAAAATTTAATTAATTTTAAAATATTTTTGAAAGAATTCAATTACAATTCATAAATAATGGAATTTTTGTCTTGTTTTTAAAATAATTAAATTCCTTCAAAAATTGTATAAATTATGAAAATAATTGATATCTTGACGAGAATTTTATAAAAATTTTGGAAAATAATTGAATTTGGAGAAGAATTTTATTATTTTTGAAAATAATGGAAATTTCATCAGAATTTAAGGAATTTTTTTTAACAGAATTGAATTTCTAAGAAGGATTTTATTACTTCTGAAAATAATTGAAATTTTAACGAGAATTTTTTAATTTTTGCAAAAGTTCCTTGACAATTGTCAGTTAAAAGTATGAAAAATTTTATGTTGAAACCTTTTCAAAATTCTATTATTTTTAAAAATTCATTTTTAAACCAATTTTTATTAGAAAATTTTACGAGAATTCAATCATTCAAACAAAATAAACAATATTTATTGAATAATTAAATGTCAAAATTTTCAAGTATAATTGCATTTTTCGAGGAATTAGATTAAAATTGAATTAAAAATAACTTAAATTTTATGATGAGTTATATTATTCATGAAAATTATTGAATCTTTGTAAAATAATTTATTGTTTATGAAAATAATTTAATTATTGCAAAGAGATTTATAAAAAGTTTGAGGTTATGTTTGCAATGAAAATTCCCCGTATTTATAAATAATTACTTTAACACATAATTTAAATGTCGTGAATTTGTTTACAACAAAATTCAACTCACTTTTAATCTATGTTGCTAAAGAAAGTTTTATTTATGATTAAAAATACATACTGAGGCGAGTTTGAAAATTTTCCTTTTTCGCCAAAATTCATCAGGACCTCTTGATCTTGAAAGTAATTGCAAAGTTTTAAAAACCATGATGAATTTTTAATTTATTTCTTACGCTTTTCTTTTATTAATATGATTTCTATTTATTTATATTGATTTATATTATTTATATTCTTTATTCGTAACGCAAGAAGACTTGTCTTCTTGATTCAACGTTTTCAAATCAGTTATAGGTTATGTTCGATCAATGTAAAATTCGTATCGTTTGTTAAACTCCTTAACGTAAGATACGTAAGTTACATATTTTTAATATAATTTTTATCTCAAAGGTCAAATTATTTACAATGTTATTGTAAGTTCTTATTGTCCATTAAAAAAAGGGAAAAAAAGTATTGAAAATATACTATCATTACACAATTTTAACAAACAAAATTTTTTATTTTCTGTAACAAAATGTTACATTACAATAATCAGGTCTATCAGTGAAGGGCGGTTTCAAAATCAGGTATTATACAAAGAGAATATGGAATTTATTTTTTTTTATTATTAAAAAATAAAATCTCAAGATGAGGAAACTATCGCTGCTTGGTCATGTATTAATAGGAAATACTATAGTTAAAGTTTATGCAAGAAATACAATTTTTTTTCATATAAAAAATAATGCAAAACTATGTGAATGAAGTCACGTGACAATATTCCCACCCCTTCCATCCCAGGGGGAGGGCTTAATCAGTTGCCGACTGGAACTGTCCCTCTTTTTCCATTTCAATGAATTGAAGAAGGAAGTCCGATTGAAATCGTAAACAGATGACTGATAGGAGCCGCCCCTGGGGTACCTGAATACGCTGAATACAATGGAATTTCTGTTTGGCAACCATGTAATATTCCCATCTGCTCACTGTAAGACGTAACATAGTAGTACGTAACTCACGGTAAATAGCTTTCATCATTTTCTCTCCCCTTACATTAGACAAAGAAGCATTATACATTTATCCCTACGATTCATGTTTCCCGAACAAAAATTGTGCTCCAACCACACATTCCTTTCACTCGAATTGTATTTCGATGTGGAGAGAAACGCCATTTTGCTATTTCCTTACTCTTTTCTAAAGTATTTCTTTATTCAACATAAATTGTAAATTTAACATTTAGAGTAAAAGCTCTAGATAATTTGGTATGAGTGTATAAAATTCGGAGATGTTAAATTATTAAAAAAAAAGTGATTATTTATTATGTGTGCACTTGTGTGACAAAATTTGCATCGTGTTTTTTTATTCTTTTATTTATTTCTCGAAATTTTCATTTTACAAAATAATTTTCTTTTAATTTTTATTCAATATATATAAATGTGTGTGCACAATTTAAAAAATATACATTCTAATTAATTTTGTCACATTATCAAGTTTTTTTAAAAAAAAAGTGTTTAAAAAAAGGTTGTAATCATAGATTCGACAAGAAAACGTCTTCTATTCAAGGTTTGTATGTTTACATTTTTACGAAATGGAAAAAAACAAAAAAGAAAATTTAAAATATCGATTCGTCTTATTGTTCGTCTTATCTGAAATAACGGATTTAATTTTAATTTAATTTTCAGGAATATTGATATTTTTGTATTCTTATTTTTATTAGGAATTAATTTATCTATATAATTTGTTTTTTTTTTTGAGGAGTGCCAAAAATAGGAATGATGTACAGTCTAAAACCTTGCATTATCCCTCCCATATGTAGCCTAAAGAGCGGATGTTAAGTTTATAGTGGTGTTGATACAATACTCTTTCAAAAATTACATATATGTATACGTGTCTGAAAGCCTACAACCACAAACTCTCGAGCAAAGTTCCTCCTGTTCAACGCATTCCTATCTAACTGCCCGTGTGCCCGTCTCTTTTTACTGGTTTACAGCGTTGCCATATTTCCTGTAACAAATAAATAATTTTTAAATGTATTTAATTTTGTACGTATTTTTAATGGGGCATTTAATTCATATTATTGCTCATTAAAAATTCCCTCTTTTTTTTAATTTTTAATGTTTTGTTTTGCCTGTTATTTGTAGAGAAACAACATTAGGTTGCTATGTGACTTGTATTTTCTATTTTATTTTTCTAAAGTACCTAGAGAATATTTTTCAATGTAACTTTTGCAATATTCTCTCTCTCTCCTTTGATACTCAAACACAGTCTGTGTACTGTGATCCACTTTCTTATTGTTGCCAGATAACTTAGTCAATATTTTATCAGTTATTATTGCTTCATACACGGACATAAAGCGTGATTGAATTTAAATAGAATTAAAATAGTGTGATAAACATCGTGTGCGAGTTCTTAAGAATAATGACCCAAGTTTTATTCAGAAACAATAATGTGATATTTAATTTTCTTCTTTAATTGTCTTTTATGACTTCACTATAGTACGAGTCATTTTATTCTCATCGACGATTTTAAAAAACGTTTTTTTTCGTTAATAATAATTCTCGGTGTTTTTTTTTCGGTGTTTATTTTGAGCTGAAATTGTGCTTCTTAAGAAAGGCGAGATTTCTATTTTCGGTGAGTTTCATTTTATTATGCAAGGATTTGTCTAACAATGAATTATATTTGTTGTACTGTTATATTCGTATATTATACGGAATCGTATTAAATGAAGAGCAGTATTTATTGAAAAATACTGTATAAAATATTGATCGAAAAAACTATTTCTAAAGAAATGGAAGGAAACATCTACCTATTAATTAATTTTTAATTAATAAATAATATTATTTAAAAAATATAAAACAGCAAATATTGAAAAAAATATTTGTAAAATAGTATTGATTTCTCATCAAGATCAAGAAATACGAGATTTTCTTGAAACATTTCCCAAATTATTTTTATCTTGTGTGTGAATCGACTATATGGACAAAGTGTGACTTCAAAATAAGAATTCGACATATTTTTTGAAGTTTCAAAAAAATGGGGAATGCTTGTGTTTAGAAAGTTGAGTGAACGTCTTCGAAGAACTTTCTCATTTATTATTCACGAGTTCGAGACACTTTTTTGCAAATAATAATTTATTCAGAATTCCCAAAATGATAAATTGTCCAAAAATCATTGATTTGATATTCATGGGAGCATCAATATCAGATCAAGAAAACATTTTGGAAATTTTAGTGAATAAACAGAGAAAAATTGTCAACACAATGCGGAAAGAAGAAAAGAAGTGCGTCCAAGTTGGGGAAGTCAGACGGAAATTGAAGAAAATGAAGATAAAACTTAATGAAGTGTATAAAAGGTACCCCATCAAGTATTCAATTTAATTGCTTCTTCTTCTCTCTTGCGACTGGTTTTTTCTTGTCACACATTCTTTACTCATTTATCGCATAATATAAATATTTAATTATACTGACAAACCTATTTCATATCTTCATGTATATAATACTGAAAAAAATGATTCATCACTCCGGGGAATTCAACTTCAATCAAAATGGACTTTGGACTTTTGAAGCATGATATATCTGCATAATAATATAATGCAAAAAAAAGCAACGAAAGGAAAGTTTTTCGACACAAACTTTTTATTCGAGAATTTCAATATTTGAGTCACGTACGTCATTTCGCATTGGAAGAAAAGGATATTCAATCAAGATTTTGGACTTGGTTCTCGCAAGGTTCACAAGAAATGTACGCAGGACATCAGAACGAAGTAATATTTACGTATATTAAGTTTAATTATAATCGTAATAATTAAGATATATTTATTATAATTCAAATATTTCATCAATTATATATAATTATTAATTTATAATTATTAATTAACAATTATTAATATTATATAATTAAACTAGTATTATTTTTAGAATAAGTTAACGAAATGAAAGCTGCGATCAATACTGACGTCTATCATTTTTAGAATTTAAAATTAGATATTAAGATAATATTAATCACTTATTTCCGTTTTAAATTTCAGTTATCGATTAAGTTTTTTATATATATTTCTTTTCCTAAATAAAATTTTTTTTTTAAATTGTCTGTAAGAGAAAGACAAAAGACTAATTATTCCCAAATATTTAAGTCCCTTGTTTATAATTTTCGTTTATTGCTTTTTTTCCCCGTATATTGAATTTTTCCAGAGAATATTTTCGAAGTGTTTCACTAGAAACAAATATCTAATCAAAAGCTTAACTCTTTATCTCAATTATTGATAAATTTTAAAAGAGACTTTTTCGTCTAAAACAGGGTTGCCACAAAAAAATTAATTTTGTTTTTTCTCGGTTTTCGGAAAATTTTTTTTGACTTTTTCCCTGACTCTAAAAAATATTCTGAAGAATTATTAGAAAAATAATTAAATAATTATGCAAGGAAATAAAAAATAATAAACAATACAAAAAGAAAAACTTCAAAAAATATTCTATTACATTTATTTAAGGATTTTTTTAATTGTAAAATTATTCGAAAACATCAATAACTTCTTTTTTTTTTTAATAAATTTTTTTTGTCATTATTATTTTTAAAAAATGTAATAAAATTCGTTGCAAGAATTCAATTATTTTCATAAATAATAAAATTCTTTGTAAAAATTCAATTATTTTCATAAATAATAATATTCTTCATCGGATTTCAATTATTAATTATTTTTAATACAATTTTAACCGTATTCGCCCGAAAGAAATAAATTAACAATTATCAATTATTTTTAATAATTTTTGCAAAAATTCCTAGAGAATTTTCCAATTCAATTTTACGAAATTTTGATTATTCGGAAATTCTTCAATTAAATATTTAGAAAATAATAACTGGAAATAATTTAAAAAAAAACAAATTCAATAAATTATCTAAAATTTTAACTGAAATTAATTTTTAAATCAATTTTTATTAGAAAATTCTAAGAGAATTAAATTATTTAAAATACAAAAATAAAGAATTAATTGAATAAATGAATGTTTTTTAAAATTGTAATCTCAAATTTAATTAATAAATTAATTAATTTAATATATCAACAAATTTTTAAATAATTGAATTTTTTTGACAAATTTTAATAAAATTTTCAAAAATAATTACATTTTTCGAGGAATTTGGCTAAAATTGTATTAAAAATAAAAATTTTATGATAATAAAAAATAATAAATAATTTAATAGTAATTTTTATGATGTATTTTATTATTTATGAAAATAATTGCATTATTGCGAAAAAATTTATAAAAAAATTTGTAAATAGTAGAATTCCTGTGAAGTATTTATTTTTTATGAAAATAATTTAATGTTTGCTTAACGAATTAAAAAATTAATTAAATTCTTTCAAGAAATTTTATTTAAAAAAATTAAATTTCTGCGATAAATGTTATAATTAACATTTTTTAAATAATTTAATTTTTCTGAGAATTTTTTGTTAGGTAATGTTATGAAAATAATTCAACTCTTATAAATAATTTTCTGAAAAATTTTCAAAGGAATTGAAATTCTGCGTAGTATTTTATTATTTATGAAAATAATTGAATTTCGAAAAAAATAGTATAAATTATGAAAATAATTGAAATCTTACCAAGAATTTTATTAAAATTTTTGAAAATAATTGAATTTCGAAAAAAAAATTGTATAAATTATGAAAATAATTCAAATGTTGCAAAAGAATTTAATTAAAATTTTTGAAAATACATAATTGAATTTTTTCGAGGAATTTTATTGAAAATTCTTTAAAACAATTAAATTCCTGCAAAATTTTTTAAATTATAAAAATAATTGAAATCTTGTCAATAATTTTATTAAAATTTTTGAGAATAATAATTATTCTCAAAATATTGAATTCCAAAGAAGAATTTTATTACTTTTAAAAATAATAAATTGAAATTTTTTTTCTAGAATTTTTAAAAATTATTTAATTGAATTAGTTCGAAGAAATGTAAAATGATTTTACAGTTAAAGATAGTCAATGTATTATAAACATATTTTGGAGTTTCAATTATTTTTAGAGTAAACTAAAATATTTTTAGGGTTTGGGAAAAAGTCAAAGTTCTATTTTTAAAAATGAGGGAATTCTTTCAATATTTCATGGAATAATTTATTTTCAAAGTTATTCTTTATAACTGGGAAAAATAATTTATGACCGGAAAATGACCGTGAATTTTTTTTTATGAAAAAAGTGACTACCCTGAAATTTAGAAAGAGAAAAGGATGCTATTTCACTAGTGTTGTCTCTGTCTGCCGGCATTACACGTGAATTTGCCTTGAAACGCATGTCCCGGCGCACCCTATTTTTATACATATATCTACAGTTCGTCTGGCAAACGAATTTCATTTTTCTATATTAAAAGGGAGAAAAAAAATCATTTAAAAATAATTCTTGTTCATAAGTGAGAAGAAACTTCTGTTTGTTCAATATCGATTGAGAAGAAAATGATAAATAATATATCAAGAATTGAGGAAGAATGGGAAGAATCGATCTGTCAAAACAAAAGTTAGTCTTGTAGTAAAGTTAACAACCATGTTAATTTACATATTTTTTTTCCTTATAGAAATTTCGTTTTTAATATATTTGAAGGATAACAAATGCATGGATTAAAGAAAAATTTATATGTACGAATACGACTGTCAAATTTTTAGGTTATGTTATTACTTGTAAACATAATTTTTCCGCACGAAACGAAAATTGTATTCAAATCTAATTCTGATCAAGTCGAACGAATAAAAATACATTTAATTAAAATAGTAATAAAGAATTAACGATTTCTGATTTGTATTTTTCAGATTAAAAAAAGCACATCGAGACTCCGCACGTTGAAGAGAAAAAAGAAAAACACCCCCACAATCAAAACGAAGACAATGACAGATATTATAGACCATCGAGATGTACGAGATTCACTGTCGAGCCCTTTGAAATCCTTCGATAACAATAATCAACACGTCAATTCAATTATCACTCAATCACAATTAAATACAGACGAAGTGGATAACGTAGATCATCATTTTGAGGCGGTGCGATTACAGAGTTATGAAAACTGGCCGTTAAATTATATGGATCCGGCGAATTTGGCCGCCGCTGGATTTTATTACACGGGCGAAAGTGATAAAGTCAAATGTTTCGAGTGTCATGTGGAAATTCGTCAATGGTTGGAGGGCGATGATCCAATGGTTGATCATCAACGTTGGTCGGGACGTTGTAGATTCATAAGAAAAATTCCCTGCGGCAATGTTCCCATTGGAGTTGATCCTGATACAATACCAGCGCCACGTCCACGAAGTCACGACGTTTGCGGACCCTATGGTGTTGAAATAAGATCTAATTCTGGACCAGATTGTTCATCAACGTCAACTGGAAATTTACCGAGTTCAGCGAAACTCGGCTTCATTGGAATTGGCCGCTCCAAAGGACCAGCACACACTGAATACGCCAGTTACGATGCAAGACTGCGGACATTCGAATCATGGCCAAAGTGCATGCGACAGACGAAGGAGCAATTGGCGGATGCTGGTTTCTATTATACGGGCAAAGGCGATCAAACACTTTGCTATCATTGTGGCGGTGGGTTGAAGGACTGGGAGCCGGAGGACGATCCTTGGGAACAACATGCGAAATGGTTCTCCAAGTGTATATACCTTTTCTTGGTCAAGGGTCAGGATTATATCAACAAGGTCACAGGGCAAAATCCAACACCGCCATCGAATGAGGTGACGAATCTTTCTCTTGTTGAAATCAGATTTTCTATTTATCTATTGATTCTTTCATCAGGGTTGCCACAGGTTCAGGGATTTCAGGGAAAACTCGGGATTTTTTTTTTAAATGTGCTGGAAAAAATTGAATTTTGGAAAAGTTGCAATAAATGATTGCAGAAATTCAATTATTTTCAAAAGTAATAAAATTCTTCGCAGAAATTCAATTATGTTCAAAAATTAAAAAAAAAAAAAATTCTCGTCAAAATTTCAATTATCTTTAAAAATAATGAAATTCTTCTGCAAAATTCAATTATTTTCAAAAAATTTTAATAAAATTCTTGTCAAAACTTAAAATTTTCCTTAATTCAACGATTTTCAATATATTTTAATAAAATTTTTCAAAAGAATTCAATTTTTAAAAAAATGTTAATAAAATTCTACGTAAACATTAATTATTTTCATAAATAATAAAAATTTCACAGGAATTCAACTATTTACAAATTTTTTATAAATTTCTAAAGAAATTTATTGCAAACTTGCAATAATTTAATTATTTTCATAAATAATAAAACTCATCATAAAATTTAAATTATTTTCAATTCAATTTTAATCAAATCCCTCGAAAAATGCAATTATACTTGAAAAGTTTAATAAAATTCGTCGAAAAAATACAATTATTTAAAAATTTGTTGATAAAACTTTTTATGAGAATTCAATTTTGAGAAATATTTAATTATTCAATAAATTGTTTATTATTTTGTTTAAATAATTGAATTCTCGTAGAATTTTGTAATAAAAATTGATTTAAAATTAATAGAATTTTGAAAAGGTAACATTTGAAAATAATTACATTTTTCGAAGAATTTACTTAAAATTGTATAAAAATTAATTTAAATCCTGTAAAGAATTTTCTTATTTGGGAGAATAATTGAATTCTTGCAACGAATTTTATTATTTATGAAAATAATTAAATTCGTGCAAAGAATTTTATTACATTTTTTTTTTAATAATTGAATTCTTTTAATAAATTTTATTAAAATATAATAGTAAATATTGAAAATATTTTGAATTTCAGGCAAAAATGTTTTAGAAACCAAAATTCTTCACAGAATTTCAATTTTACGTTCAAAAATTTTCTTTAATTCTGGTGAAAATTACAATTATTTTCAAAAATAATAAAATTCTTCTCAAAAATTATTTAATTTAAATATTTTTCAAAATTTTAATAGAATTCTTTGGAAGATTACAATTATTTTCATAAATAATAAAATTTTACGCAAAAATTCAATTATTTTGAAAAATTAAATATTTCTCGTCAAAATTACAATTATTTTCAAAAGTAATAAAATCTTTCTCTAAAATTCAATTCTGTTAAAAAAATTTTTTAAATTCAGGTGAAAATTTCAACTATGTATTTTAAAAAATAATAAAATTCTTCTCTAAAATTGTAATAAAATTCTCTCGTCAAGATTTCAATTATTTTCATAATTTATACAATTTTTGCAGGAATTTAATTCAAATATTTTCAAAAATGTTAATGACATTCTTGGTAAGATTTCAATTATTTGCATAATTTATACAATTATTTTTCGAAATTCAAATATTTTCATAAATATTAAAATTCTTCGCAGAAATTCAAATATTTTGAAAAATTTTGATAACATTATTTATGAGAATTGAAAAATTTTCATAATTAATAAAATTCTTCACAAAAAGTTTATTATTTAAAACAATTTCAATAAAATTTTTTGTAAGAAAAAAATTAATTAATCCTCTGAAAAAATGTAATTTTTTACCTAAATAATAAAATTCTTTAGAGAAATTCAATTAATTTGAAAATTTTTTAGTAAAACTCATTATTAACTCAATTATTTAAAAAAAATGTGAATTAAAATATTTTTCGAAGAAATGCGATTATTTTTTATAAAATTTAATTAAATTCTACAAAAATTTCAATTATTTTCTATAATTCAAATAAAGTCTCAGCAAGATTTCAATTATTTTCATATTTTTTACCATTTTTTTCAGGAATTTTCAGGATTTTATTAAAATAATTCTTAAATGTTTTATTATTTTAAAAAGTTTCAATAAAAATCGTTGTAAGAAAAAAATTTAATTAAATACTATGAAATCGTTTTCATAAATAATAAAATCGCAGAATTTCAATTATTTTGAATACAATTTTATGAAAATTCGTCGAAAGTATTCAATTATTTAAAAATTTGATGATAAAATTCTTCATGATAATTCAATTTTCAGAAATATTCAATTATTTAATAAATTATTTATTTTTCTATTTAAATAATTGAATTCTCGTTAAGTTTTCTAATAAAAATTGATTTAAAAACAAATTTTACTTAAAGTTTTAAATAATAATTGAATATTGAAAGCATTATAGTGTGAATTTTTAGAAATAATTGAATTTTCAAAAGATTTCATATTAAAATCTTTGCAAATCTGAATTTTTTATACTTTTAACTAACAATTCTGTAGAATTAATTTTTTTTTCAAAAAGTTTAATTGAATTTTGTTTTGAAATTATTTCAAGTTTGTATTTTTTAATATACAATTGAAGAATTTTCGAATAATCGATGAAATTTCGTAAAATTGAATTTTAAACAAATAGACTTAAATATTCTCAAGAAACTTTTTCAAAAATGATTAAAAATAATTGATTTAAAGAAGAGTTTTTTAGTTAAAAATTCTAGAAAATAAAAAATATTTTTCGACGCTGAACATTGATTGCAACTTCAGGGACTTTTGAAATGATGAAAATAATTTTGTCTAAAAATCAGGGAAAAGTCAGAGAAAAATAAAATTAAATATTTGTGGCAACCTTGTTCATAAAAATTATACTATGAAAATAATTAAATTTTTCTAAATTTTGACCACTTTTCTTCACAGGAGACAATGTTAATGGATCTGCCGAGTTGTATTCAAAAGGTTCATAATACAATAACCGAGAAGGAGCACGATTTCGTTGGAACGAGTAAAAACGAATTAAATCAATCGGAAAAGGAATGTACGAAAACAATAGCAAAAGATAAAGAAACAGTACGAGTCGACGATGCGAGAATGTGCAAAATTTGTTACAGTGAAGAATTGGGCGTAGTATTTCTACCCTGCGGTCACATTGTGGCTTGTGTTAAATGTGCTCCGGGTATGACTGTGTGTGCCGTTTGTCGAAAACCTGTTACTATGAATGTTCGTGCATTTTTCTCATAGTATTTTTTCCTGGACAATTTATCAATTTATTTCACTAACTGGTATAATTGTTTTAGGAAGCAAAAAGAAAAAAAAACATTAATAATCATTGTATATACCAGTTTCATGCATTAAAAAAAAAACAAACAGACAAGTACTACATTGAACTCACACACACACAAATGAAACAATACCAATTATTCAATTTTTTTTATTTGGATTTGAAAAATTTAAAAAAGTTAGACTGGTGAAAACCATAGGTTTTTAATTTAAACTATTTTAGTTAAACATTATGCTTATATAAATATATATTATAGTGTTTTTATTTTTCTATCAAAAATTAACCCTTTCATATTGTGGATTTTTATTTCGAGGAAAAAAAAAAAAATATATATTTTTAATGAGCTTGCTTAAATCATCGTTGTTTGGATTGATGTGTGTTGATATTCTATATAAATATATATTATAAGCAAGCTTTATTCGTTTAAATTCTCTTTCACATACCGGATTAGTTAATTTTTTTTTCTTTTTAACTCGAAAAGGACATATTTTGTTTTTGTAAAGAAAAAAGAAGGCCAAAACGACATATTTAGCGGTATTTATATAAAAAAACTTGCGGATTACACAGAAATGAAAGAAAAACGAGCTTTTTAATTCTGTATAATAAAAATTGTAGTGTGTAAGTATACCGAAAGGGTTAATTAACACTTTACACGTGTATAAAAAAATTTAAAAAAAACTGATCCAAGTGTACTTAAACACAAGGTTTAAGTGTTTTTTCTATTTCTATTTACATAAAAAAAAAATTTTCTTCTTTCTTTAAAGTTAAATAGAAACACCTAACAATTAAATGTCACCTCTCAATGCAGTTTAACATTATTATGTAAAGAAAAACTCGAGTAGGGTTGAATTCTGTTAATCACATTACCTTTAAATATTTGCCTTTTTCCAGTGCTTGTTTAAAAGCCACAAACTGTAGGAAAAAAAATAATAAAATTCAATTATCACAAAACTGTTTTAAATTAGAAATAAATGTATTAATAAAATTTTTTCTCAACGAGACTCAATTATTTTTATTTCTCAAACCTCACACGAATTTATGATAAAAGTAACAATTACTCCTTTTTTTTACTGTTTTAAATAATAATTTATTTTGCAGAAAAAAATATTTTGAAAACTTGTGGAACATTTTTTTGCTATTGATTAACAATAAATTCAAAATTGGCACTCTTGCTCTTTTCAAATTTCCTGACTTTTCCAGGTTAAAAAACGGAATATTTCCAGATTTTTAAAACGAAAATTATTCGAAAACACCAATAACTTCATTTTTAAATAAATATTTAATCATTATTTTATTAATAAAAATTAAGATATTCAAAAATCATTACGATTATTCATTTCTAGAATTTTCAACTAAAATTCTTCTTTAGGTCAATTTTTTTAAAATAATTTTTAAAAAAGTTCTTTGAATTTTCACATTCTTTTGTTTATAATTTAATTTTCCAAAATTTCGATTATTCAAAAATTCTACAATCAAATAGGTATATTAGAAATTAATTCTAATTCTTAATTAGAAAATGAATTCCTACGAGAATTCAATTATTTAAATACAAAAATAAATAGTTTATTAAATAATTGGATGTTTCTTAAAAATGGAATTCTCATAAAGAATTTTATCAACAAACTTTTAAATAATTAAATTCTCTTCACGAATTTTAGTAAAAATTTTAAGAATAATTACATTTTTCGAGGAATTTAATTAAAATTGTATTAAAAATAATTGGAATTCTGCGATGAGTTTTATAATTTATGAAAACAATTTCGTAGTATTTAATTAAATTTTTTCCCTACAAAAAATTTTATTGAAATTATTTAAAATAATAAAATTTTAAAAAAGCATTTTATTCAAATTCATTAAAATAATTAATTGCATTTTTTCGAATAATTTTATTATAATTCTTTAAAATAATTAAATTCATTGAAAAATTGTATAAATTTTAAAAATAATTGAAATGTAAAATGTTGACAATAATTTTGTTAAAATTTTTGAAATTTTATTAAATTTCGGAGAAGAGTTTTATTACTTTTGAAAATAATTGAATTTTTACAAAATTTTTTAACAAAATTGAATTTTTGCAAAGAATTTTTAAAAACATTAAATAAATTAATAAATTTTTAAAAATTCATTAAAGCAATTAAATTCTTGTAAAGAATTTTCATATGAAAATAATTCAATTCTCATAAATAATTTTATCAAAATTTTTGAAAAGAAATTGAAATTTTGCAATAAGTTTTATTATTTATGAAAATAGTTGAATTATTGCTGCAATAATTTGAAACTGTTTCAAAATTCAATTTGTTTTAGTGTTTTTTAACTAAAATTCTTGTATAAATCCATTATTTTTAATAAAACTTGTTAAATATATAGGTATTAAAAAATTTAACTAATTTCAGAAGAATTTTAGTTTTTAAAATTTTGTTTAAATCTTAGTTTTTTTGTATTTCTAATTAAATTTATTTAAAATTGAAATTTTATAAAATTTTAAGTAAAAATCTTTTATAGTTGAACTACTTATAAAAATTGTAAACGCAATTCTTTTAAAATTGAATTAATTTTGAAATATTTAAGTGAAATTAGATTTCAAGAATAAACACAATAACTTTATAGAAAACAACAATTTTTCAGAATTTCGATCAAAATTCCATGACTTTTCCATGTTTTTTCAAGGTTTATAAAATTCCCTGACATTTCCAGGTTTTTCAGGTTGCGTAGCAACTCTGCAATTTAAAAAAATAAAATCTTCCAATTATTGATAAATAATTTATAATTTTTAATAATTATGCTTAATTGTTGAAATTATAACTAATTAATTAAACAATTGGGTTCTGCAATAAAACATCAATTACAAAACATCACGTTTTTATTTTTCTACAATTGGAAAATGATTAAATAATTATTTTTAATATTGCGATCACATGCTCGATCGTTATTCACTGATTCATTAAGATGAAAAAAAAATCATGAACAAAAAAAGAATCTTATACGAGAGCATTTTGGATATGAAACAATTTTAATTTTTCGAATTAATTACAGAAATTTCCTTTTTTAATTCGTCGGTAAGATAAATTATACCTTATTATTCATAAAACTAAAAAAATGTCTCACTACATTTTTTCATGTAGAAAAAAAAATGATCGCCATTAATCATTTTTTTGTTTTAATATTAAAGTATATATACAAGTGACAAATATACAGAAGAATCGTGAAAAAAAATTTGTGTCACTTTTCAATGTTTGCGAATTGTTGTCAAACAACGCGAACTGGGAAAAGATATTTGAATCATTTAAAAAAGAAAAGGAAAAAAGCTCAATGCACACTTGTACCATTTCATTCGACTAATAAACACAATTTTTGACATTTCGTTCATTTTTTTTTTCATCTAAAAAAATAGAAAATTCAAACAATTTAGTCGATGACAAAGCTCTCTCCTTTATTCTGATATTTTCAAGAGAAAATTAACTTAAAATAAATGAATCCGGGTATAAAACATTTTTCAATTGATATTTTCTTGTACATACAATATAAAATGTTTTCCTTTCTCTCTTAAAAACCAAAAAAAAAAAAAACAAAAACAAAAATAAAAGTGTGCGAATATACCTACTAATATTATTATGCCTAGGATAATTTAAACAATAAAAGGTTAATCTATATAATAAATTGGAAAGAATATTAATATTTAAACAATACAATTATTAAATCGCGCCGAGAAACTTTCAAAATACGTTGTATGTATACAATATTTGATTTCACGTGTAAATATATACAGTTTTTTTTTCATTATTTATTCATTTTTTCTTTTTAAATTAAACACGTAAAAGCACATATTTTAATGAACGAAAAAAACAACAAAAAATGTTTACACAAAAATTTGAGCGATGTGCAAAAAAGAAATTTGCAAATTGGAGAAAAAAAATAATAAATAAATAAAGAATACACTTTTAAATTCCAATAATCTGAATTTTTAATTCACGCAAAATTCCTTGCGTTAATTTTGTTACTATTCTTGACTCTAAACACATAGTTATAGCCCAATTAAATATATTGTTATTACATTTTTTTTTAAACTTTGTTTCTGGCATTATCAGTTTCTTTGAAAATATGTACAATGTGATAAGGGGTATTTTTTTTTTAGTAGTTATGATAATTTATAACAAAACAAAAAAAATATATATATATATTTACGAAATGGGTTTATACTTAAAGAGGCTAATCGGCGTAAACAATAAATTGCTGATTATCAACATCAGCAACTTCCACTTGGACGAATTGCGGTTGTTGAAGTTGAATTTGTTGAACCTGTCTTCCAATGGCGTTGCGCGATCTGCAAATTTTCCTTTTTGTATTTTTTCATAATATACATGTTATATAATATATTTAAAGAAAATGAATTATTTTCTAAATTTTACTTTTCTTGATGTTCGGGAATATTTTGTTCATTTCAGGAAAATAATTTGGTCAGAATTTACAAATATCTATGAAGCTTAAATATACTATTCTTGATCGAATAATTGTAATAATTGAGTCTAACTTGTCGTCTGTTTTTTTCTAATATCAGACTTCGCACTCGATAATTAATTTTAAAAAAGTAGCAAAAAGTAGCTTTCAAAATTTACACAACTGACAAAAATTTCATTCTATATTTTATTTTCCTGAATTTTTCCTAATTTCCATCAAAAATACTTACTTTCTTTCTTATCCTACTAATAAATTAAATTTCTGTAACGAATTTTATTATTCATGAAAGAATTTAAATATTTATAAAAATAATTTAATTTTGGCGAGGAATTTTATACAAATTTTTAAATAATACATTTCTTTCGACTAATTTTATGCAAATTCCAATTATAAATAATTAAATTTTACAAAGAATTCTATTAACATTTTTTAGAATAATTAAATGTCTGTGTGGCGTTTGATTAAATTTTTTTGAAAATAATTGAATTCCTAGGAAATTTTTATTATTCATTAAAAGAATTGAATTCTTTACGAAGATTTTTACAACAAAATTTTTGAAAATAATTGAATTCTTGTGATGAATATTGATATTTATGAAAATAATTGAATTTTTATCGACATAATTAAATTCTTTCGTAGAATTTTTTATGTAAATAATTGAATTCTTTGAGAAGAATTTTTTATGTAAATTATTGAAATCTTGGAGAGAATTTTATTAAAATTAAAATTTTATTTACTTATTTATTAAAATTGAATTATTTAAAAAAAAATTTAATTAAAATTGTATTTAAAATAATTTATTTCTTTCGAACAATTCTAATATAATTGAAATTCTGCAATGCATTTTAACATTTAGGAAAATAATTGAATAGTTGCTAAGAATTTTATTAAAATTTTCAAAAATAATTGAATTCCTGAGAAGAATTTTATTATATATAAAAATAATTGAATTATTGTAAAAAAATTTATTAAAATGTTTAAAAAGAATTGAATTTCTGTAAAAAATTTTGTTATTTTTCAAAATAATTGAATTCTTACAAAGATTTTTACAAAATTATTTTTAAATAATTGAATTCTGTTTGGAAATTTTATGAAAATAGTTTTAGATATTGAAAATCATTGAATTGCGAAAAGTTTTTAAAAATAATTAAATATTACAAAGAATTCTATTAAAATCTTTCAGAATAATTGAATGTCTGTGTGGCATTTTATTAATTTCTTTTTAAAATAATTGAATTCCTAAAAAACATTTTATTATTTATGAAAATAATTGAATTCTTGTGAATGATTTTATTAGAATTTTTTTAAATAATTGAATTTCCAAGAAAGAATCCATTGCTTTTAAAAATAATTTAATTCTTGTGATGAATATTGTTATTTATGAAAATTGAATGTTATAAAGAATTTTATTAAAATGCCGCAAAATAATTGAATTTTCGGGAATAATTTTGTTTTTTTTTTATCGACAAAATTAAATTCTTTCGAAGAATTATTTGTGTAAATAATTGAATTCTTGGAAAGAATTTTATTAAAATCTAAAAGAATAATTTAATTATTTCAAAAAAATTTAATTTAAATTGTATATAAAATAATTGATTTCTTTCGAACAATTTTATTAAAATATGTATTTGAAAATAATTGAATTCTTGCTTGGAATTTTATTAAAATTTTCAAAAATAATATAATTCCAGTGAAAAATTTTGTTATTTTTGAAAATAATTTAATTCTTCATAAGAATTTTATAAACATTGTTTTAAATAATTAATTTTTTTTCAAAATATAATTTAAATATTATGAAAATTTTATTTTAAATATTTGAATTCTTGTGGAAAACTTTATTTGTGAAAATAATTGAATTTTTCGATTAATTAATTTAAAATGGTATTAAAAATAATTGAAATTCTTCGATAAGTTTTAAAATAAGAACAAATAATTGAATAATTGATATTTTAAAATAATTGAATTCTAGCTTGGAATTTTATCAAAAATATTTTTAAAAAATTGAATTTCTATGAAAAATGTTTTTATTAGTGAAAGTAATTGAATTATTGTGAAGAATTGCATACAAATTTTTGTTTAATAATTAATTTTTTCGAAATTTTTTTTGAAAATGCTATTCTAAATTAATTGAATTCCTGCAGAAATTTTTATTATTTATGAAAATAATTGTATCTTGGATGAATTTTTACCAATTTCTTTTTTTAAATAAGTGAATTGTTTTGCAACATTTTATGAAAATAATTGAATTTCGAATATTTTTCGGAAATAATTGAATCGATATAAAGTAGTGGAAATTCTCCAAAAAAAAACAGAAAATAGCTTTTAGTGGCTGAAATATTAAAAAAGTACTCAAATAGTATCATAACGTAAAAAAAGTAGTAAATAGTAGGTTTTAGTAGATGAGTGCAAAGCCTGTAAATATTGAAAACAAAAAATAGTTAAATGTTATTAAGAAAAAATTGCGAACATTATATAGTGAAAAGTAAAATTAAAAACTAAAAGAAAGAAACTTTTCTTACTTGGCTTTCGCGTGGGTTAAAATATGTGACTTCAGGTTCGTAGATTGAGCGAATTTTTTACTACATCCATCAAATGGACAAACGTAAGGCCTATCTCCGGTGTGTATTCTAACGTGTGTTCGAAGATTAAAGTCTAAACTGAACCTTTTACCACAACCTTCGAATGTGCATTGAAAAGGCTTTTCCCCTGTGTGCACCAATTGATGCCTTTTGAGTTTAGAACTCTCAACAAAGGCTTTTCCACATTCTGCACAAACATGAACTCGCGGTCCGTGTGTATGTAAATGCTTACGCATTGCACTATTATCGCGAAACATTTTCGTACATCCCTTATGGGGACATGCAATAGTGCGTTCAACTCCATCCATCATTTGTTGTTTGCGAATTTTCAATTTATGACCAGGACGAGCGAATTCGGCCAACTGCTTTGGATCAGAGAGATCGAGACCTGGCATTCCATCGGACACTGAACTTCCCGAGTGATTGAATTTACTGGAATTTTTCCCTGACATATATTCCGTGTAGTCCGGATCAGGCTCTGGATTAGAACCTTCATCTGTAATTTAGAGAAAGAAATCAACACTGTAAAGAATTATAATTATCCCTTTGAAAAATAAAATTCATGACCTTAAAGATTTGAACCTTTCAAATAAACGGAAATTATTTATTTCTTCTTCAAATTAAATTTTTATTACTTCGAACGGTGTATTTTTTGAAATACTTCGACTTATGGTATAAATAACAACTACAAACAAATATTTTGTGGTAAAAACACAAAAGTATCTAAAGTTAGTTTTTCTTCTCTTAAAAATTTAACTAGCAATCCAACTTTTTACTTCATTTTTTAAATAAAATTATCAATTTTAATAATTTATAGCAAAATACTTTTATAAGTTGTTTAATTTCAAAAAGGTTTGAATCTGGAATTTTTGAATGTCTTAATTCCTGTAGAAAAATAGTAACAATTAAATATTTATTTAAAAAATAAATTATGGATGTTTTTGAATAATTCTACATTTAAAGAAATTCGTAAAAATGTAACGGAATATTTTTTTGAGTAAAATTTTTTCCTTTATTTTCTAAAAATTCAAAAAATTTTCATTTTCAATAATATCGACATTTGAAAGAATTTTAATTTAATAATTGAAAAAATTGAATTTTACAAACAATTTTACATGAAATCGATTTTTTATAGAATTTTAATTTTATAAATTAAAAAATAATTGAATTTTTTAAGGATTTTCCAAAAAATTGAGTTTTGAAAGAATTTTAATTTCATAATTGAAAAATAATTGAATTTACCGAATAATTTTTTTTAAAAAATCGATTTTTTAATTGAAATATTCCAAAAAAAAGTTTCTGAAAATTTTTTTTTTCTAAGAATTTTAATTTAATAACTGAAAAATAATTTAATTTAAAAAAAATATTTCCAAAAAGTCGATTTTTGTAAACATTTTTATATAATGGTTGATAAATAATAGAATTTTAGAACAAAATTTTCAGTAAAATCGACATTTGAAAGAATTTTAATTTAATAATTGAAAACAATTGAATTTTACAAACAATTTTACATGAAATCGATTTTTTATAGAATTTTAATTTAATAAATTGAAAAGAAATTGAATTTTTTAAAGAATTTTCCAAAACATTGAGTTTTCAAAGAATTTTAATTTTATAATTGAAAAATAATTGAATTTAATAAATAATTTTCTTAAAAAATCGATTTTTTGAAGAATTTTAAGTTAATAGTTGAGAAATAATTGAAATTTTCCAAAATTAATTTCAAAAATGTTTGAATTTGGAATTTTGGAATGTCTTAATTCCTGTGGAAAAATAATAATAATTAAATATTTACTATTTCTTAATCATAATTGTTTAAAAAATTTTCTATTTTTTATAAATAAACAAGAGAAAAATTTGCATAATTTAGATCAGTCAATCCAAATTTGTTATTAAAAAAAGCATACAATAAACAAAATGGGTAAATTATTCATTTGTTAATCATCATTTTTTTAAAATTTTTCTAATTTTTAATGTTTTATTATGAATCATGAAAAAATATCTATTTTCAATTTGTCAAAACATTTTTTTTTTAAAGAAAAAAAAAGAAAAGAATACACAAAAACTAACTTCAGGTGTGGACAGAATGAAAGAATGAATTATAGGATTATTATAGTTAATAATTAATAATAATAATAATAGAAAAATTGTTTGAAATAAAATTTTTCACTACTAAATTAAATACTCACGTGTTTAAAACAATTTACTTCTCTTCATCCATGCGATTTAGTTTAAATATCTAAATTACCGTTAAATTATAGATTTTAATTTAAATTACTAACCAAAAGAAAAGAAAGACAATATTTTTGTCTATTTTTTGAATATTCAGAAATATTAAATACAAATGAGTTTAAAGGGCTCGATTAACGCTTCTACAATTACTTTTAAAGTCGACTTTGTTTCTATTGTTCCGTTCCTTAATGGCGAAGAGATCCATCAATTGAGAAGCCATTTTCAAAAGATGTCTGCTTTTTTGAATATTAAAAATGGCGTTTCACTAATCAAAACAAACACAAATTTTGAAGTTTAAAAACCTGGATTTAATATAGAGAAGTTTTTTAAAAATACAATTTCTTTGGATCTTTCCAAGCACTTGGGTACCATCCCTAATTTCTCAAGAGACCACACTGACAATAATTCTAAATTCAATTCATTCAGTTATACAAAAAGGAAAAAAAAAAGAAGAAAAAGAATGGAAAATAGAATTTAAAAACACATACCATCGTCTGTACCGGATGCCCACATTGTAACTGAAAATTCACCTTCCAGAGTCTTGATTTGCACTTGTTTCTGTTCCCATTTTCTCGTTTTAGTTTCCGATGCCATATCGCCGAAAATAGCGTGGTCAGGAGCTCGAAACCTTGTGTTACCTTGTTTCCTAGGCTTTTTAGTAACTTTTTTTGAGGGACCGGGACTTGATTCAACATAAATGTCGTTATCAGGAACGGGTATTTGGTCATAAACGCTTAAAGGATCACCACCGACAATTTCTTCCTGTGTCTGCAAAATGATTTCTTCCCGACCAGGCTCTGGAAGTGGCTGGAGTGCTATCATCGGTTGTCCATCATCACCTTCAATTGTCGTTTCAACTGTCTCGCACGGAATTTCTACGGGAATTGTTTCGATTTCTACTTCTTGAATGTCTGGCTGGATTTCAACTTCAGCTATTATGTCCGAAGACGCCATATTAATGTCGGCTGACGCCATATTACTAATCAAAATGGCTGGCCACAAATATTTGCTCTTTCAATGAAATAAACTGTTTAGTCATGAATAAAAAAGGCTTCATATGCTCAGGTAGATGAGAAACGTGATTATTAAAAAGGGAATACTCATTTTATTTTCCCACTAGAGGCAGAGATTGACCAATCAAATTTGTTTCTACCCTACTCTTTGTTGGGGTGGAAATCTAAAGGTTGGTTCACACCTTTTTTGCGCCAGCGTTGGGTTACTTGACTTAACAATTTTTTTTTAACTTGTGGGTCTTTTTGTATTGTAAAACATCCTTTAAAGCCCAATCACAGCTCAAGATAGAAAGAGAAAGAAATATATTCCTCTTCTTTTCTATCTAATGTTTCAGGCTTACGATTATGAACATCAAGAAATCTATTCTGCGTTGGCCTTTACCACACCAGTCTAGTTTCGCAAAATTAACTCCTGCACAGTATTAAAAAAACAATAATGATATTTATTTGAAACCCAGAATTGTTTAAATCAATTTTTTAAAAAGCATAAATTCACTTTGCTTTCGTTATGTGTGATCATTATTGGGAACCTTTGGCCGAAGTGTACATTACGAAACAGACTGAAGACCCTGACAGTTATATTTATTGTTTGTGTAGCAGAGTTTTTATCCGGTAAATTTTCTTTAGTTAACTAATTAATACTAATATTCTCTAAAAAAAATAGAACTCCTTGATAACTTTCAATATTTCTCATTAGAATTTTAATGTTCCTAATTGAAGCAAAATTAACACGGAATCAATGATGTCTGTATTTAAATTGTTAATTCTATTTTATGAAAGTCTTTATTAAATCAAGAGAAAAATATTAATAATGGAAAATACTTTTTAATTAAAAAGACGTTTTTTTAAATTTCAACAAAAAATATTCAGGTTTACTTTTTTTAGTCTTAGAAAATGACCCGAACTTAAAGGAATTAGACCATCTTTTGTACACATAAATCAGTACTTCTTAAGGTATTTAATACAAGTGATGTTTTTTTTTATTCCTGTAGAACTCCAGAGATAAATTCATTTCTTAATTCCGACGATGTGAGTGAAGGTGACGACTTTGAAACTGACTGCGTGGGTGAAATATTAAATGTGGAAAAAGTAATTCACATCGAAGCACAATCTTGTAATATTGAAAAACACGATGTAAGTTTATTTATTTTCAAAATGCAAATAGATTCGTTCAAATATAATATTTTTTTTGACGAAAATTAACTTTTAGAAAATTAGGTGAATGGTACTAATATATAAGTAACTAATCAATAAAAATACTAATAATAATAATTTAATCGAGATTTTCAGTTTCAATTTTAAGAATAGCAGACAGTTTTGAATATTCTAAAAAAAAAACAAACACATTACAGAATTTGTACATATTGACAACCACCAGGAATTCAACTAATTTAAAATAGCATTTTTAAAAAAATTTCGAAAAAATCAATTATTTAACCAAATTTTTATATAAATCTTTACAATAATTCAATTACTTTCACTAATAATAATATTTTTCATGAAAATTCAATTTTTTAAAAATATTTTTGTTAAATTTTTAAGCTAGAATTAAATTATTTTCATAAATAATAAAACTCATCGAAAAATTTCAATTATTTTTAATACTATTTTAAATTAATTAATCGAAAAATTCAATTATTTTCACACAAATAAAGTTTTCCACAAGAATTCAATTATTTAAAATAAAATTTTCATAATATTTATTATGTAAATTCAATTCTTTTTAAACATTTTAATAAAATTTTTCGCAATAATTCAATTATTTTCATAAATAATGACATTCTTCTCAGGAATTCAATTATTTTTGAAAATTTTAATAAAACTCTTTGCAACTGTTCAATTATTTCCATAAATAACAATATTCATCACAAGAATTAAATTATTTTTAAAAGCAATGAATTCTTTGTAATATTTAATTAATTTTAAAAACTTTTCACAATTCAATGACTTTCAATATCTAAAACTACTTTCATTAAATTTCCAAACAGAATTTAATTATTTAAAAAAAAAATTGTAAAAATCTTTGTAAGAATTCAATTCTTTTCCTGAATAATAAAAGTCTCCCAGGAATTCAATTATTTTGAAAAATAACAAAATTTTTCACAGAAATTCAATTCGTTTTAAACATTTTAATAAATTTTTTTACAATAATTAAATTATTATATTATTATTTTCATATATATAATAAAATTCTTCTCAGAAATTCAATTATTTTTAAAAAATTTAATAAAACTCTTTGCAACTGTTCAATTATTTTCATAAATAATAAAGTTCATCGTAGGATTTCAATTACTTTTAATACAATTTTACAGGAATTGCTCAAAGAATGTAATTATTCTTAAAAATAGAATTTCAATTCCTCGAAAAAATCAATTATTAAAAAAATTTTTTTTTAATTCTTTGGAACAATCCAGTTATTTACAAAAATATTAGAATTGTTGGGAAGAAATAAATTATTTTAAATAAAATTTTAATTAAATTCTTTTAAAATAATTCAACTTTAATAAATAAGTACCTAAATAAAATTTTAAATTAATTTTAATAAAATTCTCTCCAAAAATTCAATTATTTACATAAATTCTTCGAAAGAATTAAATTATGTCGATAAAAATTCAATTATTTTCATAAATAACAATATTCATCACAAGAATTCAATTATTTTTAAAAGTAATAAATCTTTTCTTGGAAATTCAATTATTTTTAAAAATTTATAATAAAATCGTTCGTAAGAATTCAATTATTTTCATAAATAATAAAATTCTTTTTAGGAATTCAATTATTTCCAAAAAAATTTAATAATGCTACACAGACATTCAATTGTTTTCAAAATTTTTTTTTTTAAATCTTCGTGAAGAATTCAATTTTTTTAATGAATAATTAAAATTTTCTAGGAATTCAATTATTTTCAAAAAAAGTTAATAAAATTCCACACAGACATTCAATTATTCTAAAAAATTTTAATAGAAATCTTTGTAAAATTTATTTACTTATTTAATTATTTATAATTGGAATTTGCATAAAATTAGTGGAGAGAAATGAATTATTTAACAATTTGTATAAAATTCTTCGCAAGAATTAAATTATTTTTATAAATATTATAAAAAAAATTTTTAAATTTGTAAATTCGTTGTTTGAATTCAATTTATTAGCAGGATAAGAAAGAAGTTAATATTTTTTTATAAAAATGAGGAGAAAGACAGGAAAATAAATAATATGGAATCGAATGGAATTGTTGTCAGTTTTGTAAAGTGTCTAAAGCGATTTTTTTTGTCGTCAATTAAATTTTTTTTTAATTTTTAATCTTTTTTAAAATTAATTATCGAGTACGAAAAGTCTGAATTAGCAGAAACAGAACAAAATAATATCAAAGTGCTTGAACATGAACTGAAATTGAAAAAAAGGATTTTCAATATTTTTTTTGTCCCTATTAGGAGGAACCAGTAAGTTGTTATTGCAGTGCATCACATACTGATAATAATTATTCAACCGACGAACATGATTCAATTCGTGACTCGGCCAATCGACAACCAACATTATCATTTACACAGAAACTTGGTCTTCATCAATCCGACTCTGGTGCAGATTTATCAGAATATCAAGATCAACAAGAAGTGAAAAATATTCAGAGTCTCTTTGAATCATACAAAAAATCTCTAGGCACAACTGAAGAATCATTAAATAAATCCGATCAAGATATTCTCATAAAAAATAAAACAATAATTAGCTCAGAGAAAGTGCACAATGAGAATAAAAATATTCCATTAACCGAAAATAGCAAAACAAATCCCTTTATTGGAAAGAACGAAAATATTCCTATTATCGAAAAGAATGAAATTTCCTTCAAACAAACAATTACTTTACTCGAAAAAAAGAAGGGAGAGACACAAACAATTGTTGAGAATAGTGAAAATATTTCAGTAATTAAAACAAATTCGGAAAATGGAATAATTGAAGAAGTGAAATTTAAGAGAAATAATTTTGACGAATCTGAAGAATGGAATTTCCTTCAGGAATCACTTAGTAAAAATAAAATTGAATTAGCTTGGGAAAGATATTGGTCCAAGTGTGGTGAATGTATCATATGGGCATCGTGGTTAGAGAAATATGCGAATTACATTAATCCTGAATATTTACCAGGAAATTCTCGCGCTGCAGAGAATACGGACGAAAAGGAGCAACAGCAGTTATCGGAAAAATTTCTCGAACAAAATACCTGCTTTCCAAGTGAAGCTCATCGAAATTGTGTAATTGGTCGTTCGAATTTCGAGGGGATTTTCGGTAAATCCGATATAATACACGAAAGAATTCACGATACATCGAAAAATGGTAATTTTTCATTCGACAACACTCAGAAACAGGAAGTAAATGAAAGAGAAGCCGAAGATAATAGAAAGAGAATAGGAAATCAATTGTCACCTGAAGCTGGTGAAGGATGGAATCCCCTAAGTCCATTTAGTGTCGAGGACAGTTATTTACCGTCAAATGCCGAAGATGAAAAACTTATAACAAAATGTGATTCCATCAGTGGTTCCATAACCCGAACAAATGCAACTTCCGATTCAATGACAAATGTCACGAAAATGACATTGACAAGTTCAAGTTGTGATTCCGCCTCTACGCAATCGTCGAGTCTCGTGAGTTCAACAATGAGTTCCAATGAGAGTAACGTGACAAGTAGCAGTTCAGATGTTGGCAATGAATACACCACAGTCGAGGATAATGATAAATATTGGCAGGAATTGTGGAAAGAAAATTTTCAAGAGCAATACAAGAATCATTATGAGAAATTTATCAAAGAATCTGTCGTGAAATTTGCGGAAGTGAATGTTGATGATAAAGATAAAGTGACGAAGGAAATAAAGCCTGATGAAATTGAGATTAAGTCCGAGGAGATTGTTGTTGAAAAAGTCACTTCGGGTAAAAAGAAAATGATTATGGAATCCGTTGGTATGCTTATGCAAAATTTAACAATGAGTTGCGAGCCAAATTCTGATGAAAATTGCTTGGAAATAATTGTCGATGATAATGAGGAAAATGGTGAAAATTTTCTTCATCACACAACTGAGTCTGATGTTGCAGTTTGCAACATTGAAAGTAAAATAAATAATTCGTTAAAGCATAATGAAGTTAGAGAAATGGAAAGCGAGGAAAAGCCAATTACACTTAAGCGCAGGTATTACATTTCTTTAATTTCATTCAATATTTTTTCGATATATTTTTTTTGCTTCCATATCAGACAGATTTTTCAAAATTACTTATTATTTAAGGAGGAACAATGTCTGATAAAATAAAAGTTATAAATTTATAATTTCTATAGAAACGACAGAAAATAGAATTTTAAATTTATCTTTTCTGTATAAAACGTATAGAATAAAAAATAACATTGAAGTAACCTTTTGTTTCGTTTCTTTGTTGTACTTCTTAACGTTCAATATTGACTGATATTCTAAAATGATTTTATTTTAAATCATTAAAATCATTAAAATTTTTAAAATAGAAAATTAATTTTATCGACATTGAAAAGTTTGAATAATTAATTTATAAAAATAATGTTTGTTTCAGCCATGAAGCAGATGACGTTGGAGAAGGACTAGAGACTGTGAAAAAAGCATTTTTATTGATGGGATATACTTTTAACGAGGAGCACAAGAAAAATAAACTCCAAGGAGAAGTGATTTACAAGAAGAAGAATATTAGATTGCAAAATAGACAATTAAAAATGAAACTTTCACGACCCAAACCACTTAATAAACATATTTATTTCAATGACAATGGCGAGGAAATTACAAATACACCCAGTGAGGTAAATATTTCAAATTATTGTTTCTGACACTTTCACCTTAATTTCAAGTTTCTATTGAATTATTTTTACTAAAATTATTTTTTATTGAATATTTTTGATGTAATGTAGATTATTTCTATTTCTGACAATAATTTCTTTTTAAAAAACTTAATTCTTGAAGAGCTACCATAAAAATATTGCTTATAAATTATTTAATGCATAATTTTACATTTAAATATTTTGGAATTAATTGAATTTTAAAAGAGATCCGTTTAATTTTCATAAAATTTTATAAAATTTCAATTTTCAATGAATTTAATTAGAAATTTTAAAGAACTTAGATTTTTGAAAAATTTTGATAATTCAAATTCTTCTGAAATTAGTTAAATTTTTTAATATATATATTTAATTAATTATTAAAAATAATGGATTTATAGAAGAATTTTAGTTAAAAACACAAAAAATAATTTAATTTTGAAACAGTTTCAAATTATTGCAGCAATAATTCAACTATTTTCATAAATAATAAAATTCTTCGCATAAATTCAATTATTTAAAATTTTTTTTAAATTCTCGTCAAAATTTCAATTATCTTTTTAGATAATAAAATTCGTCTCTGAAATTCAATTATTTTCAAAAAAAATTATTTAAATTCAATTATTTTCGACAATTTTGATAAAATTCTTTTTTAAAAAAATCATTATTTTCAAAATTTTTAATAAAATTCCTTCAAAAAGTTCAATTATTTTCAAAAATTTAGATAAAATTCTTTGAAGCAATTGAATTATTTTTATGAATTGTAAAATTCTCTGCAATAAATTAAATTATTTTCATAAATAAGAAAATTCTTCGCAAGAATTAAAATATTAACATAAATATTAAAATTCTTTAAAGGAATTCAATTATTTTCATAAATAATAAAATTTCTCGAAACAATTCAATTATTTTTATAAATTGTAAAATTCTCGTCAAAATTTTAATTATCTTTATAGATAATAAAATTCTTCTACGGAATTCAATTATTTGTACAATTTTGCAGGAATTTAATTGTTTTAAAGAATTTTTAATAAAATTCCTCGAAAAAATTCAATTATTTTCAAAAATTTTAATTAAATACTTGGCAATATTTCAATTATTTTTAGGAATTCAATTATTTTCATAAATAATAAAAATTTTCGTAGAATTTCAATTACTTTGAAAAATTTTTGATAAACTTATTTATGATAATTGAATTATTTTCATAATAAATAAAATTTTCGCAGAAATTTAATGAATTTAATGAATTTTAATAAAATTCTTCACAAAAAAATTATAATTTTGAAAAATTTCAATGATAGTCATTATAAGAAAAAATTTTAATTAAATACTATGAAAAAATTTAATTCTTTTCCTAAACAATAAAATTCTTCGTAGAAATTAAATTATTTTGAAAAATTTTGGTAAAACTCTTTGTAAGAATTCACTTATTTTTAATAAAATTGTAATAACATTTTTACTAAGATTTCAATTATTTTCATAATTAATAAAAATTCTTAAAAAATTTTTAATTATTTAAAAAATGTTAATTACAACAATTTTTCGCAGAAATTTTAAATTATTTTCAATAAAATTTCTTGATAGAATTCAATTAATTTTTTAATTCGTTAAGCAAACATTAAATTATTTTCATAAATAATAAAAATTTTACGGGAATTAAACTAGGATTTAGAAATTTTTTATAAATTTTTTCGCAATAATTAAATTATTTTCATAAATAATAAAACTTATCATAGAAGTTCAATTATTATTTTTAATACAATTCTAGCCGAATTTCTCGAAAAGTGTAATTATTCTTGAAAATTTTATTAAAATTCCTCGAAAAAATTCAATTATTTGAAAATTTGTTGATAAATTAAATTAATTAATTAATTATGAATTTTTAGAAATAAATGAATTTTAAAAAAATGTAATTAAATTTTTTTTTTTAATTATTTCAAGTTTTTATTTTCTAAATATTTAATTGAAGAATTCCCGAATAATCAAAATTTCGTAAAATTGAATTGTAAACAAATTGATTGGAAAATTCTCTAAAAAATTTTTCAAAAATTATTAAAAATAATTGATAATTGTTAATTTATTTATTTCGGAAAATGCGGTTAAAACTGTATTATAAAAATAATTGAAATCTTGTGAAGTATTTTATTATTTAGAAAATAATTGAAATCTTGTAACGAATTTTTATTACATTTTTTTTAATAATTGAAATCCTATGAAGAATATTATTATTTATGAAAATAATTGAATTCTTGCAACGAATTTTATTACATTTTTCAAAAATAATTGAATTCTTTTGAGAAATTTTATTAAAATTGTCGATTTTAAAAATATTTAAATTTCAGGGAAGAATTTTATTATTTTTGCGAAATGTAATTGAATTCTTGCATAAAATTTTTGGAATTCATTAAAAATAATTAAATTGATGTGAAAAATTGTATTACTTGTAAAAAAATTGAATTTTTGCGAAGGATTTTATTAAAATTTGTGTAAATAATTAAAATTTTATGGAAATTTGAATTATTATAAAACATGAAGATATGGATGACTCCGAGTCGAAGACTTCTGAGTCATCGATATCTTTCATGTTTTAAAATAATGTTCCTAATAGTTATTGAATTTCAAAAAGGTTTGAATTTGAATGTTTTGTAGAATTTTAGTTCCTACAGAAAAATAATAATGATTAAATATTTATTAAAAAAGAAGTTATTGATGTTTTCGAATAATTTTACAGTTAAAAAAATTTGAAACTAAATGTATTTCAAAATTTTGTTGAGTACCTAATAATTTTTAGAGTGAATCAGAATATTCTTTAGGGTCATGGAAAAACTCACAATTTTGTCTGGAAATCGAGAAAAGGAAAAGTAAATTTTCATCGCAACCTTGATATCTTTTCTATATTTCAGATTAAGGCTGAAGTGGAACTACAATCCTCAGAGAAAGAATTTTTATCAAACGTCCAATTTACTTCAAGTTCCGACGAAGAATGTGAATCGATACATAAATCGAAATTAAATTCAAAACGAATTCTTATTAATAATAAATCGTCTACAACTATCGATGCAAAATTAAATAGACAAGAAATTAGTGATAACAATACATTCAGTATTGAAGTAAATGAGGATGTGAAAATTTTAAATACAGATTTAATTTCTGATATTAAAGAAATATGCAATGATAAAATTCCAATGGAGGAAGATCCAAAAGTTTATCAGGAAAATATTTTAGTTTCAAAAACACAGAAGAAGAAGAAACGAAAGCAAAATAAAAGAAATAATTTACCAGCAGAAGTTGACGGTGATTCAACACTCATGAAATATTGGGTTAAAAGATATCGATTATTTTCTAAATTCGATCTAGGAATAAAATTAGATAGAGGTGAGAGAAAAAAATGTTTTATTGTAGATTTTAAATTTTTGTTATGAATTGTATTTTTAATTTTTTGAAAAATGTTCCTTTTTGAATAGAAAGTTGGTTTTCCGTCACTCCTGAGAAAATAGCACAACATATCGCAGAAAAATGTAAATGTGATACAATTATAGATGCATTTTGTGGCGCTGGTGGAAATTCCATACAATTTGCATTAACTTGCGAAAAAGGTGAGTTTTTCTACTATATTTTTATGTTATTTATTGTAAATTCTATTTAGTTTATAATTTTTTGATTTATATTTTCAGTTTTGGCGATAGATATCGATCCGTTAAAAATAGAATTAGCTCGAAATAATGCTAGAATTTATGGCGTGGAGGATAGAATAGAATTTATCGTTGGAGATTTCTTTCAATTAGCATCGAATTTATTTGCTGATGTGGTGTTTCTAAGTCCCCCATGGGGAGGGCCGAGTTATGCCAAAAATGACACTTTTGATCTTAACAATATCATGTATCCAAAAGGTGGAATTGAACTATTTAATGTAGCCAAACAAATTTCCAATCATATTGCATATTTTCTTCCTAGAAACGTTGATACTATGCAAGTACGTATTAAATTATTGAATAAAAATTGAATTAAAAATTTGTAAAGAATTATTGAAAAAATTAAATAAGAATAGTTATTCTTATTTAATTTTTTTCAATAATTCTTTAAAATTTATAAAGTTGTAGTATAAAAGTAACAATATTTTTTCTTTTAAGCTCGCAATGTTGGCTGGAATTGGATCTGCGGTTGAAATCGAACAAAACTTTTTGGATAGAAAACTGATAGCCTTGACAGCTTATTATGGAGAACTTCCTCAAGACTGCTGACATGAATTCCCTACTCTTAGTAATATATAAAGTTAAATTGCCATTTCACTGTCCATTTGACTAAATGTAAATAATGGTTTAAAAATAATAATTTTTGTCTGTGACGTAAAGAATTGTAGTGATATTACGATTATTATCCATAGTGTAATCGAAAAGCTTCGTTTAAAGTGTAATTTTAAATGACTAAAAACCGAAACGAACTTTATAAAATTAATTCTAATTCTTAATTGATTTGAATTATATATCAATTTCCATAATTGTTACGTAATTATGTTCGCAAATGAGTGTATCTTTTTTTTTAAATTAAATTTTGCTAATATTTTGTAATTATATTATTTACAATTTTGACGGGAACAACTTTTAAATATCGTGCATTTTTGTAAAATAGAAAAATAAAGTTTTTTTTTCTAATTTAATTTTTGAAAAACATTTAATTTCACTATGGGCAAAAAAATGTGTTTTTTTTTAAATACAGAGAGTCATCGAATAAAAACATCTAAACTATATTCAACAATTTTATACATTTATTTTACAAAAAGGGTAAGAGTTTGTTTTTACATAAACTTTCCAAGCACGCGTATTTTAAATATTTACATAAATGTTTGTTAATTTCTCATACATACAATACATATAATAAAAAAAATATATATTCAACTGAAATATTCACTTTTTTCAGATTTAAATAAAATATTCTTTAGTTCTATAAACATATTTTATGAAAAATATTTCTAATAATAAAAAATGAAATCGTTGTTAAAACATTCAATTTCTTAGCGAAAAAATTTAAATCTACTCTTTATATATAAATTTTCTAAAAACTTTACAATAAAACTTAGTGTATATTTTATTTATAATAAAAATTGCGCACAATAGTTCTTTTTATAAGTATTGATAAAAAAAACAAATTCTGAGCATGACAAAAAAAAATCAGTAAAATTGTTAAAAAGAATTTTCAAAATACAGTTTTTAAAATTACTACTTACTTTTTTTTGTTATTATTATTTTTTTTTAAATAATTTTTATTTATATTTCATTGCATTTTATGTGGATACAACATAAGTGTATCACTTTTTTTTTATATTACAATTTATTATTTGGTTTTTATTAAAACCGTATTTTAAATTATTTTCTAATAAGAAGGTTATTTTGGTTTCTTTTTCTTTTCTTTTTCAATACTGATTTCTTTTATACATGGCGCCATGTAAAAAGAAATTAAAAAAAATACAAAAGAAATAATTATAAACTTGAAAAAGAATTCTAGAGTTCGAAACTAAGATATTAAATCAAAATAACCTTCTTGTTGGAAAATAAATTCAATTTAGTGTTCTTATAAAAAGAACTAATAACAAGATGTCGTATTCTAAACAAATATTGTTAATTCTCCTCATTGTTATTAGGATTTATACAGGAGGAAGTCTTTCAAAGTCTTCGGTAAAGGAAGAGAATTAACTGCAGTTCTTTGCGTATACTGTAAAATGGCATCTCGACAGGCACCTTGCAAGGTAGATACTAAAACACATTTTATTATCAAGTTAAAAGAATTTCTTTAAATGATAATTACAGGGAAAAAAGGAATATTTATTCTAAAAATAGAAAAGAAAAGAAAGACATAAACCATTTACTTACATCCATAAAGTTGAACTATTCTCACTTGCTTCGTTGTACCGTAAACATCAACTATCGCATGCAAAGGTCCGGCTTTGTAAGGAATGTCTTTTTGACAAACTCCCTGATCTTCTCCATTTATAATAAAATGCATTTCAGCTTTATCTGAACCAGCCTGTGGTACATACATAACACCTATACGACTTCCTGTATCCGTTGGAAGAATATTTTGTGAACAACCCACAGTATTTGGTCTAAAAAGTAAAGAATCATTTTTATTTACGAAAGTTGATGAATGTCAAATTAATAATTTAATTTCAGGTATCACAGTACTTTTTTTCCTCAAAAAAGAGGAATTTTTTTTCCTCAAAAAGGGGATAAAAAGGATACTTTGAAAAAGATTTCAAAAAAAGAAAAACTTGTTTATTTTTTATTAGAAAAAGGGACAAATCAGCAAAAAAAAAGGGGAAAAAGGTGACAAATTGTCAAAAAAGGTGATAAAATTCGAATAAGGGGACGAAAGGAGAAAAGGAAACCAACTGTGATGCCTGTAATTTTAGAAGAAAACGAATTTGAAATACAATAATTACCGAAGAGCACTGTAAGGTATAATACCGCGAGAAGTATGTACATTCACACCATCAGTAACGAGCTTCTTTTCTCTTGCTGGAATTCCATTACCTGTTGAAGGAACTATCTATTACAAAGGCAAGGATATTTTTCAAGCCCCACTATACTTGTCCCCCTTTAGTTATTTATATTAAAATATCAACGATTTCAAAGAAACTTTTAATTTGATTTGAACAAAATGCAAATTTTAGTCTTTTGTCAATAAATTATCTTGTATTTACATTTTGTAAGAACTTAACTTTTTTTAGAAGATAAGAAATGATTAACATAAAAATTTCTCACCGTACGTAGTTCCTCCAATGCCTTCGAAACTATCCCAAATACTTCGACTTTTTGTAATCGCAAAAACCCAACTTTGACCTGATTTCACCAAATTTGGTACAGCCCATTGTGGTAAACCTACCACATCCTCCATAGTTATATCCATTTGCGTTAAACCCAATCTCATATGACCGCTCCATCCTCTCTCATCTTTTTCAATTTCAAGTAAAAAAATCTCACCCGGTTGAAGCGGCTTTTCGCTAAATGTCAGTGCATTCGCAAAACTTGCTTTTCGAAATGCCACCGTATTATCGTCGCACAATACAATATTTTCACCATGTTTTGGATGAAATCGAGTTATTATTTTCTTTGACTTTTCTGACATGATTAAACTTACCCACTAAAAAGATTAGTTACAACTAATCATAAATCTATGAAATTGTTTTCTTTTCCAAATTTATACAATTTATACGATTTATACTTTTAGGAAACTTCATTTGAGGTTATAAAAAAATAACTTTCAACTTTTAAGTATATATTTAAATTCAATCACTTATTAATTATTACCATTTTTCAAACAAGAATATTAACATTTAAACTATTAATATTCTTCATTCTTAAGCACTTGTAATATTGTTAAATTACCAATTTTTAATAAAAGGTAATTTAATAAATTTTTGTAAAAAAAAAGTTTTCTTTGGGGTTGGACAGTTTTCTTTCTTTACATATTGCAAGGTTGGGAAATTTATACTTTATTTATAATAACAAGGTTGAGTAGTTGAAAAACGGTTGGACGCCTGTTAATGATCATCCACATTGCACTTAATTCTAAGGCTGGAGTCCCATGCCAGCGTTTTGCGTTGCGTTTTGTAACTAGGCCATGAGTGTGAGAGAGATACAGATATATGTTTGCTTTATTTGCACTCATTGCCTAGTTACAAAACGCAACGCAAAACGGTACCATGGGACTCCAGCCTAAAGGTGCAATCCCACTGTGGACTGTGAGAGCCGAATTATATTTTTTTTTATGCAAAACCGATATTCGGAATCGGTTGCATCTTCCTTATAAAGTTTAAACAATTATAATGAAAAAAATTAGGTTATGTTAAAGGCTAAAGCACAATAAATTCGCGAACGAGATGCATGAGATAGAAAAGGACATAAAGATATCTCTGTCCTTTTCTAACTCGTTCGCGAAGCACCTTTAAATTTAATATTCGAATAAAGGCGCTTGCACACTTCCAAAATTTTGGGCGAGCAGCGAATTTTCATGGCCTTGAAACTCACATTACTAAATATGATTGGCTCTACAAAAAGCTGCGAGAAAATGTACTTTTGTCAGAGCCAATCATATTTAGTAATGTGCATTTCAAGGTCGTGAAAATTCGCTGCTCGTCTAAAAATTTGGAAGTGTGCAAGCGCCTTAATAATGAAAATAAATTCGTAAAGTTAGCGATTTTACAATTGTGAATTCGACGTAATAGTCATTATGCTCTTTTCATTTTGAGACAAATGTATGCATCCTCTCCCCCTCCTGAAATACGACACTTGTCCAGTTGTAAACTAACCTTTAGAGCTATGAACGTAGCTTAAAAATGCTGCTCTTGTTGATTGTCGTCTTATTCGTTTCATGGTCATTGTGCATAGCAGTAAATCTATCGGTATAATTAATTATTTGTAGATTACGTAAATTTATTCAATTTATAAAAACTCATCTAAAACTTTGCAGTGAAACCTTAGTATCACAACAAATACTTTATATAACAGTATTTGTATACAGATATAATAGAAATTTTGAGCGTGCGTGTTTGTATTTGGTCGATGAACAGCGGCATTTTTCATGGCGTCGGTGTTGATAAAAGCGTAGAATTCTTTCGTGAATCAAATCAGTTTTGATGTGCTTGTTTTCGAAAAAAAAAGTTTTATTCTCATCAATCGTTAATAAAGTTATGATTTTTTATCTACTTTAAGAAAAAGCCATTGTATATTTTCTTCAAGAAGGAATTAATAGCAAGGTACAAATCAATTATTTTGCCGCATCCATCGCATTTTTAGCTAACATTTGCATTTTTTACTAACCGATTTTGAAAAAAAGAGAATAAAAAAATATAAATATTATTCAATAAGTTTTTAAAGTTTTGTAATCTACATCGTATGCGTGCAATGGGTAAAACGCCAAAGAAGGTTGCCCCTGGAGGCGATGAGAGCGATGTGCAGGTTCGAAGGTTAAAAGCGACAAATGTATCTTCAAATTCAAGCGAGGACGGAGAGTGTGAATCCGAGATACCGACCAGGTTTGTAATTTACTTAGTCTAATGAGTCTGTTCGTAAAAAAGCCTAATTCAGTTTTGCCTCAAGTTATTTTAGAATTTTTATTAAAATTTCAACCACAAATTTCCTTAGAATAGGGTTGCTGCTCAAATTTTCATTGGAAAAAAATAATTTCTTTGAAAGGGAATAAAACTTACAAATTATTTTTTACACGCATTTTTCAAAGTTCAAAATTTGTTTTCTATGATTAGGCATATCTATGAATCTTTTTTATCAAAGATAAAATTTTGTCTCGAATTAAAAACTAAATGGTTGTGGCAATCCTAATTTAATTTTAATTGTTTTATTTTTATAAAAGACATTTTAGAAAAATGTTCAATTACGTAACAGTCGATTTTTTATCTTTAAATTTAGACATAATGGTCTTTTCGGGATCTTTGATTTTTTAATAGGATCGACTTAAAAAAATTTCTTAAATTTGATATTATAATTACTTTAATACAATTGTAATTTAGGCTAAAACTGACTCATTGACTAAACCTGTCAGCAATGAGAGAAATATAAGAATTTCAATTTTTGTTCAAAAGAAAAAAATTTTATTTAAAAAGTAGATTTTTATTTGATTTAGAAAATAGAACAGGGTTGCCACGCAACTTGGAAACCTGGAAATGTCAAGGAATATTTGAAAATCTTAATTCTTACGGAAAAATTATAATGACTAAATATTTTTTTTTTATTTAAAAAAGATAAATATAACAATGCGGAATACAGTATTATATGAAAGTTCCACGTATTTGTAAAAATTTATTGAAATTATTTAATTTTGTAAAATATAAATGTAATTTTAAAAACCTGGAAAAATTCCGTTTTTTAACTTGAAAAACTTGTAAAAGTCAGGGAATTTGAAATGAGCAAAAGCGTGGCAACCCTGTAGAAGTATTTAATAAAATATATCTAAGCTTATTCGATAGATTTGAGGAATTATTTCAATTCAAAATTATATTTTTTATTAATTGAGCAAAATTGGGATAAATTATTTTTTTTTTGAAAAATATTTTATTTTTTTTAATATTCTGTTTGTGAATAGAAATCTTCTCAAGTGTTATTATAATTGTAGAGTACACGAGAAGATCTATTCAGAAACAAAAAAAACTGATTTTCTTTTTTTAATGAGTTAATTTTTATCTGAAATACATTTTTCTGCCTGTACTTTATGAAACCTCTCATCACCTCCAGTAAAAGTCGTTTATGAAGTATTAAATTGAAATCGAAATATTACTGGGATTGATAACTATTTCTATAGGCATTATTAGATCTTTTTTCTTTTCGAAAAATGTTTATTTCTACAAATTAAAATTATAATTTTTTCTTTGTTTTAGGCAAAAATTGAGTGGAGTTGATAAAGGAGGAAGTGTATCAAAAAAGGAATTTAAAGTAAATAGATTTTATTTTACATTTATTTGATTATTTGAAAATTTCAGGCATCACAGTAGGTCCCCTTTTCCTCTCTTGTCTCCTTCATTCAACAGAATGCAGACCTCAAGAAAAATAATTAATTAACATTCAAATGATTAAAATATTATTATCAATAGATTTTTCTATAAAAAATCAAAAATTCTAATAAAAAAACCTTCAATTTTTTCCATTTCTGACAATAATTCTTTTTTAAATAACTCAATTCTTGAAGAACTATCATAAAATTATAACTTTGAAATTATCTAATTATTTTGTTTATACTTTTCAAAATTAATTGAATTTTAAAACAGTTTCGTTTAAAATTTTCATAAACAGATGAACTTGAAAAGATTTTAATTTTAAATTTTATAAAATTTCAATTTTGAATGATTTTCATTAAAAATTCTAAAGAACTTAAATTTTTGCAAAAATGTTCAAAATTTAAATAATTCTATAATTAGCTAAATTTTGTTATATTTATATTAAATTAATTATTAAAAATAATGAATTTATCGAGGAATTTAAGTTAAAAATACTAAAAAAAAATTGAATGTTGAAGAAGTTTCAAATAATTGCAAAAATTCAATTATTTTAAAAAATAATAAAATTCTTCGTAGAAATCCAATTATATTAAAAAATTTAAAGAAATTCTCGTCAAAATTTCAATTCTCTTTATAAATAATCAAATTCTTCTTCGAAATTCAATTATTTTTAAATATTTTCATAAAATTCTTGGCAAATTTTAAATATTTTAATGAAATTCTTTGCAAAATTTCAATTATTTCCAAAAATTTTCCTAAATTCAATGATATTCAATATCTACTATTTTAATAAAATTTTCCAAAAGAATTCAATTAATTAGAAAAATATTTATTAAAATTCTTTGCAAACGTTTAATTATTTTTATAAATAATAAAATAATTTCAAAAGAATTCTATTATTTACAAATTTTTTTTTAATTTCTTCGCAATAATTTTATTATTTTTATAAATAATCAATCTCATCGCAGAATTTCAATTATTTTTAGTATAATTTTAATCAAATATCTCTAAAAATGTAATTATTTTAAAAAATTTTATTAAAATTCGTCAAATGAATTCAATTATTTAAAAATTTGTTGATAAAATTCTTTATGAGAATTCAATTTCAAGAGACGTTCAATTATTCAATAAATTATTTTATTTTGTATTTAAATAAATGAATTCTCATAGAATTTTTTAATAAAAATTAATTTAAAAATGACTTTTAGTTAAAATTTTAGATAGTAATTGAATATTAAAAGCATTTATAAGCGAGAATTGTTAGAAATAAATGAATTTTGAAAAAGTTTTAAATTGAAATCTTTGAAAATCTGAATTTTTCACATTTTTAACTAACAATTCTGTAGAATTAATTTTTTCAAAAAGTTTTATTGAAATTATTTGAAGTTTTTATTTTCAAATATATATTTAATTGAAGAATTTCCGAATAATCGATGAAATTTCGTAAAATTGAATTGTAAACAAATACATTTGAAAATTCTCAAAAATTTTTTTAAAATTATTGTAAATAATTGATTTAAATAAATGTTCTATTACATTTATTTACGAATTTCTTCAAATGTAACTTCTTTAAATAATTGATTTAAAGAAGAATTGTAGTTAAAAATTCGAGAAAATAATAATTGAATTGAAATGATGGAAATAATTTTGAAGAAGTTGGAGTAAAAATATTTTTTATAGTAGAAAATAATGATTTTATCATTCGGCCATCTTTAATTATTATAAAACATGAAGAAAGTGTTTTTTCATGTTTTATAATAATATTCTCATGAATTGTTGAATTTCAAAAAGATTTGAATTTGAATGTTTTGAAAATCTTAATTCCTAAGGAAAAATAATAATGATTAAATATTTTTTTAAAAAAGAAGTTATTGCTGTTTTCGAATAATTTTACAGTTAAATAAATTCATAAATAAATGTAATAGAACATTTTTTTGAGTATCTAATCATTTTTAGACTGAATCGCAGAATATTCTTTAGAGAAAAAGTCAAAATTTTGTCTTGAAATCAGGGAAATGTCAAGGAAGAACAAAATTAAATTTTTGTTGTAACTCTGATTAAAATTGCATCATTTTTAAAAAATTTTATGGAAGCTATATGATAAAAAATTCGAATTTGAAATTTTGAATTGAATTTGAATTCGAAATTTTGAATTGAATTTGAAATTTGAATTCTATATGCAAGTTGTATAAACAAATCAAGTTTTATCCCCTTTTTGTCCCGTTTTTGATTTTTGAATTCCCCTTTTCATGATGCCTGAAATTTACTAATTATACCTAATATTGTATTTTAATTTTCTAAAACTTTTTTTTTACAAATGATTTTTAATTTTTAGAGTAAATTGCCAGCACCGAAAGTTACAACTCGTTCCTTGCAGAGTGCAAAGAAATTGGACAAGGTTGTAAAAATGCAGTCTGAAGCAGAAGAAGCAAAATTGCAACAAAAAACTCCAAAAGAAGATGTTAAATCGAGATCTAAATCAAACGATCCCGAAGTTATTGTCGAACTTGTGACAGAAACCCCACAAACAAAAAAAACTTCAGACACCAATCAAGAGGACTCATCGACTCCAAAAATGGCTGAAAACGGATTTAAAGACGAAAATAAAAATGGACACAACGAAAATACCGATGTAGAACAATCTCCCGATTTTGAAGTCTCCCAAAATGGAAAACACGAAGATGATAATATGAAATTGATAGTAAGCGAGGATTTAGATGAGGTGAATAAAATCGATGACGTGAAAAAGGACCAAATTAAAGAATCTTCAACAGATGTCGAAACAAATATTGTCGAATCTACAACAACAGAAATACCCGATATGTCCGAGCAAACATCCGACATGAAAGATAAGGATAAATCCAACGAAACTGCAAATCAAGAGAATCCATGTGTATCCTACGATAGTTCCATAACGTTAAAGAATATTCAAATAAAACTCAACGATTGTCTAAAGGATAATTCGAAATCAGAAGAAAATCGCGAACAGAGCGTTGAAGCTGCATATAAAGATCTTTCATTTGGAAAGACATTGCGAACAATTTCCGGAAGACGTTCATTGAGCCGTCTACGACACGTGACTCTTCGTGAACACAACCGAATGTCACCGAATAATTCTCTATTCGTCAATACCTCGACAATGTCCCAAGACGACGATTTCAAAGTTCTTCGTCATCGTGCCGGTCTCTCGGACAGTGTCCTCAGTAATGGAACACCATCGGACAGAAAGAGAAAATTGTGCGCTGAAGAATCGAATACATCGAAAAAATTGAAAACCGATTCTGAAAGTAGTTTCTTCAATTCCTCCTTGGAATTACTCAAGAGTTTTCGCAGGCCTATTCAAGTTTCCACGCCCAACATCGAAGGCTACAAATTCCAAACGGATAAGCTTGACAAAGACAATGCGGCAGTAAATGATACTAAAAATGGAGACAACAAATGGTGTGCTCTTATGTAAAACGAGAAAGGAAGAAAATTACCAAATTCGGACAAAAAAAAAATTGTACGACCATAAAAAGGGTATTATACATTTTATTTGAAACACTAGATTTAAAAAATGAATCGCAAAGTTTTTTTATAATATTGGTAATGAAAATTATCTTATTTATATAGATATATCGAAAAAAATTATCGATACTCGTGATTCTTTACTTTAGGATTCTAATTTTGTTGGGAGAGATATTTCTTCGAAAGTATTATACTAAAAAAATATTTAGATATATTTTATCGATTGCGACTACTTAATTTTTTTTAAATTTCTGGTAGTGTTTGTTTGAACTACAACATTTTTACCCAAAATGGAATTTTACATTCTCTTCAATTTGTAAATTCGTCTAATTTGTAAATTCAGAAAATCCAGATAATTCAGATAATTCGGAAAATTTAGAATTCAAAGAAATTCGTTTCAGTAATATGTACATTCGTCTTTAATTTTATCAAATTGTTCTCTTCACTGTCTACTGAAAATTATTTCATTGTTCCATTTTACCATAGTGACGAAAATTAATTCTTCATGCTTCCTTTATGAAAAACTTTATTAAGAAAAAAAAACTACAACTCTAAATCTTAATTAATACGTATTATTATTTTTCTAATATAGAACACTGTTAAATCAAAGAAATTTTCACAATGTTGTTTTAAACTTTTTACATTGATAAATATTACCGTATCAATTATATGTATGCAATATTGTATTGAATATAAAAAGTGTACGCCTTTTGAAAATGTAATAGCGTATTTATAAATATATTTAAAAAGAAAAAAACAAATATCTACGTATTTACGCAAATTTTATATGATCGTTATATCATGATCATGATCAACAAATAATGTTTTGTATTTCTAATCTTACGTATAAAATAATTAATACTCAAAAATGTAAAATTAAATTGTGTTAGAAAATAACGAGAAAAGTCCGAAGTCATAAGAAGGTTTTTTACGTTTATATATTATTATTAAAGAAAATATTCCTAAAAAAATGTTTACTGGTTGGAGTAGAAAGTTGAATATTTTTTCTATTCATAGTTTTTTACAAGCTAATTGCAAAACTTGAAAATTTAAGAAGAAAATAAAAAAATTTGTATATATATATAAAAAATAAATAAGTTTATAATAAAAATAAAATGATACAAAGTTCTGTTGGCGAATTTTTTATTCTTGTTTCACAAATTTGTTGTTTTTTGTAAATTGTTTTAAAAATAATTGTATAAAATAATTAAATTGTTTTAAAGAATTTATTTCAATTTTTCTTGAAAATAATAGTTTTTTTTTAAATCACTTTTAATGAAAATTTTGAAAATAATTGAATTCTATGAAGAATTCAATTATTTTCAATAATTTAAAAAAAAAAATTTTTTTTTTAATTTTTTGGAAGAATTCAATTATTTACAAAAATATTGGAATTTTTTGCAGGAATTCAATTATTTTCAAATATTTTAATAAAATTGTTTGAAAGAAATCAATAAAATTTGAACTAGATTTTTTTCAAATAATTCAATTATTCTTTTAGATTTTAATAAATTCTTCTTAAAAATTCAATTATTTACGTGAATAATTCTTCGAAAGAATTCAATTATTAAAGATAAATAACAAAATTATTCCCAAAAATTCAATTATTTTCAGGGATTTCAATCAAAAATTTTTCAGGAATTCAATTATTTTCATAAATATAACAATATTCATCACAAGAATTCAATTATGTTTTTAAAAGTAATAAATTTTTTTCTTGGAAATTCAATTATTTTTTTAAAAAAGTTTTAAATTTTCCCGCTAAATGCTCAAAAGTAATTACATTTCCGGAAAATAACGATAGGTGGCGAAGAAGAGATGATTATTTAATTATCTTTAATTTAACTACAAAATTGTTAAACAAATTGCTCTTGTTTCGTATTTTAGTATATTCAAATACCAGTGATGAGAATAAATTCAAAAAATCAGACTTATCGTTTCGAATAAAAATTCCAATGAAAAACAATTAAAAGTTGAAAAGAAAAAATAAAAGCAAACAAGCGGCGCTGGCATCGAAAATTATTGTCGTTTCCCCTCTTCAACTCCCCGATCCATTGACTTTACTGTAGTCAATGTATAGGTAGACTATAATTTAACAATAAAATATCTAGAGTCTCTAGAGTTAACATTTTAAACGAAAAAAAAAATAATACAATAATGGATAACAGTTCCGAGGAAAGTCAAGGACTTCAAGAAGAAAATAAAACAGGTAGAGAAAAAATTTAAACAATTATAAACACTTGAATTTCATAATTCTTTTACTCCAAAAAAAAACTTGACAAAAACATTAAATCCTTTCCTAGGTAAATATAATGCTAATTGACTTATTCTTAGTCATCAATGAATAAAAATTTAACTTGAAAATACGATCAATTTATTTATAAATCTGTCGTAGATGACGTCCAGGCCAAGTTGCAAAACTTAGAGACAGAAAGCAAACATATGCAGGAACAGTTCAATATTCAAAGGGCAAAAATGAAAGAATTATTTCTTCAAAAAGAAGGTTTGTTTTTTGAAAAATAATTACTCTTTTTTAATTTCTTTCAATTTTTTTCTTTCTTATCCTTCAGGCAATTATAGATTTCGCCCTGTCAGGAATTTGTTACATAAAAACAATTACTGTACCTATAAAAGAACATTTTTTTTCCCTTATTTTATATTATCAAGACTGAAACTTCTTTCTTATATAAATAATCAAACTTTATAAAAATTAGAAAAGAGTAAATTTTTTTGTGCAGAGGAATTGAAGCAAAAGCAAGAAGAGTATCATTCAATGCAAAAGGAGAATGTGAAATTAAAAAATGAATTGGACGACGTGAAGAGTCAATTAACTGTCGTCGATTTAAAAACTCAAAATGACATACTTTTTGAAAAGCGTAAAGCTCAGGAAGAAATTGCTTCACTACAGCAAGTAATTAACGAAACTGTCGAGGAATCATCGTCCTCTTGTAAACATTTAGATAACGAAGTTCGAAAATTAAAGTCAGCAATTTTAAGACTGGAGGAAGAGAATTCTTCATTACGAATGCAAATACCAAGAGATCCACCGACCGATGGACCGATTTCATTGTCAACTGTCACAAAAACTCTAGCTAGAAAAGTAGTATCGCAATTGGGCGCTGATAACCTATCGTTAGGTTCTGATAATTTAGAGGAAAGCATGCGGAAGGTAAACAAATATGTACGTAAACTTGTGAATTCGAAATTTTTATTTATTTACGCTCTACTACATCTGAATTATTGTTTTCTCGCTTCTTTTTCTTCTTCAGGGTGTCTACAACACCTGGAAAATAGGGAAATTAAAAATGTCCTGGAAAACCAGGAAAAGTCAGGGAATTTTTTTTCATCATGACTTGAAATATTCTTGAACAATATTTTTAATGTCCACAATTAGGTTTACAAATTTTTAGTAAAAAAATAATAGAAGTAATTAATATTGCCTTTCCAATTTGCAATTCTATTCTATTCTGAAAAAATAATATGAACCACAGACATATAATCAAATAGAAAAAAATCTTCATGTTTTATAGTTATATAATAAAATTTAATTTATAGTTTTAAGTAAAATGTTTTCTTATTTGACTCGAACTGGTTAAATTTTTGTCAATAATTGGTCCGTAATTTTTCATTTTTGATCCGTAAAGTACGTATTTTTAAATACTGCTCGAGCCCTGGTAATTTTTTTAAAAATTTTCATTTTATATTCATAATTTATAACGTTGATAACATTTACAATGATTTAGAAGAAAACATCATTTTCTATTCAAACTTTTGTCTTAATAAAACTTTTACAATGTTTCCTGAACAAAAAGTTAGAAAAGAAAATTTTGTAAACGTAAAATATTGTTTTCTGAGTGAAAAACAGTTTTTTTTTCTTTAAACTTATAAATTTACTCATAAATTATGGAAATTTACCTGGAAATGTCAGTGAAATTTTTTTTCAGATTCGTTGTAGACACCCTGATTCTTTTTCTTCTTCTTCTACTAGAAAATAAAAATTACTCACTACTTATCTAAAATAGAAAACTCACTACTTATCTAAATTTCAAAAAAACTTATCTAAGCACTAAATTTTTTACTAATTTAAAAATACTAGTATCATTCTTTTTATTAAATTTACATGTCAGGCTCAAGAAGACGCAGAAGTATTACGTTCCCTGGTGGGACCATTGGAAGAAGAGATTAAAGCCTTAAAGGAAAAATTGCGAGCAACTGATGAGGAATTACAGAAATGTAAAGAATTGCCAATTTTAAAGCCAGCTCTTGAATCTGTATCAGGTTCTGAATCGGTTTGTAATATGTGTGTTAATTATGAGGCACAATTAGTGAGAATGCAGGAAGATGCCAAAAATTTCGATAAACAACTTCAAGAGTCCAATAGATTGTTGCAGTCGCAAAAAGACGATTTATTCAAGGAAGTTGAATTCAGAAAGGGAATGGAGGAAAAATGGAATGAGAAAAAGGAGGAGCATAAAATCAAAATGGAAGAACTTACCTTACGATTAGACGTCTCTCAGCAATCATTAAATGATTTAAAACAAGCCTACAATCAGACATTTGAAACGGTTAAGAAAGAATTGACCAAACTTGTTGTCGGAAGGGAAGAAGTTCAAAAGCATCTCGATGAGTAAGACACATTCGATTTTTAGATATTTACGTGTTCTAATAGCAAAATTGTATAAATTTTGATTTCTTTTAAGGAAAAGAATTTTTTGTTATAAATAGTAATTTTTATAGAAAATCTAATTTTGTTATAGAAAGAAATTTTCTCAAAAGGAATTTTGATGTAAAATCGAATTTTGTTATAGAAAGGAATTTTGTTATTAAATAAAAATAATTAGTTTGCAGAAAAGAAACGAATATTTGACCGGAAAACACAGCAAGCACTCGCAGGCCTTGCAAAATGAGAACATTAATATGCCAAACAGTGTTGAGGAATTACACGTAAGTTTATTGAGGATTAGAGAAGAATTAATTGTCGCAAAAGTTGCGCAAGAAGTTTCGCATGAGAATGAAGAGACCCTAAGATGTGAAGTGAATTTACTGCACGAACAAATGGATCAAGACACTCGACTCAAGGAACAACAGGAGGCTATTCTTCTCAGTGAGAATATGGAACTTAAGTAAGTCTTCGAAATTTTAATTATTTTCTAAAATTCATATCCTGGAAAATTTAATTGCTTAGCAATAAAAACAATAATAATAATAATAGCAAAAATTTATTTATTTATTTTATTTATTATTATTTATTTTTGAATAAATAAATAAATAAAAACAATAATAATAATAGCAAAAATAATAATAATAAATGAAAAATATTTCTGTAGAACTCAGCTTGAAACATGCAGCAGAGAATGTGAATCAAGCGCTGAAAAAGTACAAAGACTAGATCAAATAGAAAAAAGATTGGATGAAGTATTAAAGGAAAAGGAAAAATTAGAAACCACTGTTAATGAACTACGTCAAAGGTTGTCGAGTCTTCAACAAGATTTAGATACCAGCGAGGAAGTACAAAAGGATTTTGTTCGACTTTCTCAATCTCTTCAGGTATGGAATTTTTTTTTTCATTTTATTTGAAATAAATATTTAATTATTATTTTTACATGGGAATTGAAATTCATCAAAAGATTCAAATTCAAACCTTTTCGAAATTCAATAACTCATAAAAATATTATTTTTATTATAAAACATGAAGATATCCATCACTCCGAGTCTTCGACTCGAAGTGATCGATTTCTTCACGTTTTACGATGTTGTTTAAAAACATTTTCATCATTTCAATTCAGTTATTATTTTCTTGAATTTTTAACTAAAATTCTTCTTTAAATCAATTATTTTTAATTTGAAACCTTTTTAAAATTCAATTATTTCTTTAAACATTTTTAATATTCAATTATCTAAAATTTTAAGCGAAATTCATTTTTAAATCAGTTTTTATTAGAAAATTCTACGAGAATTCCATTATTTAAATACAAAAATAAATAAGTTATTGCATAATTAAACGTCCCTTAAAATTGAATTCTCCAAAAGAATTTTATCAAGAAATTTTTAAATAATTGATTTTATCAACAAATTTTAATAAAATTTTTAAGAATAATTACATTTTTCGAAAAATTCGTCGATTAAAATTGTATTAAAAATAATTGAAATTCTGCGATGAGTTTCTAAATTTATTAAATTATTGAGAAGAAATTTATAAAAAATTTATAAATAATTGAATTCTTTTGGAAAATTTTTTAAAATAATAATAATAATAATAATAATAATAATAAATAATAATACCGAAATTTTGCCAAGAATTTGATTAAAATTTTTGAAAGTAATTGAATTTCGGAGAAGTATTTTATTATTTATAAAGATAAATGAAATTTTGACGAGAATTTTATTAGAATTTTTAAGAATAATTGAATTTTGCAGAAGAATTTCATTATTCATAAAGATAATTGAAATTGTTCTGAGAATTTTTTTAAAAATTTTAAATATGATTGAATGTAGAGGAAATTATTTTTAAAATATTAAAAATTTTACAAGAAAATTATTAATATTTTTGAAAGTAATTGAATTTTAGAGAAGAATTTTTTTTATCTTATAAAGATAATTGAAATTTTGACGAGAATTTTACAATTTAGAAAAATAATTGAATTGTTTCGAAGAATTTTATCAGAATTTGTTGAAAATAATTGAATTTCAATAATATTTTTAAAAATGATTTTATTCTTTTGAGAAATTTTATTAAAATTGTATTGAAAATAATTGTATGCCTAAAAAAACCATTTTATTATTTATGAAAATAATTGAATTCCTTTGAAGAATTTTAATATTTATGTTAATATTTTAATTCTTGAGAAGAATTTTCTTATTTAGGAAAATGATTTAAATTCTTGCCAAAAATTTTACAATTCATAAAAATAATTTAATTGCTTCGAAGAATTTTATCTGAATTTTTGAAAATAATTGAAATCTTTTAAGGAATTTTATTAAAAATTTTGAAAATTATGATTTTTTTAAAAAGAATTTCATCAAAATTGTCAATAATAACTGATTTCATATTAAAATTCTTGAAAATAATTGAATTTAAATAATATTTTTGAAAATAATTGAATTTCAGAGACAAATTTTTTTTTCTATAAAGATAATTGAAATTTTGACGAGAATTTTAAAAAAATTTTAAATAATTGAATTCTTTTTTCGAATTTTCATAAAATATTTAAAAATAATTACATTTTTCGAGAAATTCGATTAAAATTGTATTAAAAATAATTGAAACTCTGCGATGAGTTTTATTATTTATGAAATTAATTGAAATTCTGCCATGATTTTTATTATTTATGAAAATAATAATTGAATCTTTATAAAAAAATTTATTAAATTTATGAAAATAATTGACTTATTGCGAAGAAATTTATAAACAATTTGTAAATAATTGAATTTCTATGAAATTTTTATTATTTATTATAATAATTAAATGTTTGCGTAGAATTTTATTAAAATTTAGTTAAATATTTGAATTATGTTGGAAAATTTTATTGCAATAGTAGTTATTAAAAATCATTGAATTCAGGAAAATTTTATGAAAATAATTGAATTTCCGAGAAGAATTTTATTATATATAAAGATAATTGAAATTTTGACGAGAATTTTTGTAAATTTTTAAACATAATTGAATTTATGCGAAGAATTTTATTATTTTCGAAAATAATTGAATTTTTGCAATCATTTGTAACTTCTTCAAAATTAAATTCTTTTTTGTGTTTTTAACTAAATTTCTTCTAGAAATCCATTAGTTTTAATAATTAATTAAATATATATTAAAAAATTGAACTAATTTTAGAAGAATTTGAATTATTAAAATTTTTCAAAAATCTAAGTTCTTTAAAATTTTTTAATTAAATTCATTGAAAATTGGAATTTTATAAAATTTAAAATTCAAACTTTTTGAATTTCATCTATTTATGAAAATTGTAAACGCAACTCTTTTAAAATTGAATTAGTTTCGAGCATTTAAGTAAAATTATTCGTTAAATAATTTATGAGTAATAATTTTTATAATAATAATTAAAAACTTTAATATTTAAAAAAATTAGTTAAATAATTTCTGATATTTAAATAAAAAATGTATTCTTAATTCAAAATTTATATTTTAAAAATATATTTTAAGGAGTAATTTAAAAAAAAAGATTCAATACTTGCAGATTCAACTAGAAAAGATAAGAGAAGGAAACATTGAAGTCAGGTGGCAACATGACGAAGATGTCGAGGAATGTCCAAGTTGTCATATAGCTTTTTCGGGCACCAAGAAGAAGGTATTTCCTCGTTGAATGTCTTTTCAGATTCTCAAATAAAACTCGATTACTTTCTCACTTTAAAAAAAGAGTGAAAAAGAATTAAATAAAAATTAAACAGAAAAAAAATAAAATTGAAATTAAGTAGAAATTAAACAGAAAAATAATTAAATACCTACGAATTAAGTAGAAATTAAATAGTTAAATAATTTTTTCTTTTCACAGGTACATTGTAGACATTGCGGACACATATTCTGTCAATCTTGTTTGAAACATCAAGTTCTCAGTGGACCAAAACGAAGACCATCTCGAGTGTGTATGGTGTGTCACACACTATTAGTTCGTGACACTGCTCCATACTTTAGCAGAGAACCGCCACATACACCAGACTAATAAAATATTTTCAAAAAAAAAAAAATTAATAAATAAATAAAAAATTAATGAATAATGAAGACAGTAATAGTGAGACGTGCAATATCAAAGTGATACAATGATTGTGAGCCACACTAAATTCAGACTTTAGTTCTAAATAGTACGCGATGGCGCAATTCTTTTTAATCGAGCAAAGATCGATCGATTAGTCAAACTTGCAGCAGAGAGAAAAATATATTTTAAATGCTTCACGCCCTCTTTTTTAATTCAAAAAAAAAAATAAACTATCGAATGAAACTTTGAATTTCGCTTGAGATCGCGTACCTTGTGAGATTCCTAGGAACTTCTCAAAATAAAAACAAAGCTAGAAAAAAATTTCTGTAAATATAAAATTGTGTACAACTTAATATTTCCTGTAATTTAAAATGATTAAAGCATCAGTAAAACAGTTTTAATGCATTATTCAATTAAAAATCAAAAATTGAAACAACTTAAATCAAAATTATAGTAAAAAGTTTCAAGTAAAATTGTTAATTGTTAATTGATTTAACTAAGGTTAGAATTCGAATTGATATTATATTAAATTAAAAAATAATTTTCAACTAAATAATAAAATATTAAATAACATTGAATTTAAATTAAAAATATAAATTTTAAATTGGAAATCGTTAAGAGACTACGAGTTGATAATAAAAAACAAAGTTATTTATTTTATTGGACGAAACAAGAGTAAAAAAATTCTAAGCACCTAGCAATAATCTCTTCTTTTTTTTTTGATTCGACAGACATTTTACTATCGATGTGTCTAAATTATCTCATTATTTAAAAATTAATTATTAATTAATAATAATAATAATTATGCTGAGTTTTGTCAAATACGATATTTGCAGTAAAATAATTAATTACTGGGAAGAAACTTAAAACAAAACACGCTAACATTCACTTACAGTGATAATTAAGAGTACATAAGTGCCTTAAATCACTAGTCTGATGGCTTTGAAAGATCCTTTCGACATTGAGCTTCCAAGTTGCGTAACTTTTGAAGTCTGTCCAATGGGTCGATAAGGCTTCTCGAGTCTGGAATAACATTGGCAACGTGTGCAGCTTCTAAAAAGTAGAATAAAAAAATTACAACTCTTATCTTCAATAACAGGGTTGTCACAAAAATTTCATTTTGTTTTTTCCTGACTTTTCTCTGATTTCAAGATAAAATTTTGGCTTTTTCCCTAAAGAATATTCTGCGATTCAGTCTAAAAATGATTAGATACTCAAAAAAATGTTCTATTACATTTATTTACGAATTTCTTTAATTGTAAAATTATTCGAAAACATTAATTAACTTCTTTTTTTAAATAAATATTTAATAAATAAATTTAATAATTTAAAATAAGATTTTGATTTCAACCCTTTTCAAACTTCAATTATTTCTAAAAATTCGCGCTATAATGCTTTTAATATTCAATTATAATTTAAAATTTTAAGTGAAATTCATTTTTAAATTAATTTTTATTAGAAAATTCTACTGGAATTCAATTATTTAAATATAAAAATAAATAATTTATTGAATAATTGAATGTTTCTTTAAATTGAATTCTCATAAAGAATTTTATCAACAAATTTTTAAATAATTAAATTCTTTCGACGAATTTTAATAAAATTTTTAAGAATAATTACATTTGTCGAGGAATTCGATTAAAATTGTAACAAAAATAATTGAAATTCTGCAATGAGTTTTATTGTTTATGAAAATAATTCAAATCCTTGTCAAAATTTTATTATTTTTGAAAATAATTGAATTATTGCGATTAAATTTATAAAAAATTTGTAAATAATTGAATTCCTGTGAAATTTTTATTATTTATGAAAATAATTAAATTTATTTTAAATAATTGAATTGTTTTAGAAAATTTTATTAAAATTGTAGATATTGAAAATCATTGAATTGTAGAAAATTTTTGAAAATAGTTAAAATTTTTCCAATTTTTAAAATTAAACCATTTCTAAATTGAATTATTCCTATAAATTTATCCTAAAATGCTCTTAATATTCAATTATTATGTAAATTTTTAACTAATAAAATTAATTTTTAAATCGATTTTGATTAGAAAATTCTACTAGAATTAAATTATTTTAATACAAAAATAAATAATTTGTGAATTAAATGTTTCTTAAAATTGAAATCTCATAAATAATTTTATCAACAAATTTTTAAATAATTGAATTCTTTCGGCAAATTTAAAAAAAATTTAAGAATAAATGCAATTTTCTATCATTTTATTTGAAATTGTGTAAAAAATAATTGAAAGTCTGCGATAAGTTTTGTTATTTTTATGAAAATAATTGAATTCTTGCAACGAATTTTATTTAAAATTTTTTTAAAGAATTGAATTCCGGTGAAGAATTTTATTAAATCTCTTTTTAAATTATTGAATTCTTGTGAAAATGTTTATTTTTGAAAAGAATTGAATTCTTTAGAAGAATTTTATTAAAATTTCTTAAATAATTGAATTGATTTAAAAAATTTTATTTTTCTTCGAAAATAATTGTATTCCTAAAAAGAATGTTTTATTTTATAAAAATAATTGTATTCTATGATCAATTTTATTATAATATTTTAAATTTACCTATAGGTATAGCATTTTATCAATTTTTTTAAAAATAATTGAATTCCCGAGAAAAATAATTATATTATAAAAATAACTGATTTCTTGCGAAGAATTTTATTCAAATTTTTTTAAATAATTGAATTTCCATGAAAAATGTATTATTTGTAAAAATAATTGAATTCTTAACAAAAATTGTATTGAAAATAATTGAATTGTTTAGGAAAATTTTATTAAAATTGCAATTTTATTAACTAAATCTTGTAAAGAATTTTGTTAAAATTTTTTTAAATGTTATAACTTTAAAAAAAAATTTATTTAAATTTTTCGAAATAATTGAATTTCTTAAAACTATTTTTTTTCAATTCTCTGAATATGTTTGAATTGTTTTGAGAAACTTTATTAAAAAATTAAAAATAATTGAATTGGTGTAAAGAAATTTATAAAAAATTGAATTCCTGCAAAAATTTTATTAAAATTTTGTTTAAATAATTGAATTCTTTTGGCAAATTTTATTAAAATAGTAGATATATTAAAAATCATTGAATTCAGGAAAATTTTAGAAAATAATTGAATTTTTGCTAAGAATTTTATTAAATTTTTTGAAAATAATTGAAATTTTAACGAAAATTTTTTAAAAAAATTTTCAACATTTTTGAATTTATGCGAAGAAGTTTATCACTTTTGAAAATAATTGAATTTCTGTAATCAGTTGTTCTTAAAATTTCTATTTAAATTCATTAAAAATTGATATTTTCTAAAATTTCAAATTGAAACTGATTGGAACCTTTGAAGTTCATCTATTTATGAAGATTGTAAGCGCAACTCTTTTGAAATCAAATTAATTTTGAAATTTTGAAGTAAATTTGTTCATTAAACAATTTATAAGTCATCATTTTATGATAATTCTTCAAAAATTAAGTTATATAAAAATAAATTATTGTCAGAAATAGTAAAAATTGAAGGTTTTTTTTATCAGAATTATTGTCAATTTAATAGTTTATGAGGCAAACAAAAAAGACTAAAAAATTGAGAATTTTCTTATAAATTCTAAAAATTAAATTTCTTCCCGTACTTTTAATAAAAATTTATGACTGTTCCCAAATTTCCCTGACTGTCTGTAAGTATTTCTTTTTGTGTTAATTAGAAAATGTTAAACTTGGAAAACTTCTCTCTTATTTTTATGTTACCTGCTATATACTGCTTATTAATCTGAGAAACGTGGTTTTGACTTTTTCTAGCTTGATCTATATTTTTGAGACCCTGCTCTATAAAATCTTGAAAGAATTGATGTGATTTCACTAGAAAAGGCTGCACATCTGCCTCAGGATGCTGTAGCTTAAAGTCGTATAACTGTGTCAAACCCTAAAAAGCATTAATTTTTTGTAATATGAATAGAAAATTATTATTATTTATTATTATAAAAATTATTAGGTACTAAAATTGATTTATTTTCGAAAAAACAAAAACTAAATTTATTCATGAATATTGATAAATAAAATTACCTCTTGTGTTTGAGTTTTAGATCCAATCTTCTTGAAAATTTCAGAAAGCTGTTGGTGCGTGTATTTACAAAGGTGCTTTTGAGATTTTACTTGATTGCCTGGTTTAACGTTATTTCGCGATGCAGCATTCATCTCGTCCGGTTTGAGTGTCTGAGAAGATTATTAGTGTATTATAAGGATAGGATTCGGAGTGAGGAGGGAGCAAGAAAATTTGGTCTACTTTTTTTCTCCCAATAGTGTCACAATTAAGCGACGCCTTCATCCCTCTTAATAATAATTAATAATATTAACATTTATATGTATTTAAAATATAATTAATTACACAGAGTGTCTAAAAATTTCCCTCCCCTCCAAGAATATTAAATTGATTAAATGTAACGCTCTCCTAAGGTAGGTAACACGAAAAAAAATTATTTACTTCTTAGCTTTCTTCGAAGCGTGTCACAAATTAATAAATAAAAATTTATTCACGTTTTAGGCACTCTTCATAATTTTAATTAATAATTTAGTAACTAATTATGGTTATAATATTAAAACAACTAAAAAGAATATATAATTTTCAGGCCTCGGATCGACTTTAACGAGCAAAAAAATTCGATTCAAAATAGAAAAAAAGTCGAAAAAGTCGTTTATTTAATTTAGTGTTGTCACAAAAATTTTATTTTTTATTTCCCTAAATTCAATTAATCAAAACTTGAATAATTTTGCTGAATAAACATTTAAATACTTCTTATTTCTTCTTTGACAGGAAATAAAATTTTACAAAATTCAACTTCTGAAATTTAATAATTTCTAAAAATTAAAACTATAACCCTTCCAAAAATTCGATTATTTTCTACAATTTTTAACTCTCTCTCTCCTTTCTTACTCTCTCTCTCTCTCTCTTTTAACTCTCAATTATCTATACTAATTTTTAATAATTGTTTGAAAGTTCTTCGAGAATTCAATTATTTTTATTTTATTTATTTATTTATTATTTTATTTTTATTATTATTCTGGTAATCTGTTCGCAGTTTGAAGTAGTTTTTGTTTAATTTTTTGTTTCCTAACTTTTTTAATAATTTTTCTTTTTAAATATTTTCAATTTTAAAATTAATATATTGAAAATCATTTAATTCTTGAAAAGAATTTTATCAACACATTTGAGAATAATTGAATTTCTTCGAGAAATTTTATTATTTATGAAAATAATTAAATTCTTGCAAAGAATTTTATCAAAAACTTTGAGCGAATAATTGAATTTCTTTGATGAATTTTATCATTTGTGGCTTTATGGTAATAATTGAATTCTTGACAAGAATTGTATTAAAATTTTCGAAAACACTAATTCTTAAATTTTTTTAAAGAATTTCTTTCAATTTATTTCAAATAATGTAGTTTCTTTAATAATTTTAATTGAAAATTTTTACAGTAATTGAATTTTATGAACAATTTCTTTCAAGTTAGGAAAATAATCGTGTTTCTTAATAATTGAAATTAAACAATTAAATTATTGAATTTTATTAAAATTTTTAGAAAAAAATTAAATTCTTCTCAGAAGTTTATTACAATTTTCGAAAATGATTTAATTCATTTAAAGAATTTTATTAAAATATAGAAAATAATTGAATTGTTTTGAATAATTTTATTAAAAATTTTAAAAAATTGAATTGTTTCGAAGGATTTATTAAAATTTTAGAAAATGTTTGAATTTTTACAAAGATTTTACTAATTAAAAAAATAATTGAATTGTTTTGAAGGATTTTTTAAAATGTTTTAAAATAATTGAATTCTTTCATGAAATTTTATTAAAAATTACAAAAAAAATTTATTTTTGTCAAAAAATTTTACTATTTATAAAAATAATTGAATTCTTCCAAAGAATGTTATTATTTATGAAAATAATTGTATTCTCACGAAGAATTATAAATTTAAATTTCTGAAATTATAAACAATACTAATTAATTTTTTAATATAAGTCAATAAAAGTCGGATTATTTGAAATTAGTCGAAAAAAGTCATAATATCCGAGGCCTGACTTTTATATTATTTTAAATGACATCTAAAATTCCAAATATTGATTAATAAAAATTCTAACTATATAATTAGAAGTTTAGTTAACTTTTTTTAGTTTAGTTTTTTAGTTTAAAATAACTTAGTTAGTTTAAAAAATATTAGATGAATTCAAAAGGTTATGATGAAAATAATTGTTTTATTGAAAATAAAATAGTACAAAAAAATTGTTTAAAAAAATTGTCGAAACTAATGTTTTGTTTTTTTTAAATGATTTCTTATAGAAACTTCATTTCATGCACGTCTGTCTCTCGTAAAACGACGTTCTACTATTATTATGATTAAAATAATCGAATTACTTTTTAGATAAAGTTTTAGAAGTACTAACCGTGATAAGTTTTAATAGATAGGAATGTAGTTCAGACTCATTTGTATTATTAATTTGAGATAAATGATTTAAAATACTGTTTCCTTTAATCCTTGTCATGCTATGTAGAATAGTTTTAATTGTTCTTAATGGCGTGTCTGATTTTCTCTTCTTCCACCAAGTAGATGGATAATCCTAAAAATTAAACACAGAAATAAAAAAATGCAAAAAGAATTTAAAATACAAAAAGAAATTAAAAGGCAAAAAAAATTAAAATACAAAAAAATAAAACAAAAATACGTAGAAGTAGAAATATAAATAATAAATACTAAATCGTCTTTATCTTTAAAAAAGTACCATAAAAATTGACGAACCTTAAAGAAGTTATGAACTTCGAGAAGAATTGCGTCGTAATCTAATTCACTTGCCCAATTTGGAATTGTTTTCACAATTTTCCATAAGCATTTCATTACTAATTCCTCGTATTTTGGTAAAGCGTCTGATTCGGTACAATCGTGTAACAATTTCACAAGTACACTGAAAGAAAAAAAAATAGTAACAAATAAGTAATACGGAAACCTTTAAGTACTTGTTGTACTTTAAATATTTAAATATTTTACGCACCATATAATTGTAGTGTGATTAGAATTGTCGATTGTTTTAATAACGACATTATTTATCACTCGATTGTAAGCCTCAGCTTCATTTAACTGATCGAGTTTATTTTCCGCCAACAGTGTAATCATCTGATGAACCAATTCCTTCAAATGATTCGTTGGCACATTTTTCCCCAAAAAGCCTGATTCGTAAAACTAAAAAATAGAAGAATTTATTAAATCAATAACAGGATGGCCACAAAGATTTTATTTTGTTTCTCCCTGACTTCTCTCTCGTTTATAAACAAAATTTTGAATTTTTCCCTGTCTCTAAAGAATATTCTGATTCACTCTAAAAATTATTAGATACCCCAAAAAATGTACTATTACTTTTGTTAACGAATTTATTTAATTGTAAAATGTAAAATTATGATTATGTTATTTAATTCTTGTCAGAAATAGAAAAAATTGAAGGTTTGCATTAGAATAAGAAAGAAATGGAAAATTATGAAGATGGGAAATAAAAAAAAAATTATAAAAATGATCTGAAAATTACACTTACAGCTAAAATGACCATAAAACAAGTTCTGAATGCTTTTGAAATATCGGAACTGCGATCTGTGTTTAGTGAATAGGTTTGCAAAAGCTTCAATTGTAAATTAACGGCACTCATAAATTTATCCTCCTTCGTCTGAATGGCCATAAATTGATGTGACTTCAAGAACTATAATTTAAAAAGAAAAATCAATATAACGCAAAAAGTTATAAGCAAATATTTATAAGTTATAAGCAAAAGAAAGAAATATTTCATAAATTACAAAAACTTACAGTTTCCATATTGTTCATTGCCTGAATAGCAATTGAAGGATCGAGACTCGTCATTGCTTCGATTTTACGATCAAGTTCATCGCCCTTTGGCCTTACCAAATTTTGAATATTTGCCGATTTTGGTTCCAGTAATTTTGGAGGTGAAATAGGAATTATTCTGTGTGGAAATATTAATGAAAAAATTTACATTTAAAAACAAGAATAACATTTTAAAATATTAGTTTTGAAAAAATAAAATATTTAGAATCTTAAGAAATAGAATTAGTTTTAATTTATCAATTTAATTAATATGTTGTTAATAATTATTTTACTAACTGATTTGGTTGTAATTTGATGTGAATGGTATCGTTCAAATCGTCAAGATTAGGTTCAAGGAGTATTGGATTTCGGCATTTCACTGGAGCAGTCGACTCTATTCTTTCAAGAAGTTCCATATCCAATCCAAATGGGCCCGAGGGTTTTGTTGGTATTTGCTGAGGAATGTTTCTAACAAACATCCTAAAATTATAAAAATTTACCAAAATATAATATGTACCAAAATTACCAAAAAAAATTTAGGATATTCAAAAAATGTATCAATGATAATAAATTCAAAATCAAAAGACTTTACCTCTCATTCGGAGCTTCGTTTTCTTGCTCTTCTTCAATTTCATCCTCATAATCGTCTTCAATTAATTCCACGACAGGAATCGCTGGAACCGGGTCCCTTTCCCTGGGTGGAGCAATTTGCGTCGATGAACTGGATTTCAAGGGACGATTTTTAGCCGCTCTCTTTATCCTTTCGTCCAGCAGGGACTGATCCTTCTCTGAAATGTGCCCAATGAATTTGTAAACTTTTTCCCCCTCGAGAAAGTACGCCTGAACAATGCAATTCAAAGCGGCATTTCGCACGGAATTATCTCGATCTGCTATTTGTTTCGCAACTTCTTTCAAAGCCACTGAAGGCGTCGGTTGACACACTGAGATTCCATAGTTTTCTATCAAAGATCCTAATTGGTCGAGGCATTCTAAAAACAAAATGTAAAAACGTAAGGCGTTGTTTTAAATTGATATTAATTTTCTTTTTCTATAAAAAGAATTTATAAATCAAGTTTTAAATTAACTTTTAAATGCACTTTTAAACTAATTTTTAAATGAACTTTTTAAAAAAATACCTGTCCTCTGTCGAGCATTTTTGGATTTTAGGCCCTCCATCGTATACATGAATAATTTACTAACAGGATAAACTAAAGCTATTTGTTTAAACAATGCCCGAACGCCATTACGAACAGTATCCTTCGGGTCTCCTATCTGTGTTAAATAAACAAATACAATAAATAATTAATTATTAAATTAAAAATTCAGTAAATTAAAAACAATTATTTAAAAAAATTTCTTTTACAATATACCTTAATAATGAGGTACGGAATAAACGAAGCTGCCTCATGCTCTTGCATATGATACTGATCATCAATCAAAATATTAAATACCGCTTGTAAATATTCCAAACCTTTCAATAATACTGACGGATTTGTATCGAAGAATCTAAGCGTCAACCACTTGAGTATTAAATCCAAATTTGACACCAGTGCTTTATTATTTCCCGGAAGATCCTGAAAAGCAGAAAATTAGAAAATTTAATAAACTATAAAATTATTAAATCTATCGAATACCGCTTGTAACATAAAAATTACAGTAAAAATAAATTAATTTATTCAAAAAATTGTAATAATATTTTTCGCAAGAATTTTATTATTTTCATAAATAATAATATTTTTTAGAGTAATTCAATTATTTTCAATACAATTTTAATAAAATTTCTCAAAAGAATACAATTATTTTTAAAAATATTATTTCAATTCAATTATTTTCAAGAGTTTTAATAAAAATTAAATTATTTTCAACAATTATGATAAAATTTTTTTAAACAATTCAATTGTTCTCAAAAGTTTTAATAAAATCTCTTCAAAAAGTTCAATTATTTTCAAAAATTCAGATAACATTTTTCGAAGCAATTGACTTATTTTTATAAATTGTAAAATTCTCCGCAAGAATTCAATTATTTTTGTAAATAATAATATTCTTCTGATAAATTCAATTATTTTTAAGAAATATTATTTAAATTTAATTATTTTCAAGAGTTTTAATAAAAATTCAAATATTTTTAACAATTCTAATAAAATTCTTTTAAACAATATTAAATTATTTTAAATTATTTTAAATTAAAATTAAATCATTTTTTATAAATTGTAAAATTCTGCACAAGAATTCAATTATTTTTGTAAATAATAAAATTCTTTTGAGAAAATCAATTATTTCCAATAAAATTATAATTAAATTTCTCGAAAGAATTCAATTATTTTTTAAAATATTATTTAAATTCAATTATTTTCAAAGAGTTTTAGTAAAAATTAAATTATTTTCAACAATCCTGATAAAATTTTTTTAAACAATTCAATTGTTCTCAAAAGTTTTTAATAAAATTCTTTGTAAATTTGAATTAGTTTCAAAATTTTCAATTAAAATTATTTAAACAAATTTAATTATTTTTACGAAATTTAATGAAATTCTTAAAAAAATGTGATTCTTTACAAAAAACCTAGTAAAATTGTTTAAAAAAAGTTAAATTGCTATGAAAAATTTTAATATAATTTAATAGAAAATTTATTAATGACAATTAATAATAAACTCGATTATTTTAAAAACTTAAAAGAAAATCTTCTTAATATTCAATTACTTTCAACATTTTCAGTAAAAAATATTTTAAAAACTCGTCATTATTTTCAAGAAAATTGAAATTAATTTCTCAAAACAATTTAATTATTTTAAAGAATTTTAAGAAAAATCTTGCCAAGAATTAAATTTATTTTCAATTCAATTTTAATTACATTTTCACGAAAAAATTCAATTATTGAAACAAATGTTGATAAATTTCTTGAAATTACTTCAATTATTTTCAAATTTTTTAATAAATAATACTTTGCAAGAATTCAATTAAAACTAATTAACAAAATTACATTATTTTTACGAAATTTAATAAAATTCTTAAAAAAAAGGTAATTATTTGCAAAAACTCTAATAAAATTGTTTAAAAGAATTAAATTTTCTATGAATAATTTTAATATAATTTAATTATTTCGGAAAATAATTGAATTTTCCCTCGAATTCAATTAAAATTGTATTTCAAATAATTGAATTCTTGAATTGAATTAATAAAAGTTTTTTTTAAATAATTGAATTTTTTCGGAGAATTTTTACAAGATTTTTAAAAATAAAATGAAATTATCGAAAAAATCAATTAAAATTGTATTGAAAGTATGTAAGTGAAATTCTGATAAGAATTTTGTAATTTATATAAAAATAATTGAATTTTTTAATAAGATATTTTTTATTTATAAATTGACATTTTGAAAACAATTTTATTACAATTATTGAAAATAATTGAATTCTTCATAAAATTCAATTACTTTCAAAATTTTCAGTAAAAATTATTTTTAAAAAACTTCATTATTTTCAAGAAAAATTGAAATAAATTCATAAATACAATTTAATTATTTCAAAGAATTTTAATACAAATCTTGCCAAGAATTAAATTGTTTTCAATACAATTTTAATTACATTTTCTCGAAAGAACTCAATTATTGAAAAAATGTTGATTATTTTTTAAAATAACGGAATTTTTTCGGAGAATTTTTACAAGATTTTAAAAAATAATTGAAATTTACGAAGAAATCAATTAAAATTGTATTAAAAATAAGTGAAAAACATTTAAAAAGAAAAGTTATAATTGCAGGAGTGTATATTAAATAAATAAATAAATTATTAAAAAATTAGGAAACAAAAAATCAAACGGCAACTAACTTCAAACTGCGAACAGATTACCGGAATACAACGATTATTAATATAGAAAATTATTTATTAAATTTTTTATTGATTAAATTTATTATTTATTAAATTTATTAGTAATACCTCTGTTAAAGCTTCAATGGCCTTGAGATGATACCGAAAGTCCGCATGGAACATATTGGAGGCCAAGCTCTTGTTAACATTAGCAGTGGCCATGAGCTCCTTCAATAAATCAACAAACTCTTCCCGTGGAGTTGTGAAATTCCATTTCAAAACTTTAAGTTTCTGCTCGTCTATCACCCGCTGATGCTTCAAATTATTGACAGCCAACAATGGACTAGAATCAACTTCCTCTTCCTTTTTCCTCGCAGTTCCTGGTTTCGAAGCAGCGCCTCCCTTCGTTTTAACAGCCACCTTCGACGCTTTCATTGCTCCTCCACTTTTCACCGTTTTCTGCGCACTCTCATCATACGTCTTCTTCGATGGCAAAGGTTTCACTGGTAAATTTGATCGTGACTTATCTAAAATTGTCAACACCACAGTCTTAGAACCTGGTTTCAATTTCTCCGTAAATCTCGACATTGCCTCAAAAGACAGATGAATCATGAATCCTAGCACTGCTTCCTGCGCATTTTTCCTCACATCCGAATTACGATCCTCTAGATTGCTGTACAAAATTGGCAAGCATATTGTGAGTTCCTCTTTTGGAATTTGTTTCACTGGAATCACGGGCAATGCTGTTGATAACCAGGTCCACAGTTCCGATCGTAGAACAGGTGAACCGGCTTTTAGTGCGTCGCCAATTATTTCGCCGTCGAAAAAATCCTTGTATCCACATTGTTCCGTCCAAGTGTTGATGCACGTAACGGCTGCGGTTCTTATCCAAGTTTTCGAATCTCCGAGACATTGAATAAATCCTGGAAAGAGTGTGCGAATGTGTTGCTTGATCGGCGAACCCATTGCTGTTGCCAATTGTCCACAGACTCCCAAACAGGTCTGAGCAATTTTACTATTGCTGTCCACCAATCGCGGAGCTAACATCTGAGGAAGATCGCCAATCGACGATTTAATGAATTTCGTCTCATTCAAAATATTTGTAATCTTCTGTAGACCCTCGTTACGAACCTTCCAATTTTTATCCGATAGCTCACTGAAGAGACTCTCGGTAATATGGCAACTAATATCAGTTCGCGTGTGATGATCAACTTCTTGATTTTCATTTGATTTCTCATCAAGTTTCTCCTCAATTTCCTCTGTCTCTTGAACTTTGGACTTTTTACTCTTTGCACCGCGTATTGGATTCGGTGCGGAATCGCCGCTTCGTTTCTCGCATTCCTGCTCGATTTGTAGCTTCAGAGCTGGTTTCTCGCCGTCAAAATAATTGAGAATATTTCTTCCCATGTAGAGATAGAGATTGCCGACTAAATTAATACCCGCGCTGCGAACTGTTGGATTTACAGCAGCGACGGCTTTCTTTACATTATCCAAAAGTGCATTGGTATTATTTGGACAACCAAAGTCTGTTAGAGCTTTTGATAGCCAAACGAGACTTTCCTGTTGGACTTTGGGATTTTTTTGATTGAAAGCAAATGTTATGACTTCATTGGCAACTTGATCGAAACTTGTTGCCTCTGCGATTGCAGTTAATGTTTCAGCTGCAATTGAACTGTTCTTTACGTCTCCCAATTTCTCGGTGATGTCCATGAGGCAATATTCATTGACTGTTGTTGAGAATGGATAATTTTCGGCGAGAAGTTTGACAATTTCGATACGAAGTTTGAGAACTTGGAAATTTGTGTCCTTGAAACCGGGTTTCTTTGTCAGGGTGCGAACAATAACTTGAGCGGATAATTCTGGATCGCCGGCTTTTACAATTTCGGCCAATTGTTCAACAGCTGCCAATCTTGTTTTCCAGTTGCTGTCAACAAGTCCGGAAATTACGTCGTTAGACAATATTTGAGAGGCAATTTCATCAACTTCTTCGGGGGTTAAATTTCTCTCTGCTTGTGGTTTGGATTGTGTTTTCTTTGCCGCAGCAGTATTTCCAGATGAATCGGACTTTTTAATTCCTGTCTTCTTAGCAGCCGGTCGCTTTGGTTTTGCCATCTCCGTGTCTTTGTTTTTAACCGGAGATTGAGCTTTTGCAGTTTGTGGACGTTGGGCTTTTTTGACAGGTTGATTTTTTACAATTATCACCGCTTTTTCGGCGCATTCCTTAATTTTTGCCATTTTTAGATTATCGAGATCGGGTAGAAAAGGTAAGAATGCTTTTTCACCGATGAGTTTCATTAAAGTGCCCAGAGCCTCAGCTGAATTGTCACGAACCAAGGGATCAGATTCGTTGAGTGTTTTTAAAAGAATCGTTGAATAGGCCTTGAGGAGTTTTTTATTTAAACTCGCTGAAGGTGTTTTAGTGAAGGATCTTGCGAGGAAGGCTGCAGTTTCTGCCTTCACAGCGGGATTTTTATTCTCTAAACCAGCAATTACGTCTTCGGAAATAACTTCTATGGTTATACTGAGGAATAGAGCATCGGAACATTCGCGAAGTACTTGAACAACATTCTGTTTCTTTTCGCGAAATTTTTCGAGCACCGTGGGAAGACAAGGTAGAGCGTAAGATGAGAACTGTTTCTTGAGACCATTCGCCAATCCTGTGAGACATTTTCCAGCGAGAGCCACTATCAGCACGTTAGAATCTTTAGCTATCAGCTGCACATAAAATAATTTTAAATTTAAATTAGATTTTATATTCGTTAGAATTTATCAACTGATAATTTAGTTAGGTATGTTTACCTTTTTTAAAACTCTTACGACATCTCCATAGTCGCCGCTTTCTAATTTTGGATTCTCTGCGAGCTTTTGTAAACTTTCAAGACCTTCTTTACGATCTTGCCACTTTTTTGATTCAACTTTATCAAAGAAGTCTTTTGGAAGTTTTGAAAGAATGTCCACAGGAGTAAACAATTCGTATGGATCAATATTTTGTTCAAAATCACCTTCATCTACCTCTTTTTCATCTGTAAATTAATAAAACAACATTGTAAATATTTATATTTTCAACAATTATCATTTGTAAAAAAAATTTAAAAAAAAATTTTCTGTGAATAGAATTACCATCTTCGTCATTAGCACCATCAGTGTCAATGTTGCGCGTTTCCTTTGGCTTTTGTGATTTTAAATATCGATTTGGAATATTCTTTTTGTCTCCAACATTTTGAAATTCAGTTTCAAGTTCCGTCAATTGCACTGGTTTTAAAGTATTCAACTGTTGCTTCAAAGGTGCACCGATCCACCTGAAAAATAATAGTATTGTTTTCAATTACAAAAAAGAAAAGAAAGAAAAATTCTCTTGAATGTTGATATTTTAAAAAGTTTAATTTCTAGTAATTCTGAAATTAAGAAATGATTTTTTTTTCTTACTTGTATATTTCCACGGCAAGAATTTTCCCCTCGTCACGAACACTTTTATCACGATCCTCCAAGAAAGCAGGAAGTTTTTTAATCAAAGGCTTGACATTCACAACTTTGGGTCCAAATTCCCTTTAAAAAAATAGAAATTCAGAAATATGAACATTTTTATATTTTTGAAAGAAACTGTTGCATTTGGATTAAATTTTTATTAGAAAATTCTATTACAAATTAAATTATTTAAATACAAAAATAAATGATTTATTAAATAATTGAATGTTTCTTAAACATTTTATCAACAAATTTTTAAATGATTGAATTCTTTCGACGAATTTTAATAACATTTTTAAGAATAATTACATTTTTCGAGAAATTTGATTGAAATTTTATTAAAAATAATTTGAACTTTTGCGATGAGTTTTATTATTTGTCAAAATAATTGAATCCCTAAGAAGAATTTTATTATTTTTGAATAATATTTAATTTTTGCAGAAAAATATTATTACTCTTGAAAATAATTGACTTTCTACCATAATTTGTAACTTTTCTAAAATTAAATTTTTTTCCGTGTTTTTAACTAAAATTCTTTTATAAATGCATTATATTTAATAATTTTTGAAAAATTTCTTTGAGAATTTTCAAATTTATTTTTACACAATTAAATTTTACAAAATTTCAATTATTCGTAAATTCTTCAATTAAATAGGTACCTACATAATTATTAGAAAATAAAAACTTGAAGTAATTTAAAAAAAAGCCGCAATTAAACTTTCTCAAAAAAATTAATTCCACAGAATTGTTAGTTAAAAATACGAAAAATTCAGTTTCTCACAGATTTTAATTTTAATTTGAAATTTAAATTGAACTCTCATTTAAAGAATTTTATCAACAAATTTTTAAATAGGTAATTATGTAAAATTCTTTTGACGAATTTCAATAAAATTTTAAAAAATAATTTCATTTTTCGAGATATTAGATTAAAATTGTATTAAAAATAATTGAATCTCTGTAAAAAATTTGATTGAATTGAAAAAAGTTTTTGAAAATAATTGAAATTTTGCCAAGAATTTTATTAAATTTTTTGAAAATAATTAAATTTTGGAGAAAAATTTTATTATTTCGAAAGATAATTGAAATTTTGACAAGAATTTTTAAAAAACTTTTGAATATAATTGAATTTCTGCGAAGAATTTTATTACTTTTGAAAATAATTGAATTCTTGAGACGAATTTTTTTAAATAATATTTCTTTTTAAATACCTAATTGAATTCTTTTGTGAAATTTTATTGAAATAGTAGAAATTGAAAATAATTGAATTTTGATAAATTATTGAAATTAATTAAATTTCTATAAAGAATTTTATTAAAATTCTTCTGAAAAAAATTGAATTGTTAAAAAGAATTTCATTAAAATTTTTGCAGAAAATTTAATTCTTTCAAGAAATTTAATGAAGAATGTATTGACAATAATACTTCAATTCTAATAAATAAATTATACAAAGGCTTTTTAAAATAATTAAATTTCTTTGATGAATTTTAATAAATATTTTTTGAAAAATTATATTTTACTTTTTTACTTTTTCGTCTTTTCTCAATCAAATTACGGACTTTATGAACCTTTTTTAAAAAACGGACTTTTACAAACTTCAAGCAAATTTACGGACGTTTACAGAATGGAATATACTGACAAAAAATTATAATTTTAAGAATAAAAACAATAATGAAATTAGAAATTGAACTAATTTACCTTAGAGAAAGAGTTAAAGTTGAGACACAGGCAGAGACAATTTTTGGATTTTTTGCTTCTGTTCCTTTTAGCAATTCCTCTTGAACGGCTTCCTGTTTCTCAATTTCAATATACATGAGTGTCACTTGCACTGCCAATTCTTTAGTTTTTGTTTTCGGTGCTGCAATGCATTTTGAAACAATGCCACCCATAACATCGCTGACAGTTCTGGGAAATAAAAATTTTATCATAAATTTTATTAATTATTAATACGTATAATATTATTAATTAAAATATTGTCAATATTCAATACTCACTTTCCAGCGACTGCGGCATTTTCTACGAAAGCAAGAACAGCCTCCAAACCTTTTTCCTGTGCAGCTGCATTACTGTCTATTACAAACTTTTTGACAAGACCCAGAAATTTATTAAATTCCGGTGATTTTTGATCGTCAATACAGCGAAATGATTTCGCACATTCCTCGTAGCCATGCACTCGAGCTTTCCATAACTGGAAAAATTATTATTGATAATAAATATTATTAATCAAACTATATAAAATTTATAAAATAAAACTGTCAAAACTGGAAAAAAATCGTAAATATTAAAAATTATAGTAAATTAATTCATATTTAATCGATACATTTACATTAATCTACAGTAATATAAATTTTAAAAACTTACCTTATGAACAACACGATCTTCCACTGGTAATTTATTATATTCGATATCTTCTTCCATTTTTCAGATCCTGCAAAAAAAAATTCCATAGAAGGAATCGGAAATTTTACGAAACAATATTGCGACTGGTTTTTGATTCGAAAATATGAAAATAATATTTTCAAAAGAAAAATAATTTCTAATATATCTATATACATGTATATACATATATATAGCAACTCCGAAAAGAATGACATATAACGCAATAAAGACGTACAAAATCTTTTTTCCCTTATTTTCAAAAATTAAAGTCAGCCTTTAATTCCTTTCCACTCTGAATCATGTTATTGCCGCAAAAATAAAGCTGATGATACCAAATATGTCAATGATATGTATGTCAATGATAACAGCGAATTTGGACAAAGAAAATCAATCTCAGCGAATCGTCATAATTAATAAACATTAACGACGCAAAATTACTACTAAGCATTTCATGTAAACATCAATCTACTAAAAATAAAACTAATAAACATTTGGTATCAAACTAGAATTTAGACATTTGCTATCCGCCGATTATAGTATTTAATTTATTTTTGAGAAAGAAAAATAAACGCTTTAGGTGATTTTCACTAATTTAGAACGAATTCGCTAATTGAATACCAAATACTTACTTTTATTAAATAACCAATACTTGAATAAGTAGTTAAAAACTATCACTAACACTCAGATCTATTTGTTTATCAATTAAAATAAATCAAATATTTTGCAATCCCTCATAACGATCTTTCAGGTCGCCATTAATTCTACATTTCAAATATATTCACCATATATGACGAAAATTCAATTGATTGTCGCAAGATACTTGTTCTTGCAAACGTATGAAACGGGTCAATGTGAATTCAATTTTTACTCACCAGAGTGAGCTGACTGATTTTTTTTCCCGCTTAAAAGTATCTAACCAATCAGAAATGGGAATTTTTGTATTATTTCCCCTAGAGCTGAGAATAGACCAATCGAGTATTGCATTAGTATAATTTTTCCGTTAAAAAAAACCATTGTTTTTTAATTTCAAAATTTTTATTTATAAAATATTTTTAAATAATTTCCGATTCAAACTTTAAAAAAAAATTCAATTATTAACAAAATTTACTAATTAATTATTCTTGTTTATTAATTTCAAAAATTTTAATAAAATTCTTTGTAAGAATTCAATTAATTTTCATAAATAGTAAAATTTTTTGCAAAAATTCAATTATTTTTAAATAAAATTTCACGAACGAATACAATTATTTTTTTAAATAGTATAAAATTGGCAAAAATTCAATTATTTAAAAAAAAAATGTAACGAAAGAATTCAATTTTTTTCTTAATTTATTATAAAAAATTTCAATAGAATTCAATTATTTTCTAAAATTTTAATAAATCCTTTGAAACAATTCAATTATTTTTTTAAATAGTATAAAATTTGCAAAAATTCAATTATTTAAAAAAAAAAAAATTAACGAAAGAATTCAATTTCTTTTTAATTCATTATAAAAAATTCCAATAGAATTCAATTATTTTCTAAAATTTTAATAAAATTTCATTAATGAATTCAATTCTTTTTTAACTTTTAATAATTTTTTTCCAAAAAATTCAATTATTTTCATAAATAATACAATTTTTCGAAGGAATTCAATTATTTTTAAAAGTAGTAAATTCTTTGCAAAAATTCAATTATTTTCAATAAAATTTCACAAAAAGAATTCATTTTTATTTTCTCAATTCGGTATAAATTTGTTCAAAAGAATTCAATTATTTTCTAAAATTTTAATAAATTCTTTGAAAAAATTCAATTATTTTTTTAAACAGTAAAATTTTTTGCAAAAACTCTCAATAATTTTTAATACAATTTGAATAAAATTTCATTAAAGAATTCAATTTTTTTCTTAATTCGTTATAAAATCTTTGCAAAAATTCAATTATTTTCTAGAATTTTAATAAATTTTTCAAAACAATTCAATTATTTTTTTAAACAGTAAAATCTTTGCTAAAATTCAATTACTTTCAAGAAAATTTCACGAAAAAATTCAATTTTTTTCTTAATTCGTAATAAAATTTTTGCAAAAATTCAATTATTTTCTAGAATTTTAAAAAATTTAATAAATCCTTCGAAAAAATTCAATCATAATTATAAATAGTAAAATTTATTGCAAAAATTCTATTATATTCAAAACATTTTCACGAAAAAATGCAATTTTTTTTTCTAAATTCATTATAAAAATTTTCAATAGAATTTAATTATTTTCTAAAATTTTAATAAACATTCATAAAAGAATTTAATTTTTTTTAAATTTTTAATATTTTTCCAAAAAATTCAATTGTTTTCATAAATAATCAAATTTTTCGAAGGAATTAAATTATATTTTTAAGTAGTAAATTCTTTGCAAAAATTTAATTATTTTCAATAAAATTTCACGAAAGAATTCAATTATTTTCTAATTTTTAATAAAATTCAATAATTAAATGTTCAATTTAAATTATTAACAAACACGATTATTTTAAAAACTCGAAAGAAATTATTCATAAAATCCAATTATTTTCAAAAAATGTAATTAAAATTATTAAAGAAACTCCATTATTTAAAAAAAAAATTCAAAAAAATTCTTCAAAAACAATTTAATTATAATTTTCAAAAATTTCAATAAAATACAACGATTATTAATATAGAAGATAGATTTTTTAATAAACTACAAATTTTTATTTTCAAAAAACTACATTAATTCCGTTCATTCATCTTGATTATAATGCAAAGAATAAATTTTAGAAAATAAATTACATCTACTTATTGTTTGATGAACGTAAAGAATAATAATGAACGCAAAGAATATTTAAAAAAAATAAATTACATCTATTTAGATGATCGTTCTGTTCTTGAAATAGTCGACATACCGTCAACAAATTTCGTGGTAAAGAGAACATTTGCATTATTGAACATGCCATCTTTTAGGGAAACTAAAACAAATTGAGAATGTTTAAAATGCCTCTTCAACATTGTTCCTATATTCTCAGTGTGCGAAAGATCCAATGCCGCGTCGACTTCATCCAAAATGTACAAGGGCGCGGGTTTAAATAAAAGCATCGCCAAAATTAACGAAAGCGCTACCAGAGACTTTTGTCCACCGGAAAGTTCTCCCAATGATTCTTTCCAAACACCGGAAAAGGCGATTTTCACCTCTAAACCATCAAGAACTGTACTATTCTCCGGTGGTTGTAATTTTGCACTTGTTCCTGGTAGTAAGGTACTAAATATCGATCCAAAATCTTTGTTCACCTGTGAATGGAAAATAAATTACTTTTTAGAATTAATAATGAACTAATTCCGTTGCTTTAGCAATTGGCGACTGGAATTTTTTTATCTAAAGTCAATCGAAATTCATTTAAGGAAAATAGAGTTGCCACAAAAATTAAATTTTGTTTTTCCATGATTTCTAGACAAAATTTTGAATTTTTCCCTAACCCCCAAAAGAATATTCTGATTCATTGTAAAAATAATTTAAAATAATTGAATTTCTCCCATGAGTTTTATTATTGATATGAAAGTAATTGAATTTCTACAAAAGAATTTAATTAATTTATAAAAATAATGGAATTATTGCGAAGAAATTTATTAATAAAATTTGTAAATAATAGTTTTCCTAGGAAATTTTTATTATTTATGAAAATAATTAAATGTTTGAGTAGAATTTTATCAAAATTTTTTTTTTTAATATTTGAATTCTTTTGGAAAATTTAATTAAAATAGAAGAAATTGAAAATCATTGAATTGAGGAAAAATTTTTTGAAATAATTGAAATTTTGCCAAGAATTTTATTACAATTTCTGAAAATAATTGAATTTTGGAGAAGAATTTAATTATTTCTCAAGATAATTGAAATTTTGTCGAGAAGATTATTGAAATTTTTGAAAATAATTGAATTTCTACGAAGAATTTTATCAAATTTAGAAAAATAATTGAATTCTTTTGAGAAAAAATAAAAATTTTAAATTAAAAATTCTTTAAAATAATCAATTTCCTGCGAAGAATTTGATTAATTATGAAAATAATTCAATTCTTGTAAATAATTTTATTAAAACTGTTAAAAATAATTGAATTTCTGCAAAGAATTTGATTAATTAGGAAAATAATTGAAATCTTTTTACGAATTTCATTAAAATTTTCGAAAAAAAAATTGAATTTTTTCGATGAATTTAATCAAAATTGTTCAAAAATAATTGAATTTCTACGAAGAATTTTATCAAATTTAGAAAAATAATTTAATTCTTTTGAGAAATTTTAGAATTAAAAATAATTTAATTTCTGTGCAGAATTTTATTAATTATTATGAAAATAATTCAATAAATTCTCATAAATAATTTCATAAAAATTTTCAAAGTAATTGAATTTCTGTGAAGAATTTTGTTAAAATTCTTTAGAATAATTAACTTCCTAGCAAAAATCGTGTAAATTATGAAAATAATTGAAATCTTGCTAAGAATTTTATTAGGATTTCTAAAAATAATTGAATTTCGTTGAATAATTTTATTATTTTTAAAGATAATTGAAATTTTCAAGATTATTTTATTTAAATTTTTGAAAATAATTGAATTTTGAAGAAGAATTTTATTATTTACACAGTTAATTGAAATTTTGACGAGATTTTTAAAAAAATGTTTAACATAATTGATTTTTTGCAAAGAATTTAATTACTTTTAAAGATAATTGACTTTCTGCGAAGAATTTTAATATTTTTGAAAATAATTGAAATTTTGACAATAATGCTATTAAAATTTTTGAATATAATTAAATTTCGTCGAATAATTTTATTATTTATAAAGATAATTGAAATTTTTACGAGATTTTTAAAAAAATTTTGAACATAATTGAATTTCTGCCAAGAATTTTATTACTTTTCAAAATAATTGAATTTCTGCAATATTAATTAATTAATTAATTAAATATAAATTATTAAAAAAAGAAATAAATTATTAAATTTTTTCAAAAATCTAAATTCTTTCTAATTTAATTCATTGAAAATGGAAATTTTCTAAAATTCCAAAATGAAACTTATTGAAGATCATCCATTTATGAAAAAAAGTAGACACAACTCTTAACATTCAATTAATTTTAAAATGTTTAAATAATTTAAATAATTTCCTGACTTTTTCCTAAATTCCTTGACTTCCCTGATCTGAGGCAACCCCCTAAAGAAAAAGAAGAAGAAATTAAATTTGACAAGTCTGGGGTGAATAAAATTTCATACCTGTTCCCAAGCTTGGTGAATTGTTTCCTTTTTCTTCTCGTCCAAGTGTTTTATTGTTTCTAAAATTTTCCTCTTATCATTCTCGACGATTTTCTTTTTGTCCAACATCATTTTATATTGTTCCTCTTCCTTATTCAAGAGATTCATTGCTCTTGTATTTACATTTCGACTCAAGCGATCACGTTGGTTTTCCAATTGATGCATTTTCTGGCCCATTTTCTCAGGATCGTTGACACTAAAATCGTACATTCCTCCAGCTTCTCCGAAATAGTCTTTGTCTTGCTCGATCCACTCGTATTTTCTCTTTAATTCAGCAACTTTATGTTTACACTCTGTGGCACTGTTCTTAATTGCATTAATTTCGTGATTTAGTTTCTTTATTTCCAATTCTGTCTCGCTGGCCTGTTTTATAAGTTCTTCCTTCTTATTTAACATTTTTTGTATTTCTTTACTTTTTTGATTTATTATATCTTTTTGTTTTTTTAGTTCTCCCTGTACTTCGGCGACTTCTTCTTTCACTGTGTTTATTTCCTCCTTTAACGCTGATTCCTTTTCTTTGAGTTCGTTTAATTTCGCTTCTGCTTTTTCGAGTTGTTCTTTACCACTTTCAATTGTTTTTTTCAATTCGGAGAGTTCTAGATTCAACATTTCTGATTCCTGTTCTCGTTTCTGCCATTCTTTTCTACTTGCTTCTGATTTCTTTCTTAAGGTTTCTAATTTCTTCTCTGCCTCCTTCAATTGTCGTTCGCGAATATTTGCCGAGTCTTTTAATTGCGCCTCGAGCTCTTTCGACTTTTGTGAACTTAGCTTTTCGGTTTCTTTTGCCTCCTTCATTTTTTGAGTCAATTCCACAATTGATGCTTGCAATGCTTCGACTTCTTCTTTAATTTGATGATGTGTGGTTTGTTGAATTCTCTTGCGGACCATTTCTACCTCGTGACTCTTGAGATCGTAGGTTTGCTTCAACATTGTATACTTTTGGGCATTTTGTCCAATATTGGAAATATTTCCCTCAACATCACGTAGTTCGTAATTTTTCTGATTTAATTCGTTCTGAATGACTTTTAATTCTTCTAGTTTGAGGAGAATTGAACCGCCTTTTGCTCGAGAACCACCGGACAATGTTCCGGACGGATCGAACACATCGCCGTCGAGTGTCACGCACTTTTTCATAATTCCATCGTGAAAGGCAATTTTTCTTGCAGTCTCCATATCTTTACAAATGAAAACTTGACCGAAAATCCAATTCATCGCGGAACGGGTTTCCTCCGGGAAATCAATGAGATTCAATGCCGGTTGAACGTTCTCTTTTCCCACCAATTTCTGTGCCAGGTCGACTATTCTCTTGTCTATCACACGACCATTGATTTTGTTTAGAGGAATTATTGTGACACGCTGCTGCAATTGACCGCGCTGCAAAAGCTTTTTACTCGTATTTTCAGTGTCGACGATCACATTATAAAGCTGAAAATCAAAACCAGTGGAATTAAAATACAATGAAGCAAAAGAAAAAACTAAAATTATTAATAATTGAAATATTTACCTTTCCTCCAGCGGCAACTTCTAAAGCATAGGCACTTCTGTGATCCCTCAAAGTGATGAGTTGACAGACTAAACCCTTCACGGATTCCCTTCGGAAATTTGGCTCAGGATCTTTATAATTAAATCGAAGTTGATGACATCTCGATTCAAATACATCGACTTTATCCTGTAAATTTCCGATCTCTCTTTGCAATGTTCGTCTTCTTTCTTGATAACCTTCCAATTCTCCCTCGGTATAATTTACACTCTTTAATTCATTTTCTATTTTTTGTAAACTTTGCTCAACGTCCGTCAATTTTTTGCTGTCCTTCTTGTAGTCGTTTTCAGTATTTCGCATATCGTTTTGCTTTTTAGTCAACTGCTGTTTACTGTGTGAGAGTGTCATTTCACATTGTTTCACTTCGGTTTGTGCCTGAGTAGCCGTTTGTTTTGCATTCATCAATTGCTGTTCCAAAGTTGCATTTTCACCGTCATCATTCTCCAATAAACCAGCACTGATCTTATGATATGTCTCTTGAGCAGCGAGAAAAGCATCGGAATCTTGTTGATCCTGATCTTTCAACTGTTGAAAAAGACCACCAACTTTCTCGAGTTGTTTTTCCTTTGTTGTTAGCATTTTCTCGTCATCAGTAATATTCGATTTTAATTGTTCGAGAGCTGTTGTTTCTGTTTTCACATTTTCTTTATTACCTTTGATTTCGGCGGCTAATTTCAATTCTTTCTTTTCCACTTCTTTGAGATTCGATTCTAATGTTTCGAGGTGAAGTCCCTTGTCCTACGGATACAAATAGAAATAATCTTTATTAATAATCTGTTCGCAGTTTGAAGTTACTTGCTGTTTGCCACGAGAATTCAATTATTTTAAATAAAATTTTAATAAAATTCTTCTCAAAAATTCACTTATTTTTTTAAATTTTGCAAAAATTCAATTATTTTGGAGAAATAATCAATGTTTTCGCTGGGATTCAATTATTTAAAAAAGTTTTAATAAAATTCTACTCAAGAATTCAATTATTTTCAGAAATAATTAAATTGACGATGTACTGAAAATCATTGAATTCTTGAAAAGTATTTATAAAAAAATTTGAAAATAATTGAATTCATTTCAAGAATTTTATCAACTTTTTTTTCTATAATTGAGTTCTTTCAAGAAAATGTAATTAAAATTGTTTTGAAAACAATTTAATTCTTGACAAGATTTTTATTAAAATTCTATAAAATAATTAAATTGTTTACAAGAATTTATTTAAATTTTTCTTGAAAATAATGGAGTTTTTTTAAAATAATTTTTATTGAAAACTTTGAAAGTAATTGAATTTTATGAAGAATTCAATTATTTTCAATAATTTTAATAAAATTCTTTGCAAAATGTCAATTTATAAATAATAAAAATTTTATTAAAAAATTCAATTATTTTTATATAAATCACGAAATTCTTATCAGGATTTCACTTATTTTCAATACAATTTTAATTAATTCTTGCAAGAAATGTTATTAAAATTTTTAAATAATAATAAACATGAATATTTAATATTATGTACTTAATAAGTGAATTCTTTAAATTTAAAATCTGTAGTCATTCAAAACTTGATGTTTATTCTTGTTCAATAAAAATATTGCATTAGAAATATGATTTAAAAAGTAAAAAATATTTACTAACTTCATCTCTTTTCTTTTGCAGGACGACAACTTCAATTTCGATTCTCTTCACTTCTTCTTCTCCATCCTTTATACTCTTTTGTTTATTTTCCAAATCTTTTTTTACTTTTGAAACATTTTTTTCCGCATCGTCACTGTCCTGTAGAGCTTTTTGATACCTCCATGCAATATAAATCCGACGACAATGTTCAAGTTCCCTTTCGACTCGTTGAAATTCGACAAATTGCATTCTCTCCTGTTTGAGCCTCTCCAACTTTGGACCAATTTCTTCCTTGAGAATCTACAAAAAAAGGAAAATTAATTAGCAAAAACGAAAAAAACTGAATCAAAATATTACTGAGAAACATTACATTTTCAATTTCGACCAATTTACTGTCTTTCTTTTCAATTGTTTTCAGAGCAGCTTGCTTCTTTGTCTCGTACATACGAGTTCCTGCTGCCTCTTCGATCATCGAAAGAATTTCCATTGGTTTCATATTCAAAACTTTGGTGATTCTACCTTGCATGATAAGAAAATGTGGATTATTCACGTTCAATTGAACGGAACAAAATAAATCTTGTACACGTTTATTTGGAACATTAGAACCGTTAATCATATATTTATTTTTTCCACCAATTATCACTTGTCGGGTAATTGTAATTTCGTCATAATGTTCATAGCCCATCGGAGAAACATCACGATTTCGGTTGTCAAAAGTTATTGTCACACTGGCCTTTTTTATGCCGGCTTGACCTGATTTGTAAACAAGTTCTTGTAGAGAACTCGCACGAACCTAAAAGACAAAACACGATATTAAATAATAAAAAAAAATATTAAATATTAATATAAGAAAAAAGATATTAAGATTACAATATAAAATATAAATTTAAATACAATATAAAGCAATACAATATAAAAATATTAAATTATAAAAAAGATACTAAAGTTATTCAGTAAAAAAAGATATGAAAATTGTTCAGTAAAAAAGCTATTAATATTTAATTAATTAATAGAAAGAGTAAAAAAAAATCTTCAGATTCATTGATGAGTGATGTAAATAAACATACCTGGGACAAATTTGTTATTCCAAGGACAAAACATATTCCATCTAAAATATTAGATTTACCACTACCATTCAAACCAGTAATTGCATTGAATTCTCTGTCAAAACCGTTGATTTCTATGCGCTTTCCATAGGATTTGAAGCCTTCCAATACCATCGATTTTATGTACATTTTGATAAATTTTATTTATTTACAACGTCGAGTAACACAATATTTTTTCGCACTTATGTTATATTATTATAAATGTCAATGTTTGTAATACTATAATTGTAAATAAGCAAAGACGCGGGAAAAGCATAACGCTGTTTCTTTAAAGGTACACAACCATTTTCAAAATGTTTCTTTAGGGCTTATTTCCAAGAGTAAAGGCGCTTTCACACTTCGAAATCAGTTTACTTCTGGACAAGTATTTTCTGATTGGCTGAAATCAGCGGAAGTGCTTGGACATGACATCTGGTAAGAAAATCTCGAACAATACTGCGCACCATCTTTGTTTTTATAGTTCATGCCAGTCCGTGGCAATAGACGAACCTCACAAGAGGTTGGCAGAATTCCTGTAAATTTAGATTTTTCTTTTGGAATTCAGCGTTATTTTATAAGCCTCAACCTCGGGTAATGTGAAATTCTCCATTGATTTTTAACATTATTTGAAGCGAAAAATATTTGCGTGAACAGTGATACATTTACTTGTAAAGTAGCAAAAAATATTGTCACCAATGATGGCGGTACCTTCAGCCGGTGTAGGTGAGTGTGTTGTCTCCCAATTTTATAAAAAATCTAACTTTTTGAATTATTTTTAAAATTCATCTATTTTATTTCATAAATTTCTTCGTTTAGTTTTGAATAAAATTATCATAAAACGGCAAATATTTAAGAAATTTTTTCCCATCCAACATTACCGTACGTCGTAGAATTTTTTTCGACACTCTACACGCTTTATTATTTAGAATATAAATGTGAATTTACCGTCCACATGTCTATGACTTTTACTTCAATAAAGAGTAGAAATAATTATTAATCAATTTTTTCCAAACAATATTCACCAAAAAGGGAAAAAATTACTTTTCGTTAAAAGGTTAATTGTTGCCTAATGTGTGTAACCTTTGGAAGCCATATATCTAAGTATTCTAATAAATATTCTTTTTCTTGATATTATTTTTCAGTTGTTCCAAGGAACTTTCGTTTATTAGAAGAACTTGAACAGGGACAAAAAGGTGTGGGTGACGGCACGATAAGTTGGGGCTTAGAAAATGACGATGACATGACTCTCACGCATTGGACTGGGATGATTATTGGACCACCCAGAGTAAGTTTACTTTGTTTTATTTTCCTTCGGTAAATTTCTGAATAAGTAAATTCAGATTTTACTGCTTAATTTTAAATCGTTTTTGTTAAATAATTTAATTTTGCAGGCTTCGCACTCATTTACTAAAACTCTACTTTTTTTACATTATTTATTTATTTATTTTATTAAACATAAACATATTATGCTTTTATTTGGGTGCTTTTTTTAGATTTCAGCGACTAAAAGTTACTATTTCTGTTTTTTTTTTAATTTCCGCTACTTTAAATTCGCTAATACTAGAAATAAAAAAACTAAGTATTCTCAAAAATTATAATCAAATTCTTTAAAATGATTCAATTATTTTCAAAAAATATTCGAAATTCAACTATTTTCATAAAATTACTCAAAAGAATTCAATTATTTTCGGAAATAATAAAATTACCACAGGAATTCAATTAATTTAAAATAGCATATTAAAAAAAATTTCGAAAAAATCAATTATTTAACAAAATTTTTATACAATTCTTCACAATAATTCAATTACATTTATTTGTAATAAAATTTTTCGTGGAAATTCAATTATTTAAAAATTTTTTTAATAAAATTCTAAGCAAGAATTCAATTATTTTCACAAATAAAATTTTCTACAAGAATTCAATTATTTTAAATTAAATTTTCATAATATTAATTAATATAATTATATTTTGGAAAAATTAATTATTTAAAACAATGTTTGTAAAATTTTTATGAAGAATTAAATTATTTACAAAAATATTAGAATTTTTGACAGAAATTCAATTATTTTCAAATATTTTAATAAACTTGTTCTAAAGAAATCAATTATTTTCATAAACAGTAAATTTTTTCTCAGGAATTCAATTATTTTTGAAAATTTTTTATAAAATTCTTAGTAACTATTCAATTACTTTCATAAAGAATAAAATCCATTGCAGGATTTCAATTATTTTTAATTTAATTTTACAGGATTTGCTCAAAAATTGTAATTATCCTTAAAATTTAATTTCAATTTCTCGAAAAAATGATTTTAAAAAATTGTTTTTTTCAAATTTTTTAAAAGAATTCAATTATGCCGATAAATAACAAAATTATTCCCGAAAATTCAATTATTTTGAGGAATTTTAATGAAATTCTTTGCAAAATTCAATTATTTTCATAAATAACAATATTTATCACAAGAATTTAATTATTTTTAAAAGTAATAAAATTCTTCTTGGAAATTCAATTATTTTAAAAATTTCTCATAAAATCGTTCACAAGAATTCAATTATTTTCATAAATAATAAAAATTTCACAAGATTTCAATTATTTACAAATTTATTTTTCATAAATAATAAAATTCTTTTTAGGAATGAAATTATTTTTTATTAGTTAATAAAATTTCTCAATATAGAATTCAATTATGAAAATGTAATTTATAACATTTTTCTTATAAATTCAATTATTTCCAGTAAAATTTCTTAAAAGAATTCAAGTATTTTTTTAAATAAATTCTTCGCAAAAATTCAATTATTTAAATTTTTTATGAGAATTCACATATTTTTTTATACAATTTTAATTAAATTCCTGGAAATAATTCAATTTTTTCATAATTTATAAAATTTTTAGCAGAAATTTAATTATTTTAAAGAATTTTAATAAAATTCTTCACAGAAATTCAATTACACAATTTATTCACAGATTGCGCACATGTCTTAATATAAATGTTAAATATTGATATAAAAAAAAAACTGTTAATGTATTAATTTAGACTCATTTTTGTATTTAATTTGTAGACAAAATTTAGTCTGCATTATTTAGTTTTATTTGTAAAGGGCTTTTTATGCCCGTCTGTACATTTAAATAAATAAATTACTTTAAAAAATTTTGATAAAATTATTTATGAGAATTAAATTATTTTCATAATAATTAATAAAATTCAATTATTTTTAAAAGTAATAAATTTCTTCTTGGAAATTCAAATATTTTAAAAATTTCTTATAAAATCGTTCGCAACAATTCAATTATTTTCATAAATAACAAAATACTTTTTAGGAATTCAATTATTTTTATAAATAATAAAATTCTTCTCTAAAATTCAATTATTTTCGAAAATTTTAATAAATTTCTTTGTAAAATTTAAATTATTTTTAATAAAATTTCCAAACAGAATTCAATTATTTAAAAAATTTTTTGTAAATATTTTCGTAAGAATTCAATTCTTTTTCATGAATAATAAAAATTTCTCAGGAATTCAATTATTTAAATTAGAATTTGCATGAAATTAGTCGAAAGAAATCAATTATTTAAAATTTTTGTCAAGAATTAAATTATTTTTATAAATATTTAAATTCTTTCCTGAATAATAAAATTCGTTGAAGGAATTAAATTTATTAGCTGCAGAAGAAAGAAATAAATATTTTTTATAAAAATTAGGAAAAAGTCAGGAAATGTGTTAAAAGATACTTTTTGATACTTTTTTAAAATTAATTATCGAGTGCGAAGTCTAATTTTTGGAAAAAAAAGTAATGTGAAAAAAAATATTTTTTTAACTTCATGTTTTGTAAATGATATAAATGTCACTATAAATAAAAACTGACGACAAAGTTTTATGCTTTGGTTTATAAAAATATTTACATTACAGTTTATAGTAGAAAATGTTTTTTTCAGACTCCTTACGAAAATAGAATGTACAGTTTGAAAATCGATTGCGGTGTAAATTATCCAGACGATGCACCTAGTGTAAGATTTTTGAGCAGAATTAATATGAATTGCATCAATAGTACTACTGGAGCGGTAAGAATTTATTTTTTAAATAGAATATTCTATTTTATAAGTTTTCTTTTTTAATCTCTGACGTAAACATTTAATATGAATATTTTTTTTGAATTAATTAAAAACATTCGGTATATTTTTCTCTAGAATATTTCTTATTTATTTTCTTAATTTATTGAATAAATTTTGTTTTTTCAAAGGTGGATAATCGTAGCGTGCCCGTGTTGGCGAAATGGCAGCGGGAATATACTATCAAGACTGTTCTCCAGGAACTCCGTCGTCTCATGACCCTTAAGGAAAACATGAAACTCTCTCAGCCACCCGAAGGCAGCACCTTTTAGCCTAACCACGAACCTCTTTCTTCCTAGTTTGAGGAAAATAAACTTATTAAGGTACCAAATAATATTGCACTGGTGCCCGGAGAAGATGTATGTTAAGGAAATACTCACCTTTGCGAGTAATAAAAAAGGTGGACACTGCTTGGAAGGTCGAATCTGTACTTTTTCTATTATAATTCAGGGAAATATTCCTATTAATTGAAATAGTTTTCCATCGCGGCCTGGTTCTACCAATTCGTTATTATTTTTTTAAAAAAGATTTTTTACTTTCACCATAAAGTTTTTGCACGTTTTTAACACTGATAGTTTTTTTTTTTTTAAAAGTACGAATTTCGACGAGACGAAAATACTGGTTCGACTTAACAAGATATATTTTCAATTTTGAGAAACTGAAAAAGAAAATTAACAATAATTACGAAAAGAAAGTTACAAAAATTTGAATAATCAGTAATGTTAACATTTTGCAAAAAAAGAAAAAAAATTCAAACTGAAACTTGTCATCTGTATTTGTTTTTATAATTGTCAGAATCTTGTCCAATTACTATTATCTAATTCCAATTAATTGTAGAACCATTCTGTATATTTTCCATGTCTTGACTCGTGTGTCTCGATATATTCCAAATTACATTTCGTACAATATTGAAATTGATCTTTTATTCTAACTTCTGAGTCACATCGTCCTTGGGGTCGTAGAGAGAATATTTTGCCTTGGATATCGAGCGTCAAAAAAAAACGGTGATTGTCGATTGACAAATGACAACGTCCAAGAAAGGCCTTCTGTCTATCAAGAGATGAGCATTGTAGATGAAAAATTTTACCCTTTTTTGTAAATGGTAAAATAAATAAATGCTCAAGTTATCGAAAATGTACTCATTTTTTTTGTGATTTATATAATTATTATGATAATCACCGACCAACGGCACATCAATAGCGAAGCATTTCAGCACATTGATAGCTTTTTCATTCCATTTGTATGTCTGTTTGGGCACCTTTTTTTTTTTTTTGAAATAACCGTCAAATTCTAAATAGTCGAATTAAGTTTATCCTTATGCTTCATAATTGACGTATCGATGGCACTAGATTTATAGCAAGATAACACAGAGTACACAAGTAGCTTTGTAAACGTCGTGTATATGCTCGAGTTACGCTTTAGTAACGCGACCCAAAAAAAAAATGAATTTATGTAAGTTAACAATTATTCCAATGAACGTTTCATGCAGTGCAAGGACGAAGTTCCAATCTTATGTTACACTTTAGCTAAAAAGAAAATTATAATCGAATAAATTATTTAAAAGAGTTTTTTTGGGAAAGTATTCTTCTCACTTATTTTCGATTTTTTAGTTTCTTTTTATTCTTACAATCTTCCCTGCGTAAACAATTTTTCTCTATGAAAAGAAGGGCGAAAATTGAGGCCTTGGATCCAATAACTCGCCCGACGCTCGGAGGTACGCGCAACTGCCAGTCAGTGAGCAGTGAGCGCCTCTGGGCCACTCACTGCTACCCGACTGGTATTAGCGCGTGTCTTCGAGCGTCGGGCGAGTTATTGGATCCAAGGCCTCAATTGTATATTATGAATTTTTTAGTCAATGAAAAGCAATGTTTCACGTTGAATTTTATCAATCTGTATGTTAATTTAGTTCTCCTATTTTCTACGTCAGGCTTACCACAGGTCAGGGAAATCAGAAAAAAGTCAGGGACTTTTATTAAAAGTACTGGAAAAAATTAAATTTTTAGAATTCATAAGAAAATTCTGAATTCTAATACGAAACCTTTAATTTTTTCCATTTTTGACACTAATTTCTTTTAAATAACTTCATTTTGGAAAAACTATCATAAAATTATTACTTAGAAAATATTTAACGAATAATTTTACTTAAATTTTTCAACATTAATTCAATTTTAAAAAAGTTGCGATAACAATTTTCATAAATTATTTTGTAACTAATTTCTGAACAATCTGAATTAAATTAAATTAAAATTCTTCTCCGAAATGCAAAAATTTTCAAAAATTCTTGTAAAAATATCAATTCTCTTTATAAATAATAAAATTCTACGCAAACATTTAATTATTTTTATAAATAATAAAAATTTCACAAGAATTCAATTATTTACAAATTTATTTTTTATAAATAATAAAATTCTTTTTAGGAATTCAATTATTTTCATTAATAATAAAACTCATCGCAGAATTTCATTAATTTTTAATACAATTTTAATCAAATTCATCGAAAAATGTAATTATTCTTAAAAATTTCATTAAAATTCGTTGAAAGAATTCAATTTTTCAAAACATTTAATTATTTCAATAAAATATTTATTTTTCTATTTAAATAATTGAATTCTCGTAGAATTATTATCGTTAATTATTATAAAACATGAATGAAGAAGTCAATCACTTCGAGTGGAAGACTCGAAGCAATCGATATCTTGTTTTATAATTTAATATTTAAAATTTTACCACTAGACGTGTAAAATTAATTACTGAAAACTAAATCATAGAAATAAGTTTAAAATATTCAAGAATAAAAAAATTATTTTTGGATTAATCATGGTATAAAGGTAATAATTTTCTTTAGGAAATAATAAATTGAACTCAATAGGAATTACGGTGAATTAACGATTTAATTTGACAGGACAATGAGTGTCATTGTTTACTGTTGTTTTATGTACATTTCATTAGATGATATCACGTGGATATTAAATGGGCATTTTCTTTTGAGACGATCAGAAGATAACAAAAAAGATGTTTCTTCGGCCCGATCAAAAAAAAATTTTTTTGCGTAATCCTTTATATTATATAAAACTACTGTTTGCACCCGAACATTTCTCGTTCCAAGCAACTTTTTTTTTGGGCTAACAGTTGTGAATTGTATTATTCGACGCAATTCATTTATTTCTTCTTTTGCTTCGGAGGAATAAACGCTAGTTTTGTATTTTTAACTACAGTCCAATTGCTCCTCTTCATGTAGAAACAAATTGCGACCAAAAATGAACCTACTCCCAAGACCTAGAGAAAAATAGTTTATAGTTTTAAATATTAGTAAGAAATTTCAACAAATTTCAATTTCAATTTAATGTGATTTAACTTTTAGTTAAAATTTAATTTATTCGCTACGATTTATTACCTTTATTGCCATTTTTTGCCTCTCGTCATGTTCCATGTTTGACGTCCATGTGAGGAAAGTGACGACATCCTTGGCAATTTGCGAAGCAGTCGCTGGTGTTCCATCTTCAAACTCTAATACTTCGTCGTAAACTACCTAAAGAAAAATGGTAAAATCAATATATTTTTGTTTTGAATTTCAATTTTCGGGGAGTAATTTTACTTACTTGACCCATTCCAATGGCACCACCCGGGAAATAGGGATTGAAATTTTGACCGTCTCTCAAAACAATTCCAGCTGGGGGATCACAGTACCCAGTTAAGAGAGAAAAGATGTAATTCTAAAAGAAAAAAAAGGTCTTTATTCATTAAGACAATTTCCATTGCTTTGAAAAAGTGGAAATTATACGAAAATTAGGAAAAATACGATTCTTTCTCAAATGAAGAATCAAAAAAAAAAGAAAAGAAAGAAAAAAGTTTTGAATGAAAAAAAAGTATTTACCTCTCCATTGTGTCTCGCATTTTGAATAAAAGAAAGATCTGGTGGATAAGAACCATTATTCGCTGCTCTGGCAGCTTCTTCATTTGGATAAGGACTTGGTATAAAATCGAATAATTTTCCAGGACGCATGAACATTTCGCCCTTATCATCAGGTCCGTCTTTAATCTAAAAAATCAATTTACGATACATGTTAATTCAATTTTAGTTTATAATCAACAGGGAAATCTAGGAATTTAATTTGACCGGGAAAAACCCGAGAACAAACCAGGAATTTTATGCAAAACTGGGAATTTTTTCACTAAATTAAAAAAAGTTTTATTATTTTAGTTTGTTTTTGAAAAATCGCTTTTTATTTCAATTTTTATAGATTTTCATACTATTCTCTAAATTTGAATTAGTTCAAAATAATTAATTTGATCGTATAAAATTAGTCACTGATTCAAATACAGTATGTAGATAAATTTTAAAAAAAATTGTCGAATTAATAGAAATTTTGTGGAATTCAACTGAAAATAATTAAATTTGTTAAAGAATTTCATTGAAAACTTTTTAAAAAATCGAATTTTCAAAGTATTTTAATTTAATAATTGATAAATAATTGAATTTTATAAAGAGTCACATTCTAATGTATTAAATTTATTGATAAAATTCTTTATGAGAATTCAATTTTCAGAAATAAGCAATTATTCAATAAATTGTCTTTTTTATGTAAATAATTGAATTCTAATAGAATTTTCTAATAAAAATTGATTTAAAAATGTATTTCAGTTAAAATTTTCGATTGTAATTGAATATTAAAAGCATTAGAGCGTGAATTTTTAGAAATAATTGAATTTTGAAAAGGTTTCAAATTAAAATCATTGAAAATCTGAATTTTTCATATTTTTAACTAACAATTCTGTGGAATTATTTATTTTTTTTTGAGAGAAAGTTCAATTGTGGATTTTTTTTGTTGAAATTATTTCAAGTTTTTATTTTCTAATATATATTTAATTAAAGAATTTACTAATAATTGAAATTTCGTAAAATTGAATATATTATAAAGAAATGGATTTGAAAATTGTCAAAGAACTTTTTCGAAAATTATTAAAAGTAATCGATTTAAAGAAGAATTTTAGTTAAAAATTCTTGAAAATAATAATTAAATTGTTAATGATTTTATCACTCGGTTATTAATTATTATAAAACATGAAAAATTTAATTGAATTATTTTTATAAATAGTAAAACTCATTGCAGAATTTCAATTATTTTTAATACAATTTTAATCGAATTCCTCGAAAAATGTAATTATTCTTAAAAATTTTATTAAACTTCGTCGAAAGGATTCAATTATTTTTAGAAACTGTTAAAAAAATTCTTCTCAAGAATTCAATTATTTCCATAAATAGCAAAATTTTTCAGATTTACTAAATTCTTTTGAATATTATTTTTAAAAAAATTCTTCAGAAGAATTCAATTATTTTCATAAATTTCCATAAAATTCTTCGCAGAAATTCAATGATGTTTAATTTTTTTTTAAATTCTCCTCAAAATTTCAATAATATTTATAAATAATTAAATTGTTCTCCACAATTCAATTATTTTCGAAAATTTTAATAAAATTCTACGCAAGAATTCAATTATTTTCATAAATAATTACATTCTTTGGAAGGATTCAATTACTTTTATAAATACAGTAAAATTCTTTGCAGAAATTCAATTAATCTCAAATTATCAATACATTCTAATAGAATTGAATTAATCAAATTTTCAATTATAATTATTAACAGACAAATTTTTTTTTGAAAAATTGAAAAAATTCTTGTTTAATTCAATTATTTTCCAAGTTTTTAATTAAAATTATCAAAAAAAACATTATTTTCATAAAATTTAAAGAAACTCGTCAAAAGAATTTAATTATTCATAAAAACTCAAATTAAAATTTTGAAAGTCATTTGTAGATTTAGTTATGTTTGAAATCAAATAAATTTAAATTTGATGAAAAAAAAACCCGAGAAAATTTAGGACAAAGCCGGGAAAGAACCGGAAATTTTGTTGAACGAAAATAGTAGACACCCTGTAATCAATTTAATTTTTTAAATTACCAAAATAGAAGTTTTCAACTAACCATCACTTCTTCGGCTATAGCTTTAGCTTCAGCCTCGGTATGAGTGTTGTTCACCAAATGTCTATAAGCGACATATCTCAAACTATGGCATGCAGCGCATACATTTTTGTATACTTCCCAGCCTCGACGCATGCTAGAAAAAAAAGAAAAAGTTCAATTAAATCACATTTTTATTAACACCGGACTTTAGAAAAATCTATTTTTCCTACCTGGCATGATCTAGAGAATTAAAACCACCATTAAAACTCCATGGGAATTTCGGTGCATGGGCTACTAATTCTTCAGCGTGGACGCTGTTTTCTAAGGCGTACACGAAGGCCCCAACAGTTCCAGCTGCAACTCCAATGCATGTCACTAGCTGCAATTAACAAAAATATTTCACAATCAAGTCATTATCGGATATTTTTTTATTACAGGAAAATTACAGATGAAAAAATATCTAAAAAGTTATTTTTAAGAAGCAATTAAGAAATACTTCAAAATTTAAACTTACTAATTTCACTGGAGGATAAGCTACAGGATATACGGGTTGTACTTAAGGAAGAATGTGAAAGGACTTATCTAATTTGTAAAAAACAAACCAAATGTCATCGTTTTCAATAAAAAATTTCTTTGACAGTTTTTTTAACTCTTCGAAAGAAATATGTAATTTAATTTACTTATTTTTAAGAAATTTCAAATAATTTACTTACGATCTTTCTGCCCCTGGACCATTCTTTGGTTGTAGTAAAATTGCAAGTCTAGAAATAGAAGAATTACTTCGTTAAAATAATTACAAAAAAAAAAATTCATTAGGCAACTAAGAATTGGAAACTTTATTTACAACTCTGTCCTTCAAACGAGAATTTTTTCAAGTCCTAATAAAAAAAAAGTATTCTTCATAGTCGAGAAATGAAACATAATTAACTTTTTAGTTCCAGAGATTTGTTCAATTAGTCAAAATTCTAATTTTTCAAAAAATTTAAATTTGGCGCCGAAAGATTAATCGAAATGAAGAGAATAAAAAATTATTCAACAACAATATAGATTGATAATAAACAAATTTCTATAGAAATTAGAAAAAATGTATGTTTTATTTTAAATTTAGAAATTAAAGGTTTTCCTGATAGGCCCAAATGTTGATCATGGCAGCATCACACAATTTTCCTTGGCTATCACATTATTACATAACATGTGTGAATGTATTTTCAAAACTTATCACATATGTCTATTGTAATGTTGCACAATTATCAATGCAGTTAACCCCACGTGGATTTTGGAAAACGAGATGAATAAAATAATTATAATACAAAAAAATGTCATAGCAGCCGACAGGTCACCAAGTTTGGAGTATAGTCACAGTCAAAGAATCGGAACACCCATAGTTTATTCACTTTGACATGAACCAATTTTTCAATGAGACATCACATTTTTACCAATATAAAGGAGATTTAACCTTTATCAATTAATAATTAGATAATTGCTCACCTGGTTGTATAAAGTTCCGTTATTTGCTTTTAAAAAACCCGATCGGCAAATACGTCCCAACGATGCCGCCATGTTGGCTAAAGGTGCACTATTGTACTGTATAACACTCTCTAGTCAAAGATACGATTCAATTAAAATAATTGTTGAAGAAAATATTTAATTTATGGGAAATTATAAAAAAATGTTCTGTTCTATTATTATTTCAATATCTACTTGTTTCGATTTAATAAAACAAGGTATTTTTATAGTCTTTTTTCGATTTGTATTGACTGGGGTAGTTTTCAGTCGTACCACTACATACATACTTCCGGCTTTCGTTTTCATCAAGTGAAAATATAAAATTTTGATAAAAACAAGAGAAATTAAAGATATAAAAATATATTTCACGTGTAACATTATTTCTAAATAAATGATTTTACACCAAAAGAACTTTGAGTTTATTTTTTATTTTCAAATTTTCAAATTTCGTGACAAAATGGCGGCCGAAGTTTAGTGCGCCTGCGCATGATTAATATGTTAAAGTTGGTAGCAGTGTCAGTTGCGTTCGTCCATCGTTATCAGCTGTAGTTCTCGTCAGATGGTGTCGTGTATCCTTTAAAATCAGATCAATCGCTGTGCGAAGAAAAAAGATTTAAGATGAGCACTGGAATGCCGGAGTTAGGCTCCAAAATAAGCCTAATATCAAAAGCGGATATTCGTTATGAGGGCCGACTTTTCACCGTTGATCCGCAAGAATGTACCATCGCTTTGGCCAACGGTAAGTTTGCAATCAAGATGGACTCCAAAAAATTGCTTCCCCGCCGCTCCATTTCCCGGCTCTTTAAACCTTTACTCTGCATTTATCATTCTCACTCAAATAACTTATTCATCTATTTCATGAAACTTGTTATTAATTCATTTTCAATTATTACCAAGTCAAAAGAAGTTGTATTGCTTTCAATTTTTTGTACAAAAACTTTACAGGTTGATTTTTTAGTACAAAACAACTGAGGTCATTTGATCATTGCCTTTAGTAACGGATTTACTGTTCTGGAATATTTTCACAAGCCACATTAAAAATACTTTTTTTTTCAAAAAAAATCCACACTTTTTTTTGCCTTGAAATTCTTTTGATAATAATGCTTGTGATTTAATTCTCGATAGCGTTGAAAATTGTAAAAAGCTATTTATTTGTCCTTTTGTTAAAATCTACAAATTCGTCAAAATTACGAATTCAATGTTTAAACAAAAATTTTTTGTTATCACTAATTATGAAAATATTGTAATACTTGAAATTTATTCCCTTGGCGTTGAATTTGATAAATTGTGCGTGAAAACGCGTAATTTTAATTTACAATCTGTAATTAAAAAGCAATAATGAAAAAGAAAAAAATGTAACACGTGTTATTCAATGAATTTTTCGAAAATTGTACATAGTTGTTATTGTTCAATGCTCAGATGTTTACATTATATGTCCCCTTTGATACTCATACCTTTTGTTTTCATTCTAGATCGAAATATAAATACACAAGTATTTTCATATATTTTCATACGCATTTATGGGGAGATTTTCTGAAATGTTTTTAAGTTTTATATCATTTTTGGTTTAAATTTGGTTGATTCATGAGTCATTTGGAAATTTGACTTTTTTTATTGAATTAAATTTCTACAATATTAGTTTACGTCTTTTGTATACTTTATACTCAATTTTTTGTAAATTTTCTGAAAATTTAAACACTTTTTAACACTTTTTTTGCAGTAAGGTCATTTGGTACTGAAGATCGAGATACCCAGATTCCGGTTGCACCTCAAAATCAAATTTATGAATACATTCTTTTCCGTGGAACGGACATAAAAGATATCCGAGTAGTTAGCAATGTCAGCTCTATACCCAATGATCCAGCAATCGTTCAGGTGAAATAAGAATTTATAAAATTTCCGTAATTTAGAATTAATCAGTTAAATATTTTCAATTTATTTCTTAAATCTAAATCTAAATCATTAAATAGAAAGTAAATAATTAACGAAAGAGTTAAATTGAATTAATTAAATTAACTTGAATTTGTAATTAAAATAAAAACTATTGTATAAAGATTTTACATCAATAATTACTAGTATGAAAAAAAATGTTATTTTTCAAAATGAAATTATATGATTATTTTATATAATTTCATTTATAAAATATATATTTAATCTATATTTATATCTATATCTATATTTTATTAATATAGATTTGTTCAGTAAATCTATATTAATAATCGGTATATTTCGGTAATCTGTTCGCAGTTTGAAGTTAGTTACTGTTTTCCTTTTTGTTTCCTAACTTTTTGAATAATAATTTTTCTTTTTAAATGTTTAAAATTTTTAAATTAAAGTACTGAAAGTCATTGAATTCTTGTAAATTTATAAAAAAAAATTTGAAAATAATTGAATTCGTTTCAAGAATTTTATCGACATTTTTTTCAATAATTGAATTCTTTCAAGAAAATGTAATTAAAATTGTATTGAAAATAATTTAATTCTTGGCAAGATTTTTATTAATAGTCAAAGTTTTAAATTCCTTAAAATAATTGAATTGTTTTTTAGAATTTATTTCAATATTCTTCAAAATAATAGAGATTTTTAAAATAATTTTTACTAACAATTTTAAAAGTAATTGAATTTTACCAAGAATTCAATTATTCTCAATAATTATAATAAAATTCTTTGCAAAATGTCAATTTATAAATAATAAAAATCTATGTAAAAAATTCAATTATTTTTATATTAATAATAAAATTTTTTATCAGGATTTCACTTGTTTTCAATACAATTTTAATTGGTTTCTTCGAAAATTTCAATTATTTTTAAAAAGCTTGTAAAAATTCTCTGAAAAAATTCAATTATATTTAAAAATAATTGAATTTTTTACAGGAGTTCAATTATGTAAAAAAACTTTTAATAAAATTCAATTATTTTCATAAATAATAAAATTTTCGATGGAATTTAATTATTTTAAATACAATTGTTATTGAATTTCAGGGAAAATTAAATTAATTTTAAACATTTTTTTAAAAATCTCAAAAATTCAATAATATCAATAAATAGTAAATTTTTCACTGGAATTCAATTATTTTAATAAAATTCTTCTTAAAAATTCACTTATTTTTTAAAATTTTGCAAAAATTCAATTATTTGTAAAAATAATAAATTTTTTCGCAACGATTAAATTATATGAAAAAGTTTTTAAAAAATTCTATTCAAAAATTGAATTATTTTCAGAAATAATTAAATTGTCGATATACTGAAAATCATTGAATTCTTGTAAAGTATTTATCAAAAAATATAAAAAATAATTGAATTTATATCAAGAATTTTATCAACATTTTTTTCAATAATTGAATTTTTTCGAGAAAATGTAATTAAAATTATTGTATTGAAAATAATTTAGTTCTTGTCAAAATTTTTATTAAAATTCTGTAAAATAATTGAATTGTTTTGAAGAATTTATTTCAATTTTCTTGAAAATAATGAAGTTTTTTAAAAATCAATTTTGCTGAAAATTATAATAAGTAATTTTATGTAAAAATTCTTCTAAAAAATTCACTTCATTTTTCAAATTTTGCAAGAATTAAATTATTTGTTGAAATAATAATAATAATAATAATTTTTTTCAGAAATAATTAAATTGTCGATATAATTGTATTGAAAATAATTTAATTCTTGGTAAGATTTTTATTAAAATTCTTTAAAATAATTGAATTGTTTTTAAGAATTTATTTCAATTTTCTTGAAAATAATGGAGTCTTTTAAATAATTTTCAATGAAATTTTTGAAAGTAATTGATTTTTATGAAGATTTTCTTTTAAGTTTTTAATAATTTTATTATTTATGAGAATAATGAAATTCTTTTGATAAATTTTATTAAACTTTTGAAGAATAATAAACAAGAATAAGGGATTTCTTTAAATCTTAAATTTGTAATTATTCAAAAATTGATGTTTATTCTTGAAAATATAAAATTTTGTAATGTACGAAATAATAATTTTTTTTTGCACTGAAGATTATTTATTATATTTGTAATCTAATAATGACGGGTGTAATTTGCAGATGACAGTTCCGTCGACAATGGGGCAACAATCATATCAACCGCAACCAGGCTATGGACATCCAATGATGGGTCAAATGGGTCCGATGGGAGGACAATATGGAACACCTTACGGTATGCCTATGGGATCTATGGGGCCAGTAATGGGTATGCCAACCAGAGATCTGCGCGCACCAATGAACAAACAGCCAAGTGAGTTGGGCTTGGGCCCTGCCGATCCCAACGCCATCTCTATACCAAACTCACAACCGGTGGCCAATGTTGACCCAATATCAAAAGACCGTTCTATGGAAGATGGTAAAACTGTTTTTGCTATGAATTATTATTGGCCAATGGCATGCCTGCTGCTTGTTCCTTGGTAACGCTTGACAAATACTTTCTATATGCGCAATTATTATTATTATTATTATTATTATTATTAATATATTAATATTATTAATAATATCAACTTTTACTAAAATACTTTCGTAATATTACAATTGATTAGGTGTTTTTAAAGAAAAGGTCAATTTCCCGTTATAATCAAATTATTCATTTATAAAACTTTTTTTTATAAATGTGCGCGTCACATTTATAATATTTATAATATTTATAATTTATCAATTTACTGAAATTTTATTACTTGACAATTTAATTTACATAATAATTTTCAATAGAAAGTCAATGAAATTACGAAAGCATTATAGAATACTCTTCTCTTCTTTATTTGATTTTGCGTGCTTTGAAGTTTTGCTTAACTCTTGGGTTTATCTATCTTATGGATCTTATGTATCAAGAAAATAATGTTTATTTTACTTTATTACATAAATGAATAAAGTAACTCAAGTTTCTTGATTCAGAATTGTTGTTAGTTAACAAAATACTGAAAGCACACATTCAACTGAAATTCGAATACGAATCATTTTGTGGGTTCACAATACTAAATTGTTTTTTTATGAATTTTTTTACTTGTGACATGTAATTTTTATTTATTCTTCTAATTATTTATTTATTAATTTAATATATAATTTAATATAATTTAATTTATTAATTAAATTAGATTTTAATGAAACAAAACTATTTAGTTGTAAAACATATATTATTACTATGCTGCATGTTATTTCAGAGTAGTAGGTAATTCATTTTTTTTTTTACTTTATTATTTCTTTAATTTAAATTGATGTTTTTTTTATATTTGAATTTTTTATTTTTGTTGACAAATTTTTACTCATCTTAATTTTTTTTTACATTTTTGATGCAGAGAAACAGAATTTGGCTATGCGATGTTTTGACTACTGCTTGCTTAAAAATAATTGATTGCTTTTATTAACAATTTATTATTTAGTATTTTATGCACATACGTTTTTTGGGTTGGAAAAGTTTTAAAGTCTAAAAATAATAATTAACTGTTACTTGAAGTGATATTTTATTTTATGATTTTTTAAAAATTCGTATAAGATTCCTCATTTTAATGATAATTTTAATGATAATGTAAACTATAATTTAAAAATTTTGAAGTGAATTGAACTGTAAATCGCAGGGTTGCCACAGGTCAGGGAAAAATCAAGGAAAGTAAAATTGGTCAGGGAAATCAGGGAATAGTCAGGGATTTTTAGTAAAAGTACTAGAAAAAATTAATTTTTTAAAATTCATGAGAAAACTCTGAATTTTGATGTTTTGTTTGTTTGACTCGTAAACTATGAAATCATTAGGAATTTTAAAACAAATCCTTCAATTTTTTCTATTTCTGACAATAATTTCTTTTTAAATAACTTAATTTTTCAAGAACTATCATAAAACTATGACTTATAAATTATTTAATGAATGATATTTACAATTTTCATAAATACTAGATTGATAGAAGAATTTTAGTTAAAAATACTAAAGAAAAATTGAATTTTGGAAAAGTTACAAATGATTCCAGAAATTCAATTATTTTCAAAAGTTATAAACATTCTTCGCAGAATTCCAATTATGTTCAAAAATTAAAAAAAAAATTCTCGTCAAAATTTAAATTATCTTTATAAATAATAAAATTCCTCTTTGAAATTCAATTATTTAAAAAAATTTTAATAAAATTCGTGGCAAAATTTCACAGGAATTCAATTATTTACAAAATTTTTAATAAATTTCTTCGAATTAATTCAATTATTTAAAGAGATTTTTTTATAAAATTCGTCGCAAGAATTCAATTATTTAAAAAAATTTAACAAAGTTCTTTTCAAGAATTCAATTATTTTTATAAATAATAAAATTCTTCACCGAAATTCAATTATTTTTATAAACTTGGATAAAATTCGTTGGAAGAATTAAATTATTTTCAAAAGTAATAAAATTCTTCGCAAAAATTCAATTATTTTTATAAACTTGAATAAAATTCGTTTGAATAATTAAATTATTTTCAAAAGTAATAAAATTCTTCTTTTAAATTCAATTATTTTTAAAAATTATAATAAAATTCTGGAAAAAATTTCGCAGGAATTCTACTATTTACAAAATTTTTAATAAATTTCTTCCAAATAATTCAATTATTTAAAAAAAATTTTATAAAATTCGTGGCAAGAATTCAATTATTTAGAAAAATTAAAAATTAACAAAGTTCTTTTCAAGATTTCAATTATTTTTATAAATAATAAAATTCTTCACCGAAATTTAATTATTTTTATAAACTTGTATGAAATTCGTTGCAAGAATTCAATTATTTTTATAAATAATAAAATTCTTCACAGAAATTCAGTTATTTTTATAAACTTAAATCAAATTCGTTTGAAGAATTAAATTATTTTCAAAAGTAATACAATTTTTCGCAGAAATTCAATTATTTTAGAAAAATTTTAATAAAATTCTTGGGAAAAGTTTAATTATTTTCATAAATAATAAAACTGATATCAGGATTTTAATTACGTTTGATACAATTTTTATCAAATTCCTCGAAAAATGCAATTATTCTTAAAATTTTTTTTAATATTCGTCTAAAGAATTCAATTATTTAAAAATTTGTTGATAAAATTCTTTATGAGAATTTAATTTTAACAAACACTCAATTATTTATTAAATTATTTATTTTTGAATTTAAATAATTGAATTCTTCTAGAATTTTCGAAGAAAAATTGATTTAAAAATGAATTACCTAATCGATTTATTATTTATGAAAATTAAATATTTATTTAGAAAAGAAGTTATATTGATTGTTTTCGAATAATTTTACAATTATAGAAATTCGCAAATAAATGCATTAAGAATTTTTTTTAGTATCCAATAATTTTTAGAGTGAATCAGAATATTCTTTAGCGTCCCGGGGAAAAGTGAAAATTTTTGTCTGGAAATCAGGGAAAAGTTAGGGAAAAGTAAAATTAAATATTTCTGGCAACCCTGAAATGTAAATTTTTATCTCTAAATATTGTAAATTGCTATGTATTTAAAAATTGTTAATTATTTCTCACCTGCTGTAAATTTCTCTTTCTATTCAAATTTTGTATTTCTATTCACTATGTATTATTTAATATCTATATTATTTAGTGTATTAATTTTTTTGCTTCATTTTTTAATGAAACAATATTTCTTTGTCAATGTTTCTTCTTCCTCTTTAATTTATACGTGTCACACGAAGATGTAAAATTTTTTTCCAATATTAGTCACAATTTTGCTGAATTTTTGCTTTCATTTGCTTCCCCTTTTACAGTTGCCATGAGCAAAATGCAGTTAAACAAGTGATATGAAATAGCAAGAACAGTTAAAATTTAGTGTAGTCCATAATAGCCATTGATTGTAGTCTGCGGATTAATAGGATTTATTTATTAATTTTTATTATCGGTATATTGGTCGACTGTTATATCGTTTATCATTGAAGATTAAACCAACGAAACACATTTATTGTGTATTTTATAAAAATATGTTTATTTTGCCTCCTCGTAGAGGAACAGGAATTGAGAACTTTTTTTAGTAGTTAATTTTTTTTTTAATGATGAACAAGATTGTAATTGGTTTTTTGTTTTCTCAATTTTCCCCGATATTTAGGCGTGTTAGATTTAATAAGCGGAGGATCTCGTTCAACAACTCCAACTGCTTCTTTGATGGTGAGGAAAAGTCCAACGGCGGACAAAGATACTCAGGTTGGTCATCAGCAACAACATTCTGGAAATGTTGGCAAAATCGGAGATAAGACCAATGTTCAACGTATGCAACAACCTCACCGTGATCGTGAAAGGTATTTTTTTTTATTTGTTAAATTGTTTACAAAAGTATTATTATTTCATTATGATTAATGAAGTATTTAAAATAATTTTTGTATCAATTTGATATTTGTATCTGGATTGATTAGAAAGAAATTAAAAAAATGATTTTCATTAATTTCAGTCATGGAAGCGGCAGAGTTGGAAGTGGAATGTCGCAGTACAGTGAGGGAAAGCGAGATAAGCAAGATGGCATGGGACATGGACCTTCAGGACATATACAAGGACCCAGAGGAAATCGAGGTGGTTGGATGAATAGAGGAAATATGCGTGGAAGAGGAAGAGGCCGCGGTAATTTCCGGAGTAATCAACCCGGAAATACTGGCGCGAAGCCTAAGAATACATTGAAGTTTGATAACGATTATGATTTCGAACAAGCGAATACTGAATTTGAAGAACTAAGGTACGATTTCATTTTTCTTTTTTATATTTCTTTCATTGTCGAATAGCATGGAAAGTGCCGGGTTGATTTCAAGTATTTTTGAAATCACGAATGTGGAATCCATGCAAGATGAAAAATGATACAAAATTTAAAATTAATGTGAGTTCATCTCTCCTTTGATTTACGCATTGTATCGACATTATTTTTTTTTAATCAAATGATTAAAATGTAGTGTAATGTAGTTTTTTTCGTTTAAATTGTAGTGGAATGTAATTTTATTTAAATTAATTAATAATTGATTAATTTGATTAATAATTAATTAATAGTTGATTTAAATGAATGTTTATTGATTTTTAGATCGCAATTAGCGAAGACCAAGATCGACGGTGCAACTACGGATAACGAGAAGAAAGATGACAGCGGAAATGAAACTGGAGCAGGAGAAGGAGAACCTGAGGAGGAGTCTGATATTGTACATTACGATAAGTCGAAGTCATTTTTCGATAATATCAGTTGCGAAGCTGTCGAGAGAAGTAAAGGGTAAGTGTTTTGTATTTATTAAAAATATGTGACGCAAGAGCTGACAAAATCTTAAGTTTATGACTCAGGCTACGCACTCTCACCTACTAAGACCCACTATTTACTACTTATTTCTTTTTTTTTTTTTTGAAAATTGGCACTACCTTAAATTCATTAATAGTTTAAATAAAAAAAATTATTCTAAAAAATTTTAATCAAATTCTTAGAAACACTTGAAGAAAAGGTAGTGAAATTCTTTGTAACAAATTAACAATTTACATATTTTCAAATATTTTAAAGAAAATTTTTCCCAAGAATTCAAATATTTTTCTAAATAATTAAATTCTTCGCTGAAATTCAATTACTTTGAATATTTACTATTTTAATGAAATTTCACAATAGAATTCAAATTAAAAAAGTTTTTTAAACAAATTTTTTGCAATAACTCTAATTATTTTGTAAAATAATAAAATTTTTATAGAAATTCAATTATTTGAAGTATAATTTACATGAAATTTTTTTGAAAGAAATTATTTAAAAATTTTTGTGTAAAAGTCTTCGCAAGAAATCAATTAATAATTTTCATAAAACTTGTTTTATAAGAGTTAATTTATTTTCAATACAATATTGTAATTATTTTTCTCAAAAGAAATTAATTATTTTCAAAACTACATATTTATAAAAAATATTTTCAATAAAAATTCAATTATTTAAAAAAAATTTAATATTTTTTGCAAGCATTTTCAAATTATAAAATTCTTCACAGGAAATTAAATTATTCAACAAAATTTTAATACAATTAGTGGCAAAAATTCAATTACTTCCACAAATTATAAAATTCTTCACAGGAATTCAACTACTTAAAAAATGTTAATAAAATTCGTTATAAGAATTCAATTATTTACATAAATAATAAATTTCTTCGCAAGATTTAAATTATTTTTAATACAATTTTAAATGAATTCCCAAAAATACGCTATTATTCTTAAAAATTTTATTCATATTTTTCGAAAGAATTCAATTATTTTAAAAAATTCTGATGAAATTGTTTATAAGAATAAATTCAATTTTAAGAAGTATTCAACTGTTCTCTATTAGATTTGCGACACAAAAAGCTACTTTTTTTTGTATTTGAAAATTCGCACTACTTCAAATTCGCTAGTAGTTTGAATAAAAAAATTATTCTCAATAATATTAAAAAAATTCTTAGAAACAATTTTCATGAAAATTATCGCAAAAAATCAATTATTTAAAAAGATTTTTATAAAATTCTTTTCAGGAATTCAATTGTTTTTAAAGATTTTAATAAAATTCGTTGCAAAAATTCAATTACTTTTCCTAAGTCAGTAAACTTCATCGCAGGATTTCAATTATTTTTAAAATAGTTTTAAACAAATTCCTCGAAAAATGCAATTATTCTTAAAAATAAATTATTTATTTTTGTCTTTAAATAATTGAATTCTTGTTAAATTTTTAGAAATAATTCAATTTTAAAAGATTTTTAAATTGAATTTCGAAAGAATTACAGTTGTAATTTTTAGAAAGAAAATATAATTTCAAAAAGGTTTCACATTGAAATTATTTAAAGTATTAATTCAGGGTGGCCACATATCAGTAAAGACAGTAAAGTCAGAGAAATGTCAGGAAAACAAATTTTTTCTCAGGAAAATTTAGAAAATTGTGATTTTTTTCCACTTATTTTCAAAAATTGCAACTTTTTCGACTTTTCTTCCAAATATTGCAAAAAAATATCATATTTTTTTGGGTATTAAATGTTATTCATTTCGTTTTTTATAGTGCGAAAAATATAAACAAATCTTTCAGAAATTATTTTTGAATTATTTTTCTATTTAAACTTTTGAAATATACAATTAAAAAGATTTTTTAAAAAATTGAAATTTTATAAAATTTTTTTCAAGTATTTTGTTAAAATTTTTGAAAATTAACTTTTGAAGAATTTTAATTGCAAATTTTCAAAATAATTGAATTATAAAAAATTAGCTTCTAATTTTTTTCAAAATTTAGTATTTTCTGTACTTTCAATTACATATTTTGGAAAATTCAAATACATAGAAATAATAATTACATTTTAGAATTATTTTTAACATTTTAGAGAAAAAAATCATGTTCATTTAATTGAAATTCATCAAAAAATTCATTAGTTTTTTTTTTAAATAATACAAAAACTCTTTTAAGAAATTCAATTGTTTTCGAAAAATTACATTAAAATATTTTTAAAAAGTAATTAATTCTTATAATTATTGTATTAGAATTAAATTAAATTTCAAAAATTTTACTCATTTTCCGTAAACTTCCATATTTTCTTGTGAAAAGAATTTTGTCATGGAAAATAATTTTAATGTCAGTAAATTGTCAGGAAAATTGATAAACTGAAATTTGTGACCACTCTGTTTATTTTTTATGGAAAAATCAATATTCAAATATATATTTAACAAAAATTATTCAATTTTCCAATAATTTAATTTAGAAATTGTGAAAAACTGTAGTCTTTTGAATAACTAGAATTAACCTTTTTTTGATGTCAGTTAATTTCCTATAAATAATTGAAAAAAAATTGAATTAAATTTGCAATTTGAAAATTTTGCCAGATTTAATTTAGATAAATTTTATTTTATTTTTTTAATTTCAAAAATTATTTTTAACTACAATATTGTATTTTAATGAATTTAAAATTAAAATTTAGGAAGTAAATGAACTTTTGAAAAATTTAGATTTGATGTTATTACCAGAATAAAGTCAAGGGAATACTGAGTCAGTTTTTTGGAATCTAAACCAAAACGAGTCTTTTTTAATCTTATAAAATTTAATTTTTCAAAAGGTACTTTTTACTACTTTTTAAATATTTTTTGCTACTTTTTTAAAATTAATTTTAGTGCAAAATCTGTTGTGTTTGTTATGTTTTAAGCAAAAGCGTATACATTTTTTATTTATTTGTATATTTTTTATTTATTTGTTTTATTTTTATTTATTTTTTATATTTATTTATTTATTTATTTTTATTTATTTGTTTATATTTATTTTTTTTATATATATTTATTTATTTATTTATTTATCAATAAGGAAAAAACTGAACATAATCTATGAGATTTTGACAGCTCTTAGGTCTCTTTCTTTTGCAACGCGTCACATATTTTATTAATAAAAATTATCAGAATATAAATTTAATTTTTTATTGATAAGAAAAAAAATTTACTGGAACAAATGATAAATTTAGTTATTGATTTAAAAAAAAGAATTTCTCATTCTTTTGCGCATAGACGCTCACAACGCACGGATTGGCGAACGGAGCGTAAATTGAATTCGGAAACGTTTGGCGTTTCATCGATGCGTCGTGGACATTTCCGTGGACGTGGTTATTACAACAATCGTGGTATGGGAGGTGGAATGTATCGCGGTGGTGGCGCACCCGGTGGTGGTGGACCAGGTTCCGGCTATCGTGGTGGATTCCGGGGTAATCGTGGATCAAATCGCAAACCTGGAAATCAATTACATAACAGTAATTCGGCAAATCAGAATCGTGCAACCAACGAACAATCCAGTGCAACTCAACCACAACAAAATAATCGACTCGTCACTGGTACTGCGTAAAAGTCAGCGTCCCGATAAAACAACGTGATGCTAACAAATAAGTATTCTCTTAGCCAGTAAGATTTTTACGATACGCGCTTTGTCGAGAACTGATATTTGTATCGAAATTGGATGTCGACGGCGAAATGTAGTATAACGGATTGATTAATCTAGATTAATTGTGTTAATAAGAAAAAAAAAGAAGCGCTCTCCCGCTAAATTCTAGATTATTTAAAAAAAGAAAAGAAAGAAAGAAAGAAAGCAATGCGATTGAATCGCGATAAAACGTGCACGGGACTCTACTGGCGCACAGGACTCAAATTTTTAGTGCGCGGCGCGCATTTAATTGTCATCAACGACACTGCAAAAAAAATAATTAATTAACTCGTGGACAAAAAAAATAGTTTTTTCCCAAAAAAAGAAAAAGAACGAAGCAAATTATTAATTAAATCGAATAATACAATCTGTGATTCTCAATGCCAAGTTTCATTTTTTTTTTCTTTTTTGCAAGTGTCGCGGATGACAAAAATTCATTTTCGTATTCGAAAATCTGAAGCTAAAATTGAACCGAAAAGAGAGTTCGTAATTAAAAGGCTTAATTATTTAAGAAAAAAAATAAAAAGGGGGAAGTTGTCCTTGTTTTTGAATGTTTTTTTATACCACGCTCGGGTCAAGTGGTATTTCTAATTGGTATATAAGAGTCCTGCGCGTAAAATGAAAGAAACTAAAAATAAAAATAAAAGTAGATTAAAGTTGTTACTGTAAGTAGCCAATTTTCTCATTCGCGTTATCAATTGCGCGAACGAGAAAATAATTCGAGTGCTTATAAAATATATATAGATATAAAGTGTAAGAACGTGCCTCAAAATATCAAGAGGAACGTTTATTATTGCCTAAACGTAGTTCTGTCTGGCAAAAAAAAAAGAAAAAAAGAAATTGATAACGTATCATTACAAATTTTCATACAGAGTTCGTTATAGAGTGAATAGATTGTGCCTGATACTGCCTCTAAACTCTTAAAAATTGAAGAACGAACTAGAAGCACTTGATTTCGAGCGAAGTACGAATCCGCCCCAAAAAAAGATTCGTATTGATTGGCGAAGTCATGCCAATTTTTTTTTTTTTGGACAGGTCACTGTGGCCTTTTTGACTTGATTAAAAAAAAAATTGGTCCTTAAGCGGGGGAAAAAAATTAAATGGGAATGTGCATCCTGTCGCCAGTAGACTAGGACAATACGTTTAAAATCTTAAATTCTAAATTTTATTTATTGATATTATAATTAAAGTTTAGAATTTAAAGAATACCAGCGTTAACAGTTTAGGAGGAAATTAATTATATTTTACTTTTATACATTTACTAGAGAAGATTTTTTGATTTTTGAACGGGACGTATCGAGCCGTTCCTAATACGCCGCTTTTCACTATAATATCGATTACCATGAGGAAAAGAGCTCTCTGAATCTCACACAAAAGAGGGAAGACAAAAAAAAATCTAAATGCAAAACGAAAAAAATAAATAAGAAGGAACTTGTTTTATAAATTTATCGAATAATACCCAGACGCATTAAATGTGACTCGTGTAATTTTTTTGACTTTAAAATAAATTTTTTCCCTCTTTTATGCTCGAATAAAATAATAAAAAGACACCCGCGTATTTAAAATAGCTCTCTTTCTCTCATGGCACTCGACTTTAAAAAAAAAAATGATGAAAAGGATTTAAAATGAGAAATAAAAGTGAATAATGCATGATTATATTCCGCGTAATGAGCAGAAATAAAAAAAAAAAGATAAAGGCGTAATATTCGCCAATCATTCACGACTGTTATTTTTGTATGGCTCTTGTCAAGAGTCGCACCAATAAACATACAATACATATTTAGATATTTAGTTGAAATAATAAATATAGGAGCGAAATCCTTCCTAGGCTACGTGCGTAATAAAGAAAAAAAAAAAGAAATAAATAATAAAACGAAATAAGAAAACAATTATAAAAAGTGAACACAAAAAAAGATGGTGAAAGAAATAGCGCATATTTTATGTTTGATTACACATGCACTTATAAAATAAATTTAAAAGGAGAAAAATGAAAACGAGAGATAAAAAGGAAAAATTAAATGAATGCAATGAGCGCGATTTCTGACAGTGTATGTTTTTGATTTTGTACAGCGAATATTGTGATTCCCAATCGAATAATATATGAAAAATATCAAGAAACTCTGAGTTTTTTTTTTAATTTTACATATTCTTTTTCAATTTCAGAGAAATAATTGTACATATTTAAATTCTTTTTCAAGTGATTAAATATTCCGTTCAATTGGAAATTTAGTTTTGCAATTGAAATTGTAAAAAGGGTTTTTAATTCAATTGCAATTTATTAACAGGGTTTGCCACAATTTACATAAACGGATTGAACTTCGAATGGTTACAATTTGAAATTTTAGAAAATTAAATTTCTAATGAATTTAACTAAACATTTTAAAGAACTTAGATTTTTGAAAAATTTTAATAATTAAAATTCTTCGGAAATTAGTTAAATTTATTAAAATATATTTATTTAATTATTGAAAATAATGGATTTATAGAAGAATTTTAGTTAAAAATATTTTTAACTAAAATTTAATTTTGGAGAAGTTAAAAATTATTCAGAAAGAAATTCAATTATTTTCAAAAGTAATAAAATTCTTCGCAGAAAATTTAATTAATGTTCATAATTTTTTTTACATTCTTGTCAAAAATTCAATTATTTTTATTATAAATAACAAATTTCTTCTCCAAAATTCAATTATTTTTATTAAAAATAACAAAAATCTTCTCCGAAATTCAATTATTTTTATTATAAATAACAAATTTCTTCTCCAAAATTCAATTATTTTTATTATAAATAACAAAAATCTCCAAAATTCAATTATTTTTATTATAAATAACAAATTTCTTCTCCAAAATTCAATTATTTTTATTAAAAATAACAAAAATCTTCTCCGAAATTCAATTATTTTTATTATAAATAACAAATTTCTTCTCCAAAATTCAATTATTTTTATTATAAATAACAAAACTCTTATATCTAAAATTCAATTATTTTCAAAAATTTTAATAAAATACTTGTCAAAAATGTTAATTATTTTCAAACAATTTTCTCAATTCAGTGATTTTTAATATCTACTATTTCATTAAAATTCTCCAAAAAGAATTCAATTATTTAAAAAAATGTTGATAAATTTCTACGCAAACTTTTAATTATTTTAATAAATAATAAAAATTTCACAGGAATTAAATTTCTTACAAATTTTTTATTGAATTTCTTCGCAATAATTCAATTATTTTCATAAATAATGAAATTCTTTTTAGGAATTCAATTATTTTTACAAATAATAAAATTTTTTTACAAGATTTCAATTATTTTCAATACAATTTTAATTAAATTTCTCGAAAAATGTAATTATTCTAAAAAAAATATATTAAAATTTGTCGAAAGAAATCAACTATTTTTAAAAATTTTTTTAATAAAATTTATTATGACAATTCAATTCGTCGAAAAAAATTTGTAAAAATTTAATTATTCTCATAAATAATAAAATTCTTCTCAGGATTTCAATTATTTTGATAAATAATAAATTAATATTTTAGATAAATTCAATTACTTTGAGTAGGAATTTTAATAAAATTCTTTGCAGAAATTTAAATATTTTCATAAATAATAAAATTTTTACAGCAATTTAATTATTTAAAATGCAATTTTCATAAAATATTTCGAACAAACTCAATTATTTAAACAAATTTTATAAAAATTTTAAGCTCTTAATTTAATTATTTTCATGTGTAATAAAACTTATTGCAGAATTTCAATTATTTTCAATACAATTTTAATTGAATTTCTTGAAAAAATGCAATTATTCTTAAAAATTTTATTAATATTCTTCGAAAGAATTTAATTATTTTTAAAAAATTTGATAAAATTGTTTATAAGAATTTAATTTTGAGAAACATTTAATTATTCAATTTATTATTTATTTGATTTATTTCTGTATTTAAATCAATTATTAAATTCTCGTAGAATTTTCAAATAAAAATTGATTTAAAAATTAATTGTAACTTGAATTTTTAGAAATAATTGAATTTTGAAAAGATTCGAATAATTTTATAATTAAAGAAATTCGTAAATAAATGTAATAGAACATTTTTTTGATTATCTAATAATTTTTAGAGTGACTCAGAATATTCTTTAGAGAAAAAGTTAAAATTTTGTCTGGAAATCAGGAAAAAGAATATTCTTTAGAGAAAAAGTTAAAATTTTGTCTGGAAATCAGGGAAAAAAATATTCTTTAGAGAAAAAGTTAAAATTTTATCGGAAAATTAGGAAAAAGTTCAGGAAAAACAAAATTTTATTTTTGTGGCAACCCTGACAAAACTAAATTAATTGTTAAATTATTTTTTCAGGATTAATTTTAAATATCAAATCAGCTTCTTCGTGGTGAAAACGAATTTTAAATTAATCTCAAAGAATTAGGTAAATTAAGTATTTTTTGTTTTAGTAAAAAAGTAATTTATTGAGTTCAGTTTCTATTTGAGATTTTTTTGTGTACTTAAAATTATCATTCACATTTTATCACACTCGTCAAGTATAATTTATCAATTAGCATTAATAATTATATTCTTACAATTAAAATTTGTTTTTCGTGTCTCGGACACTTTCTCGTTTCTTTTTTTATAATTCTTTTTTTTCCAGCAAAAACACGCTGCTTCACCTATTCGAATTCTTACTGCCATTTTATTTCAACAGGAAGCTGAATAAAAATATTCAGAATGATCTTTCATCCTTAATGATCAAATTTTTACTGATTGTAAAATTCTCAAAGTGGGTCAAAGACCTTCCACGTGAAATTGACTTCTGAAGAATTTGTTAATTTTGAAAATAAAATGATACAACTCGGTATTATTTGTATCAGGCGCAGCTCATTAAACCAGTTCTCGTGTTGTCACAAACTTCTCTTATTGGTCGACCTTTCGTCACTTTCACAGTGTCGACGACTGTGAAATTATTTTTGTAAATTCGTCGCAAATCACGATAGTAGGGTACCAAAACTTCGTGGGGTGAACTTCCGTTCTCGATTACCCATATACTTCCCGTTTCGCCGAACCTGAGAATTGTCATTAGACCCTGAGCCACGATGAATGGTCTGTAAAAGAGAATATTTTCCATTTTTATTTATTTTCGTTACAGTTTTATTCTTAATAAATTCTTAATTTTTAATTCTAGATACTTACGTTTGAATTGGAAGTTGTTCGAGATTTTTGACAAAGTCTGCTTTCATAACTCTAGATAATAATTTATTTGGACTGTCTATCGTTAAAGTTGTTTCCGTTAATCCTGGCGATAGAGTTAATATTCGAAGACCAGTTTTGTTGAAATCATACTTGACCTGAAAATTAATTTTTTTTTTGTCTTACTTTTTTAGGTGGTCAATGCGAAAATTGATTTTATGCGGAAAAATACAACAATCACAATCAGGGAAAATTATTTTACCGAAAGGAACACGATCTCTATTAGCAAAAAAAGATCAAAAAACTTCAGGTCTTTTTTTTAAAATTGTTTTTCCGTAAATCGATAATCAAATCTTTTTCCGTGAAGTAATTTCGAAAATTGATACAGAGAATGTGGTGCGTGACTAATTTTTGTTCCCTCTGTCAATTGTTTGAAATTCTAGTAGTGTTTTGTTTGTCACTTACTGCTAAAGATTGAGATAATCCAACAATCGCATATTTTGTTGCTGTGTAAACTGGAAGTTGCGCTGTCCATCGAAAGTCTATATTTTGAGCGATATTCACTAGAATTCCACCTCGTCCGCCTTTTTCTTTTGTCATGTATTCGACAGCCAGAGTTGCAATTGACATCATACCGGCCTGAAAAAGAAATTTGTCCTCTGTCAATATTTTTCGAGTGAATCTCTTCATTTATTATCTTTATTTTTTTATTCTTATTTTTCTTTATTTCAGGGCTCGAAACAGTGAAGGAATTAAAAAATACGGACTTTACGGACCAAAAATTGAAAATTAATAAAATAAATAAGAGAAAATTTTACTTAAAACTATAAATTAAATTTTATCACAATTTCTTCATGTTTTATAATAATTAAAAATGTCCTGAAGATAAAATCATTATTTTAAATTATAAGAATATTGTAGTTCTTCAAAATTATTTTTATCATTTCAATTATTTTCTAGAATTTAAAAAAAAATTCTTCTTTTAATCGATTATTTTTAATAATTTTCCAAAAAGCTCTTTGAGAATTTTCAAATTCATTTGTATACAATATTCAATTTTACGAAATTTCAATTATTCGTAAATTCTTCAATTCAATATATATTTGGAAAATAAAAAAATTAAAATAATATAAAAAAAAATTCAATTAAACTTTTTCAAAAAAAATTAATTTCAAAATTATTATCTAAAATTTTAACTGAAATTAATTTTATAATCAATTTTATTAGAAGATTCTACGAGAATTCAATTATTTAAATACAAAAATAAATAATTTATTGAATAATTGAATTCTTGTGAAGAATTTTTTTTTTAAAATAATATTAATTTCTGCGAAAAATTTTATTACTCTTGAAAATAATTGAATTTTTAAAAATAAATTTTTTTTGTGTTTTTAACTGAAAAATAATTGAATCCTTGAAAAAGTTTTATTTTTTATGAAAATAAATGAATGATTGCGAAGAAATTTATAAAAATTTTTAAAATAATTTATTGAATTCCTGTAGAATTTTTATTATTTTATGAAAATAATTAAAGGTTTGCGTAGAATTTTATTAATTAATTAAATTTTTTAAAAATAAATTGAATTATTTTGGAAAATTTTATTAAAATAGTAGATATTAAAAATCATTGAATTGAGGAAAATTTTTGAAAATAATTGAAATTTTATCAAGAATTTTATTGAAATTGTTGAAAATAATTGAATTGAGGAAAATAATTTTTTTTATTATTCTAAAAACAATTGAAATTTTAACTATAATTTTTTAAAATTTTTTGAACATAATTGAATTTTTGCGAAGAATTTTATTACTTTTGAAAATAATATTGAGTTTCTGCAATTATTTGTAATTTCTCTAAATTTATCCAAATTATATCATACAATTTATAAACTTTTCTTTCTTTTTCTATCAAATTATGCACTTTACGAACCTTTTTTTCCAAAAAAACTGACTTTTACGGATTTGAAGCAAATTTACGGACCTGGTTCGAGCTCTATTATTATTATTTTTATTTAGTAGAAAAAGATTCTTTTATTAGAAGTATTTCGCTTCTTATAGAATTATTTTTTTTTAATTGAAACGATTTTCGAAAGGATTGAAATTTTCTCTCGAAATAATAATAATTAAATTATCTGGAATTTGAAAATTTCACTTACGACATTCACAGCAATTTCTTTCTCCCATCTTCTCTCGTCTAATATGCCAGCATTATTTATCACAATGTCTATACTTCCCATGGCTGCGTTTGCTGCTTTAAATGCATCTAAAAATATTCAAAATAATATTTTAGTTTTTATTACTTCTTATTGTCTTTTTTTTTGACTCATAACATTGAGATAAAATTATACATAAAATTAAATTAAAAAAATAAAATTAAAATATATTTTTTATTTACCTATATTCTCTTCATGTTTAGAAACATCCGTATGGATAAAAATGAGTTTCTTCGTTCCATGCGATTTATCCATTGCAGATGCCATTTTCATTCCGGAAACTTTATCGACGTCTAAAACTGCGATTTTCTGCAAAATTTTCAATTATTTTCACCTTTTCTTTCTAAATAGGTACTTGGATTTATTTCGAAAATTTGGAAAAATATTACTAACATTTACTCCGTGTTGCAAAAAATGATTGACAAACGCTTGTCCAAGTCCGGCAACTCCTCCGGTAATTAAAATATTTTTTCCAGAAACAACGCCATTAATTTCTTCCAATTCCTTAATTTTTTCTGAACCAGAGGATCGCCGACTTCTCGGTTCCGGTTCGTTTGTCGTGAAATCACTTGCACCTGAAATAAATACTTAACGTCAAAACACACGGAATATTAATTAAATTAAATTAATTAGGTAAATTAAATCAAATGAATAAATTATTAATTAAAAAAGTAATTAAAATTTATTTAGTAATTGAAAAAAATAAAGTGAATAAAAGAAATGAATTAAATAAATTAAGTGAATTAAATTTAATTAAATCAAATGAATAAATTATTAATTAACAAAGTAATTGAAATTTAATTAGTAATTAAAAAAATAAATAAAGTAAATAAAATAAATAAATTAAATAAATTATTAATAATAAATTAATTAGTTCCATCAGGAAGGAATGCGGAAAATATTCGAAACAATTAATTAATTGCACAATTTAATGAATAATTTTTTTTTTTAATTGAAAGAAAACTTACCCATATTTGTTTTTTCGAACTAGGGAAATAAATATTAATAAATATATATATAGTAAAAAATTAATATAAAATTACAAAACTTGAGTTGAAAGTTAATTTATGAAATAATTCAATATCGTCATCGAATGGATCACGCGTTGAGATGAAATGAACTTTCATACTAAACGCAGAATTGTATTTATACTTGACTGACTTTTGATTGTGATTGACCGCGCGCTTCCTGATTATATTTTAAGTTTGTATTTTATGCACTCGTGTAAGTTGTAATCTAACCATTTTTATGATTCTAAACGCGTGGCTCATTTGCGTGATTAATTCATCATTACTCAGTAGAAATTATACTTTCTTCTCTTATAACATTTTTTTTATCTTCAAATGAATCTAGAGACGATTTTTTATTTTGATAACTTGATTTTTTTAATGCATATTTTTCTCTTCACTTTTTGTCGATTTTTTTTTTTTTTTTTTTTTTTAATCAATGTTTATCAATTTTATTTATTTATTCCTCTTCAGGGTGTCTAGCGAACCGGGAAATCGGGAAAAACCGGGAAAAACCCGGGAATTTGGTTCGACCTCAAAAAACCGGGAAAAACCCGGGAATTTTCTATTTATAGGGTATTTTTTGAATTATGTATATAAAAAATTATAATTTTTTTCAAAATCGTCAAGGGTAAATTGATAGTATGAAGCAGTAGTAAAAATAATAACTTAAATTTTATTTAAAACTAACTTTAGTATACGTTATATTATAAAAGTTAAAGGATTTGTACTATTATTATTTTTATATAACAATTTATAGGTATACAATACGTAACAAATTTTATAAGAAGAAATTAAGAATCTTCTGTGATATAGGAAAGGCAAAGATTTTACTTTTTAACCACTTGAGCGGCAGGGCGTCAGAATTGGCGTTAGACGTAGAAGTGACAGAAGCGGCAGAAAGGCGTCAAGACTTGACTCCGATTTTCTAATTCTGTAAGGAGATTTATAATATCAAACTGAAGTATTTTTTTTTAAGATAAAAGAACAGACTTATGTCTTCTTTAATCTTAAAAAAAAGATTACTATATTTTGATATTCTAAATCTCCTAACAGAATTAGAAAATCGGAGTCAAGTCTTGACGCCTTTCTGCCGCTTCTGTCACTTCTACGCCCGACGCCAATTCTGACGCCCTGCCGCTCAAGTGGTTAAAACTAAATATGGGGCATTCCATTTCAAAATAATCCTCTTTATAAACAATTGACATTGTAAGGCAATTTTTAAATCATTATTTCTCATATTTATTGAAGCCAAACTTTATTTACTATTAGTGGTTTTAAAACAAAAATTTCTCAACTTTATAATGGTAGAAATTTTTTTTTTTAAATAATAGAATTTATGAAAAAAATTAAGTTTGAAAGATAACCTTTTTGAATATCTCAAAACACGTCGCATCCGATTTTCTTGAAACTTATGTAAAAATAAAGCTTAAATATTCTAGTTTAATTCTATGTAAACATTATAATGTGCAATTCATGGTTTGAGAAATTAATTAAATTTTACAAGTATTTCAAAGGGTATAATGTATGTACCGAGCGGAATTTTTTTTTCAAAAAAAGTTTTTCTTAAATTCCCCTGAATTGACAATTATATTATAAAGTTGAGAAATTTTTATAAGTGAATTTTGATATTCTATGTCAAGTTTTTAGAAATTATTGTATAACTTTAATCATTGTAATTTAATAAAAACAATATTTAATTACGTAAATAATGTTATTGATAAACATTTAAATATGTTTTTAAATCCTTTGTGAATATCCGGGAAAATTATTCAAGAACCCGGGAAAAAACCGGGAAAAACCCGGGAATTTTAAATTGACGATTCGCTAGACACCCTGCTCTTCTTCGTTTTCTTTTTATTATTTGGCGGCTGACCCTTTATTAGAATTATTTTTACTGTTTTTATTAATATTATTTTTATTGTTTTTATTTTTATTATTATTATTTTTATTATTTTTATTAATTTTATTATTATTGTCAACAGAAATTTGAAAATATGTTAATTCACCTTTTTTTATAATATTGCGCAATTTTTTTTTAAATCTTATCTTTCCCAGACAGTCGGAAATTGATAGAACAAAGCAATAAATTAACAATTCAGTTTTTTGATTAAAAAAAATTGAAATACGGAAATTATTTTGAAAATGCAAGTGAATTAAAATATTTTCGTTCAAAAATGAAAAATTACTTGACCGTGACACTGTGCAGAGTATATCTCAGAACTGATAAAATAAAATTATGTAAAAAAAAATGTGTGACATATTGTAACATTATCGTACATTTAATTGATAATTAAAAATCAATTTTGCAATTTTTTTTGAAATAGAAAAGATTATTTTTATATTTAATTAATTATACAATTAATTATACATTATATGCAGAAATTTGTTACGTAAATAGAAATTTAGTTTTCTGTATAAAAATATTACAATGAGAATTTTGCAATTTCTAAAGAATATCTAAAGAATTATTATAAAAATAATTGTTATAATAAGAAAGTTCACACTTGTCACTTGCGCGTGCTTTTAATTTTTTTTTAATTATATAAATATCTTTTTGTCTGATCGAGAGAATAATTTTTCTGGGAAATATTCTGAGATGAAGGTCAATTATTTCAGTTTATGTGTAATATGATTTGTTTCTCTGTAACTTTTGTTTACATTATTCGATGAGTTGAACGCTCATTGTGATGTTTATTAATTCATTTTAATTTAATTAATCAACGGCTTCGAAATTTCTAGAGAAATAGAGATTTTTTTTTTGAAAATATAAAAAAACAGTATTTTTTTATTTATTTTATTTTTTATTATTCAATTTGAATTTAATTAATCGACGGCTTCGAAATTTCGAAAGAAATAGAGATTTTTTTTTTATGAAAATATAAAAAACAGTATTTTTTTCTTTTTATTTTGAAAAAAAAAATTCAACTACTATCATTGACGAAAGTTTTGAACTAAAAAAAAACACTTACGTCAAAATAAAAAAAAAATATTTACGCTTACTAAGAAATAATTATAGTGACGATATGATCATGAGACTTTTAATTATCGTTTCTTTGATAACAATTTAATAAATTCTCTTTACAATTATTTTATTTTATTAAATTTATTAAATTTATTAAACGTAATATATATTTTTTAATTTTAGCAAAAAGGAATTTGACCAAATTGCTTGAAATTGAAAATTGAATCAAATTGAAAACAAAAATTAAGAAAATTATTTTCTTTAAATTGAACTGGATTTTCCATTTTTGTAGATTATAGATTTTTAGTAATTTCTGATATCGAAAGGAAAAAAAAGTAATAAAAGAATATAATTTTTCGAACTAACAAATTTTGTATACAATTTGCAAATACACAAAAATTCCCCAAACTCTTAGAATATTTTGTGTAATAAATTTAATGTCGTTCGGGTTATCATCAATTTGACCTGATTCTGAGAAATTGTGTGTATACAACGATGACACATGAGAAAAGTCGTCAATTTTCTATTTCCTTTTTCTTTAATTTGGAAGCATACGGAAATTGTCGATATTGAGAAAAAAAAATTGTATTTCTTGATGACAAGGATTTTTTTTTTATTTTCCACACATGAGGAGAGAAAAAAAGAGAAGTTGGAAAAAATATAATTAAAGAGAGAATATTTTCTGTATAGTTTATATCAGTTGAGTAAAGTTCAATAAGGAACCAGTTCAAACCAATCGTTGAAATTATATTAAATGACGATTGACTTACGTATATGTATATGTACCACACATTTATTATCGAGAATTTTACCCTCTCATGCGTGTTTCAGGGCGAGGGGAGGAACTTTTGTACTTTTGTACTTGGTAAAGACCAATAGGCAAGTCCAAGAGTCGTGTGCACGTCAATGTCTGCCACACGACACGGATGTTATAAATTTTCATCCAAAAAGAATGCAAACATTGTTTTATTGCGATAATGCGGTGTAATTACAATGATTAAATTAATTATTAAAAAATTCAACATTGAGTGGAGGAATGAACTTCCATCAACTTTAGAGTAAGAGAAATTTAACTTCCATCAACTTTTGAAGTAAGAGAAATTACCAGAATTGTAATTCAAAACAAAAATTGAATTTTAAAGGAAAAAAAAAATATTTCTATTTTTCTGGAAAAAGAAAATTTTGTTTTCTTTTCTAGAAGGAAAGAAAGTTTTTCTATTCATTAAGGAAAAATATGAGACAGTTTTTCGCGAAGATAGGAATTTTTTTTCTTTATTTAAAGAGAATGCAGGCTTCGCACTCATCTATACTAAAACCTACTATTTACTACTTTTTTACGTTATGCTACTATTTGGATACTTTTTTTTCGATTTCAGCAACTAAAAGCTAATATTTATTATTAACAACACTAATATAATAACATTTTTCATGAAAATTAAATTTTTTAAAAAAATTTTTGATAAAATTCTAAGCAAGAATTCAATTAATTTCATAAATAATAAAACTCATCGAAGAATTTCAATTATTTTTAATACTATTTTAAATTATAATTAATCGAAAAATTCAGTTATTTTTACGAATAAAGATTTCCACAAGAATTCAATTATTTAAAATAAAATTTTCATAAATATTTATTATATTTCGAAAAAATTAATTATTTAAAACAATGTTTATGAAATTCTCATAATAAAGAATTCAATTATTTTCAAAACTAACAAAATTTTTCACAGAAATTCAATTCTTTTTTAACATTTTAATAAAATTTTTATTAATAATTCAATTATTTTCATAAATAATAAAATTCTTCTTAAAAATTCAATTATTTTTGAAAATTGTAATAAAATTATTTATAACTATTCAATTATTTTCATAAATAATAAAATTCTTCGCAGGATTTCAATTATTTTTAATACAATTTTACAGGAATTGCTCAAAAAATGTAATTATTCTTAAAAATTTAATTACAATTCCTCGAAAAAATCAATTATTTAAAAAAATGGTTTTTTTTAAATTCTTTGGAAGAATTCAATTATTTACAAAAATTTTAGAATTTTTCACAGGAATTCAATTATTTTCAAATATTTTAATAAAATTATTGGAAAGAAATAAATTATTTTAAATATAATTTTAAATAAATTTTTTTAAAAATAATTAAATTATTCTTTTAGCTTTTAATAAAATTAAATTAATTAAATTAACATTTTTGACAATAATTGAATTCTAGCGAACGATTTTATTAGAATTTTTTAAAATAATTGACTTTCCAAGAAGGAATTTATTATTTTAAAAAATAATTGTATTATTGTGATGAATATTGTTATTTATAAAAATAATTGAATTTTGCAAAGCATTTTATTAAAATGCCTCAAAATATAATTGAATTTTCGGAAACAATTTTTTTATTTATCGACCTAATTGAATTCTTTCGAAGAATTATTTATGTAAATAATTGAATTTTTGGGAAGAATTTTATTAAAATCTAAAAGAATAATCGAATTATTTCAAAAAAAATTAAATTAAAATTGTATTTAAAATAATTGATTTCTTTCGAACAATTTTATTAAAATATTTGAATTCCTGTGAAAAATTCGAATATTTTTGTAAATAATTGAATTCTTTCAAAGAATTAAAAAAAAACATTTTTTTAAATAATTGATTTTTTTGAGGAATTGAAATTAAATTTTTAAGAATAATTACATTTTTCGAGCAATTCCTGTAAAATTGTATTAAAAGTAATTGAATCCTTCGAAGAATTTTATTATTTATGAAAATAATTATTTGCAAAGAATTTTATTAAAATTTTCAAAAATAATTGAAATCCTGCGATGAATTTTATTATTTACGAAAATAATTGAATTTCTGTGAAAATTTTTATTAGTTTTGAAAATGATTGAATTCTTTATAAGAATTTTGTAAATATTGTTTTAAATAATTAATTTTTGGAAATATAATAAATAGTATGAATATTTTATTTTAAATAATTGAATTCTTGTGGAAACTTTATTTGTGAAAATAATTGAATTTTGCAACGAATTTTATTAAAATGCCTCAAAATAATAAAATTGTTCGAAAAAATCAATTATTTTAAATACAATTTTAATTAAATTTTTTTCAAGTAATTCAATTATTCTTTTAGATTTTAATGAAATTCGTCTATAAGAATTCAATTATTTACTTTAAAAAATTCTTCAGAAGAATTCAATTATGTCGATGAATAGCAAAATTATTCTTGAAAATTCAATTACTTTGAGGCATTTTAATAAAATTCTTTGCAAAATTCAATTATTTTCGTAAATAACAATATTCATCACAAGAATTCAATTATTTTTGAAAGTAATAAATTTCTTCTTGGAAATTTAATTATTTAAAAAAATTCTAATAAAATCGTTCGAAAGAATTTAATTATTGTCAAAAATTTTACTTGAATTCTTTGTAAAATTTAATTATTCTTTCAAAACTTTTCGCAATTCAATGATTTTTAAAATCTACTATTTTCATAAAATTTTCAAACAAAATTCAATTATTTAAAAAATTTTTTGTAAAAATTTTCGTTATTAATTATTTTCATAAATAATAAAAATTTCTCAGGGATTGAATTATTTAAATAATTAGAATTTGCATAAAATTAGTCGAAAGAAATCAATTATTTGCAAATTTTGTATAAAATTCTTCGCCAGAATTAAATTATTTTTCTAAATATTTAAATTTTTTGATGAATAAAAAAATTCGTTGCAGGAATTGAATTTATTAGCAGTAGGATAAGAAAAGAAGTAAATATTTTTTATGAAAATTAGAAAAAAGTCAGGAAAATAAAAAATATTAAATGGAATTTTTGTCAGTTTTGTCAAGTGTCTAAAACGAGTCTTTTTGATCGTCAAGTTTAATTTTTCAATAGCTACTTTTTTACTACTTTTTTTTTAGTTTGAAAGCTACTTTTTGCTACTTTTTTTAAAATTAATTATCGATTGCAAAGTTTGAGAAGGTTTTTGTCGAAGGTGAAGAGGAGTATTGTTGAAAGTTGAGAGAATTAAAAAAGTATGACAGTTAAATATATTTTTTCTATGGGAAATATCCTTAAGAGTTAAACACACTCAATAAATTGAGGTGAGTCGACTGATAATATGCAGGTTGAAGATTGGAATCTTTCTAAACATATAATTATAAAATCTTTACTCCAAGGTTAAATAAAAAAGGGCACATATATAAATGCATCATCTGAAACTTTCAAAAGTATCAGTCACAAGTCATTATCATCATCAGAAACATGATTAAAGCGATATTCTTCTTTTTCATTGTCATTTACTTAAATCTCAGCGTAATGTCACTGGACACTTGTTTGCCAGAAGGTATTTTTTGCTATACCGACAATTTGATGAAAATATTTCCAAAATGTTGCGGATCATGCATAGAAGATATTGAGAGATTGTACTTTAATGGAATTTGTCGTTCGAATTAATATCAGGTAATTAATTAATTAAACTAATTATTAATTACCAATTTACTAATTAAAAATGATTCGTATTTCAAATTTATTTATTTTCGTTTTTTATTGTACAAAATTTTACAATGACTAAAATAATCAATAGTAAATGATTAAAATGATTTAGATTTCCTCTGAATTAATTTAAATTTTGATAATAAAGACAATGACAAATTAATTTCGAGAAATTGAGGAATAAAAAAAATTCTCCACTGCGTAGGGAAGTAAAAAATGAAGTATTAAAATTTAATAATGAACTGACGTGAATTTTTTTAGATTAAATAGTATCAACTTTTGACATTATGGGCAATGCGTCAGGAATTTGAATTTCATATACTGGTTTTCCTTCTTCACTAACCCAAATGCTGCCGTTTTGCGCACACCTAATTACGTAAACCAAACCGTGCGCAATGTTCTTCACTCTGCAAAAAAAGTAATATTCTTATTTAATTTCCTTCCTTGTCTCTAGATTTATATAATTCTAAATATTTGTCTTTTAAATATTGCATTTCAAATATTGAATTTAAAATATTAAATTAAAAATATTGTATTGAAACATTGAATTTAAAATATTGAATTTAAAATATTGAATTAAAAATATTGAATTTAAAATATCGAATTTAAAATTACAAACATTTTATTATCTGTATGAAATTATTTTACGTTATTTCAAGAAGGAAGAAAGAATTTTAAAAAGAATTTAGGAAGAAAAAATTACGAGAATTACTTTTGTGGATCTTTTTCCGCATCGAAAAAGTTGGGACACTCGAGATTTTCCAAATCTGATGAATCATCGGAAGTCATTGACTCTAAAGTGTTTGCTATTTCAGGACAAAGGACTATTATTCGAACACCTGTTCGCTGATAATGGTAAGGTTGCTAAAAAAAAAGAAATTATTATTTTAGAAATTTTGAATTTTCAACAAAAAATTATTTTCTGATAACAAAAATATGTGTAAAAAAATTTATATTTTCTGCCAAAAAAAAAATTGTAAAAAAATTTATTTTTTGATAAAAAAAAATAAAAAAAAATTGATTTGCTGAGAAAAAAGAATAATTAAAAAAAAAATAATTAAATGAAAAAATTATTAAAAATTAAATTAAAATGAAATAATTAAAAAATAAAAAAATTGAAATAATTAAAAAAAATAGAAAAATAAATTGAAAAATAATTGAAAAAATTTGTAATTTATTAAATAAACTCACTGAGAATGAACGACTGAAGCCAACAATGGCGTGTTTTGTTGCCGAATAGATGGGATAATTAGGCAAAGTTTGAAGACCAGCAACTGATGAGACATTAATAATCACACCACCTTTTCCACCGGTGTCCTTTCCCATTTGTTGAACCGCTAATAAACTTCCTCTAATTACTGCAGTCTATTTAAATTTAAATTACAATTCATAATGTACAAATGTATAATTTATTATATTAAAATAAACGATTGTCGAAAAAAAAATAAAAAAAAAAACAATAATGCTCACAATTTTTTCAACAGATTTTTTCATTATGTACTTTAATTATTAGTAATTCGTGAAGAATTTTTGTCTGAATACTCGAATTAATTAATATACTTACAACATTAATATCAACAGCTTTAACGAAATTCTCTTCACTGACGACTTCTGCATTATTTATCAAAATATCGAGTCCTCCCAAAATTGAAATTGCTTTTTTGAAAGTTGCTGAAATAAATTTGTTTCAAATTTGTTTCCTAACTTTTTTAATAATTTTAAATGTTTTCAATTTTTTAAATTAATGTACTGAAAATCATTGAATACTTGCAAAGTATTTATAAAAAATATTTGAAAATAATTGAATTCATTTCAAGAATTTTATCAACATTTTTTTCAATAATTGAATTCTTTCGAGAAAATGTAATGAAAATTGTATTGAAAATAATTTAATTCTTGGCAAGATTTTTATTAAAATTCTTTAAAATAATTGAATTGTTTTGAAGAATTATTTCAATTTTCCTGTAAATAATGGAGTTTTTTTAAAATTATTTTTACTGAAACTTTTGAAAGTAATTGAATTTTATGAAGATTTTCTTTTAAGCTCTTTAAATAATCGTGTTTATCATTAATTGTAATTAATAATTTTCCTATTAAATTATATTAAAATTATTTATAGAAAATTAAATTCTTTTCAATAATATTATTAGTTTTTGAAAATAATTACTTTTTTTTAAACTAATTTCATTAAATTTCGTAAAAATAATGTAAAAAAAATTAAAAATAGTTAGAATAATTAAAAATAATGTAATTTTTAAAAATAATTTTAATTGAAAATTTTGAAAATAATTGAAATTTACAAAAAATTTTGTTAAATGCATTTGAGAACAAGGGAATTGTTTAGAAAAATTTTATTACAATTTTTAAACATAATTGAACTTGTTAGAGAAATTTTATTAAAATCTTCTTGAATAGAATTGAATTTTTTCCTAGAAATTTTATTAAAATTGTATTAAAAATAATTTAATTGTTTCGAAGAATTTGTTATTAGAATTGTTTAAAATAATTGAATTTATTTTAAAATTCTTGAAAATAATCGAATTGAATTAATATTTTTAAAAATAATTGTATTCTTTGGAGAAATTGTATTGAAATTATATTGAAAATAATTGAATTTCTCAGAAAAACTTTACTATTTACAAAAATAATTGAACTCTTGGCAAGAATTTTACAATTTAAAAAATAATTGAATTGTTTCGAAGAATTTTATCAGAATTGGTGAAAATAATTGAATTTTTATTAAAACTCTTGAAAATAATTGAATTTAAATATTTTTAAAAATAATTATAATATTATTTCGAGAAATTTTATTTAGATTGTATTGAAAGTAATTGAATTCCTCTGAAACGTTTTATTATTTATGAAAATATTTTAATCTTGCGAAGAATTTTCTTATTTTTGAAAATAATTGAATTCTTGCGGAGGATTTTACAGTTCATAAAAAGAATTGAATTGTTTCCAAAAGTTTTTTCTGAATTTTTGAAAATAATAGAATTTGTTAAAGGAATTTTATTAAAAATTTTGAAAATAATGATTTCTTTAAAAGAATTCCATCAAAATTGTCGAAAATAATTGAATTTATATTTAAATTCTAAAGAATAATCGAATTTAATTAATATTATAGTAAAAATAATTTCGAGAAATTTTATTAAAATTGTATTGAAAATAATTGAATTGCTCTAAAATAATATTTTAATAATTTATTTTTCTATCGTAATATTTATATTTGAATTTATTCTACTTTTATTTGATTGAAAATATTTTAATAATTAATTTTTTTATCCTAATATTTATAATTACATTTATTCTACTTTTCTTAGACTGAAAATATTTTAACAATTACCATCGAACTCGGAATTTTTCGTTATGTCACACTGCAGGAAAATAGTTCGTTTCTTCCCAAATTCTAAATTGAGTTTCTCCACAATTGACTGTCCTATTAATTCATCTGAATCGACTAAAATTACAATCTGAAAAAGTAAATGTCAGTGTGAATTTTAAAAGATTTTTTTATAATAAAAAAAAATAGGAAAAAATACATTGAAATATTATTTTTTTGACTCGTTTGACATATTTTATATTTTCAAAAGTAAAATTAGTTTTTAATTACCGCTGCGCCGTTTCGTAAAAGTTCGGTACTGAAAGCCAAACCTAAACTGCTAGCTGCTCCAATAACAATAGCTTTTTTATCTTTTATTTGCATTTTTTTCTTAATTTAATTGTAATAACACTTTGTTTTTTTCGCAGCAATTTTTTCACATTGATCACAGTTGTAATTTTTAACTAATTAACAATTAAAAAAAAAGCATTCTTTTTTCACAAAAAAATGCGTCACAGCAAAAAGTAAAATACTATTTAAAAATAACTCTTTTTTTCAAAAAGATTTTGTCCTTTCGTTTCAGAAACTTAAATCAAGAACGACTCCCGCAAACTGATAGAAGAATCGCATGTTTTTGTCAGTTACCCTCTGATCCATGTCGTCATTATGATTTTCAGTTAATTAAACTTATTTCTTATAGAAAATAATTGCAATTAAATTTATAATCTTTCTCGCCTTTTAATTATAATACTTCATCAAGAATATATTATAAAGAAAATCATTTTGTTTAAATACCGCAAAATTGTTTATTTTTAAATTTTCTCCTTTTAAAGGAAAATGTCAAGATGACATTTTCTAGCAAAATAATTATAATTAGATAAGAAGTTATCCTGTAATGATTTGTCTAAAGACAGGCATATGTGGGTCGTAAAGTTCAGATTTTATTTATAATCAACAAACGACGTCAATGTTCGCGTTGTTATCAATGGAATGTACTTGAAAATAATTTTTAAATAAAGAATTAATAAATTAAAAATGTTTTCATTTAAAGAATTTATTCCCCGATTGTGACATTCAGGTTTTTTTGCATCAATTAAAATGTAATATGCTCAATAATACTGAATATTAAAAAAATATTTAGATTTTAAGAAATTGTTTTATAGATACACTGAGTATATTTTATTTACATACCGGGTGATGGAAATTATCCGGAAAATATCCTCTGAATTCTGAATATTTTAAGAAAAAATATATATAGTAATAAACTCACCAAGCATCACCAAGAGAAAGTTATTTTCGAAAGCAAATTTTTCCTCTTCAAATAGTTTGTTTTTAACTATTTAATATTAAAAATAGGTGCATTGAATTAATATACTTGTTTTAGACTTTAATTTCAAAATTAATCTCTATTGAAATAATTTTCTTTTGTATGTTCCTTTCGAACATTGAATTATTTCGTTTGTTTTGAACTAAAGTTTCAATTTTGACAGCTGTAAATTTGAGGATATAAACAAATTCTTTGTATCGTAAATACTCAAATACAAACAGGCTTCTTTCCTTGTACTATAAATTAACTAATTATTTTATTAGAAATATTCAAGAAAGTAAAAAATTAATATTTGTATGCTTTTGAAGACTTTGAAATAGTTATTTTCGGTTAACTATACAAGCACCACGAACATATTCTAAGATGGCCGACTCGACTAGTGGACAAGTTTCTCTGAACGTCCGAAATGTGACACTCGTCAGGGTTGGGTAAGTAAAACACAGTAAGTTAAATTTTACTTTTTTTAAATTTAATTTAAATTTTGAATCTAATTTTCCTTTAATTTTATATTTTCATTATCGTTTAAAATCAATTCAAATTTAATTTGCAATTCATTCAAATTATTCAAGTAGAAAAATGTTAATGATAATTACAATATTGTGAATTCGACTTTATGTTCAAAGTGAACACCTTGTGTACAATACATAATATAATCATTTTCCATGAAAACAAGGCGATATGAACGAACTTAATTAACTTTATTTCTAATTCTTTCCAAATTACATACTTAAATTATGCTTCCTTAAAATAAATGATTATAATAAAAATATTTTGTTCCGAAAGAAATCAATATTCTCAAATTTGGAAAAAATAATGCCAATAATTTTCTTTCTAGTGACAAAAATAAATTAAAATAAAAAAATTGACGCCATTGTGAAAATAAAGATTTACATGTCCAACCCTGCGTTAGGTGGAAAAGCGGAGGAAAATTCTTCTAGAATTTAGGAACACGCGAAATAAATTTTCGTAGCATCGCTGCTTCGCTTTTGCCGCTAAAAATATTTGATGAAATTTAGGCGCAGAAAGTGCTTTAAGTTTGAAAAGAGGAAAATTTATTTCAAACTGGTAATTAAGAGACTCTATTGAAATTATAATTGTGTTTTTGAAGTGAAAATTTTTTGAGAAAAATAATGTTATTTCTGTTCCAGACCAATGTCAGGCATTGCAATAGCTAGACTCGCAGAGGAAAGGAAGGCGTGGAGGAAGGATCATCCTTTCGTATGTATTTATTATTTTTCGTTAAAAAGCATTCTTTTTCCTATTCCCCTTCGTGTTTAATCCTTTATTTCCCAATAACTCCTATTGCACGAACATTTTCTTTTGTAGATTAAACAATTCACAGGTGGATGTTGTAAGCATGTCCCTTATTAATGCACATGCTTGTAAACAGAAATTACTTTTTTTTGTTTTACCCAGTATTGAAATTTGGAAAAATTCTTCGATTTTGTATATATTGCGATCCCTTTTTTTTTATTATTTTCTATTCTAAGTTTAGTAAAAATAGTGGTGGAAGAATAAAGTTTGTCAATATAACCTCAATGACACTTGCGCTGGAGGCGAATAAATTCGTCTCTTAACGTTTTACACTCCAAGTTTTGAATGTTCAAAAGAAATTTATTATTTATTATAAGAAAAAAAAAATCTCATTTGTAGTAAAATTGAAATTTTTTGAGTATTTAAATTTTTAATATTTTTGTGAGGAGATCAATGTCATTAACATTATTTGTTTTTTCAAAGGGATTTGTTGCACGTCCGACAAAAAATCCGGATGGTACACTCAACTTGATGAGTTGGGAGTGTGCAATACCTGGGAAAAAATCGGTGAGTGTTTTTTTTTTTACTTAAAAGTGAAAATTTCATGTGTGACTTGAATTTTGTAAAAGTAACGGTTTCTTGTGAAAATCAGTGAAAATATTTATTTTCCGTAAACTAAGTGTATACAAAGTGAAATAATGAACAAGTATTAAATTAAAATGAAAGATAAAATTAAAGGTAAATAAAGCATTTATGACGGTTTGATTGAAACTGGGGATTTTCTTTTTAATTGCTTTCTCCGTTATGACTATGACGAGTGATTTATTAATTTATTCTATTTGTGATAAATTTGTAAAATTTTGAAAATTGTTTATTTAGACACCATGGGAAGGAGGATTATACAAATTACGAATGATCTTCAAAGACGATTATCCTTCGAGTCCACCAAAATGTAAATTTGAACCACCTCTCTTCCACCCAAATGTATATCCATCGGGAACAGTTTGCTTGTCGCTCTTAGATGAAGAAAAAGATTGGAGGCCAGCGATTACGATTAAACAAATTCTTCTGGGCATTCAAGATCTCCTCAATGAACCTAATGTTAAAGACCCAGCTCAAGCAGAAGCGTATACAATCTACTGGTAATTATCAATTTTTATTTATTTTAATTATCCAACAGCTGCTGATTCAGGGTTGCCATCAATCAGGGAAGTCAGGGATTTTTATTAAAAGTACTGGGAAAAATTAAATTTTTAGAATTCATGAGAAAATTCTGTATTTTTGTGTTTTTTTTTGTTTGACTCATAAACTATGAAATTACCACGAATTCTAATACAAAAACATAAATTTTTTCTATTTCTAACAATTTAATTTAGAAGATTTTAATTTTCAATAAATTTAATTCAAAACTTTTAAAGAACTTAGATTTTTGAAAAATTTTAATAATTTAAATACTTCTGAAATTAGTTAAAATCTTTAATATGCATTTAATTAATTATTAAAAATAATGAATTTATAGGAGAATTTAATTAAAAACACAAAAAATTGAATTTTGGAGAAATTACAAATAATTGCAGAAATTCAATTATTTTCAAAAGTAATAAAATTCTTCAAAAAAATTCAATTATTCAATAAATTATTTTTTTTTTGTACTTTTAAATAATTGAATCATTTTCAATTAAAATTTTAGTTAAATTCGTTAAAAAAATTTGTAAGAATTTAATTATTCTCATAAATAATAAAATTCTTGTCGGGAATTCAATTATTTTCATAAATAATAAAATACTTAAGATAAATTCAATTACTGTGAATATATTTTTAATAAAATTCTTAGCAGAAATTCAAACATTTTCAAAAATAATAAAGTTTTAACTGGAATTCAATTATTTAAAATACAATTTTCATAACATTTTTCGTATAAAATCAATTATTTAAAAAAAATTTTATATTCTACGCTCTGAATTTAATTATTGTCATAAGTAATAAAATTTATTGCAGGATTTCAATTATTTGCAATACAATATTAATTTTATGAATTTCTGAAAATGCAATTATTCTTAGAATTTTTATTGGAATTCTTCGAAAGAATTCAATTGTTTTTAAAATATTTTGGTAAAATTCTTTATCAGTCTTCAATTTTAAGAAACAATTAAATTATTTTTAAAAATTTTCCTTTTAATGTAATGTTTTTCAATATCAATTATTTTAATGAAATTTTTTATAAATTTCTTCGCAATAATTCAATTATTTTAGAAAATTTTAATAAAATTCTAGTCAAAAATTCAATTATCTTCTTAAATAATTAAATTCTTTTTAGAAATTTAATTATTTTCGTATATAATAAGATTCTTTTTAAGAATCAATTATTTTCATAAATAAAACTCATCGCAGAATTTCAATTACTTTTTAATACAATTTTAATCAAATTTCTTTGAAAAATGTGATTATTCTTAAAAATTTTATTTGATTTCATCAAAAAAATTTAATTATTCAAAAATTTGTTGATAAAATTCTTTATGAGGATTCAATTTTAAGAAATAAGATATTTTTAGCATTGGAAACAATGTTTTATATAATTAATATTGAATGTTTTTTCTTTCTTTCTAATTTCAGTCAAAATCGACTTGAATACGAGAAACGAGTGAGAGCTCAAGCGCGAGCGATGGCACCACAAGAGTAGCTAGTCTACTAAAATATCGATACATTTCAGCTTTACGGAATAAAATTCTCGGGTCTCATTTTTCTTTGTATTTTTTTTTCATTTCTATTAACAATTCTATTTTTTATGTTTGTGATAATTTCCAATTGATGAAGCAATAATGTTATTCAAGTATCAATTATTTTTATTTATAATAACGGAAAGCAAAGAAAATTTTTGTAAAATTCCCTTGAAATATTATTTTTATCTTATTCCCAAAAAGCTGAAAATGACAAATTTTTTCCTGTCGATGAAAAAAATAGGATGGGAAAAAGGAATTTAAAAAAAGAAACTTGGGAATTAGACGAATTGCTTTTGTTCTTATAAATGTAAATCAGAGAAAAATGTACGTCAAATCGATAATTAAATTAATTTTTTACACATAGCTTTTCATCTATAAAATAACTGGAGATTTTTTTTTCTGAAAAAATAATGTGAGAAATTTCATTTTGAAGGACTTTTTTTTCTTATTATGAATATATTACGTTTATAAAAATCAGTATTTTCACATTTAATGAATAGTGAATAATTCATTATTTTGTGTCGGATTTTTTATTGATTGATGAAGAATTTCTATTTCTTAATTTTTTGGAAATATATAAACAGGACAAAGAATGCGATGAATCGTAAGGATAATTAAATAAAATACTGTTTACTCGGATGTGTAGTTATAGATCAGAATTTAGTATAGACATGAGAAAACTAGTGTTAAGCGATTATTCCATATTGTCAAATAGTCCTTTAAGAATGATGTTTTTAAAAAAAAGATCTTTGCTCTGTTCTATGGAGTGAATATTTTTCCTACGTTTATATAATGTAAGTTAAAGGCATATTTCTTTATATTATTGGCTGAAAGATATTGGTCCATTGGCGAGACAAAGAAAAACAGTAATTCGAAAATTAGAAAAATAAGAAAAATTTTTTTTTTTATAAGTATTTCGCATTTGACAAAAAAAACATACACAGCTACGATCGGAGTGTTTATTTTTAGGGAAAATTATTTAAATGTCTGTTAAGTACCGTAAAAATCTTAAGCAATTTAATAAACTCTCTATAAATTATTTTTTTGTCTTTCTTTAAATTCAGACTGAATCATAATTAAGGGGAGACGAATTATACAAAATTATAACAAAAATAAAAATTATATAAAGGATACATAAAAAATTGTAACATTTTATCAATAAAAAAAAAGACGACATCAACTCAAAAAATATATTTTTATCTAGTTTCAATTACATAGCATTGCTTGTGTGCTTTACTCAAATGAGCACTGATAACAATTCCAAAAATTTTAATATTACAATACTTAATTTAAAGCCTTTAAAAATGCAGACAACCGACTAAAATAATTATACAATTTTCAATAATCTATCTCATCAAAAAAATTCTCTACACTTTTCCAAAAAATTCATCGTTGAAATATTTTTTTTCCCTCTCTTATTGCGTCAGTTCATTTTCAACGTGGAACTATAATTGCAAATTATTTTACTATATGGAAGCAAATTACTAAAATTTTAAAAGTTTTTTTGCAATTGAATAATTTCGTAAAAAGAAACAAAAGTCGAATTGGAATAACAAATTTTGATATTAGTTGAATAATAAATAAATGATTTACTAATTTGTGATTAATTTTTCAAATTTTCATAATTCACTATTAATAACTACAATAATTATAACAATTGGTTAATAAATATGTATATTTTTTTTTACTAAATCAAAATAACTAGAAATTTCAATTTATCTAAAATTATAAAAAAAAAATGATCCACTTTAATGAGAAGTCTTTAAATATTTATGTATATGAATATCTACAAATTTTCATTGCTCCCAAATCTCAAAGCTCATGCTTAAATCTTTCACTTTCTGTCGGCAGGCTACGAATTTTTTTTTCCAAATATAAAAAAGTCATTATACGATATACATATATAAAATTGATTAAATCATATCCAGTCTTTCTAAAAGGAATAACTAACAGATTTACGAAAAAAAAGCTTTCGTAAAAGTACAAAATAAGATTATAAATTTTCTAAAATTATAAAATTGTATAATTAAACAATAAAGTCAATAAAAATCAAAGAATAATAAAGTATATGAAAATTCGTAATTCACAAGAAGCAGTGTCATATATAGCAAAAGATTTTTTTTTCAGTAAATTATTATTCGAATTACGTCCGTATAGCTAGACGTATTTCTCAAAATAGCAGATTTCTTAAGTAATTAACTATTTTTTTTTAAATGACTAGCGTCGAATAATTAATATGACCTTGAGAGCGCAATCCCAAAAATCAACTCGATTCTCCATAATAAACTCTCTTTACTATGTTAAATAAATCAGTTTTCTTTCCGATAATTTTTTCAAAAATTTTCTATAATACTGTTTTTTTTCGGTATTCAAAACAATTCATTAACAGTATTTGATTCTATAATAATAAATTTTGTATTATCTTCCGATCAATTTATTTTTATTTTTATATTATGAGTCATTTTAGTCAATTTAAAAGTAATATTGATTTTCATCCGCGACAATGAAATGAAAATTCGAAAAATAAGAGCATAGGGAAATAAGAAAAAAAAATTTAATTTCTTTTTTGTCTGAAAAAAACTCAATGTCAATATTAAAAACAAAGGAATCAAGGTCATTTTCTGTATTCATTTGTACCTATCAAAAAAATTTTCACCGAAATTTGGAAAATGAAGTTGTGAGTAAATTTTGTTCGGAAAATATATAGAAAATCTGTCGACGCTGTTACGCAGTTTCTTGAATCGTTAGCTATTAAATTGTCCCATGTCGAGTGCATGTTTTTCTGCGTGATATGTTTTAAAAATTTGACTAAGAACTGGAGATACTTCGGGATCGTTAATCCACAAATTTGTCGAGGATGGTGTTTCCAGAATTGATAAATAAGCTGGAAGAAAAATATAATTTTATAAATAAGCTGAAATTAAATAATTAAAAATGTAACTATTATAATAAAATAATAATAATATTGTAGCTAAAATAAAATAATTATTGATTTAATCTAAATTTGCTTAATTTACCGTGTAAAAATTTTGGATTCGTGAGGCTAAGTTGAATATGAGGATTAGTCATAATTGCTTTGTAAATCGGTTCTTCTGGTTTAATTCCTTCATCTAAATCCTGCAGACTTCGTCTCCTTTCCCCCAGCAACCATTCACACTAAAAAAATCAAAATTTAATTCAATTAAAAACTAATTTAATTTAATTTAAACAATTGAATTCAATAATAATAGTTTAGTTTCTAAATAATATTAACAAATTCGGAGAAATTAAAAAAAGACTCTGGCTTACAGCGTTCGACTGATTGTTTCCAGTGACTTTAAGTGCTTCAATAATTTTCTTCTCCTCAAAGCCCATTTCTTGAAGAGAATGCACTATTTTAGGACTAGGTTTGAATTCCAATTTTTTATACTGTCGGAAGCTCTCCAAGGTCAATGCAACAATATTAATAAGATTTGGCTCAATGCTCGACCCTGTTTCGTCTGGAAAGAGAAAATTTTCCAATATATTAAAATTTTAAATACCTGGATTCAAATTTTGTTCTAAATTTCCAGTAAATAAAAATTAAAACAAAAAATTACATTAAACTGTAAATATTCTAGTTTTTTAAATATTTACCTGATGTGCTGGGACCGGCCATTATTGAGTCTAAATCGAGAACAGGAAGTTGCAAATCCTCCTCATCTTCATCATCTTCGTGTTCTATCAACCATTCGAGTGCCTCGGCCGTGTTCATTCTAAACAGTAAAAGATAATTTATTTATTCAAGTATTTCTTTTATAAAAAAAATTCGCAAGAATTCAATTATTTTCATAAATAATAACATTCTTCGGAAGAATTCAATTATTTTTATAAATAGTACGATTTTTTTTTGCAAAAAATTCAATTTTTTCTTAATTTATTATAAAATTTTACAAAAGTATTCAATTATTTTTATAAATTGTAAAATTCCTTGTAAAAATTAAATTATTTTCAAAAAAATTTGAATAAAATTTCAGGAAAGAATTCAATTATTTTCTTAAATAGTAAAGTGCTTACAAAAATTCAATTATTTTTCAACAAAATTAAATGAAAGAATTTAATTTTTTTTCTTAATTTCTTATAAAATTTTTCAATGAAGCTGAAGCTGGCACCTAGTTATTAGCACCCATTTAATTTCTATAAATTTTAAGTAATTTTCTAAAATTAATATAATAATATTTTTTAATAAAAAGAGTAATTAAATTGAAAAGAGGAAAAATTCTTACTTTCTTAAGCGTAACGCTTTGATGACTTTATTTTCCGTGAAACCCATGTCCATGAGATATTTCACAGCTTTCGGATCGCTTGGCGGCTTGTACCTGGTCTCCAGTCTCTCTCTAATATTTTTATAAAATTTATCTGCATCTGGACTGTACATGAGAATTTTGGCCGATGCTTGAACAAGGGTTATTAAAATCTTGTGAATCTCTTGTTGAAACTGAAATTAATTAATTAATTATTGATTAGAATAAACACAACATAAAAATATAGGAATAAAAGTAATATTTACATCAACAGGACAACTTGAATTTGGCATAGGTCGCGAAGGATTTTTTATCGGTAAATCTGCGGTTGCATTTAATATTTCATCTTCAGTCGGTCCCTTCAAATTTTCTTTGGATAAATTTTCTTTACCTTCGAGAGGTCGAATTTCCGACAACAGAAGTTCGTCTAAACATAATTTTATTAATTTTATGTATAATGTGTAATGAATCATAAATTACAAAAGGAATAAAATGAAATTCACCGAAATTTTGGCAGTCTTCTTCAGTTAATTTGTGATCATCATCAAGTACTTTAAAATTATTAGCGTGAACGAGACGAAAACTGGAAGCAGTTTTTGATTCATCCTGATCGTAAAAATGTTTCATTGCTGTTGTTTTGACTTTTTCAATAGTGAATTCCGGTTTGACGGTTGTTTCAAAAACAGATCCTTCCAAACTAAATAAAAGAAAAAAATGACAGATTTTCTTATTATATGTGACAATTTAAAATAACTAATTATATAATTGACAAATTTGAGAGTAAATGAAAATGAACCTTATTATTTTAATGGTAAATGTTTCAAGTGTTGAAGACGATGGCATAAGCATTGCGTTGTTACGATTCTCAGGAACCCCTGATCTGATGGAAGAAAGAATCAAGGACCTCCTCTGGGCCCTTGAACTCTTTCTGCTATGCCAGGCGTCCACAATGTGCTCCCGTATCCATGGCAACATCAAAGAATTCTGAAAAAGAAAAAAATCCCCCTTCATAATTAATAAACTTTAGATTTTCAGATTCGAACTTTAAAAAAATTCAATTATTAATGAACTTACTAATTAATTATTCTTATTTATTAATTTCAAAAGTTTTTAATAAAATTGTTCGCAAAAATTGAATTATTTTTAAACAAAATTTTAATAAAATTTCACAAACAAATACAATTATTGAATAAAATTTTAATTATTCCTTTGAAAAAATCCAATTATTTTTTAAATAGTAAAATTTTTGCAAAAATTTAATTATTTTCATAAAATTTTCACGAAAGAATTCAATTTTTTTCTTAATTCCATTATAAAATATTTCAAAAGAATTCAGTTATTTTTCAAAATTTTAATAAATTCTTCAAAACAATTCAATTATTTTTATAAATTGCAAAACTCCTTGAGAAAATTAAATTATTTTCAACAAAATTTGAATAAAATTTCATGAAAGAATTCAATTATTTTCTAAAATTTTAATAAAATTAAATAATTAAATGTTCAATTTCAATTTTTAACAAACACGATAATTTTAAAAATTTGAAATAAATTGTTCACAAAATTCAATTATTTTCAAAATTTTTAATTAAAATTATTAAATAAACTCCATTATTTAAAGAAAAATTCAAAAAAATTCTTCAAAACAAATTTAATTAAAATTTTCAAAAATTTCAACAAAATTCTTCTCGAGAATTAAATTATTTTCCTAAATAATAAAATTCTTCGAAAGAATTCTATTATCAAATTGATAAAATTCTTCGCAACAATTCGATGTTTTTTAATACATTAATTTTTAAATTATGAAAATACTTATAAAGAAAAATATTAAATAAGTTAAGAACCAAAAAAGCAAACAACTAACAGCAAACTGCGAACAGATTACCAGAATACAATGATTATTAATATAGAAGATTCTTTGAAATAAAAAATTTCCATTTAAATCTTTCCCCTTCAGTAAATTTTCAAGTAATAAAACCATAAAAAAAACCAAGAATACAAAAATACATACAAAAATAACTTCTAAAAAACAAGCATAGATACAACCATTTCAAATATTAACTAGAAAACATATTTTCAAAGCAAACCTTTCGAAATTAGAAACAAGAAATTATTTGTTGATATATTAAAACAGTACCTTTTTAATAAGTCTACAGGCAAAAATTTATTCTTATATTCGACCATAATTTGGTCATAGTTAACCTTTAAAATACGCGAAATAAATTAAAACGTGAAAAACTTTCATTATTGTTATAGACAGAAATCACGAGAAGTCAATCTTTGCTCCATTTTCGGTTATGTTTTAATTTACATGTCAGAAACGAATCACAAATTGATGGAATAACATGACAGCTGACTGCAGCTGACATTTTTAGAATTTGGTACAAAAAGTTACCTATAGATTTCGCTGAAAAAATACTCCAGGGTTGTGAAGGTAGAATAGAGAGTTAATATGTCGCTCATCAGATGTTTGTCCGTTAAAAATAGCTACTCAATTCTGGTCAGTTCCTAGTGGTTTCTAGGGAATCTAGGGAATAAAGAAAAAGATTTTTTCTTTTTTATTATTTTGCCATTGGCTGCCTTGCCTTGAGTCAGTGATTAATGGAAGAAGAAAACGGGCTGAATTTTGTTCGCATAAAATTGAAATTATTTTAAAAAAAAAAATGGATTTTAATGTAAAGAAAATGGTGAAGGATGCTGGAGCAGCGCTCAGTAGAGTTGTACAGGTAATAATTTGGAAAACAATCCGAAATATTGAATTATTAATAAAAATTCTATTTTGTGTGGGTGTTTAGTGACACCGTCAGTACCGTCACTTCTGACATTTTTGCTTTGTTATAAGAATGTATGACTCTCCTTTATTAAATTAATAATCATTTGTTAACTTTATTAAATAAATATTTTCCCATGAATTAAATTTATTAAATTTCTAAAGTTCACTTTGACAATACATTATATTTTCTATTAATATTTAAAAAAAAATATTCCTAATAAATGTAATTTCTAAAAGTTAAAGTGTAATTGTTTACATTCTCTTATTAATGTTATTCATTTTTATTGAGGACGTGAGAAAATTGACAATAGTTATTAAACTTTCATTCTTTAACTATTTTAGCTTACGGAAGAAACTCTTGGTACTTCTGAGAAGACCGAACTAGATGCTCATTTTGAACATTTAGCAGAACGAGCAAATATGTCAAAAACTTGGACAGAAAAGATTCTTAAAAATATGGAAGCTGTGCTTACTCCTAATCCTGGTATGATTAATTAATTAATTAATTAACTGCTTAAATCATTCTTTTTTGATTTAGAAATCGAATAAATTAATATTGGTATTTTTAGAGTTTTAGATCGATACTGTTTCTTTTTTGCAATTATTTAGAGATTTTTAATCAAATCATTTCTTGTAGGAAATAGAATCGAGGATTTTGTTTTTGAGAAGATTGATAAAAGGAAACCAAACAGACTGAGTAATTTGGAATATCTTGGACAGGATATGATCGATGCGGGAAATGAATTTGGACCTGGAATTGCTTATGGTTTGCTAGCACGTTTTTCTTCTTTTTATTTTTTTAATTATTCGGTTATTTAACTCAATTGTGATTTTAGGCAGTGCTTTAATCAAGGTTGGACAGTGTCAACAAAAATTGGGTCAAATTGAAAGAGACCTTATCGGAACAGCAGCTAATTGTTATATTCAACCACTAAGGAAATTTCTGGAGGGTGAAATGAAAACAATTAGCAAGGAGATGGCTATTCTAGAAACAAAGCGGTAAAAATATTTAATTAATTATTCAACATAATGTAGGGTTGCTACGCAACCTAGAAACCATAAGTTATTATGTTTATTCTTGAAATCTAATTTCACTTAAATATTTCAAAATTAATTCAATTTTAAAAAAATTGCGTTTACAATTTTCGTAAGTAGATGAACTTTAAAAGATTTTCATTTAAAATTTTGTAAAATTTCAATTTTAAATGAATTTAATTAGAAATATTATATAAAAAATCTTGGATTTTTAAAAAAAAAATTTTAACTAAATTTCTTCTGAAATTAGTTAAATTTTTTAATATATATTTAACTAGTTTTATTAAAAATAATGGATATTTAGAAGAATTTTAATTAAAAAAAAGCAAATTAAATTTTGAAGCAATTACAAATGATTGCAGACATTCAATTATTTTCAAAAGTAGTAAAATTCTTCTCTTATTTTTCTTATTTTCAAAAATTTTAATAAAATTCGTGGCAAAATTTTAATTATTTACAAAAATTTTCCTCAATTCAATGATTTTTAATATCTACTTCTTAAATAAAAATTCCTAAGAGAATTCAATTAGTTTAAAAATTGTTTAATAAAATTCTACGCAAACATTTAATTATTTTTATAAATAATAAAAATTTCACAGAAATTCAATTATTTACAAATTATTTTCATATATTATTCAGTTATTTTCATAAATAATAACATTTTTTACAAAGATTCAATTATTTTCATACATAATAAAACTCAATTAAATTTCTTTAAAGAATAAAATTATTATTAAAAATTTTAATGTTTTAATGTTTCTTAAAATTGTACTAAAAATAATTGAAATTTTGCGATAAGTTTTATTTATACATATTAAAAAGAATTTTATTATTTATAAAAATAATTGAATTATTGCGAAGAAATTTATAAAAAAATTTGTAAATAATTGAATTCCAGTGACATTTTTATTATATTTAATTAGAATGTTAAAAAGTTTTTTAAATAATTATTTATAAAAAATTTTAACAAAATTCCACGCAAACATTTAATTATTCTTTTATAAAATTTTATTTTAAAATAATATATATTAAAAATCATTAAATTGTGGAAAATTTTTGAAAATAATTTAATTTTTGAGAAGAATTTTATTATTTTTGGAAATAATTGAATGTCTGCTATCATTTGTAACTTTTCTAAAAAAAATGTAATTATTTTAGTGTTTTTAATTAAAATTCATATAATTTATTTTCTATTAATTTATTTTTATTCATAAAAATTTATTGAATTCCATTAAAATTGTATTAAAAATAATTGTAATTTTGCGTTGAGTTTTTTTTTATTTTTTAAAAATCTAAATTCTTTAAAATTTCTAATTAAATTCATTGAAAATTGAAATTTTATAAAATTTATATTAAAACTTTTTGTAGTTCATCTATTTATGAAAATTATAAACGCAACTCTTTTAAAATTGAATTAATTTTTAAATATTTAAGTAAAATTATTCATTAAATAATTTATGAATTTATTTTAAGGTTTACTTTATGACAGTTTTTAAAGATAATTAAATTATTTAAAATAAATTATTGTCAGATCAAAATTCAAATATTTACAAATTTTTGATAATTTTTTTTTTTTTGCAATAATCACATTATTTTCATAAATAATAAAACTCATCGCAGAATTTCAATTATTTTTAATGCAATTTCAGTCGGAATTTCTCGAAAAATGTAATTATTCTCAAAAATTTGATTAAAATTCATCAAAAGAATTCAACTAATTAAAAATTTGTTGATAACATACTTCATGAGAATTAAATTTCAATTATTTATTTTTTTTACTTAAATAATTGAATTCTTGTAGAATTTTGTAATAAAAATTGATTTATATTTAATTTTTAAACAAATTGATTTGAAAATTTTGAAAGAACTTTTTCAAAAATTATTAAAAATAATTGATTTAGAGAAGAATTTGAGTTAAAAATTCTAAAAAATAATAATTGAATTTTGTTAAGATATTGAATTTCAATTTTTTGCAAAATTTAATTCCTACGGAAAAATAATTAAATATTTATTAAAAAAAAATAGTTATTGATGCTTTCGAATAATTTTACTTTTGAAGAAATTTGTAAATAAATGTAATAAAACATGTTTTTGAATATCTAATAATTTTTAGAGTGACTGAGAATATTTTTAGAGAAAAAGTCAAAATTTTATCTGCAAATAAGGGAAAAAGAAAATTAAATTTTTGTAATAACCCTTTTGTTCTCTAGTATATGAAAACAAAAATTTCTTTTTGTAGACTGGATTTGGACGCGTGCAAAAATCGGGTTCGAAAGGCAAGAAGCATGTTGGGCCAGCAAAATGTAAGTTTCGTTGGAAAATTTCCCTTATTTTATATTATTCATTTAAGTGTTGTGTACGTTTACTCTGAGGTTTGTTTCGCCCCCATTGCTGCATAAAATAGGAGAGCGGCGTATCGCCTGAAGTCTTACTTGATCAGGTATTAAAAACAAAAATATAAAGAAATTGGAAAATTTGTCATATATTCGTATCACAATTTTTTTTTAAATTAAATTTTTCCACGTCACTTTTTTCCATTCGTTTTTTATTTTTAATTACTACAGTCCCTTTAGTTTTGATGTAGGAATTTCGTTTCTCTTAATTTTCAATTTTTGTTTCTATTCTCTTTTTTTTTAATTTTAATTTTTTCCCCCTTTTTCTTGAAAATGTACTTATTATCAATTTTTGTTTTTTTTTTCTAATGAAACACAAGGCCGAGAGGGAATTGAGGGTAGCTCAATCGGAATTCGATCGTCAGGCAGAAATAACGAAATTACTTTTGGAAGGAGTCTCCAGTTCACAAGCGGGACATTTACGTTGTTTACATGAATTAGCTGAAGCTCAAACTCGTCACTATGCTCAATGTCATGCGACAATGCAAGAATTACAACGAGAACTCGCTGGGTAAAGTAAACAAAATTTATTCTGCATAAAAAAGAAGGATAAGGAGATTTTTTCCCTCCACCCCTCGATCATCCTGCATCATATAATTCTATACCTCTTTTTCAAAATGTCAACAAAAAAAAAAAGTTTCTTACAATTTTTTTTTCTCTGTTTTGACATCTTATTGTGCAGCTTCCCCACTCTCGACTGGTGATCCGAGTGAGTAATGTTTTAGAACTTTTATAGCGTCGCTCTTGGACGTGCTAAAATTTATTTAGAAAAGAAAAAAAGCTTAGAACCATTACTCATTCGCAATGATCATGTTCGTGGTAACCCCCGAAGTTTTTTCTTCTACTCTCTCTCTTTATTACTAAATTGATAAGACGAGAAAAATGATTTTTCAAATATTTTAACTTAAGCAATATGCATTTGCGATTGGTGTTAAGGAATGCATTCTTATGAAACTATTAACTTTGTAAAGACGAAAAATTTTTTTTCTCAATTTTACTTAAAAAAAAAAATAAATTTTATTCGTCTTTTTAATGTTGCAGTTTCATAAATTTGCAAAGAAGCATTTGTTTCACTCAGTGTTTGTAGTTTGTGTGTTGTTTCATTTCTCATTTCTCCACTTTTATTATAGTAGAATTTCTATTTCTGTGTTTGCTGTATTAAAAACTGAGAAAGTTAATAGCGTTCTAAATTGAGAATTCTCTATTTTGATTATTAGTTTATTGTTTCTTTTAAATAAAAAAAAGAAGAATCTCGAATAAAATTAATTAGTTTCTGAATTCTTAAAAGTTTAGAACTCTATTAATTTGCATGTATCGAAAGTTAATTCTGGTGGCTTTGGTTTTGCCTTTCTTTCTTTTTTCTCTTGCAGTGCTTTTATCGCAGAATTCTATGGCATATCGAACAATTTTTTAATTAAAAGAAAATTATTTTTGTCTTATTAATAAAATTATTTATCTCTTCTGAATAAATTTATTACTTTTTTATTAATTAAATTTAAAAACATGGTTGCCACAGGTCAGGGAAAAGTAAGGGATTTTTTATTAAAGTGCAGAAAAAAATTGAATTTTTGAGAAGTTACAAATGATTGCAGAAATTCAATTATTTTCAAAAGTAATAAAATTCTTCGCAAAAATTCAATTATGTTCAAAATTTTTTTTAAATTCTTGTAAAAATTTCAATTATTCTTAAAAATAATAAAATTCTTCTCCAAAATTCAATTATTTTCAAAAATTTTAATAAAATTCCTGGCAAGACTTCAATTATTTTCATAAATAATAAAACTCATCACAGAATTTCAATTATTTTTAATGTAATTTTAATCTGATTTCTCGAAAAATGTTATTATTAAAAATTTTATTAAAATTCGTCGAAAGAATTCAATTATTTGAAAATTTGTTGATAAAGTTCTTTATGAGAATTCAATCTTCAGAAAAATTCAATAATTGAATTATTTTCAATTAAATTTTAATTAAATTCGTCGAAAAAATTTGTAAGAATTTAATTATTCTCATAAATAATAAAATTATTCTCGGGAATTCAATTATTTTCATAAATATTAAAATACTTTAGATAAATTCAATTACTTTGAATATATTTTTAATAAAATTCTTTGCAGAAATTCAAACATTTTTATAAATAATAAAATTTTGACAGAAATTCAATTTTTTAAAATAGAATTTTCATAAAATTTTTCGCAAAATTTATAATATTCTACGCTCTGAATTTAATTATTGACATAAATAATTTTCAATACAATATTAATTTAATGAATTTGCGAAAAATGGAATTATTTTTAGAATTTTTATTGAAATTTTTCGAAAGAATTCAATTGTTTTTAAAAAATTTTGATAAAATTCTTTATGAGTCTTCAATTTCAAAAAATATCCAATTATTCAATAAATTATTTATTTTTGTATTTAAATAATTTTATTCTCCTATAGAATTTTCTAAGAAAAATTGATTTAAAAATGAATTTCAGTTAAAATTTGAGATAATAATTGAATATTAAAAGCATTGTAGCGTAAATTTTTAGAAATAATTAATTTTTGAAAAGGGTTTTAATTTAAAATCGTTGGAAATCTGAATTTTTCATACTTTCAACTAAAAATTCTGTAGAATTAATTTTTTTGATTGAATTTGATTGAATTTTGTTTTGAAATTAATTCAAGTTTATATTTTCGAAATATTCAATTGATGAATTTACGAATAATCGAAAATTCCTAAAATTGAATTGTAAACAAATGAATTTGAAAATTCTCAAGGAACTTTTGCAAACATTTTTAAAAATAATTGATAATTGAATTCTATTTTATTATTTAGGAAAATAAATTGAATTCTTGCAACGAATTTTTATTATTACATTTTTTTAAATAATTGAATTCTTTTGAGAAATTTTATTAAAATATTTGAAATTTAATTCAATTCTTGCAAAAAATTGTTGAAAATAATTACTACATTTTTCGAGGAATTTATTTTAAATTGTATTAAAAATAATTTAAATCCTATGAAAAATTTTATTATTTATGAAAATAATTGAATTCTTGCTAAGAATTTTACAATTTATAAAAATAATTGAATTTTTTCGTAGAATATTATCAAAGTTGTTGAAAATAATTGAATTTTTATTAAAACTATTAAAAATAATTGAATTTAAATAATATTTTTAAAAATAATTGAATTCCTTTGAAGAATTTTATTATTTAGGAGAATAATTGAATTCTTACAACGAATTTTTATTAAATTTTTTTTAAATAATTGAAATCCTGTGAAGAATTTTATTAAAATTTTTGTAAATATTTTATTGATGTTTTCGAATAATTTTATAATTAAAAAAATTCGTAAATAAATATAATAAAAAAATTTTTTTTCAGTATCTAATAATTTTGAGAGTGAATCAAAATATTCTTTAGGGTCAGGGAAAAAGTTAGAAATTTTGTCTGAAAATCAAGGAAAAGTCAGGGAATTTTTTGTGGCAACCCTGAAAGAAGTAGTTGTTTTATTACTTAGAAAAATTTCTTCTTTATTGATTTAAATGTAAAAAATTGATTTTATTGAATTAAAAAATTTTGAATTAAAATCTTGCTCTCAATGAAACGAGCAATGAAATGAGAGTATATAGGAAAAATAATGAAATTTTGTTCGAAATGCCAATGGAGTTTGAGAAAGTTTCTTCTCCTCTGATTTGGGTCTATGTTAACTGTCTATCTTTGCTTGTGCGGTTGGAATTGCAGGGCACGTCAACCAAGTCCTATGCTGCGAGTCAACAGCGAGGAAGTGATCGAGCTAAATCCCTCGCCTACACTTTCCCAAAATTCGCCTACTCATCAGCCTCTAGCTGGAACCCCCTATGTTACAGCTACATTTGACACCAATATTACTAAAGTTTAGTCTCTTTGCACGAAATCTTATTCTGCACTAACAAAGTCTAGGCTAATTTTTCTCTCTCAAATATTGCAAACTATATCGAGCTATAAATACCGAGATAAAAATACATAGTTAAAAGATAAAAACATAAATAAAAGAAAAGTAAATAAAAAAAAGTAAATAAAAAAATAGTAAATAAAAAAAATAGTAAATAAAAAACATTAAATAAAAAAATATCCAAAAAAATATTAAATACAAAAAGATAGTAAATAAAAAAATAGAAAATAAAAAATAGTAAATAAAAAAAGTAAATAAAAGAAAAAAAAATAGCAATCGTTGAAAAACTAACATGTAAACGAAAACAAGTGTCATTATTACCAGCTCAACTCTGTCAATATACAATAATCGCTTTTCAAATATTGCCTATACACAATTATTTTAATTCAAAGTACATACGCTGTTTAATAACTTGAAAACTATATTTAATTGTATTTAACTTAATTGTAAATTCTACGTATTTACGTATATATCTTAATGTGGAAATAAAATATTTCCATAATAATTCTCATGTCTCACTGATTTTGGGATTGTGATTTTTTTAATCATCAGTAATGATAAATTAGTTCGATCATTTCACGTTGCATGGTTCTCGTTTCATGGCTATGGGGTATCATTTTTGTTAACTCGTTTCTATTCTTTTTTTTTCTTAAAAAGCAAATTTTTCGTGCAATTATCACTTGCAATAAAAAACAAAAAGTAAACTACTTTTTTCTAGAATTTTTAAAAGCATTAAAAATTATTTAAAAGCATTCGAAAGCATTCAAAAATATTTGTGACGCACTCCCAAAAAATTAAGTACTTAAGAAGCAAAAAATTTCAGTTTGTGTTAATTTTTTGGAGTAAAAATACAAAAAGAGAATTACTATAATGATAAATTACTGATATTCAAGTTTTCGTTACATATTCGAAATATTTCATAGAAACTAATTTTAAATTTACGAAAATTAAAAAGGAACTTCAAGATAAAACATAATCTTCAATTCTTTTGCTTCTTAGCTTTTTTTGGGAGCACGCCACATTTTTAAAATCTGCTTTTTAACAATTAACTGTGAAAATTGTATGTAGTTAGTTGATTTAATATTTCAAGTATAATTACTCTCATTTTATTGAAAAATATCTAAACTATTTTCTCTACTATTCTATATCAAATTTTGTAAATAATAATCCGACATTCATACAAACAAACTTTTCATCAAACAAAAATTAAATAATTCAGAATTATATTTTTCTTCCTGAAATTTCAAGTCAATCGATAAATATTAGCAAATTCGGTATTTTTACCGACAATTATTATTCGATTACTCTGTAATTTTATTTAGTTTGGAAATTAATTTTATATCGTTGAAATAATTTTTTTTATTATATTATTTAAATTTGCATCACTTTGTCAAAAGTTAACTTGAAAGTTTAACTTTCAGATTTTTAATCTATTTATTTTTTAATTCGTATAATTCCTTCAATGTATTTTCAAATCCATTTCCATTTTTAAATCCATCCATTATTATTTTTTATTTATTCTACTATTATCATTGTTAAATTTTATTCACTCACGATTCTTCATTACTTGGACAGATCTCAATTCTTATAAGTGTTTAGAATAAAATAATTCGTAGAGAATTTTTTTTTTATTCTTGTAGATGTACGTTACAATGTCTCTTTTAGTGTTTTATTCTTATGTATATATAAGTGATCATAATGTCTATTTATAAATATTTAATATCTATTATAAATATTTAATATCTATTATAAACATTTAATATCTGTTATACATATTTAATATCTATTATAAACATTTAATATTTGTTATAAACATTTAATGTCTGTTATAAACATTTAATATCTATTGTAAATATTTAAACTATTTAATCACATATTTTTAAGGAAGAATTTAACGGACAGTCAAAAGAAAACTGAATCTGTCATAATTTCGTATTTTAAATAAAAAAAAAAAAAACAAATTAAATTTTAAATTCATTTTGGTCAAAGGGTAAAGAATTTAATTTCCAACAATTTAAGTTTAAGAAATAGTTTTTTATTGACAAAATTGTGATTAAAATTGTGAATAAAAACAAAATTCAGGAAACCAGGAAAACCTGGAAATGTCAGGAAATTTTATAAACCTTGAATTTCTTTGCGTACCAATTCAATTTTTTTCAAAATAATTTTAATAAAATTCTTCGCAGAAATCCAATAATGTTTAAAAATTTACAAAATATTCTCGTCAAAATTTTCAAAAAACAAAATTCTTCAGAAAAATTAAATTATTATTATCATAAAGAACAAAGTTCTTCGTAGATATTTAATTATTAGTGAAAAATGTAATACAATTCTGGGCAAGAATTCAATTATCATTATAAATAACAAAATTATTCGCAAAAATTTAATTATTTTCAAAAATAACGAATTTTTTAGCAGGAATTCAATTATTTTCAAAAATTCCATAAAATTCTTCACAAAAATTCAATTATTTTCAAAACTTTCAAATAACGTTCTTGACAAGAATTTTAATTTTTTTTTATAAATAACAAAATTATTCGCGAAAATTCAATTATTTTCAAAAATAACGAATTTTTTAGCAGGAATTCAATTATTTTCAAAAATTCCATAAAATTCTTCACAAAAATTCAATTATTTTCAAAACTTTCAAATAACGTTCTTGACAAGAATTTTAATTTTTTTTATAAATAACAAAATTATTCGAAAAAATTCAATTATTTCCAAAAATAAGAAAATTTTTAACATGATTTAATTATTTTCAAACACTACATAAAATTCTTCGTAGAAATTCAATTATTTTCTAAACTTTTCATAATTTTCTTCAAAGATATTCAATTTTTATTGAAAAATGTAATAAAATTCTGGGCAAAAATTCAATTATCATTATAAATAACAAAATTCTTCGCAAAAATTCAATTATTTTCAAAAATAACGAATTTTTTATCAGGAATTTAATTATTTTCAAAAATTTCATAAAATTCTTCGTAGAAATTCAATTATTTTCTAAACTTTTATTAAAATTCTTCGCAGAATTTCAATTATTTTTAATACAATTTTCATCAAATTTTCTCGAGAAATGCAATTATTTTTAAAAATTTTATTAAAATTTATCAAGAGATTTCAATTATTTAAAAATTTGTATTTTTATAATTATTTATAAAATTCATTATGAAAATTCAATTTTAAAAAACATTAAATTGTTTAATAAAATATTTATTTTTATATTTAAATAATTGAACTCTCGTTGAATTTTCTAATAAATATTGATTTAAAAATGAATTTCAAATTAAAATCTTTGTAAACTTGGACTTTTCGTACTTTTAATTAAGAATTCTGCAGAATTAATTTTTCTTAATAAGTTTAATAGATTTTTTTTTAATTATTTGAAGTTTTTAATTTATAATATATTTAATTGAAGAATGTCGGAATAATCGAAATTTCGTAAAATTAAATTGTAAACAAAAGAATTTGAAAATTCACAAAAAGAACTTTTTTGAAAATTATTTTTAAAAAATTGACTTGAAGAAGAATTTTAGTTGAAAATTCTAGAAAATAATAATCGTAATGATGAAAATAATTTTTGAAAAAGTTTTAATATCTTAATTTCTATAAAAAAAAAATTATTAAATATTTATTTAAAAATGAAGTTTTTGATGTTTACAAATAATTTTCGTTTTAAAAACCTGGAAAAATTCCGTTTTTTAACCTGGAAAACTTGAAAAAGGAAATTTAAAAAGAGCAAAAGCGTGGCAACCCTGAAAATTGTTTAAAATATTAAAAATTAAATTATTTGCTTACACTAAGTCGAAATTAAAATTTTATTTAGCTTTTTTAAATTAAATACGAAATTATGACATTGAGCTTTTTTTCTAATTCTTTGTCAGATTTTTCCCATTTCTGCAAAAAGAATGATTTTAAGTCATTGCAGCAACTTATTTACATAATTAATCATATAATTTACATAATAAAATTACATAATTAAAAATTAAAAAATAAAATAAATTAACAATTTTCGTCAGATTTTCTGCAGTTTAATGAAAATAAATAATGGAGATAATACGAGTTATACAATTTTTCTTTTATGATAAACATAAAAATAATAAATAATTTTTATTATTGAAAACCTTGAGGAATAGTCTCTGTTCAATTTTGGAGTTGAAATTTCACTTAAAAAAAAAAAAATGATTGAATTAAAAGTTTCTTCCTATCAGTTTGTCTGGGTGTTCTTTCCATTCATCCACTCAGTCAACATCATCGGCACCTATGGAAAATGGACAAGATCGAGCTCGTGTTGTCTGTGATTATTCCGCAAGAGATTCCAGTGAATTAAACCTCGAGCAAGACGAGGTAACGAAATTTGAAATTTAAATCAAGTCTCTAAATTTCGAAGCATGATTTTATTCTTTAGTTGCCGTATAGGTATATAAAATCGTCAATATTTTTCTCTAAAGTGTCTTTCGAATTTTTCTATTCTATTTTGGCAATTGAATAGAAAACAGTCTTAGACTATTCAAAGGGACATTTTTAAAAAAAAAATTTCTTCTTTATAAATCTTGGATTTTTCTATTTATTTAAAAACTATTTGTCAACGACTGTGATCAAATTAATTTAATATTAATTTGATTTTCATAAATATTTTTCATTTTCTTCGCTGAGGCATGGAGTAAAACTATAGTTTTTTTTTATAGAATTATATAATTATTATGTATTAGTTGCTGCTAGTTTCTCAAAATCATTTTTTTGATGTGAGTTTTTATATATATATTGTCTGCACACTAGTGTTTAAGTTTATTAATTTAATAATTTAATTCGTTTCTTTTTGTGCTTTTGTTATTGTTAAATGGGCGCACTTTTTCATCAACTTTTTTACGAAATAGAATAAGAGTATGTATTTTTTTTTTTTTTTAATTTAGCCTTATGTGTATACAATTGAGAATGTGTTTATTGTATTTTTCATTTATAAACAAAAATTATATGTGCAATGCAAAAGGTATAGATATAATTGTTTGAAAAATCAGATATTAGAAATTATTTTACATTTTAAAAAGACTCAAAGTATCTATCGATTTTACGTAAATTATTATATTATAAGAATTCGATTCACTTTTTTCTTTTTTAATTCCGTCTGTTATGAATTGAAATTGTATTCGTATGATTTATATTGAAAAATAATTATTTATATTTTAATTATAATTGTAATTGTATAAATAATTACATAAATTTAATTTTATTAATTTTATTAATTTTATTAATTATATTAATTTTGTTAATTTTATAATTTATATTAATTATAAAAACATACATTAATTGTTATAATGTATATTAGGCGCATGGTTGTAGTATGTTTGGAAAAAAATTACAATTTTGTAATTTTACTGCATACGATACAAAAATTCTATATTATAATTTCTAATTATATAAATAATTATATGAATAATTAATTATATTTCTATAAATATTATAATATTTATCGTAATATTTAGTTACTTTTACTATATGTATATTAACTATTTTCTACTACTTAATGGAAAACTTGAAATTATTACTTATTCCATTGCAATTCTTCACTTTTTTTTACAATATAATTGTTTATAATTCTGTACCATTATTTAATAATTAATTAATAATTTATTAATATTATTTGTACGTAATACTCAGCTATGTGAATCAATACAAAAAATATTGTTAGAGAATGAAATTCTTTAAAAGAAAAAAAATTACAAAAAAGAATTGTGCGTTTAAGAAACTTTCTAAAAAATTAAATATTAGAAAAAGATTTTAGAACGTTTTTTAATAAAGTACTTGTGACATATTATTGATTATAATTAGTTAAATTTGTTAATTCTGTAAAATTATTGAAAAAATGTGAAATATTCGAAAATTCTTTATTTCGATTCTTTATTTAATTTTTAATGTTAATACGGTTTTATTCTAATTAAAATTTTAATTATTTCAATTCATTCAGTTAATTTAAGTCATTGAATGAATTAAATTAATTAAATTCAATTTAAATCGAATAAGCATAAATTTAATGATTATTTAATATATTACGTTTAATTAATTGACTGTTAATTTATTTCTAAACTTGAAACTCAAAATTTTTTTTAATTAGATTTTTGTAATTACTTTTTTAAATAGATTTTTGTAATTATTTTTTTTTAAACAGATTTTTATAATTATTTTTTTAAACAGATTTTTGTAATTATTTTTTTAAATAGATTTTTGTAATTCCTTTTTTTTAATTAGATGATTATTAATAGAGAATCGATTTATTGAAAATTATCACAGATTATAATTTCTGGATCAGTAAAAAAATGTCACATGTACTCTTACTATTTTTCAATGTATATTTGAAAAGTAATTAATTTTCTAATTATCTATGTAGATAAAAAATTGAGCATGTCACGTTTAATTTTACGAAATTAAAGTCCAAAACGTTTATCAACGAAAAAAAAATTATTTAATGCATTCAAGTATTATTTTTAATTATTTTTAATTTTATTTTCTTATTTTCAATTGTAAAATAATTATTATCAGAATATAAACATAAATATTTTTGTGTCAACATTGCTGCGTCATTTTTAATTAATTTACTAAGCGAACAATTTTTTTCGTTGATTAACGTTGTGGACTTTTGGTTTAATTTTATTATTTGATTTTGTAGACGAACGAATAAATTTTGAAGCTCAGGAGTTCTTTTTTATTTAATGAAGAAAAAAATTTCTCATACTCTTGAACTTTGAAATTTTATAGAGAAAATAAGAATTGAAGATTGTCGCATGACAGTAATTATTGTATAACGATACTCTGTAGTTTTAATTCGTTTATTTATATTTAGACTTAATTTTTTTTTGTTATTTGACAATTATCTTAAAATTCTTAAATTTATAATTGTGAATATATGTTGTACATACTTAAAATTTACTCATTTCAATAAACACTTGCAATTTTATGATTTATTTAATTTTATCTCTCTACTATTTTGAATTTTTTTTTTCCAAAAAAAAAAACTAACAATTGAAAAGTTTCACATTTTTTATAGGTAATTTCTGTCTCTGAAATTGATGGAGACGAAGATTATCTTTTGGGATTTAGAGGCAGTCAACGAGGAAAAGTCCCCAAAGCTTATGTAGAAATTATTAGCAGTTAAATATATTTAAAAAATATTTTACTGGTTCCTTGCTAAATTATAATTTAGCTAATTAGTTAACTTAAATATTAAGTAAACAAAAAAAGTTTTATTGAAACACTGCTTGGATGTGATTAATATATATCTATATATAAAACTTGGAAAAATAAAAATGATGCCTAATTCTTTATGTCAAATACATATAAAAATATATAAATTTTCAGAAATAAATTATTCTATGCAAAAAAAAAAATATATTTCAAAATGTAGAGTAAAAAAGCGTAATCAGTTTTATCAATTACTTGTTAATTAAATGTTACATACGTTCTGAAGGAATTTTAAAGTTTAAACTTTTTAAACGGACAAGTGTCAATTAAGTCAAATTTCTCTCATATCGAAAATAATTTTTCCAAATAATTCCAAAATATAATTAAAAAAATAATTGACTAAAACTTTAATAGTCGTTGAACTTTTTCAGAAAATATATAATTATATATTATTATACAAAAAAAAAAACTCGACCAACATGATATATGTCTATATTGTCTAATTAGAAATTTTACCAAATAATTTCCTGTAAATCAAAATATTAAATAAAATTATCTAAATTATTAATTATTATTATTAAAAATAATAAAGTACATGTTCCGGTAATCTATTTCGCAGTTTGCTTTTTTGTTTCTTAACTTTTTGATAATTTTTCTTTTCAAATATTTTCAATTTTAAAATTAATGTATATTTTAAATTTTGATCATGAAATTATATTTTAAAAAAATTATATTTGAAAATGAAAAATTTTGTAATTTGCATAACAAAAATAAATTATTGAGTTCTTTTTTTAAATGAATTTGAAATGAAATTTTCGTGTAAAAACATTTGAGAACAAAACTAATTAACTTACTATCAATAATGAGTGATTGTTTTTGTTTGTTGGTTACATGACTTCTTGTTGCAAAGCAGGTAAACAAACACTGAGTTGTCAATGTTTTTTTGTTTGAAAATTTTAAATGCTGGTTCTTGGACAGTATTGTAAATGTACCCTAAAAGCCTAAAGGTCACCAGGGTTGGGACATTTTGAGAAATGGGCAATGGTACACTTCAGAGTTGGGTAGGTCACTTAGAACTGTGGATCGTACCTTAAGATCCAGGGCTGGGAACGTTTTTCTAAGAATTTCTCTTCTACATTTAAAATGATTGGCGGAAACTTCATAACCTCTTTACAATCATTTTTCCGATTTTTCCAAATAGTTAAGTTCCAAGAGAAAGTTTCGTCTGCTAAAAGCATTAAGAAAATGATGCCTCTTCAATATTTTTGATTTGAAACATTTATATAAAAATCAGAAAAAGAAGCAGTAAAACCTCTGGTTCTGTAATTTAATAATGAACGAAAAATTGTGATAAATCGTTAACATTTAAGTATATAGTGAAAAACTATATAAACAACTAGTGAAAATGGATAATATTGAACTATTATTTTTTGACACCTTCTCCCATGACATTTCAGAAGTAAGTATATTCTTATTTATAAATAAAAGTGTGTATCAAAACTGAAAAAATTGCTAAAATATCCTTTTTTTATTACAGGAATTAAATTTAGATCTAGTTCAATTTCCAAAACCTGTTTATATAAGTGAGGTTAGAATTATTCCACTGGGTGCCCGGGTTCAGGCTGATTTTCCCGGAGGCGTTCGTCTAGGGTAAGTTTCTAAGAATTGTGTATTTTTTTATTAATTGGAAATAAATTATTTCTCATTTTTGCGAGGTAAAGTGTGCTAAAATGTATAATAATAATTTTGTAGGGCAACGAATCCTTCACAATTTGAAATAGAATTTTTCGTCAATGATCTGAGTAAACCGGGAGCATCGACCTTTGAATCATTGGGTGGCTTGGAGTATAAGCAAAATATTCACATACAATTGGAATGCGAACGAAAACAAATTCCCACAGATGGATTAGTTCTTCGTGGTTGGTATACGACAATAACTTTAGCTGTTTACGGAAGTTTGACAAAGTCAATTAGCAATCCGCAGGAAGTACCAAGTGCTCCTCCAGCAGCCGCTGTCACCGTGGGAATTCCCGAGGAGAATTCAGTCAAGGAGACGGTAGTTCAACCCAAGGAACCCGAACCCGAATGGTTTTATGAGAATCAAGCTCAGAATAATGCCACAGTAAGTTTTCGAATAATTACTTATTATTTATCAATCTCACAGGCTTTGAATTCGATAATTCATTTTTAAAAATTTAGCAAAAAGTGGTATCAAGTCTGAAAAAAGTAACTATCGAAAAAATTTAATTTCACGACTAAAAAAAACTCGTTTTAGACAATTCACAAAAATTCCGTTGTCTTCTATTTCATGATTTTTTCCTAATTTTCAATTAAAAATATTTACTTCTTTCTTATCCTATTATAATATTCTCAGTTCTAAATTTTTGACAAATTCAAAAATTTTTTTTGTTTTATAAATTTTAATTTAAAATTCCTCAAAAATACGATTATAATTTAAAAATAATTTTTAATTGTAAAAAATAAAATTCTTTGAAATATGAAATTTATTTCAAATAAATTCAATAATTTTGTTGAAATTTTGAATTAAAATTATTGAAAACTTTAATAATTTTTTATGAAAATAATAAATTAATAATTTTTCAAACTAAAAATTTGAATATTTCAGTTTTAAAAGATTTAAAATTTATACAAATACCTATTTGAATTTAAAATTTTTTTGAAATTTAAATAATTTTAATAATTTATACAATAAGGCTTACAATATTTAATTATTATCTAAAATTTTAACCGAAATTAATTTTAAATCAATTCTTAATTGAAAATTCTACAAGAATTCAATTATTTAAATACAAAACTAAATAATTTATTGAATAATTGAATATTTTTTAAAATTTAATTCTTTGGAAGAATTTCATTAAAATTTAAAAAAATAATTGCATTTTTCGAGGAATTTATTTAAAATTTTATTAAAAATAATTGAAATTCTGCGACAATTTTTCTTCATTTTAAAAATAATTGAATAATACAATTTTTAAGAATAATTGCATTTTTCGAGGAATTTATTTAAAATTTTATTAAAAATAATTGAAATTCTGCGACAATTTTTCTTCATTTTAAAAATAATTGAATTTTTGTAATTAATTTTGTAAGATTTTTTTTGATTAATTGAATTACTGTAAGAATTTTTGTTATTTGTGAAAAAAACTGAATTCTTGTGAAAAATTTTATTAAAATTTTTTTTAATAATTGAATTCTCGTGAATAATTTTATTTGTAAAAATAAATAAATTCTTGCTAAGAACTTTATGCAACTTTTTTTTAAATAATTGTGTTTTTTTTAATGAATTCTATGAAAATTGAATTTGAAACAATTAAATTCTTGTGAAAATTTTATTATTTATAAAAATAATTGAAAGTTTAAATACAAAACTAAATAATTTATTGAATAATTGAATTCTTTCGAAGAATTTTATTAAAATTTTGAAGAATAATTGCATTTCTCGAGGAATTTTTTTTAAAATAATTGAAATCCTGTGATGAGTTTTGTTATAAAAATAATTAAATTTTTGCAACGAATTATATATAATAATTTTTTTGAATAATTAGATTCCTGTGAAAAATTTTATTATTTGTGCCAATAACTGAATTCCTGCAAAGAACTTTATTAAAAAATTTTTAAATAATTCAATTCCGCGAATAATTTTATTTGTGAAAATAATTGAATTTTTGCGAAGAATTTTATAAATTTTTCTTTAAATATTTGGTATTTTTCGAAAAATTCCATGAAAATTGTATTTTAAGTAATAAAATTCTTGGGAAAATCTTATTTTTTTTTTTAATATTTGAATTTCCTTGAAGAATAACTTTACCTAATAATTTTCAAATAATCGATTTGTTTTGGGAAATTGTATTAAAAATAATATTGAAAATAATTGAATTCTTTGAGTTTTGTTCTATTAAAATATAATTTAATTTTTGCAACAAATTTTATAAGAATTTTTTTGAATAATTGAATTTTTGTGAATAATTTTATTTGTGGAAATAATTGGATTCTTTCGAAGAATTCTATAAAACTTTTTGTAAATAATTGATCTTCTTCGTAAGATCCTATGAAAACTGAATTTTAAACAATTACATACTTGTAAAAATTTTATTAAAAATAGTTGATATTGAAAATAATTGAATTCTTTTGAAGAATTTTTTTATTTCAACTATCAATGAATTTAAATTAGTGCAAATTCTCAAAGAAAAAGGGTCACAAATCTAAAAAAGTATAATTATTTTATTATATAATTTCTAAAAATATTAATCTTTATTTTGTTGAATTAATTAATTAAGTAATTAATTAATTAATTAATTTAATTAATCATTAATTAATATTTATAAAAACATAGTAAGAAATGGTAAAAAAAGTAGTAAATAGTAGATTTTAGTAAATGAGTACGAAGCCTACAATAGTTTCCCTTTAAATTAAATTGAATCAAATTTTGATTTATTTTTCTGATTTTTCCAGGAATCGGCTGCAGTTGCAACACCGCCACCGCCACCACCAGTCGTGGTGAGTCCACCGGAACCAAAAAAAGTTCCCGCCGAACCACCAAAGACAGAAGCACCTCCGCCATGGAAAGAAGAAGAACCATCGCACAAATTGATAAAACGCCCAATTTCACCGCCTTCCGAGTCATTGATTTCCCTGAGTCCGGAATCAATTTCCGCCGAAGAGGAAGATGGCGATCAGGAGACAAAAGACTCGGGAGCTGTAGAACCTTACGAACCAATTCTCTCCGACGAAGACATGGTCGATGACATCCCCTCGGCAATTGACTACGAAGCCGAAAGTCAAGCTCTCGATATTCACCTCCTCCATCCGCCGAATCTTCTAGACATTGAAAAAATTCCCCTCAACTACGATCAAAGAACCCTAGACCCACGAGCCGTGGATAAATTACGCGAAACAATAGTTTCACTCGCAAAATCAGTGGCAAATTTCATCTCAGCATCGGGTCAAGAGAAAGAGACATTTGTCCACAATTGCGAAACACTCTGTCTAACATTAAATTCATTCACTCTGACTGCCGATGATTTTCACAATCTCTCCGATATTTGTTCAGCGGGATTGGATATTGAAATGGCGAGATCACAACCACAACCCGCTTATAAAGTTCGTCACATAAAAGTCGGTGTTCGATTGACCGAATCGTTGTGCCGTTTAACTGAGGGACCGGATATTTTATTGAAAATCAACGTTCCTCACAAACTCCTAACTTTGTGTATGCGTGAAAATGTTGCACTCTCAGTGAAATTGTCCGCGATTCGTGCTCTCGACGCATCGCTAATAAGTCCGAAAATCGTCGACCAATTCCTCAAGATTAACAGCGAATTATATAAATTATCATTGATAATGTTGGACGAGGCAAAATTGGTACGATTGAAATACGCTCTCAGTTCGTTATTGAGAAAAATTCATGTTTACGAATTATTGTCCGAATTGAAACAGAATGAAATGAAAGCATCGATAAAAAGAGAAGACGATGAAGATGAAAAGGAACTATTAGAAAGAAACAAAATGAATGAGATAATAATAACAGAACTAAAGAATGGATACGCTTATGCACCCACGATAATGGCACAACCAAAACGTCAACTTCCTGCGAGTGCCCAAATGGAATTCGAAAGAGAACAGAATAGAAATCCTAGAAAGCATTTAATTACATATTATGCGCATCATCAATTATTGGAAAGACTTTTGGTATTTCTCTCGTCACCTGATTCGAGTAGGGAATTAATAAGAGCGACGAGAGAATTTTTGCTTTGTATGTCGGAGAGTGAAGAGGGTTTGGTTTACATGTTGAAGGAGCCAAGAGTCTCGCAATCTTTGCTGAAAGTTTTTAGATACGATCAAAGAGGAATTGGCGAGGAACTTGCTTGGCGTTTTCAAGTGATTCAATGCCTGATGAATATGACCTGTCGAAGAGATGATTGGAATTCATTGAGAAAACTTCATTCACTTCTCACATTTCCACAGGGATTACAAGCAATTATTTACGTTGTTCCAATGGGGAATTTTATTGATATTTTAATTCCCTTTCTTGGCGATGAGCATCTTTATGAATTTGCGGGAGAAATTATTTCAGCTGTTATTCGATATTCTGATCGAGTGGAGATTATTCATCATCGGGCTAAGGAATTAATTGAGAAGACAAGACATCCTGTTTTGAGGGATGTTATGTCTTATTTGTCCATTGCTGCACAAGCTTCGAGGTCAGTATACTAAAAGCTACTTCCTTTTTTTGCGAATTTGCAACTACTTTAAATTCTTTGCAAAATTCAATTATTTTCATAAATAACAGTATTCATCACAAAAATTTAATTATTTTCAGAAAATTTAATATAATTCTTTGCAAATTTCAATTATTTTCAGGAATTTTAATTAAATTCTTTGCAAATTTCAATTATTTTCAGGAATTTTAATTAAATTCTTTGTAAAATTTAATTATTTTCATAAATAACAATATTCATCACAAAAATTCAATTATTATTAAAAGTAATAAATTTCCTCTTGTAAATTCAATTATTTTATAAAATTCTAATAAAGTCATTCACAAGAATTCAATTATTTTCATAAATACATAATAAAATTTTTCATAAGATTTCAATTATTTTTAATACAATTTTAAATAAATTCCTCGAAAAATGATAGTAATTATTTTCAACAATTTTTTGCAAGAATTCAATTAACTTTCACGAATAATGAAATTCTTCACTGAAATTCAAATATTTTCAAAAACTAATATTTTAATATAATTTCTCAAAAGAATTCAATTATTTTAAAAAAATGTAATAAAAATTCAATTATTTTTAAAAGTAATAACATTCTTCGAAGAAATACAATTATTTTCAAGAAATTTCAAAAAAATTCTTTGCAAAATTCAATTATTTTCATAAATAACAGTATTCATCACAAAAATTCAATTATTTTTAAAAGTAATAAAATTCTTCGAAGAAATACAATTATTTTCAATTTTTTTTTTTTTTAAATTTATCGTTAAGTTTTTAATTATCTTTATAAATAGCAAAATTCTTCGCCAAAATTCAATCATTTTCCAAAATTTTAATAAAATTTGTTTCAAAATTTCAATTATTTTCAATATCTACTATTTTAATGATATTTTTTTTGGAATTAAATTATTTAAAATAAAATTTTCATTACACTTGTTACGAAAAAATTCAAATTATTTTCACAGCAATTTTAATAAAATTTCTTGTAAAAATTGAATTAGTTTTAAAAATTTAAATAAAATTTTATATAAGAGTTGAATTATTTTCAATTAAATTTTAATTAAATTCGTCGAAAAAAAGGCAAAATTTCAATATTCTCAAAAATAAGAAAATTTTCCAAGGAAATTCAATTATTTTCATAAAATAATAAAATAGTTTGAATAAATTCAATTATGTTTAATGTTATTTGAATAAAATTTTTCGCAGAAATTCTATTATTTTCTTAAATAATACAATTTTCACAGGAATTAAATTATTTAAAATACAATTTTCATAAAATTTTTCGAACAAAATCAATTCATTTAAAAAAGATTTTATAAAATTCTTCGCAAGAATTTTATTATTTTCATCAATAATAAAAATTATTTTCGGGATTTCAATTATTTTTAATACAATTTTAAACGAATTACCCAAAAAATGTAATTATTCTTAAAAATTTTATTAAAATTTTTCAAAGGAATTCAATTATTTAAATTTTTTTTATAAAATTCGTTGCAAGAACTCAATTATTTTTATAAATAACAAAACTCATTGCAGGATTTCAATTATTTTTAAAAAATTCCTCGAAAAATGCATTTCTTCTTCAAAGTTTTAATAAAATTCTTCCAAATAATTCAATTATTCAATAAATTATTTAGTTTTGTATTTAAATAATTGAATTCTCGTTTGAATAATAAAATTCTTAGCAAGAATTTAATTATTTTTACAAATAAAATTATTCACGGGAATTCAATTATTCAAAAAAATTCTTATAAGATTCATTGTAAAAATTCAATTATTTTTAAAATTCACAAAAATTGTCGCAGGATTTCAATTATTTTTAATACAATTTTAAATAAATTCCTCGAAAAATGAAATTATTCTTAAAAATTGTATTATTTAATTATTTTTATAAATTTAAGAAAACTCATCGCAAGATTTCAATTATTTTAAAAAAAATTTCTTGAAAAATGCAATTATTCATTAAAGTTTTAATAAAATTCTTCCAGAGAATTCAATTTTAATAAATATTCAATTATTCAATAAATTATTCAGTTTTGTATTTGAATAATTTAATTCTTGTAGAATTTTCTATTAAGAATTGATTTAAAATGAATTTCAGTTAAAATTTTAGTATTAAATTTCAAAAAAATTTTAAATTCAAATAGGTATTTGTATAAATTTTAAATCTTGTTGAAACTGAAATATTCAAATTTTTAGTTTGAAAAATTATTAATTTATTATTTTCATAAAAAATTATTAAAGTTTTCAATAATTTTAATTAAAAATTTCAACATAATTATTGAATTTTGGAAGAATTACAGTTGCGTTATTTTTAGAAATAGTGAAATTTCAAAAAGGTTTTACATTAAAATCATTGAAAAAATATTTTAATTCCTGGTAGAAAAATAAATAAGTAGGTATTTAAATATTTATTTAAAAGAATTTTATTACTTTTAAAATTTTTTTAAAATATTTATTTAAAAGAATTTTATTACTTTAAAATTTTTTTTCCAAAATTCAATCGTACATGTTGAAGAATGTGAAATTAAAATTTAGAAAATAATTTAATTTCGTCAAAATATAGAATTTAATTTATTAGCAGTATGAGAATAAACGTAAATATTTTTTATAAAAATTAGAAAAGAATGCAGTATCAAATTTTTGTGATTTTTGGGAATCGTATATAGAATTTTTTTTAGTTGTGAAATTTAATTTATCAAAAACTAGTTTTTTACTAATTTTTTCGGTCTTGATACGACCTTTTGTGAAGATTAATTTTGTAAAAATTTGAAATAGATTTGAAAATAATTTTTAAAGTTATTAAACAGGGGACAGTGGGGAAGCAAAAGTGATCACCTATTTAGAAGAAAATTTTTTTTCAAAAAACACTGACTTACCTTTTCTTATTTCAGTTGGAACTATGGAGACGTATCTTCGTTGATATCGATAATAAGGAAAAATTCCGACAAGGCAACCTCCCTGCCTGGCGATTTGATCACAGCCTTGAGAATTTTGCACTACCTCGTATTTCCATCGTCGGACGATGTTGATCCCATGGAACCTTACATTGAATTGAAGCATCGTAACGCATTGACACAACTTTTCGCTGCCGACGGTCTCAGTGCATTGGTTTCCGTGATGTCGAACGTCGCCGATTTCTACGAACAACCATTTCTACATCGAGCAACACTCACTGGAAAAAGATGTCTAGGATTGATATCACTATTATCACCGACAGTAAAACTCACCCGTGCATTACTCGAACGTCTCGTCAAGTGTATGGGAACCGATTTTAAGGATCTAACAGTAGTCGTTCCTCTCCTCGGTGTTTATTCACTCATCGAAGCAATTCCAGCGACACAAAAAATTTGTGATCTCTCCTCTGAGATTGTTGCGACACTTTTAATTTTCACACGTGCCGTTGATTCCGATGGTTCCGGCAATGTTGCCAAATCCCTTTGGACACAAATGTTGGGCGAAGTGCTGAAAATGCTATCACTGAGTCCTTCGAATTTCATTCCTGGATTAAAATTATTGACAAGATTATTGCCTTCGATTTTGACGATGAAAGAAACTTCGTCCGAGGATAAAACGAGAATTCTAGGTTTGAGAAAATTGTGGTCAGCTCATTTGCAGGCGCAAGCAAATAATCTCATAGACACACTGAGACTATTGTGCTCGAGTTGGAATCAAGAGCTGCTGTGTCTTGTTTCGATGGTCTGTAAACAATTGAGTGATTTAGCAGCACCGACAGCATTGCTCGTTGGCCGATGTCTACTCGATGGTATTCTAATGGCTAATCCATTGGAAAATAATCTACCGATTCTCGGCTTACTCGCAAATTTATCACAACACGCGCCAATGAAGGCGACACTCCTCACTCTCATGAATCCAGCATCACGGGCTCAAGTCAAATCCGATCAGAAATACCCCCCAGTCATTGAAATGATGTGCTCCACTCTAAAGAACGCCAGCGACAATCGAATACAATTCGAAATATTGAAAATTTTCGATACACTCTGCGATTCGAATATCAGTTTCGTCGAAGAAGACGCTAAAGAATCATTCGAAAATCTCCTCACTCACTCAGTGCCGAGCAAAGAACCCTTACTTCTAATTCTTGCCCCACTGATTGAAATTTTAGCCAGCGCCTCGAAATACCATTCAAACATCGTCAAGAGCACTCTAAATATTCTCATTTCCCTAATTAGTCACAACTACGGTCTCTATCATGTGAAAAGTTGTCTGGAAAATAATCCCGAAGCGTTGAAAACCCTACTGGAATATATCGCGACACAAATCGAAGAAAAAATTACAGACGAAGACAAAGAATCAGAGACAAAAGAAGAAGAACAACAAGAGGATGAAATTACATCCCTCGCCGAATTGACTGTTAATTTTCTAGAAAATTTAATTTCTCCCAAATCACAAAAACGAACATTATGCTTACGTGTACAGCAATTAGCTCAATTAGTCTCATGGGATAAAAATGGACATCCTTTGGAGAAAATTAATGCAGCTAGGGAATTAATTGATGGACTAAAATCATTGGATGAGAAGGATGATAAGGAATCATTGCCAGAAATGTTGGAACCATTACTACCAGCACCGGAGGCATTATTAAATCAATTTTCCCAAAGATCAATAAATGTTCATGATTTTAATGATGATGAGAAATCGAGGAAAATTTCTAATGAAACAATTTCGGGACAAAGTGAAATTACCATTGATCTAATTGCCCTGGCTGCTGAATTATTACCAGCTGATTTTAATTTACTCACTGAAACACAAAGATTGTGTGCGAAAGCACCGCTTGATAATGCGACACATCTCAAGAGTCAAACTGATGAATCGAGGGAAAATCAAAAGCAAAATAATACACCTATTCCAAAAATAAAACAACCTTTCGGTGAGTTTCATATTTCGTTTAATTTAATTCGATTAAAAGAATTTCTAATATTCTTTTTATAAAATTTCATTCTTGAAAAATTTACGTCTCTTTACCTTTTCTTATTTTTCGTATATTATAAAACAGGCCTCGGATATTCAGACTTGTTTTTACTTTTTCCGACTGTTTTCAAAAAACGCGACCAGGACTCGAATCAGTAAATGTATTTAAAAATACGGACTTTACAGAACAATTACTGACAAAAATAAAACCAGTCCGAGTCAAATAAGAGACCATTTTACTTAAAACTACAAATTAAATTTTTCATAACTATAAAACATGAAGATTTCGATAACTTCAAGTCCTCGACTCGGAGTGATCGTTTCTTCATGTTTTATAATAATTAATGACCAATTATTCGTAAATTCTTCAATTAAATATATATTAGAAAATAAAAACTTAAAATAATACAAAAAAATTCAACTAAACTTTTTCAAAATTCAATTATTTTTAAATATTCAAGCGATATTGCTTTAACTACTCAATTATTATAAAAAATTTTAACTGAAATTCATTTTTAAATGAATTTTTATTAGAAAATTCTACTACAAATTAAATTATTTAAATACAAAAATAAATAATTTATTGAATAATTGAATGTTTCTTCAATTAAAATTGTATTAAAAATAATTGAATTTCTGCGATGATTTTTATTGTTTTTGAATAATATTTAATTTTTGCGAAGAATATTATTACTCCTGAAAATAATTGAATTTCTGCAATGATTTGTAACTTTTCCAAAATTACATTTTTTTCAAAATTCAAAGTTCTTTGAGAATTTTCAAATTCATTTGTATACAATTCAATTTTACAAAATTTCAATTATTCGTAAATTCTTTAATCAAATATATATTAGAAAATAAAAACTTGAAATAATTTCAAAAAAAAATCCTCAATTAAACTTTCTCAAAAAAATTAATTCCACAGAATTGTTAGTTAAAAGAATAAAAATTCATATTTTCAAGGATTTTAATTTGAAACCTTTTCAAAATTCAATTATTTTTAAAAATTCAAGCTCTAAAGCTTTTAATATTCAATTATAATCTAAAATTTCAAGTAAAATCCATTTTTAAATCAATTTTTATTAGAAAATGCTACTAGAATTCAATTATTTAAATGCAAACAAAACAATTTATTGAATAATTGCATGTTTCCTAAAATTGAATTCTTATAAAAAAATTATTTTTAATAATTTTTAAAAAAGTTCTTTAAGAATTTTCAAATTCATTTGTATACAATTCTATTTTATGTAATTTCAATTATTCGTAAATTTTTCAATTAAATTAAAAAAAAAAAATCCGCAAATAAACTTTCTCAAAAAAATTAATTCCACAGAATTGTTAGTTAAAAATATGAAAAATTCAGATTCTTAAAGATTTTAATTTGAAGCCTTTTCAAAATTCAATTATTTCAAAGAATCGTTTGTTGAAAATATGAAAAATTCAGATTTTCAAAGATTTCAAATTAAAACTTTTTCAAAATTAAATTATTCCTAAAAATTTACGCTATAATGCTTTTAATATTCAATTATTACGTAAAATTTTAACTAAAATTAATTTTAAAATCAATTTTTATTAGAAAATTCTACGAGAATTCAATTATTTAAATACAAAAATTAATAACTTATTGAATAATTGCTTATTTCTTAAAATTGAATTTTCATAAAGAATTTTATCAATTCTGCAATGAGTTTTATTATTTATGTAAATAATTGAATTTGCCTAAAAAGAATTTTATTATATACGAAAATAATTGAATCCGTTTAAAAATTGTATTATTTATGAAAATAATTAAATGATTGCGAAGAAATTTATAAAAGAAATTTGTAAATAATTGAATTCCTGTGAAATTTTTATTATTTTATGAAAATAATTAAAGGTTTGCGTAATAGTTAATATTGAAAATCATTGAATGTGGAGAATTTTTTATAATAATTGAAATTTTGCCAAGAATTTTATTAAAATTTTTGAAAATAATTGAATTTTTGGAAAAGAATTTAATTATTTCTAAAGATAATTGAAATTTTGACGAGAATTTTTGTAAATTTTTAAACATAATTGAATGTCCGCGATGAATTTTATTACTTTTGAAAATAATTGAATTTCTGCAATAATTTGTAATTTCTCTAAAATTCTTCAAATATAATTATATCGTACAATTTATAAACTTTTCGTAAACAAATTTACGGATTTTTACGGGATTTACGGACCTAGTTCAAGCCCTGATTTTTGAATAATTGGATTTAAAAAATAGTGAAAGAAAAAAATCAGTGAAATACAAAATGGAATTTTTGTGATAACACTAAATTAAATAAATGACTTTTTCGAATCAATTTTGTATTTTTAATCGACTGAAGCGATTTTTTTGTACTATAAATTCGATCCGAGGCCTGTATAAATATTGAAATTTTAATTTTCGATTAAAAATAGAGAATTAAAGTAATTTCCATAAAGTTTGAAAGTAAAAATAAATTAACGAGAAAGGGAATTAAAATTTAAGGGGAAAATTCTCGAAAAAGTTATAAATAGATTAAGAACCATTAAATAATATAATAGTTTCTTCTTTTGCTAAAAAATACTTTTTGTCTGTCATTCTTTTACTTCTATTTCTACTTCTACAGCCTCTACTCTCACTCTCTCTCTCTTTCTCTGATTTCTCTGAATTGAAATTGTGAAAATTAAAATACCTTTATTTCGTACGAAGAGATTATTTACTTTACAGTTGTAGAATCGAAGACGGTAGTTACAGCTTTACAAGAAATGATATCGAAAAATCGATCAAATACTTTATTAAAAAGACAGAAATTTTGTCGAAAGTCAGGTATAAGAATGTAATTTGAGTGGTTTTTTATCATTGATGATTTGAATGTTTCAAAGAATTATTTTTTTTTGTTGGTTGAATTAAAATTTTAGTGATGCTGATCATTTGTTTGTATCTATGAATAATTTTTTTTTCCAGTTTTATAAAGTATTCGAGTTTCTGTCACAGTTATTGAGTTGTGATGCACTGAAAATTCAGCACTTTCTTGTTTTCAGGATTTCGTGGATTTTGATCATTATTTTCAATTTTGTTAAATTTTGAATCAATAGAATTTCAGAGTTGCTACGTTAAAAAAAAAGTAGAGAAACTAAATCATTACTTTATAGAAGATTAGTAGCAACTCTGTAAATAGTTTTCTACGCACCTTTAAAAAATGTTACAGTAATCACAGATATTTTTTTAATATATAAAAACTGTATGAAAAAATTGTAAACTTGAAAAGTATTTTTTTTTGTCTTTTTTCTAACACTGTGATTACTGAAATTAAAAAGGAAATTTTTTTCCTCACTTTCTAAATTATCTATTTTTTCAGTTTTATAAATTTAAAAATACAGACTAAGAATCTTTTTTGTTTTCTTTTTTGTTTTGTTTTTATTTACAAATTAAAAAAAGATGAAAAAACTTACTTTTATTTTCACAGTGTCGCATATGAGGGGACGAACGCAATTCGCGAATTCGATGAGGGGCAATCCGGTTGGAAGTGGTGCTGGCCGAGGAGTGGATCCATTCAGATCGAGACCGCCGAATACCTCGAGACCGCCTTCATTGCATGTTGACGATTTTGTTGCACTGGAAACGTGTGGAGCACAACCAACAGGTCCCACTGGTTACAATAAACTCAGTATTCGCGGCACCGGCTCTCAACGTGGTGTCATGTCCGGATCACGTGGTCGGCCCTGGGTTCCTGAGCCACGACCTTATCTTCGATAATTTATTTAATTAAATTCAAATTAAACTCGCTCATTTGCACCCTAAGAAAAGTCAAGTTGATTAACGAATTGTATATTTGTAGATTTTTTACAACTGCTGTTAAATATAATACAAAATTGTAAAAAAAGTTTTGTTTTTCTTTTCACTTACCTTGGGAGGATGTTTTCTCTTTTTTTTTCTTAACAGTAATGGCTAATTAGTGAGGATAAATTAATCATCTCCCGTGGATTCGTAGACTCCCCTCTTGTCATATCTGAACATTTTTTGTAATTTGCTACACCGCAATTTAAATTTTGTGAAATCAATTTTGAACCTGTCCATGTCCTTTATTGTTGGTTTCTGAAAATTATTATTTGTAAAGGATTATTTTTTTATAGTAAAACTAAATTAATAAAAAAATGTGACACGCTTCGATAAAAGGTAAGAAGCAAACGAATAAAAGAAAATAATTATTAATTACAATAATAATTATTGTAATTAATAATTATATTTTTTTATTACAAATTATATTATACAATAATTATCCAAATAAAAAAATACCTCGTCCTCTATTGCCTCAGCTGCTAATCTTTTAAATTTGTCTAAAATATCATAAATATATTCACTCGGCTTCAGCTTTTGTTTCATCATCATTTCCAGTAATTCAACGGCATAATCCAGATTCAGTCGATTACACGCGGTACGTAATAAAGTACCGTAAATGAAATAATTCGGTGCAATGCCAAGATTTCTGATGCAATTCAATAATGATAGTCCATCTTCTTTATTTTGACAGGAGAGAGCAATTACTCCCCAGGTAATGATGTCTGGCTCGCAACCATTTTGCTCCATTTCACCAAGTACTGCCTTAAGATTTAAATAAAAAAAATAATTTTAATCTAAATTTTTAATTTTTATCTGCAGGCTCCGCACTTGATAATTAATTTTAAAAAAGGTAGCTTTAAGACTGAAAAAAGGAATAAAAAAGTAGTTACTTTTTTCGGTCGTAAAGCTACTTGAAAGTGATTTCAAGACTAAAAAAATATCGTTTTAGACGATTCACATAATTTAGGAAAATTTCCTTCTTTCTATTATTTTCCCCCACTTTTTCGAATTTTCATAAAAGATATTTTTCTCTTGCATTGCAACTTCAATTCTAAATGTTTGCAAAATCCAATAATTTTCTAAATTTAAATATAAAATTCTTCAAAAATACGATTATATTTAAAAATAATTTTTAAAAGTAATAAAATAAAATTCTTTGAAATATAAAATTTTTTCAACTAAATTTGACAAAACTTCCAAATAATTGGAAATATAATTTAATTTTTGTAAATTATAGTATATTTAAAATTTAACGAGAATTTAACTATCTTCCAATCATTTTAATTATAATTTTTCAAAACATTAATTTTTTTCATAATTTCCAAATTAGATTACATTTAAAACTTGAATAATTTTTGTTAAATAAATATTTAAACACTTATTTATTTTTTCACGGGAATTAAAATATTTTAAATGATTAATATGTAAAATTTTTTTGGAAAAAGTTTAACAATTTCAAAAAATTACTACTGTAATTTTTCAAAAATTTAATAATTTTGTTGAAATTTTTAATTAAAATTATTGAAAACTTTAATAATTTTTTATGAAAAAAAAATAAAAATTTTTATAAATATTTAAATTTAAAAATTTTTTGAAATTCAATTATTTCTAAAAATTCATCAAATAACGCTTTTAATATTCAATTATCTAAAATTTTAACTGACATTCATTTTTAAATCAATTCCTAATAGAAAATTCTACAAAAATTCAATTATTTAAATACAAAACTAAATAATTCATTGAATAATTGAATATTCCTTAAAATTGAATTCTTTGAAAGAAGTTTATTAAAACTTTAAAGAATAATTGCATTTTTCGAGGAATTTATTTAAAATTGTATTAAAAATAATTAAAATCCTGCGATAATTTTTGAGAATTTTAAAAATAATTGAATTTCTGTAATGAATTTTATTAAAATTACATTCAAAATAATTGAATTTTTTTGAATAATTGAATTTCTGTGAAAAATTTGTCTATTTGTGAAAAAAACTGAATTACTGTGAAAAATTTTATTAGAATTTTGTATCAATAATTGAATTCTGGTGAATAATTTTATTTGTAAAAATAATTAAATTCTTGCCAAGAAATTTATTATTGAAACGAGAATTAAATTATTTAAATACAAAACTAAATTATTTATTGAATAATTGGATATTTCTTAAAATTAAATTATTTGGAAGAATTTTATTAAAATTTTGAAGAATAATTGCATTTTTCGAGTAATTTTTAAAAAATAATTTAAATCCTGCGATGAGTTTTGTTATTTATAAAAATATTTGAATTCTTGCAACGAATTTTATAAGAAATTTTTTAAATCATTGAATTCCTTTGAAGAATTTTAATAAAATTTTTAGGAATAATTAAATTTTTTTTAAAATTGAATTTTAAACAATTACATTGTTGTGAAAAATTTATTATTTATGAAAATAATTGAAAGTTTAAATTTAAAATACAAAAATAAATAATATATTGAATAATTGAATATTTCTTTAAATTAAATTCCTATAAAGATTTATATCAAAAATTTTTTTAAATAATTGAATTCTTTCAAAGAATTTTAATTCAATTTTTAAGAATAATTGCATTTTTCGGCGAATTCATTTAAAATTGTATTAAAAATAATTATTGAAATATAATAATTTTATGAAAATATATAAATTCTTGCAAAAAATTAAATTTTTTTTTAAATAATTAAATTTATTTTTAAACTTTTATGAAAATTGTATTTTAAATCATTGAAATTCCTGTGAAATTTTGTTGTTTTTGAAAATAATTGAATTTCTGCGAATTTGATTAAAATTACATTTAAAATAATTGAATTTATCTAAACTACTTTGTTATTTTATGAAAATAATTAAATTCTCGTGAAGATTTTATTATTTATGAGAATAATTGAATTTTTCGACGAATTTAATTGAAAATAATTCAATTCTTATAAAGAATTTTCTTAAAACTTTTTCAAATAATTGAATTTTTTTGAAAAATTTTATTATTTGTGAAAGTAACTGAATTTATTCCAAAAATTTAATGAAAATTGTATTTTAAATAATTGAATTACTGTGATAATTTTATTATTTATGAAAGTAATTGGATTCCCGCGAAGAATTTTATTTGTAAAAATAATAATAATTTTATAAAACTTTTTTTAAATGCTTGATTTTTTTCTATATAAATTTTATGAAAATTGTATTTTAAATAATTAAATTTTTGTGAAAATTTTATTATTTTTAAAATAATTAAATTTCTACGAAGAATAATTTCACCAATTATTTTTTAAATAATTGATTTCTTTTGCGAAATTTTATTAAAAATAATAGATATTGAAAATAATTGAATCGTTTCAAAGAATTTTGTTAATTTCAACTATTAGCGAATTTAAATTATTGCAAATTCTCAAAAAAAGTGTCACAAATATAAAAAAGTATCCAAATAGTAGGAAATCGTATAATAAAAAAATTAGTAAATAATAGTTTTTAGTAGAGGAGTACAAAGCCTAAACTGACAATATTACCAAAAAAAAAAAAAGAATTTTTACCTTGGCATCATCGTAATCGTATCTAAAACATCTTCGTTTAATTAGAACATTAAAAAATCCAGTGTCCAATTTAACTTTGTTAATGCGTGCCATTCGCATCAAGTGTGTCTCAGCCTCTTTCGTATTCGCAATAGATTCCAAACAAAGTGTAAATGTTTTTCGATTTGGAACAACACCGTCACTTTCCATTCGTTTCAAAAGACCATCAAAACCTCCGAAGAGCATCAATCGATTATTTTTAATAATCTTATTTAAATCAACATTATTTTCCCCTGATTGGTCGTCTTCATTTTTTCCCACATTACGTTTCCTCGAAAATCGTCGCCTATTTTTTGGATCCATTTCAACTTCTGGCAAAATACGAACAACAGGTGGTGTTGCCAATAAATCAGGCCTTCCACTCTCAGTTAGAATAATTTTACTCTTCTCCGATTCAGCTATTAAAATATCATTAACCTTTAAATTTCCCAATTCAGTGTCGCGAATTGCTCGAAATAGAAGATTATAGGTAACAATTGATGGCGTCACATTATGAAATTTCATTAAATGCCAAACGACAAGTGCATATTTTAATCCAATTTCCTTCTGGGAACCAGCACCATGAAGTAAATTATTGATAGTCACATGATCAATTGGTAATTTTTTGTCACGCATTTCGTCCAATAATTGAAATGTCTCCTCCACTTGACCATGACGCGAATATGCTTTTATTAATGCATTATAATGCGTTTGATTCAAGGGAAAATTCACATTAAACAAGTAACTGAAATAAATAAAAGTTTTTTATTAAAAAAATTCTATTTCTAAAAATCAGAATTGAATTGTTTTTTAAAATACTTTTCTTACCTTCTGAAATCATGTAAAATTTCCAAACTTCTTGATTCCGTAGAATTAGAGCAAGCATTAATTAAACTCGTAACTATAGCTTCATTTGGTTTCAGTGATTGGTTCTTAAGTTTATTATATAATTTAAAACACTTTTTAACATTACCTTGAACAGCAAATGCTCTCATAAGAAGAGAATACATGTAAAGTGTCGGTTTATCACGATTTTTTTGTGCAAGTAAAAATACATTTTCAGCCGATGCCAAATCACCATTTTGAATGTGTTGTTTTAACATTTTTGCATATTCACTAGGATAATGTCTATATTTTGCCAAAGGTTTTGCTTCATTTTCTTCAAATTCTTCAACTTTCTTCTCCTTCTCATCCAGTTCGACAAGATCGTATTTTCTTTCGCCAATATCGCCGAAAATATCAGGATCCTTCGGTATGACTTCAGTGCAAAATGTTCGAAAATCTTTTACATGCAAAAGTGGGGTTATATTTACAAATGGAACACGTTTCACTGTTTTATTATCACTTTCTTTTGCATTTGTCAAGGTTTTTATATGTTGTGATTGTAAAATATATTGTTTCTTGTTTCCACAAGTTCTCACGACATTGTTAAGTCGAATTGACAAGGAATTTATTTTCAAAGAAAACATTGTGATGTTTCTAACAAATAATCTTTGATTATTCAAAACACTGTTCTTAACAATAAAAATATGGTAAATTTATCCTTAAAAACACTTTTTTAATGATAAACAATGCTAAATCACAAAAAAAGAGAATGCCGCAATCGCCGCAATGTATATTTATTATTTTGGGGTTAAAATTGACACAACGTGCTTATCAGCTGATCGGCAGTGTTGCCAACGGTTGACAATGAATAATTCGTTTTTATTTTTCTAACTTCGAGGAATCCAGAGGAATCTTAATTAAATCTAATTCTAAGTTGTTTTTTATAGCAAATTTTCCGTAAATTGAAAAAAGAATCAAATTTGGTTCTACAAGGAGAGAAAAAAGAAAATTTAACTTTCTGGATAGATTCAAAATTAACGGTTGGTAGCACTGCGATGAAATTTAAAATCCAATAGCGGTAAATAAAAAAATTGGGTTTGAAAGGTTTGAAACTTAATTTGAAAAAATAAATTAATTTTTTAAAAATATTTTTAAATAATTTTTTAAGGATAATAACTAGTCTTTCTATTATACAATTAAAATATTTCCAAACAATTAAATTTCTTAAAAAATTAATTTTTAAGAATTGTAATAATAAAACTTGAAAAAAATTAATTATTTTCTATTAAATTTTACAAAATTTTAATTATTCCAAATCTTTTTAATTGTATATATGTCGAAAATTTTATTAGAAAAATTATTCATAAATAATTTTTGAAAGATTTGTCTATAGTTATTTTTCACACTAGAAAAATCAAAATAATTTGCAATTTATACTAAAAATGTGGTATTTTGTAGCAATATTTGGAAGAAAAGTCAAAATGTCGCAATTTTTGAAAATAAATCGAAAAAAGTCGTATTTTTGGAAAATAGTTGGAAAAAAGTATAAAAAAACATAATATCCAAGGCCTGGAAAATAAAAAATCCGTAAATTATTATTTCAATATTTTTTATGAATATATTTACATTTTTTACATGACCATATGCATTTCATTGCAAATAGGAAATAATACAGCTGACGATTGGTAAGTACGTTAAACATACAAGAGTGTATAAATATAAATTCACTTTATACGTGACGTTTTTTCTGCATTAATTAAAAAAAAAAGAAAAAAAAACATTGAACGCTTATTAATGCAGAAAATGACAAAAACAAAAAATCTTTTTTGTTTGCAGAAAAAAAAGCATTCAAAAATCATTAATATTGATAACCTCAATAATAATCTCCTTTTTCGTGGACGTAAAAAAAACAACTCCAAATCGATCGACATAATAGAAATAATAAATATTTGAGATCTCGATTACTAATTATTATCATAAACATTGTTTAACAACCTTAAAGCTGCCACGTTCTTAATTTCCAAAAACCAATGAAATAATATTCATTCACGTTGCTTTTCGTCTTAATAGAACTATACTATTATATAATTTAATAGCGGGTCCAAGTCGTAGACCAAGTAAGCTCATTAAATCTTCTTGTGTCAACATTAAAAACGCTTCTCCATCAATGTTCTGCAAAATTATTAAATTTCAATAAATAAGCCAGTTATAAATTTAGTGAATTAAAATTAGATTATCAATTTTTTTTGTATTGAATTGAATATTAAATAAATTTTAATCAAATAAAATTATAAATAAAATTTGTGACGCGCTTTCAAGAAAGGTACCTAAGAAGAATTATAAAAACGAATTTCTAAAAATTACAATTATTCCAAAATTCAATTATCAGGGTTGCCACAAAAATTTAATTTTGTTTTTCCCTGATTTCCAGACAAAATTTTGACTTATACCCTAACTCTAAAGAATAATTTCAATTTAATTCACATTTTCTAGAATTTTTAACTAAAATTCATCTTCAAATCAATTATTTTTAGAAATTTCTGAAAAAGTTTCTTTGAGAAAATTTTCAAATCCACTTATTTGCAATTCAATTTTACGAAATTTCGATGATTCGAAAATTTTTCAATTAAATATATATATATTAGAAAATAAAAACTTCAAATAATTTCAAAAAAAAATTCAAATAAACTTTAAAAAAAAATTAATTCTACAAAATTGGTACATATGTTAAAAGTATGAAAAATTCAGATTTTCAAAGATTTTAATTTCAAACTTTTTCAAAATCCAATTAAATTCTTTCGACGATTTCGTATAAAATTGTATTAAAAATAATTGAAATTCTGCAACGAGTTTTTTTATTTATGAAAATAATTGAATTCCTAAAAAAAATATAATTATTGCGAAGAAATTTATAAAAAATTTGTAAATAATTGAATTCCTGTGAAATTTTTATTATTTATGAAAATAATTGATTTCTTTTGGCAAACATTATTAAAAATAGTAGAATTTTGTTATAAAGATAATTTATAATTCAATTTACAATAATTCATAAAGAGAATTGAATTTTTAACGAAAACGTGAAAAAATGTTTGAAAATAATTGAATTTCTCAGAAGAATTTTATCATTTATGACAATAATTGAATCCTTGTAAAAATTTTTAGTATTTTAGAAAATAATTGAATTATTACAAAGAAATTTATAAAAAATTTGTAAATAATTTATTTCCTATGAAATTTTTATTATTTATGGAAATAATTAAATATTTACGTAGAATATTATCAAACTTTTTTTTTAAATAATTTGATTCTTTTAGAAATTTTTACTATTTATGAAAATAATTAAATGTTTGCACAGAATTTTATTAAAATTTTTTCTAAATAATTGAATTCATGTGAAAAATTTTATTATCTGTGAAAATAACTGAATTACTGCGAAGAATTTTATTACAATTTTTTTAAATAATTGAATTCTCGTGAATAATTTTCTTTGTGAAAATAATTGAATTCTTCCGAAGAATTTTGTAAAACTTTTTTTAATTAATTTTTTTTTAAAACGAATTCTATGAAAATTCAATTTTAAACACTTAAATTCTTGTGAAAAATGTATTATTTATGAAAATAATTGAAAGTTCAAATACAACATTAAATAATTTATTGATTAATTCAATATTTCTTTAAATTAAATTCTTATAAAGATATAAATCAAAAATTTTTTTTAAATAATTGAATTCTTTCAAAGAATTTTAATTCAATTTTGAAGGTTAATTGCTTTTTTCGGCGAATTCATTTAAAATTGTATTAAAAATAATTGAAATCTCGAAAATAAGATTTTTTTTATGAAAATAAATAAATTCTTGTGAAGGATTAAAATTTTTTTAAAAATAATTGATTTTATTAAAAATAGTAGATATTGAAAATACTCGAAAATAATTGAATCGTTTCAAAGAATTTTGTTATTTCAACTATTATCGAATTTAAATTAGTGCAAATTCTCGAACGAGTTATTTTATTTATGAAAATAATTGAATTCCTAAAAAGAATTTAATTATTTTCGAAAATAATTGAATTATTGCGAAGAAATTTATAAAAAAAAATATGTAAATAATTGAATTCCTGTGGAATTTTTATTATTTATGAAAATAATTAAATGTTTGCGAAGAATAAATACATCAAAATTTTTTTTAAATAATTGATTTCTTTTGAGAAATTTTTTTAAAAATAGTAGATATTGAAAATAATTGAATTGAAGATAATTTTTAAAAAATAATTGAATTTCGGACAAGAATTTTGTTATTTACAAAAGATATTAGAAAACTTAACGGTAATTTAAAGAAATTTTTTGAAAATAATTGAATTTCTGCGAAGAATTTTATTACTTTTGAAAATAATTCAATTTTTGCAATTATTTATTTTAACTTCTCAAAAATTCAATTTTTTTTAGTCTTTTTAAACAAAATTATTCTACAAATCCACTATTTTTAATAATTATTAATGAAATAGTTGAAAAATGTAATTAACTTCAGAAGAATTTGAATTATTAAAATTTTCCAAAAATTTATTTAAAAAAAGAGAAAAAAAGTTCATTAAAATTTCTGAAATTTATTTCCCTGAATTCTCTGACCTGTGGCAACCTGTGTTCCTTTCTTGAGAGCGAGTCACAATTTGTATTATTATCACATTATCTTATTATTATAATTTTTTAGAGTTCAATTGTTGAAAAATAGTGAATACTTACATGTTTCCTGAAGATAGTACCGATTTCTTTACAATTAGGCAAACTTTGAATAAACTTAATTACTTCCTCATTTGACCACCGGCGAGGATTTCCAGTTTGTTTGGCTACAACTCGATTCAAAGCACCGCTGTGCTTTGCCCAAATGTGCGGTTCATCCGGCAACGGATTATAACCAGGATTATACACAGAATGATATAATTCCATTCTTAACTGTTTATCAGAGGAATTTTGCGAATTATTTAAAGATGAATCACCGAATCCTAAACTCGTGCGAGGAAATACTGGTTCTTCGGAAATATTTCGTCTAAAAGAGAGAAAGAAAAAAAAACAGTTAAGAAAATGATCGATAAAAACAATTTTCTAAATTAGAAATTTTCTAAATTAAAATTGATAAAAGAATGTTTGTCAAATAATATTCACCTTTTTTTGCGCTTTTTTGGTGGTTCGTCGTCATCGGTTTGACCATCACTGTTCATTTGACGACATTTACCAGATCTTTGAGAGGAATCGAATTTTTCACTTTTATCCGAGTCAACTTCCTCTTTAATATATTTTGATTTGAAATTAAATGGTTTACGATCATCGAAAGTGAATTTTTCGAATTTCTCTGATTTCTCTATTTTAATTTTATCAGTCTTTTCAACTTTCGGTTTCTCATTAATTTCATCCTCATATTCACAAACATCGTGCTTTCCACTTAGTCTGTCAGAGACTATTCTTATTTTCGGTAAATTATGCAACGAATACGGACAGCCTGATGGAGAATTGTGCGAGATAAATTTAGGACCCTTAATGTGACCAATACCTCGACATCCATGAGTTCCACATTCAGGACGATCGTTTCCAGTTTCGGGAACTGTTGTCGCAAAAGAAAAATTCACAATTAAATTAAAGTTCGCAACTAGAAACAATGTTTTCAAAATTTTTTTGTGAAAATAAATTTAGTTGGAACAATTAAAATATAAACTTACTGATAGGCGATTCCAGTGGATGTCCAGTTTTCTGGCACCATCCAACTGGATGAATATCCGTGGAATCGTCATCAACCCAATAGGCATGATTTTCGGGCCATCCGTCGAATCGAATTTTCAACATGTGATCCTTAACGTCTTCAACAGTTGCCACGCGAATTAATTGTGGAACTCGTTTATCGACAGCTTCTAATTTCATGCCTCGCCTAAATCCACAAGGTGGTCTCTGCTTAAAAGCTCGCGCCGGTGCCGCAACTGATTGTGTTTCCCTCAAATAAGCGTCCCACGTAAAAGACTTGGCGTCTTTATAACCTGAGATAAATTTTAAATCACATCATTTTTCTCAAGAAACTTATATTTTCTAACTAAAAGAAAAATAGATTTAAAAAACATTTCGATTCAATCAATAATTCAATATTTTCCACTTTCATATTTCTTTCATAATTTTCCATGCAAATAGTAAATTCAATCAAACACTTACTTTCTGGTTATCAGTATTCATTTTTGTCAAAGACTTTTAGATTATCTTTTTAGAGATAAAAAAAAAACACTCAAACACACTTCAAATAATTTTTGTTAAAAATGACAAAAGTAAAATATCCCGCTTGTATTCATTCATACTGAAAGAATAAACCACTAAAAAGCGCAAATAAAAATTGGAAAAGCAGTTTTCACTTTCGCTCAATCAAACATATGCAAAATTTTTTGAAAATTTGTCTATTTTCAAAAGTAAAGCGCACACAAAAAAATGCTAAATAATAATTAAACATGCAAAAACAAATATTTCTTGAGGCATTTGCTCAATAATTTTACGAAATGTTATCGATTATTCAAAAATTCTCCAATTGAATATAAATTAGAAAATAAAATCCTTCAAATAATTATAAAAAAAAAATTCAATTAAATTTTGTCAAAAAAACTAATTCTACAGAATTGTCATTTAAAAGTATTAAAAATTCAAATTTTCAAAGATTTTAATTTGAAACCATTTTCAAAATTCAATTGTTTCTAAAAATTCATACTATATAATTTTTTTTAATATTCAATCCCAACAAAAACATCTTTGATGCAAAAACTTCCACCTTCCACTCATTCTACGATGAGTTTCAATATTTATGAAAATAATTGAATTATTGCGAAGAAATTTATTAAAACTTCGTAAATAATTGAATTTATGTGAAATTTTTATTATTTATGAAAATAATTAAATGTTTGCGTAGAATTTTATTAAAATTTTTTTTAACTAATTGAATTCTTTTAGGAATTTTTATTAAAGAAGTAGATAATAAATTGTTTTGAAAATAATTGATTTTCTGCAAAGGATTTTACTATTTATAAAAATAATTGAATTTTTTCGAAGGATTTATTAAAATTAAAAAAAATTGAATTTTTTCTAAATGAAAAATTTAAAAAAAAATTGAATTCTTCCGAGAAATTCAATTAAGAAGTGTTTTGAATAATGAAATTTCTGCAAAGAAATTTATTATATTTATAAAAATAATTGAATTCTTTCAAGAAATTTTATTAATATTTGCGAAAATAATTTAATTGATTTAAACAATTTTAGTAAAATTTTAAAAAATAAATAAATTCTTTCTAGAAATCATATTAAAATAAAATTGAATTGAAAATAATTGAATTCCTGCAAAGAATTTTGTAATTTATGAAAATAATTAAATTCTTTCGAGGAATTCAATTCAATGTGAATATTGGAAATAATTTAATTCTCGTAAACAATTTTATCAACAAATTTTTAAAAATAATTGAATTCTTTTTGGGAAATTTTTATTAAAATAGTAAATATTGACAATTATTTAAATGAACAAATTATTAAAAATAATTGAAATTTTGTCAAGAATTTTATTCATATTTTGGAAAATAATTGAATTTCGGGCAAGAATTTTATTATTTTCAAAAATAATTGAATTCCTGCGAAGAATTTGTTTTTTTATAAAGATAATTAAATTCTTGTTGAAATTGTCGAATTTCTGTAAAGAATTTTATTATTTTTTGAAAATAATTGAATTTCTGAGAAAAATTTTATTATAATTATGAAAATAATTAAATTCTTGTGAAAAATTTTGTTTACATTTTTGAAAATAATTGGATTTTTGCAAAGAATTCAATTTCTGCAATGAATTTTATTTTTGCAAAGATAATTTCATTTTCGTCAATTATTTGTTTAAAGTTTTTGAAAATAATTAAATTTCTGCAAAGAATTTTATTATTTGTGAAAATAATTAAATTATTTTATTGAATTTTATTAAAATTTTTGGAAATAATTCAATTTCTACGATGAATTTTATTTTTTCAAAGATAATTTCATTTTTGTTAATAATTTGTTTAAAGTTTTTGAAAATAATTGAATTTCAGACAAGAAATTTATTATTTTCGAAAATAATTGAATTCCTACGAAGAATTTGTTTTTTTTAAAAAGATACTTAAATTCTTGTTAAAATTGTTGAATTTCTGTAAAGAATTTTATTATTTAAAATTTTTTGAAAATAAATGAATTTCTCAGAAAAATTTTATTATTTTGGCAAATAATTGAATTATTGCGAAGAAATTTAGAAAAAATTTTTAAATAATTGAATTTCTCTAAAATTTTTATTACTTACGAAAATAATTAAATGTTTGCGTATAATTTTATTAAAAATTTTTAAAAATAATTGAATTTTTTTAAAAATTTTATTTAAATAGTAGATATTGAAAATCATTGAATTGGAGAAAATTTTTTTCAAAAAATTTAATTTTGTTATCTATAAAGATAATTGAAATTTTTACGAGAATCTTTTTAAATTTTTTGATAATTGAATTTCTGCGAAGAATTTTATTACTTATGATTTCAATTTAACTATGCACAAGCGTAGAATGTAAAATTTTACTCACTATTTGGAGGAGTTAAACTGTGACCATTGTGATGACACCATCCAACAGGATGAATGTAAGGTGAACTAGCATCGGCCCAATAATCATAAACTTCGTCCCACGAATCAAAATGAACGAGAATACGTGAATCCATTAGACCTCCAATACTCGCAACACAAACCAAAGACGAGTGTTTTCTATCCACAGCTTCCAATTTCATTCCCACTCGAAATCCAGTTGGAAAAATAGACTAAAACAAAAAAGAATTAAAATTAAGATAAGAAAATTAAAATAAAATGAACGTTCAAACTAACGACGATATTTTTTCCCTGCGTATAATTCGTAGTCCATTTGGAACTTTCACCACTTTAGGGAATTAAATAAGAAAATAATTTAAAATACACTTTTCTTTCTACTCACATTTTTGTTTGAGAAAATTGTTTTTGGTGCAGCACTTGCTTTACAAATTTTAAGATATGCATTCCAATTGAAATTATTGGCCACATATCCTTTTGGTGGATCCAATCGATGACTATTTTTCTCCGACCAACCAAATGGAAATATGTCCATACTGTCAGCATTCACCCAAAAGTCATAACTTTCACTGTATCCGTCGAAATGTAATCGTAAACGATATCCTAAAATTACAAAACAATAGAAGTTGAAAAATCGAATGTCAGAAATGTTTTTTTGTCTTTTAAAATTTCAATTGAAAAACTAAATAAAAAAGAAATTAAAAAATTTTTAAAATTACTTACCGACTATTTCAACTACAGAAAGAACGCAATAACGCGATGGATGTTCCGGATCTATTCCTTCCAATTTCATGCCAACTTTAAATTGATTTTTAGCATAAGGGAATGCATCTTTAAATAACTTTGTAGGGGCAGCCTTTGCTTTACAATGCTCAAGGTATTTCGCCCACGAAAAACCCTGTTTTCCAAACAACCATGGATACTGCAAAAATAATTAAATTAAAATAAAAATTAATAAAAATTAACTATAAGATAATTATTTAATTATTCATTAATCATCGAATGTTTTAAAGTCCAACCTTAGATTCATACGCGTCTGCTTGACTTTCCTCATCAATATTAGAAGTATCTTTCGAATCTTCGTCAGATTCGGTTACTGAAGATTTTGTTGATGATTTAGTTGACGATTTAGCGGAAGATATTGTCGATGACTTAATCGACGATATTGATGTTGATTTTGTTGTCGTCATTGTTGATGATGATTTTGCTGACGATGTTGTCGACAATTTTGTCGGCGGTGGTGCTGCTGTCGATTTTGTTTGAGGCTTTTCCTCCTGTTTTTGTTTTTGTTGTTCGTGTAGCAATGATTTTCTTTTTTTCTTCGCTCGCATTTCCCTAGTGAGAAAAAAATTTATTTTTTACTGCCAGCAAATAAAAATTTGTCATCATAATAATGGGTAATATAATATAAAATATATGAATTTAAATTAAAAAACAAATCAAAATATAAGATATAAAAAATAGAAAAATATAATTTCAGAACGTACTTTAAATCCTTTTCTTTGCGCTTCATTAGTTCTTTTTTTGCTTCTATGATTTCCGTGCAAGAGGGACTGCATGATATTGGACTTTCAAATTCAGCTGCCAAACCATAACAACCACAACTTTGACAGCAATAAAATGTGTCGGCATTAGCGGGTCGTTTTTTCTTCTCCTCTTCTATAAGAAAAAAAGGTTAAAAAATTTGCCAATTAAAAATTAATTTTAAATCGAAAAATTTTTTTTCAGTCAAGAGGAAAAAGTAAATTTATTTAAAAACTCACTTTTCTTTTCAGCAGCGGCTACCGTTGGAGTCGACTTGGAAGATTTTTGGGACAAGAACACATTTTCTTTGTCACCAGCGCCATTCTCCTTGTCTTGTTTATTGTGTTCGTCTTCGTCCACAACTTCCATCAATCCGAATTCATTGACACGAAACTGAAAAATAAAAAAATTATTAAATTGAAAATTGCTTTTTATCTATAAATATTAACTGGAGAATAACGATTTTGGTTAAATAACTAAACATATTTTCCTTATTAGAAGGAAATCCTTCTCTGTTAGAAATAACAAATGATAAACAAACCTTCAGACTGCTACCGGGAAGAGACCCAACTCCATCTTTCCACTCCAATGCCTTGGCAGCATCAAAATTCAAATCACTTGGAACTGAATTCAAATCTTCGGCACTTTCCTCCTTTTTCAATAATGATTCCCCTTTCTTTTCAATTGGTTTCTCTGTACTATTCGCCGTCTTGACCAATTCAATTTTAATATCATCATCCGACGTGGATTTCAATTTCGACATTTTCTCTTCACTTGCTACAACTTTAATTAACGTTATATCGTCATCATTTTGTTGTTTCTTCTCTTTTTCATGCTCCGAATCGGGACTATTTAGAGAATAACTAATTTCCACTTCGGGATTTGTTTTCGGAAATATTTGCTTCTTCATTCTCTTTTCACCAGAACCACGAAGAATATTACTTATTGTTTTCTTTCTCTTCTCTGGCTGTGGATTTGTATCGTCTTTTTTATTTGGAATTGGTGTTATAACTGCTGAATCGGGATTTTCCGTTATTTTTATCCCATCAACTGTGTGCTCTTGTCGTCCAGATTTTCCCAAAAGTGTTATATTCGTAATAGGATGCAATGGAGGTGGATGTGCGGTTGAATTTGTTGTCTTTGATTCTCTTAAAACTGAAAGAAAGAAAAATTATTGATTCATTAATTTGTTGACTCAAGGTTTAGGCCAGTCGGTGAGTGCAAAAACTGCCCAAAAATCCGAACAGCAAAGTCTAAACGGTTTCTGGTAGTTTGGGGGCTCCTTATAAGAGCCCCACAGTTTGCTCTCGATTTCCGGGTGCGAAAAAGAGTGTAAACAATCGCCAAAGTTTGGAAAACATGGTTTTTCGATGCTCGTTGCTTCCGGTTAAGTTTTAGGGGAAAAAGTTGTTATTGAAAGTTATAGAGCTTGGAAATATCTTTCAAATGATGGGTCATACGTTAAAAAAGGTTAATTAGTTTAGTTGCAAATGAATTTAAACCATTAAAAATAGCACTTCTTTAATTGTTTAATAACATTGTTAATAATTATCGAATTTGTTCATAACTTACCAGGAATGTTCTCCTTGCGAAGCTGAATAAATCCCAAAAAAAATTAACTAGATCGGAGAAATAGTTTATGCATAATTCCATTTGTTAACTAAAAACATGTAATTTTTCAACGGAATTTCCCCACTTTTGGTCCATCGAATTTCGATTTTTTTTTTTGGAAAGTACACTTAAGAAGTCAAACTTTCATCCTATTTAAATGGCCAATTGATTTTTTTTATCTAAGTGCATAATAAAAAGGGTTAAAAAAGGGTATGTTTTTTTGTCATAAACAAATGGAATAACTCAGTCAATTTTCACTTTATCAATTTAGTGTAAACGGCATTTAATTTTATTTGTTTTCACAAAACTTTTTCAAAAAAAAAATCCAACCTAGTTTCAAGGGGGGGAGAGTTAGTTTTTATTTTTCAAAAAATTCCTGACTAGATAATAATTAATATTTTTAATTGAAAATTGTGCCACTTATAGTTCAATACATGTATTTTACGAAAAAAAATTGAACATAAGGTTTTGTGCATTTATTTTTCATTTACATCAAGTAAAAGTAAATACATCCTTTTTTCAACCTCTAAACGTCGGAGTGGGGGTACTCGGAGGAGCGTGATTCTCGCCGCCACAACTCAATTCAGCCGTTCAAATTTGCAAAAATTGTCATAACTTCGTTAATTATTTACCGATTTTAATCATTCTTTTTTTAATTTGATGTATTTTTTTACGCTGAATCCAAAAATGATTTAAAAAACATACCCTTTTTTAACCCTTTTTATTATGCACTTAGATAAAAAAAATCAATTGGCCATTTAAATAGGATGAAAGTTTGACTTCTTAAGTGTACTTTCCAAAAAAAAAAATCGAAATTCGATGGACCAAAAGTGGGGAAATTCCGTTGAAAAATTACATGTTTTTAGTTAACAAATGGAATTATGCATAAACTATTTCTCCGATCTAGTTAATTTTTTTTGGGATTTATTCAGCTTCGCAAGGAGAACATTCCTGGTAAGTTATGAACAAATTCGATAATTATTAACAATGTTATTAAACAATTAAAGAAGTGCTATTTTTAATGGTTTAAATTCATTTGCAACTAAACTAATTAACCTTTTTTAACGTATGACCCATCATTTGAAAGATATTTCCAAGCTCTATAACTTTCAATAACAACTTTTTCCCCTAAAACTTAACCGGAAGCAACGAGCATCGAAAAACCATGTTTTCCAAACTTTGGCGATTGTTTACACTCTTTTTCGCACCCGGAAATCGAGAGCAAACTGTGGGGCTCTTATAAGGAGCCCCCAAACTACCAGAAACCGTTTAGACTTTGCTGTTCGGATTTTTGGGCAGTTTTTGCACTCACCGACTGGCCTAGTTGCTACAAAAATTTAATTATGTTTTTTCCTGACTTTTCCCTGATTTCTAGACAAAATTTTCACTTTTTCCCCGGACGCTAAAGAATATTCTGATTCACTCTAAAAACTATTAGATACTCAAAAAAATGTTCTCTTACATTTATTTACGAATTTCTTTCATTGTAAAATTGTAAAATATTTTTCGAAAACATTAATAACTTCATTTTGAATAAATAATTAATCATTATTATTTTTTCGTAGGAATTAAAATTCTTCAAAACATTCAAATTCAAACCTTTTTGAAATTCAACAATTTATAAGAATATTATTATAAAACATGAAGATACCGATCACTCCAAGTCTTCGACTCGGAGTGATCGATATCTTCATGTTTTACAATAATTAAAGTTGACTGAGTGATAAAATCATTATTTTATGTTATAAAAATATTGTTACTGTAACTTCTTCAAAATTATTTTCATCATTTCAATTCAAATATTATTTTCTAAAATTTTCAACTCAAATTCTTCTCTAAATCAATTATTTGTAATAATTTTAGAAAAAGTTCTTTAAAATTTTTTTCAAATCTATTTGTTTACAATTCAATTTTACAAATATCATCGATTTTCGGAAATTCTTTAATTCTTTAATTGTATATTAGAAAATAAAAACTTGAAACAATTTCCAAAAATATACAATTAAACTTTTTCAAAAAAATTAATTCTACAAAATTTTTAGTTAAAAGTATGAAAAATTCGGATTTCCAAAGATTTTAATTTTCAAAATTTTTAAAATTCAAAATTTTTATTTCTAAAAATTCATCCTATAATGTTTTTAATATTCAATTATTATCTAAAATTTCAATTAAAATTAATTTTGAAATCAATTTTTTTTAGAAAAATCAACGGGAATTTAATTCTTTAAGTACAAAAATAAGTAATTTATTGAATAATTTAATATTTCTCAAAATTAAAATCTCATAAAAAATGTTATGAACAAATTTTTAATTAATTGAATACTTTCGACGAAATTTAATGAAATTTTTAAGAATAATTGCAATGATCGAGAAATTGAATTAAAATTGTATTGAAAATTGAAATTCTGCTATGAGTTTTTATTATTTATGAAAATATTAGAATAATTGCGAAGAAATTAATATAAAAATTTGTAAATAATTGAATTCCTGTGAAATTTCTATTATTTATGAAAATAATTAAATTTTTGCGTAGAATTTTAATAAAATTTATTTAAAAAATTAAATTTAGTAAAGAACTTTATTAAAATTCCTGAAAAGTGAAAATAATTGAATTTTGGAAAGAATGTTATTAATATTACAGAAAATATTTTAATTTTACCAAGAATGTTATTAAAATTCCTGAAAATAATTGAAATTCTGCGAAGAATTTGGAAATTTTTAAAGATAATTGAATTCTTTTGACGAATTATGTTATTTATGAAATTAATTGAATTTTGTAAATAATTTTCATAAAATTCCTGAAAATAATTGAATTTAGTAAAGAATTTCATTAAAATTCCTGAAAATAATTGAATTTTGGAAGGAATTTTATTAATATTCCAGAAAATATTTGAATTTTGCCAAGAATTTTATTAAAATTCCTGAAAATAATTGAATTTCGGCAAACAATTTAAAAATTTTTAAAGATAATAGAATTCTTTTGATGAATATTTTTATTTATAAAAGTAATTGAATTTTGCAAATAATCTTCTTAAAATTTAGTGAAATTTTCGTAAAATATTTGAATTTTTCAAAGAATTTTATTAAAATTCCTGAAAATATTTGAATTTTGCAAAGAATTTTCTTAAAATTTCTGAAAATAATTGAATTTAGTAAAGAATTTTAATAAAGTTCCTGAAAATAATTGAATTTTGTAAAGAATTTTATTAAAATTCCAGAAAATATTTGAATTTTGCCAAGAATTTTATTAAAATTCCTGAAAATAATTGAATTTTGCAAATAATCTTCTTAAAATTTATTGAAACTTCCGGAAAATATTTGAATTTTTCAAAGAATTTGATTAAAATTGCTGAAAATAATTGAATTTTGCAAAGAATTTTCTTAAATTTTTTGAAAATAATTGAATTTAGTAAAGAATTTTATTAAAATTCCTGAAAGTAATTGAAAGTCTGCGAAGAATTTGGAAATTTTTAAAGATAATTGAATTCTTTTGAAGAATTTTGTTATTTATGAAATTAATTGAATTTTGAATAGAATTTTTTTTAAATTCCCAGAAAATAATTGAATTTCGAAAAGAATTTTATTAAAATTCCTGAAAATAATTTAATTTTTCAAAGAATTTTATTAAAATTCCAAAAAAAATTTGAATTTTGCAAAGAATTTGATTGAAATTCTTGAAAATAATTGAATTTTGTGAAGAATTTTATTAAAATTTCTGAAAATAATTGAATTTTGCCAATAATTTTATTAAAATTCCTGAAAATAATTGAAGTTAGTAAAGAATTTTTATATTTATAAGGTTATTTGAATTTTTTTGATGGATTTTATTATTTATGAAAGTAATTGAATTTTGTAAATAATTTTCTTAAAATTTCTGAAAATAATTGAATTTTTTAAAGAATATTTTTAAAATTCCTGAATATAATTGAATTTCCGGGAAGAATTTTGATATTTATCAATTACAATTAAATTGTTTCGAAGAATTGCGTTAAAATTTTTGATATAATATTAAATATCCATTAAAACACACAAAAAATGAGAAATTTCTTATGAATTCTAAATATGTAACTTTTTCCAGTTTTTTGAATAAAAAAATTCCTGACTTTTCCCTGAATTCCCTGGCTTGTGGCAAAATCCTATGATTCCAAACAACTATTGAGATATTGAAGTTTCAATGGTTAATAAATGTATAATAAATTAGTTTAATTGTAGGTACATAATTAGTTTTGATTAAAATCTACTCACCGGTAATTGCGCCTTTATTATCACCAGTAACTTGACCATTGGTGATTTTCACGTGATTCATCATACTTGTCTTTGGCGATGGAATGTTAACGGGTAGAAGAAGATTCGTCATGTGCTTATTTAAACGACTCTGAGTTGCGATAGTGGTCGTTGTTGGAGTTGGAGCCAATTGTGACAAAACTGGAGTTATAACCAGTTTTTGCTTATTAGCCTGTCCTGTTGTTATTCCGCCTACTTTTATTCAGAAAGGAAAGAAAAATAATATTCAATAACATTTAAAAATAAATTTTTAAAATTATTTCGTTTACTTTTTTTTTTTTTAATTAACTGTCATGAGACAAAAATATCCAAAATGAGACAAAAATAGTTAAAATGATAATTTAACTAAACGAACAATAAAAAATATTAATTAAATTAAGAAATTTTATTTACTGTATTGAACTGATGATCGATTATCGTCTCCGGTCGCCGAGATGACAACAGGCTCACGATTCTTGTTTGATTTGATAATTGTTCCGAGATAAGCAAAAGAGTGCTTCCCTGCATGAGCATTAGTCTGATTTCCCTGAGATGGATTCAGAGGAACAATTTGAGCAGTTGGTGTGTTCGTTTGACGAACCAATATACGATTCTGACCTGAATTATTTGTTGTCGTGCCGACTGAATTTAACGATCGATGAATAAGTATCCGTTGTTTTTGTGAATTGGACACTTGACTAGACCCCTGAAAATAAAGTTTATTTTGTCCAGCAACAATCTGCAACAAAAGAAGAACAAAAAATCAATATAAAAAACTAACTAAATAACTCAGTTATAAAAAAAAAATTTTTAAATCTAATTTCCAACTTTTATTTCAATCAATGAAATAAAATGAAGTTAACAGAGTAAAATAATTTATGAATAATAATAATACTCTTTAACTTCTCTTTGATATAATAATAATACAAAAAAAAACAGTAATTTATTTATAAACGAAATAGAATTCAAATAAAATCAATTTTGTCAAAAAGAAGAACAAAACCTAAAAAATAGAATTAGAATAAAATTGAGATTTTAGGGAATTTTAGCACAAAAATAGAAACATTTTTCCAAACAGAAGAAAATTTTAAACTTTAAATAAGAAATACGAACTATAATAAAAAACGAACATAGAAAAACTAGTCAACAATAAAAATTCAAAATTTCATTTTAAATGAACACTTTTTCAAAAAAAAAAAAAAAATTGCACCTTGCACCAACGCAACGAAGTGAATCGGATAACTTCAATATTATAATAAAAAAATATATATACATATATACACAATATACGTTTGTTAATAACATGTGAAACATATTTTATTAACAAAAATAATCGATGGTAAATATGAAAACAAATTTTTTTTCACATTTAAAAGAAAAACCATTTTTTTTCTAATTCCTTAAATGAAAAAATTCTGTTTATTCACGTTTATGCAACTACGTAGAAAATTGGGTTAAAACTACTTGAAATGTAAGAATGTCACGTCCGCTACAATGTTTAATGAGAAAAATGTCAATTTTAAATTATACGTGAGAGTAATTTACAATTATTTTAAAAAAATAATTAATGTTTTTTTTTCTAAACAGTATATATAATTAAAATGAATATTGAATCCCCCTACCTCTACATCTTCAAGTTGGAAACGTGAATCTGCCAACACAAATCTATACAATCTATATTTAATATATGAAAAGAGATGCACCACTCACTGCTACCAACACTCACATAGAAATTTAATAGGGCTTCAAGGACTGAGCACGTGTTTCTCTCGAGTTAAAAAAACCATTTTCCATAAATTAAAGATTACTTTCACTGTTGTTTTTTCAAAATTAAATAAATTCACTCGCTTGATATATTTGTTTCGGAAAAAAGGTTATATTACACTATAGTTGTTCATTATAAACCTATTTAATATTCACGCACTAATGTACATTTTATTACTTTCTCTCCCTCCATCGAAAAAGTTTTATAATAATGCACTTTACAGATGCATTTTATGAAAATGGACGTCAAGTTTCTGTGTTTTATTCTCAAGGTGAAAAAAGATTTTTTTGTCGCGGCTTTTTATTGATTAAAAGTATTATCTTATCAATGTAAATATTTGTTTTTTTTTCTTCTTGGTAAAATTGTCCAAACTGATGGAATTAAAAAAAGCAAAATTACTAATTACAAATTAAAAATTACAAAAAAAGTTTAAAAATGTATAAATTAGATGGCAAAAAAAAAATCTTTTATTCTTGTTATTGATTTTAGTACTTTAAAAGGAAAGGGAAGACTTTTTTTTTATTTCATGAATGAAAAAATTCGACTCACCTGATTATTAACAGGATTAATGTACGCTGTCAATTGTGAAGCAGAGGGTGAAACAACAGTTGTTTGATGACCCGTTGTTGTTTGTCCAGGTCGTAATTTTCCATGTGGAATAAACAATGTTTTTGGCATGAGACGAGGAGATGAAGTTCCAGCTGATTTGTTGTCGATATGTTCATCGACATCCTCTACGATTATTTCATCCTCATCCATCCTAGCGATGGATATCATTTTTTTCCTCATTGGTAAAAAATAATTCAACTTTTTCTCATCTACAATAATCTCACTCCTATAAATTGAACAAAAAAAAAGAAAAACTTCTAAAGAACTTATTTGGAAAAGTTACTTTTTCAAAAAATAATAAAATTCTATAATGAGTATTAAATAAACAAATTCGTTAAATAATTAACTATAATTAACTGTAAAATAGACAAAAAAAAAAAAATTTTGCAAAACTATTTTTTGATCGAACAGAAAATATTTTGAAAAAATTTTTGACAAAATTATTATTATAAGAACGATTTTTATTTCTTTTCCAAATCAAAGCAAAAAAAAAAAGAATATTTATTTAACTCTAAAATTAAAAAAAAAAAAATTCGAAAGTCGCGCCAAACAAATCACAACGATGAGAGATTTTTCGGCACTTTCGAGGTTCATCGGGAAACACAACAAAGGACCGACATTACTACTCAAAAAAACAGTGATATCAATCAAACACTTTAAATTTAGTATACTTTCCATAGAGTATCAATATTTTACCATTATAAAAGTTTCTCACACGATGCAATAAACTTGTGTTATGTCGGCGAGTGTGCGACACAAAAGCAAAAACAATTTACGTTCTATCTTTTCAAAGTTGTAAAGTACTTAAAATGGAAAACTATCATTCAATATACAGCTGTATATATAACTCAAGAATTTACTGCATTAATTTCACTTATTGAAACACACGGAGAACAATAATATTTAACAAAAAATCACACCCGTCATTTTGAGCATTTCTTTTCGAGTAAAAAAACTACACACGTTGGTAGTTCCACAGTCGTCCGTTAGGTGATGGAAAACGCAACGAGGAGATGAAATGGGAAAATTGATTGGTTCATGAAAATCGACCACGTGATTCAATACAAATGCGAACCAATGAGAAATTACAAAAATAGCTAAACCGGAAGTAATAATTTGAAATCGCTATTTAGTGCCCAATTTTATGTAATAATTACTTCTTTTTTATTTTTAACACATTTTCAACAGAAGGGATAATTTTTAATTGTGTAACGTATTATTTCTTAACAATCCAAATCATTTTTGCCCCTCTACAATATTATTTATTCAATATTTTTCAATTTTCAACAAAACCTAACCTTCGTCGTAACTTTTCGCGCTTAATTCAAATTTCAGACTTTCTCTTTTAAGAATTGTCCAGAAATATTGACAAGTGAATCAATTTACAATTGTTAAAGCTTAAAAGACAAATTTTAGCATTTTAGTGAAATTTAATTACACAATGTAATGTAAAACTAAAAAAAAAATCGATAATGGATTCGAAGATCAGAAAAAGGGAGGGGTAGGGGAAGTGACCGGAAGAAATAAATAAAGGAACGATGAATAGAACCTTGATTTTCCATCTGATTATTGACCAATTGGAATTGAAGGCAACAAACGCTGTGACATTTTTGCGCAATAATTGGTCCATTTCGGGTCATTCCGCTATGAAAAACGAACTTTCTTTAAAAACAATTTAAAAAAAATTGTTAAACTTTTAAATAATTCTTTTCTATAGATAGAAAAGAAATATCGCAAATTTTCATATTTTATCATAAATTAAAGAATCAATGGAAATGGAAACGAAATTTTCACCTTAGAAGCAAACCGGAAAGATCGTTAACCTCTAAAAATGGGTGTCGAGAGAAGCTGATACAAGATTTTTATCGATTATCAAAAATAATAAAATTCAACTGTTCGTAAAAATATTTGGGGTGATTATTAATTACCTTTTGGGAAAATATTAATTTTACAACTTAGCACAAAAATGGGGAAAATATAATAAAATTTTTCACCAAGTAAAAATGACACATTTTTACAAATCACGAAATCATGTTGAAAATTTTAATTACTTTTAAAAAGTTAACCTAAAAATTATTAATTATTAATTTTTTAATTTTTATTTAAAATAATAGAAATAAGTTTAGCTTCTTATTATTACAATAAAAATATCGACAGCAAGTGTTAAAAAAATTTACTGTCATTTCGCGTCATGTGTATAGATTTAAAACTATTTACAAGTATATTTTGTAAACTATTTGAATAACAATTTTAAAAAAACACTTGTTGTCATTCATATGGAATAATTATCAAATAAAAGTGGAAAAGTAACAAAAATATATTAATTAACCAACAAAGTTAAATTACAATAAATTTTTTTACAATAATACAGGTACATTGTAGCAGACCAGAATATGTAAGCCTAACGAATCTTGATTGAAGATTTTTCTAAACTACTGAGAGGAAATTGAATTTTTTTTTCAATTTTTTTTTCAAAACTGAATCAGTAAAAACTTTAGGTTACAATGTTACTTTTTTTCAAGAGAGTAATTAATTACAATAAGAGAAAAAATGTTATTAAAAACTCACGTTTCAAAGTTTGTCAGTCGCCATCAGGTTGAGATAGAAAATGAGAATTTTTCCCAGTTCACAGTGCGCATGCTTTTGACTTAAGACTCATTCATAGCCATGCGCTTTACGTTTTTCTCTAGAAAAAAAGAAATAAAAATTATTGAAAAGTTATTAGAAGATGTAAAACAAATAACACGTGACGAATAAATTAATTCGATAATTAATAATAATTTAATTAATTCACAATTGTTCTAAATAAAAGATTACATAAAAAAACAGTTGCATTTTTCGCAAACAGTGGCATTTAATTCTTTGCAGCAAACTTCAAGTTGCTCTGATTTTGAATTTTCAATTCACGTCCAAATGGAATTTAAGTTTTTTTTGTCTATTAAATTTTCAGTAAATAATTTTTATTAATTGGTTCAAAAGTAAACGATCAACTTGAAATATTGTAAAGTTTAAGATAAACATAAGAATAAAAGAGAAAGCAATAGTTTTAAAAGGTAAACAATGTGACAGCGCCTGCGCACAATGAATCAAGCAGGGACGTATCAATTTACAAAAATATCTCTATATTAAAAATTTAAAATTTTTCCACTATTAAAATAAGTATTTTCCTTTTTGTCTTACAAAAAATTAAGTATAACACTTTAATTACATAATTACATCTATAATTTCCATGAACAAAGTTCGGGTAATGTTTAAAAATATATTTGCGTCGTTAATTTTCCACATAATTATTGCGCACAGTGGCGTAGGACAGTCTAACTCAAAAATTTTACTTTAGTATCTGACTGTCTGTCAATTTGCCATTTTAACTATTATATCAGCTGATACACTTGATGCACTTTACATTTATCAAAATATATTCATGTTTATTGACTCTCATCAAGTGTCTGTTTGTCATAATCCATAACCTGTGTTGTGACATATTTCAAAGAAATATTCCCAGCGGAATGTTAATTTTTGTGTTCAATTATTGCTCAAAGTGTTGTCAAACAACAGTGTCTGAATTTCATTGACTCCATTGTCGTTTATAATTATATTTATATATATATATATAGATATTAAATTCTGGCCTGGTAAGAAAAGTTATTTTTACTTTTATCTAAATTTAAGTGAATTTCGGCAAAAATTTGAAATCTCAAAAGTGTCAAAATTATAACCTTTTTTGTGGTTGATTACATTCATTATCGAGGAGGAGAAATTAATTGCGTTTTTAAAAATATTGTGAATATAGGAAATATATAGTCAAGTTCCTAATTCGATAAATTCGGAACGAAACAAATAGATTGGTAAAAATATATTGCTGCGGGGGAATTTTTACTTAATATTTATGTATTCTCTTTTCAAAATTCTCGTGTATTGTTTATTAAACAATTTGGATTGTTTTCATCAATATTTAAAGACTGACCTGATATTATTTTTACCTTTTCGATAATTACTGCACATAATTATGACGCCATATTAAAAATAGTTGCAATTTGAATATTTTCATTAACGAATTAATAATTATTTTTATTTCTTTGATCTTTTATTTTTCTTTCGAGTATGATTTTAACTTTTGATTAGAATATAGGTGACAATATTGTGACTGTGTGTTTTTAATATTATTGTGAAAATAATAGTTTAATTAAACATTGTTTTTCTACAGTTGATTATTTGGTAAACAATGGGAGGTGCCGTGAGCAGTGGACAAGATAATGACGAGCTGGTTGATAATTTAATTGAATCCGGCTACATAAGAACCAAGGCAGTCGAGAAAGTATTCAGAGCAATTGATAGAGCTGACTATTTTTTATCGTCACATCGCGAAAGCGCCTATAAAGATTTTGCTTGGAAACATGGCAATATTCATTTATCGGCACCTTGTGTTTATAGCGAAGTCATGGAAGGTCTTTCTTTAAAACCAGGACTCAGTTTTCTTAATTTGGGCTCTGGGACCGGATATCTTAGTACAATGGCCGGACTTATTCTAAGTAAACTTAAAATTTAATTTAATTTCCTATTTTCTTCTTTATTTTTTCATTTTTTTTTAATTCAGGACTCGAACCAGTGAAAGTATTTAAAAATACGGACTTTACAGTCCAAAAATGAGATTTAATTCAATAAATTTATTATTTTCGATAATAATTGAATTCCTGTGAAGAATTTTATTATTTATGAAAATAATTCAATTTCTGCGATGAAATTGATTTTTACAAAAGATAATTTCATTTTCGTTAATATAATTTGAAGTTTTTGAAAATAATTGAATTTCTGCCGAGAATTTTATTATTTATTATAAAATTGAATTTCTGGAAAGAATTTTCATTTTCTTAAATGATAATTAAATTCTTGGGAAAAATGTTATAATTTTTGAAAATAATTGAATTTTTGCAAAGAATTCAATTTCATTTTTACAAAGATAATTTCATTTTCGTCAATTATTTGTTTAAAGTTTTTGAAAATAATTGAATTTCAGACTAGTAGGTAGAAATTTATTATTTTCAGAAGTAATTGAATTTGTTTTTTATAAAGGTAATTAAAGTTTTGGGGAAAATTTTGTTAAAATTGTTGAATTTCTGTAAAAAATTTTATTGTTTTTTGAAAATAATTGAATTTCTGAGAAAAATTTTATTATTTATGAAAATAATTGAATTCTTGGGGAAAATTTTGTTAAAATTTTTGATAATAATTAAATTTCTGCAATGAATTTCATTTTTACAAAGATAATTTCATTTTCGTCAATTATTTGTTTAAAGTTTTTGAAAATAATTGAATTATTTTATTGAATTTTATTAAAATTTTCGGAAATAATTCAATTTCTACGATGAATTTTATTTTTTCAAAGATAATTTCATTTTCGTCAATAATTTGTTTAAAGTTTTTGAAAATAATTCAATTTCAGACAAGAAATTTATTATTTTCGAAAATAATTAAATTCCTACGAAGAATTTGTTTTTTTTTTATAAAGATAATTAAATTCTTGTTAAAATTGTTGAATTCCTGTAAAGAATTTTATTATTTTTCAAAATAATTGAATTTTTGAGAAAAATTTTATTATTTATGAAAATAATTGAATTATTGCGAAGAAATTTATAAAAAAAATTTTAAATAATTGAATTTCTGTGAAATTTTTATTATTTTATGAAAATAATTAAAGGTTTGCGTAGAATTTTATTAATGTTTTTTTTTAAATAATAATTGAATTCTTTTAGACAATTTTTTGAAAATAGTGAATATTGAAAATCATTGAATTGAGGAAAGTTTTTAAAAATAATTGGAATTTTCACAAGAATTTTATTAAAATTTTTGAAAATAATTGAATTTTGGAGAAGAATTTAATTATTTCTAATGATAATTGAAATTTTGACGAGAATTGTTTTTAATTTTTGAACAAAATTGAATTTCTGCGAAGAATTTTATTATTTTTGAAAATAATTGAATTTCTGTAATCATTTGTAATTTCTTTGAAATTTTTTCAAATTATATCGTAGAATTTACGAACTTTTCGTCTTTTCTCAATCAAATTACGGACTTTAGGGATCTTTTTTAAAAAAACCGAACTTTTACGGACTTCAAGCAAATTTACGGATTTTTGAGCCCTGTTAATTTTAAATCTTATTTTTTCAGCTCAAAGTGGCATCAATCATGGAATTGAATTACATGAAGATTGCTTAAAATATGCACACGACAGAATGGATGAATTCAAACAGAAATCACTGGCTATTGACGAATTCGACTTCTGTGAACCTCGTTTTATAAAAGGTGGGTAAAAAAAATTCTTTGTTTTATCGATTGGAAAAGAAAATAATTTTTGAAATTTCTCCAGGAAATTGTTTGAGTTTGGTGCCGGGGAGAAGATATGATCGAGTTTATTGCGGTGCAACGTGTCCCGAGTCACATGAGGCGTTTATTAAACAATTAGTGAAAGTTGGTGGCATTTTGGTAATGCCGTACAAGGACCATTTACTTCGTGTCGAGAGGACCGATGAGAATACATGGATTAATAAAACAATGTTACCAGTTTCATTCGCCACATTAGTTGTTCCCAGTTCCTGCGAGCAGAATCTAATTCATTTACGTGAGTAAATATTTCAATAAATAATTAAATAATTCGATATAATTCAATAAATATTCTCGTATTTAATTAAATTTTTTTTCCCTCTCTTTTTAGCCGAATGCGATCCAGTGTCCCTACAAGAATTGTGTCGCCTTCGAATTCGTCGGCGATTGAGAAAAATCGTCTGGCTCGAGCACGCCGATTTGGAATTCAAGAAGCCAATTCTCGCCGAACGCCGACGTACGCAATCGTCATCGGCGAAAACATTGCGTCGTTTCGTCATTCCAATATTCGAAGAATCAGACGAAAGTCTACCAGACGAGGACGACGATTACACAGGGAGAACTCGTCTTCTGTTAAATGTCGATGCTCATTCGGGTGAGGCAATAACCACAACACTGCAATTGGTGCGCGCTGTCAATTTAGTTGGCTGTCAACTAAACAGAGATGAGAATCAAGCAAACGAAGAAGCACAAACGACAAACACTAATAGAACTACAAGTCATCAAAGTAGCTTTGAATCCGTTGATAGTACGAATAGTAGTAACAGTACTGAAATACAAAGCAATCACGAAGACAAACAATTTCCATGTACGGAAACCTATCAGATTTCAGACAGCAGTACAAGTTCTGATTCGGTGTGTGATAAAATTGATGACACAAGCAATAAGACAATGGATAATGGTAACGAGAAATGTCGACGTGAATCGAATTTAGATACTTATTTAAGTATGAGCGAGAGTGATAGTGATCAGGAGCAAGATTACACAATTAAGCAGAGGAAGAAAATTGCGAAGAGAGAAAAAATCGATAGCAATGATATTATCGATGATTTTCGTCCTATTAACAATGAGGATACAAGTTCAAGTTCAAATACACAGACATTTAATTCAGATGTTGTTGAAACAATGGATTATCAGACTTATGATATATTTCGCGATAACGCAACGTATCCAACTTATCGACCGATGAATAATCGAGAGCAAAGAATGGGTAATCCACTTGATCCAAGTATGGGACACTATGTAGATTCAAATGCATTCTCATCCTATTTAAAGGAAAAAATACATCAACTGCCTTTGCCTCATGCTCTCAAATTATACTTAAATTATAATCGAAATTTGTAAATGTAAATTTTTTTCCATTTCATTTGCACTATGAATCTATGATAAAAAAAATTCAACGTTTAGATAAACACGTGCAATTTCATTGTTAATACAATTTTTAGTATTCATTCTTCGCTTTATCACTAAAAATTCAAGTTTTCGATTAATTTGAAAAATAATTGTTAAAAGTTATAAATCTCATTATTATTATTATTATTTTGTACAGTTAACATTAATTTCAAGTTTATTACAATTCTTTGGTTATAAACCAGAATTATTTGTACAATTACCAAAAAATTATATTTGTACAATCAAAAATTATTTAGAGAATTAAAAATTATTATTTTTGTAGAATTAGAATCTTTTGTTTATTCATTTGTCGACTGTAATTTGAAAATTTAAACCATTACAGGGTGGCCACATGTCAGTAAAATCAGTAAAATCAGGGGAATGTCAGGAAAATTTAGAAAACAGATTTTTTCGACTTATTTTCAAAAATTGCGACTTTATCGTCTTTTCTCACACAAATATTGCAAGAAAATATTATATTCAATTATTTTTCAAAAAATAATAAAATTCTTTACAGAAATTCAACAATTTTAACAAAATTTTCCACCAAAAATTTAATTATCTTTATAAAAAAAACAAATTTTTAGCAGGAATTCAATTATTTTCGAAAATAATAAAATTCTTGTCGGAAATTCAATTATTTTCAAAAACTTTCAACATATTATTGACGAAAATGAAATTATCTTTGAAAAAATAAAATTCATTGTAGAAATTGAATTATTTCCGAAAATTTTAATAATATTCTTTAAAATAATTCAAGTATTTTCATAAATAATAAAATTCTTCTCAGGAATTCAATTATTTTTGAAAATTTTAATAAAATTCTTAGCAACTATTCAATTATTTTCATAAATAATAAAATTCTTTGCAGAAATTCAATTATTTTCCAAAACTTTAAACAAATAATTGACGAAAATGAAATTTGCTTTGTAAAAATAAAATTCATCGCAGAAATTGAATATTATATTTTTTATTATTAAATGTAATTCATCTCGATTTTTAATAATCGAAAAATAACTAAACAAATCTTTCAGAAATTATTTTTGAATCATTTTTCAATTTAAATTTTTGAAATACAATAAATTAAAAAGATTTTGAATAATTGAAATTTTGTCAAATTTAATTGAAAATAATTAATTTTTTTCATGTATTTTGTTAGAATTTTTGAAAATCAACTTTTGAAGAATATTAATTGCAAATTTTCTGAAAATAATTGAATTGTAAAAAATTTTAATGAAAAATCTTTAAACATAAAGTTAAAAATGAAAATTAATGAAAATTAGCTTCTAATTTTTAAAAATTTAGTATTTTCAGTACTATCAATTATATATTTCCGAAAACTGAAAATAAAATTAAAATATTTTTAAAAACTATCTTAATTCTTAAAATTTTTTTAAATTTAATTATCTTCGAATAAAGCAAATAATTTAAATTTTTTTTACAAACTTTACTCATTTTCCGTAAAATAAAAAATTGTTATTTATAAAAATAATTGAATTATGCAAAGAATTTTATTAAAAGGCTTCAAAATAATTGAATTTTCGGGATTAATTTTACTATTTATTGACATAATTGATTTCTTTCGAAGAATTTATTTAAAACATTTGAAATGTAATTGAATTACTGTGAAAAATTCTAATATTTTTGTAAATAATTAAATTCTTTCGAAGAATTTGTTTAAAATATTTAAAAGTAATTGAATTGCTGTGGAAAATTCTAATATTTTTGTAAATAATTGAATTCTTCCAAAAAATTAAAAAAAAACATTTTTTTAAATAATTGATTTTTTCGAGGAATTGAAATTAAATTTTTAAGAATAATTACATTGTTTGAACAATTCCTGTAAAATTGTTTTAAAAATAATTGTTATTCTGCGAAGAATTTTATTATTTATAAAAATAATTGAATAGTTGCTAAGAGTTTTATTAAAATTTTAGTAAATAATTGATTTCTTGAGGAATTTTTCTTATTCATGAAAAAATTGAATTCTGAAAAAGAATTTTACAAAAGATTTTTAAATAATTGAATTTTCTTTGGTAATTTAATGAAAATAGTTGATAATCAAAATCATTGAATTGCGAAAAGTTTTTTTTAAAAATAATTAAATTTTACAAAGAATTCAATTAAATTTTTTTGACAATAATTGAATTCTTGCGAACGATTTTATTAGAATTTTTAAAAATAATTGAATTTTTTTATGAATATTGTTACTTATGAAAATAATTGAATTCTTGGGAAGAATTTTATTAAAATTTAAAAAAATAATTGAATTATTTTAAAAAAAAACTTAATTAAAATTGTATTTCAAGTAATTGATTTCTTTCGAACAATTTTATTAAAATAATTGAAAATAATTGAAGATCTCTGAAAAATTAATTTTTGTTAATAATTGAATTCTTCTAAAGAATTTAATAAATCATTTTCTTAAATAATTAATTTTTTCGAGGAATTGAAATTAATTTTTTAAAAATAATAACATTTTTGAGCAACTCCTGTAAAATTGTATTAAAAATAATTGAAATCCTGTAAAGAATTTTATTATTTATAAAAATAATTGAATAGTTGCTAGGAATTTTATCAAAATTTTCAAAAATAATTCAATTCCTGAGAAGAATTTTATAATTTATGAAAATAATTGAAATACTGTGAAAAGTTTTGTTATTTTTGAAAATAATTGAATTTCTGTGAAAAATTTTGTTATTTTTGAAAATAATTGAATTCTTTATAAGAATTTCATAAACATTATTTTTTAATAATTAATTTATTCAAAATATAATAAATATTAAACTTTCATATTATCCTGTAAAAAAATTTTGTCAGGGAAAATAATTTTAATATCAGTAAATTGTCAGGGAAATTGTTAAACTGAAACTTGTGACCACCCTGCATAAGTAATTTTTTTAAAAAGGTTTTTTTAAACACAAATCGAAACGAGAGGATACGAAATTTTTTTTTTAAGAATTCACAATATTTTCAAAAAGTTTCTTTTCAAATTAAAAATTCTAGAGACTTAATATTTAAAATTTTTGTAAGTCTGGTGGATCAATATTAGTGAAAATCGATAAGTATATAAGAATTTAAGCAAGTCGATGAAATCGATGAAAAAAAAAATTATTCAAGGAATCAATTAAACAAAAAATGTATAAATCAATGTAAAATTGAGTAAATCAAAATAGGAAATTTTAGTTTACTAAAGTAAATTCAGAACTCGAATTAAACAATTTAAATAAATTAAAATCTCGAAAATACGCAAGTAAATAGATTTTAAAATTCAAATAAAATAAGTGGATCAATCAATAGTGAAGTAAGTAAATCAATTAAATAATTTAAGTAGCAATTCGATTTGCTTTTTCTATGGTAAGCAAAAAAAAATTAATACATTATTATTTCGAAATGAAAATTAATTTACTAATTCTTTGACATATAAGCAATTATCAACCGTTTTTTATCTTATAATAAATTATAAAATAACTAAGCTTTATAATAATCTAAATAATGCATATATATTTCTCTTAAAAGAAAATTAGTTAACAAATTTTCATTCAATTTTCACGAATTTTTTCTCGTTTCATAATTCATATACACTGAAACTTCAGAAATTTAAACAATATAGTTTAAAATTTGGAGCTTTTAATGTATAAAATATTTTCCCATCACCGTTCAAAATATAATATATTTTTATTGAAAGAAACATCTCTCGTCAATATTATATAATAAATATAATAATCATTATATACGTAAAAAGTTTGGTTCTACATAAATATAAATTATATATATTAGAAGATGAAATTTAAAATGATTTTAGACATATTTTACTTCGCAGTCTAAAAACATTTTAAAAACTTGTCGAATTTTTACAAAATTTATTGTAAATACAATGTACAAAGCAGTTGTTTGTAAGATTTTTAGCAATATTTTAAATTAATGATTTTATGAGTAAAATAAAAATTATTTCTGTCAATATAAATGCGAATTGTGTTTGATTTTTGAATATATATTTTTTTAAGAATACTTTTTTTTCCTTCAAGAAGAAAAAATTCAGGTCTCGGATATTATAACTTTTTCGTCTCTTTTCCACTATTTTCAAAAAATGCGACTTTTTCTCCAATTATTCAAACAAAATAGTATCGCATTTTTAGTATAAATTGAAAGTTATTTGGATTTTTTTAGTGTAAAAAATAATTATAGACAAATTTTTAAAAAATTATTTTTGAATAATTTTTCTAATTAAATCTTCGAAATATACAATTAAAAATTTTTATCTTTTAATAATTGAAATTTTGCAAAATTCAATTGAAAATAATTGACATTTTTTTTTAAAAATTCAATTATTTTCAAAAAATTTTACCAAATTTCAATTGTTTGGAAATTTTATCAAATTTTTATCAAAATTCTTTAAAAATTCAATTATTTTAAATTTTTTTACCAAATTTCAATTGTTTGGAAATTTTATTAAATTTTTATCAAAATTCTTTAAAAATTCAATTATTTTAAAATTTTTTACCAAATTTCAATTGTTTGGAAATTTTATCAAATTTTTATCAAAATTCTTTAAATATTCAATTGTTTTAAAATTTTTTACCAAATTTCAATTGTTTGGAAATTTTATCAAATTTTTATCAAAATTCTTTAAATATTCAATTGTTTTAAAATTTTTTACCAAATTTCAATTGTTTGGAAATTTTATCAAATTTTTATCAAAATTCTTTAAAAATTCAATTATTTAAAAATTTTTTACCAAATTTCTATTGTTTGGAAATTTTACCAAATTTTAATTAAAGCTCTTCAAGAATTTGATTATTTGTTTAATATTTTAAAAAATTCAATTATTTTTAAAATATTTTTATTCGCCTCATAAACTATTAATTGAATTTTAAAAGAGTTGCCTATACAATTTTTATAAATAAATTTAATTCAATTAATTATAAAAAATACTGAAATAAGAATTTTAGTTAAAAACACTGAAAAAATTGAATTTTGGAGAAGTTACAAATAATAAATTGCAGAAATTCAATTATTTTCAAAGATGATAAAATTCTACGCAAAAATTCAATTATTTAAAAAAATCTTTAAAAATTGACTTCAAAAATTCAATTATTTTTATAAATAACAAAATTCTTGTCCGAAATTCAATTATTTTCGAAAATTTGAATAAAATTCTTGGCGAAATTTCAATTATTTGCAAAAATTTTCCTCAATTCAATTATTTTCAATATCTATTATTTTAATAAAATTTTCCCAAAAAATGCAATTATTTCGAAAAAAAAATTTAATAAAATTCTACGCAAACAATTAATTATTTTCTGAAATAATAAAAATTTTCTCAACAATTCAATTATTTGCAAATTTTTAATAAATTTCTTCGTAATAATTCAATTATTTTCATAAATAAAAAATTTTTTTACAAGGATTCAATTATTTTTATAAATAATAAAAAATTTCACAGAAAAATCAAATATTTATAAATTTTTTATAACTTTCTTCGCAATAATTCAATTATTTTCATAAATAATAAAATTTGTCTCAGAAATTCAATTATTTTCAAAAATATTAAAATTCTTTACAGAAATTCAACAATTTTAAAAAAATTTTCCCCAAGAATTTAATTATCTCTATAAAAAAACAAATTTTTTGCAGGAATTCAATTATTTTGTCAAATAATAACTTTCTTGTCTGAAATTCAATTATTTTCAAAACCTTTAAACAAATAATTAACGAAAATGAAATTATCTTTCTAAAAATAAAATTCATCACAGAAATTGAATTCTTTGGAAAAATTCAATTATTTTCAAAAATTTTGTAACAAAATTTTTCCCAAGAATTCAATTATCATTTACAAAAAACAAAATTATTTCCAGAAATTCAATTTTTTCAATAAATAATAAAATTCTTGACATAAATTCAATTCTTTTCAAAAATTTTAATAAAATTCATGGCTAAATGTTAATTATTTTCAAAAATTTCACTAAAATTCAATGATTTTTAATATTCTACTATTTTAATAATATTTTCCAGAATAATTCAAATATTAAGCAAAAATTTTGATAATATTCTGAATGAACATTCAGAAATTCAATTATTGAAAATAAAATTTTTATAATATTTATTATATTTCAAATAAATTAATTATTTGAAACAATGTTTATGAAATTCTTATAAAGAATTCAATTATTTTCAAAAATAACAAAATTTTTAACCGAAATTCAATTATTATTTTTAAACATTTTAATAAAATTTTTCGCAATAATTCAATTATTTTCATAAATAATAAAATTCTTCTGAAGAATTCAAAATTATTTTTAAAAATTTTATTAAAATTCTTTAAAATAATTCAATTATTTTCATAAATAATAAAATTCTTCTCAGGAATTCAATTAATTTTTTAAAAATTTTAACAAAATTTTTCCCAAGAATTCAATTATCATTTACAAAAATGAAAATTCTTTCCAGAAATTCAATTTTTTCAATAAATAATAAAATTTTTGGCTGAAATTCAATTATTTTCAAGAACTTTAAACAAATTATTGACGAAAATAAAATTATCTTCGTAAAAATCAAATTCATCGCAGAAATTGAATTATTTACAAAAATTTTAATAAAATTCTCATAACAATTCAAATTCATCAATAATAAAATTCTGCGCAAGAATTCAATTATTTTTAATAAATGGTAATATTCTTCGAAACAATTCAATTATTTAATAAATATATTTCTTTGAAAAAATTTAATTACTTTTAAAAATTTTTCCCAAGAATTCAATTATCTTTATAAAAAATAAAATTCTTTGCAGAAATTGAATTATTTTCAAAAAATTTTAATAAAATTCTATTTAGGAATTCAATTATTTTTATAAATAATGAAACTCATCATTGTAGAATTTCAATTATTTTTAATACAATTTTAATCGAATTTCTCGAAAAATCCTAATTATTCTTAAAAAATTTATTAAAATTCGTCGTAGGAATTTAATTATTTGAAGAATTTGTTGATAAAATTCTTTATAAGAATTAAATTTTAAGAAAAATTCAATTATTCAATAAATAATTTACTTTTGTATTTAAATAATTGAATTCTCGTAGAATTTTTTTAATAAAAATTTATTTGAATATTAATTTTAGTTTAAATTTTAGATAATAGAAAAAAAATTAATTTTTAAGAAGTTACAGTAATAATATTCTTATAATATAAAATAATGATTTTAACACTCGATCCTCTTGAATTGCTATAAAACATAAAGATAACGATTATTCCGAGTCGAAGACTCGGAGTGATCGTTATCTTTATGTTTTATAACAATATTCTTATAAGTTATTGAATTTCAAAAGGTCTGAAAGTTTTTATTTTTTTTTTTAAATTTTTGCCAAGAGAAAAAAGTGAAGAAAGATAAAATTTGAAAACATCGTTAAAAAATGCGCTGCTTTTTACTCTCTTGTTTTGTTTTTTATATATATAGGTATGTATAAACCAACATCACGATTTATATATTGCGGGCAAGGAATAATCTTCTATTTTTGAAATAAAGCGCGCCGATGATTTATGAATTCTCCTCTCAAATAATAACTAATGCTATCGACATATTTCGTTATCAAGATAGAAGAACACAACAAATAACATACAAGTTTGCGCGATACTTTGTTACAATTGCGCATGAAAGCCACGCCACCCACATCAAACTCTTTTTTACCCCCCCCAAAACACCAACCACCCATTTCTCTCCTTTTCCCGGCTTGCTCACCCATTTCTCTCTTTTCATTCTCATGCCTCACCTCACTTTTCTCGTCCACTCTTCCAAAACCACCTCCTCCCTTTCCCCTTCCCTCTACCACTTTAAAACCAAGTCACTATTCACAAAAGCATAAAAGTCTTCAAAAAAAAAAAAAAAAAAAAAAGAGAAAGCAGAAAGAAAAATAACAAAAAAATTAAATGCAAACTTGCACTTTTAATTTTTCTTCATGAAGAATTTACACTTGCACATTTTTTTAACTCGTTTATTTTTTTCCTTCCTGGAGAAAAAAAATACAAATTTCTAAAAAAAAAGTGAAGAAAAAAACTTAGAAATTTTTATTTTTATTTTAAAAATTATTTCTATTTAATTACACACATAGAGAAAAATTTTATTTAATTAAAATATAATTTATTATATAGAGTTGAAGGTTATTTAAAACAAATAATTTTTTTTTCAATGTAAATTTCAGATTTCGCACTCAATTAAAAAAATTTTTTTTTAGATATTTAAAAAAAAAATTAAAAATTAAAAATTAAATAATTAAATTAAAAATTTAGATAGTATATATATATTTTGTATATTCTTCTTAAAAAAGAAGCAAAAAGTATAGTAAAAAAAGTAGCTATCGAAAAATTAAACTTGAGGATCAAAAGAACTCATTTTAAACACTTTACAAAACTGACAAAAATTCCATTCAATATTTTTTATTTTCTTGACTTTTTCCTAATTTTCATCAAAAATATTTCTTTCTTTCTTATCCTGATAAATAAATTGAATTCCTGCAACGAATTTTATTATTCATCAAAACAATTTAATATATTTATAAAAATAATTCAATTTTGACGAAGAATTTTATAAAAATTTCTAAATAATTGATTTCTTTCGACTAATTTTATGCAAAGTCTGATTTAAAATTTAAATAATTGAATTCCTGAGAAATTTTTATTATTCATGAGAAGAATTGAATTCTTACGAAGATTTTTAGAAAAAAATTTTTAAAATTGAATTCTGTTTGGAAATTTTATGAAAATAGTAAATATTGAAAATCATTAAATTGTGAAAAGTTTTTAAAAATAATTGAATTTTAAAAAGAATTCTATCAAAATTCTTTACAATAATTGAATGTCTGTGTGGTATTTTATTAAATTTTTTTTAAATTAATTGAATTCCTAAAAACCATTTTATTATTTATGTAAATAATTGAATTCTTGCAAACGATTTTATTAGAATTTTTAAAAATAATTGAATTTCCAAGAAGAAATTTATTACTTTTAAAAATAATTGAATTCTTATGGTGAATATTGTTATTTATAAAAATAATTGAATTTTGCAAAAAAATTTATTAAAATGCCTCAAAATAATTGAATTTTCGGGAATAATTTTGTTATTTTATCTCGAAGAATTCTCCCAAAGAATTTTTTATGTAAATAATTGAATTCTTGGGAAGAGTTTTATTAAAATCTAAAAGAAATAATTGAATTTTTTCAAAAAACAATTAATTATAATGCTATTTGAAATAATTGACTTCTTTCGAATAATTTTATGCAAATTCTAATTTAAATAATTGAATTCCTGAGAAATTTTTATTACTCACAAAAAGAATTGAATTATTACAAAGATTTTTACAAAAAATTTTTTTATTAATTGAATTCTGTTTGGAAATTTTATGAGTGTGGTATTTTATTAAATTTTTTTGAAAATAATTGAATTCCTAAAAAGCATTTTATTATTCCTGAAAATGATTGAATTCTTGCAAACGTTTTTATTAGAATTTTTTAAAATAATTGAATTTCCATGAAGAAATTTATTTCTTTTATAAATAATTAAATCTTTGTGATGAATATTGTTATTCATGAAAATAATTGAATTTTGCAAACAATTTTATTAAAATGCTTCAAAATATGTAGTTTCAAATTTTCGGGAATAATTTTCCAATTTATCGACATAATTAAATTCGTTTCAAGAATTTTATTAAAATATTTGAAAGTATAATTAAATTCCTGTTAAAATTCTAAAATTTATGTAAATAATTGAATTCTTCCAAAGAATTAAAAAAAAAAACTTTTTTTTAAATAATTGATTTTTTCGAGGAATTGAAATTAAATTTTTAAAAATAATTACGATTTTTGAGCAATTCCTGTAAAATTGTATTAAAAATAATTGATATCCTGCGAAGAATTTTATTATTTATAAAAATGATTGAATAGTTGCTGAGAGTTTTATTAAAATTTTAATAAATAATTGAATTCTTGAGAAATCTTACTTATTCATGAAAAAAATAGAAAATCTTACAAAGATTTTTACAAATATTTTTAAATAATTGAATTTTGTTTGGTAATTTAGTGAAAATAGTAGATAATCAAAATTATTGAATTGCGAAAAGTTTTTAAAAATAATTGAACTTTACAAAGAATTCAATTAAAATTTTTCACAATAATTGAATTTTTGCGAACGATTTTATTAGAATTTTTAAAAATAATTGAATTTCCAATAAGAAATTTATTACTTTTAAAAATAATTGAATTTTTGTGATGAATATTGTTATTTATGAAAATAATTGAATTTTGCAAACAATTTTATTAAAATGCCTCAAAATAATTGAATTTTCGGGAATAATTTTGTTATTTATCGACATAATTGAATTCTCTCGAAGAATTATTTATGTAAATAATTGAATTCTTGGGAAGAGTTTTAATAAAATCTAAATTAAAAGAATAATTGAATTATTTCAAAAAAATTTAATTGAAATTGTAAGTAATTAATTTCTTTCGAATAATTTTTTTAAAATATTTGAAAATAATTGAATTCCTCTGAAAAATTCTAATAATTTTGTAAATAATTGAATTTTTCTAAAGAATTTAAAAAAATATTTTCTTAAATAATTAATTTTTTCGAGCAGGAATTGAAATTAAATTTTTAAAAATAATTACATTTTTGAGCAATTCCTGTAAAATTGTATTAAAAATAATTGAAATCCTGCAAAAAATTTTATTAAAATTTACAAAAATAATTGAATTCCTGAAAAGAATTTTATTATTTTTAAAAATAATTGAATTTCTGTGAAAAAATTTGTTATTTTTGAAAATAATTGAATTCTTCAAAAGAATTTCATAAACATTGTTTTAAATAATTAATTTATTCGAAATATAATAAATATTATGAACATTTTATTTTAAATAATTGAATTATTGTGAAAATTTTTATTTTTTAAAATAATTGTATTTTTCGATTAATTAATTTAAAAATAATTGAAAGTTTTCGATTAATTAATTTAAAAATAATTGAAATTTTTCAATTAATTAATTTAAAAATAATTGAAATTCGTCGATGAGTTTTATTATTTATGAAAATAATTGAATTCTTGCTTAGGATTTTATCAAAAAATTTTTTTAAAGAATGTAAAAATTAACATTAAAAAAAGTAGTAAATAGTAGGTTATATGTAGATGAGTGCGGAGCTTGAAATTGTTTTTAATTGATAGGTTAATTAATGAATTAATTGAATTCGATTCTAGTGTATTGAAATGAGAAAAGTTTAATTTTACACTAATTTTGCAGGATTTTCATTAAATTTGCCTAATATAAATATAAAATATCTGTACATTTTAATTATAACCTAATTATATTTTTTAAACTATGAAATTAGTTTTTACATTCAATTAAAAATGAATTTTTCTCTATAGAATTAAAAAATAATTTCTCAACTTCTGGTTGTTATCTATAAAAAAAAAAAAAAAAAAAAAAGAGAGAGAGAGAGAGAGAGAGAGAAGTTTTAATTTTTGTTTTATAAATATTTCACGAATTTTCCTGTTTCGTTAAATGTAATAGCAATTTTCTCGATTTTAT